>NC_140993.1:194908480-195508480 GCF_052327205.1 Somniosus microcephalus
AAGAGAGAGCGCGACGGGGGTACAGAGAGCGCGACGGGGGGGGGGGAAGGGGAGGAGCGCGACGGGGGGGGAAGAGCGAGAGAGCGCGACGGGGGGGGAAGAGAGAGCGCGACGGGGGGGAAGAGAGAGAGAGCGCGACGGCGGGGGGGGGGGGAAGGTGGCCCGATGGACCCCTGCGAAGGAAGAAGGTAAGCTCTCCCACCCCTTCACTCTTTCCCTCCCTGTCCCCGCCCCCTTCACTCTTTCCCTCCCTCACCCTCTCTCTCCCTCCCCCGACTCTCCCTGCTTTTACTCTCCCTCCCTCACCCTCTCTCCCCTCCCGTCTCCTCCCTGCTTTACTCTCTCACCCTCCCTCCCCCCCTCTCCCTGCCCTCCCCCCTCTCGCTCCCCTCCCCCCACCCCTCCCTCCCTCGCTCCCCCCACCCTCTCGCTCCCCCCACCCTCTCTCTCCCTCCCCCCACCCTCCCTCGCTCCCCCCCACCCTCTCGCTCCCCACCACCTCTCTCCCCTCCCCCCACTCTCCCTCGCTCCCCCACCCTCTCTCCCCTCCCCCCACCCTCTCTCCCCTCCCCCCCACCCTCTCTCTCCGCTCCCCTCCCCCTCTCTCTCTTCTCCCCAACCCCCTCTCTCTTCTCCCCCACCCCTCTCTCTCTCTCTCCCCCCACGATTTCCCGAGGCTCTCTCCCCCCCCCCGCGATTTCCCGAGGCTCTCCCCCCCGCGATTTCCCGAGGTTTCCCCCCCCCGCGATTTCCCGAGGCTCTCCCCCCGCGATTTCCCGAGGCTCTCCCCCCCCGTGATTTCCCGAGGCTCTCCCCCCCCGCGATTTCCCGAGGCCCTCCGCCCCCCCCACCGATTTTCCCGAGGCTCTCCCCCCCGCGATTTCCCGAGGCTCTCCCCCCCGCGATTTCCCGAGGCTCTCTCCCCCCGCCGCCCCCCGCGATTTCCTGAGGCTCTCCCCCCCCGCGATTTCCCGAGGATCTCCCCCCCCAGCGATTTCCCGAGGCTCTCCCCACCGCGATTTCCCGAGGCTCTCCCCACCGCGATTTCATGAGGCTCTCCCCCCGCGCGATTTCCCGAGGCTCTCTCCCCCCCGCGATTTCCCGAGGCTCTCCCCCCCCGCGATTTCCCGAGGCTCTCCCCCCCCCCGCGATTTCCCGAGGCTCTCTCCCCCCCCCGAATTCCCGAGGCTCTCCCCCCCCCGCGATTTCCCGAGGCTCTCTCCCCCCCGCCCCCCGCGATTTCCCGAGGCCCTCCCCCCCCCCGCGATTTCCCGAGGCTCTCCCCCCCCCGCGATTTCCCGAGGCTCTCTCCCCCCCCGCGATTTCACGAGGCCCTCCCGCACCCCCCCCGCGATTTCCCGAGGCTCTCCCCCCCCGCGATTTCCCGAGGCTCTCCCCCCCGCGATTTCCCGAGGCTCTCCCCCCCGCGATTTCCCGAGGCTCTCTCCCCCCCCGCGATTTCACGAGGCCCTCCCGCACCCCCCCCGCGATTTCCCGAGGCTCTCCCCCCCCGCGATTTCCCGAGGCTCTCCCCCCCGCGATTTCCCGAGGCTCTCTCCCCCCCCCGCCCCCCGCGATTTCCCGAGGCTCTCCCCCCCCCCGAATTCCCGAGGCTCTCCCCCCCCCGCGATTTCCCGAGGCTCTCCCCCCCGCGATTTCCCGAGGCTCTCTCCCCCCCCCGCCCCCCGCGATTTCCCGAGGCTCTCCCCCCCCCCCGAATTCCCGAGGCTCTCCCCCCCGCGATTTCCCGAGGCTCTCTCCCCCCCGCGATTTCCCGAGGCTCTCTCCCCCCCCCGCCCCCCGCGATTTCCCGAGGCTCTCCCCCCCCCCGATTTCCCGAGGCTCTCTCCCCCCCGCGATTTCCCGAGGCTCTCCCCCCCCGCGATTTCCCGAGGCTCTCTCCCCCCCGCCCCCCGCGATTTCCCGAGGCTCTCCCCCCCCCCGAATTCCCGAGGCTCTCCCCCCCGCGATTTCCCGAGGCTCTCCCCCCCGCGATTTCCCGAGGCTCTCCCCCCCCGCGATTTCCCGAGGCTCTCTCCCCCCCCCGCCCCCCGCGATTTCCCGAGGCTCTCCCCCCCCCCGAATTCCCGAGGCTCTCCCCCCCGCGATTTCCCGAGGCTCTCCCCCCCGCGATTTCCCGAGGCTCTCTCCCCCCCCCCGCGATTTCCCGAGGCTCTCCCCCCCGCGATTTCCCGAGGCTCTCCCCCCCCGCGATTTCCCGAGGCTCTCTCCCCCCCGCGATTTCCCGAGGCTCTCCCCCCCGCGATTTCCCGAGGCTCTCCCCCCCCCGCGATTTCCCGAGGCTCTCCCCCCCCCGCGATTTCCCGAGGCTCTCTCCGCCCCCCGCGATTTCCCGAGGCTCTCTCCGCCCCCCGCGATTTCCCGAGGCTCTCCCCCCCGCGATTTCCCGAGGCTCTCCCCCCCCGCGATTTCCCGAGGCTCTCTCCCCCCCGCGATTTCCCGAGGCTCTCCCCCCCGCGATTTCCCGAGGCTCTCCCCCCCCCGCGATTTCCCGAGGCTCTCCCCCCCCCGCGATTTCCCGAGGCTCTCTCCGCCCCCCGCGATTTCCCGAGGCTCTCTCCGCCCCCCGCGATTTCCCGAGGCTCTCCCCCCCCCGCGATTTCCCGAGGCTCTCTCCGCCCCCCGCGATTTCCCGAGGCTCTCTCCGCCCCCCGCGATTTCCCGAGGCTCTCTCCGCCCCCCGCGATTTCCCGAGGCTCTCCCCCCCGCGATTTCCCGAGGCTCTCCCCCCCCCGCGATTTCCCGAGGCTCTCCCCCCCCCGCCCCCCGCGATTTCCCGAGGCTCTCCCCCCCGCGATTTCCCGAGGCTCTCCCCCCCCGCGATTTCCCGAGGCTCTCCCCCCCCCGCGATTTCCCGAGGCTCTCTCCGCCCCCCGCGATTTCCCGAGGCTCTCTCCGCCCCCCGCGATTTCCCGAGGCTCTCTCCCCCCCCGCGATTTCCCGAGGCTCTCCCCCCCGCGATTTCCCAAGGCTCTCCCCCCGCGATTTCCCAAGGCTCTCCCCCCCGCGATTTCCCAAGGCTCTCCCCCCGCGATTTCCCAAGGCTCTCCCCCCCGCGATTTCCCAAGGCTCTCCCCCCCGCGATTTCCCGAGGCTCCCCCCCCCGCGATTTCCCGAGGCTCTCCCCCCCGCGATTTCCCAAGGCTCTCCCCCCCCGCGATTTCCCAAGGCTCTCCCCCCCGCGATTTCCCGAGGCTCCCCCCCCCGCGATTTCCCAAGGCTCTCCCCCCCGCGATTTCCCGAGGCTCTCTCCCCCCCCGACCCCCGCGATTTCCCGAGGCTCCCCCCCCCGCGATTTCCCGAGGCTCTCCCCACCGCGATTTCCCGAGGCTCTCCCCCCCGCGATTTCCCGAGGCTCTCCCCCCCCCCCCCCGCGATCTCACGAGGCTGTGTGCTGGCGTCACGGGGGCCGTGCGCATGCGTGCCGGCGTCAAGGCGGCTGCGCAACGGCCGTGCGCATGCGTGGTTGCCGTTTAAAAAAAAAGCCAGAGCGGGCTCTCGCGGGCGGGCAGCGCATGCGCGGTCAGTGCCAGCACCGCGAGGCGGCACGCGGGGTGTAGGCAGGGAAACCCCGCGGGCTGGCAGCCGTTCGGGCCCCGACACCGTCAAACCTGAGAGGGGGAAGTAGAGAGAGACAGAGAGGGAAGAGTAGAAGGAGAGAGAGGGAAGAGAAGGAGAGTGAGGGAAGAGGAGAAGGAGAGAGAGAGAGGGAAGAGAGAGAGATAGAGACATTTTTGGAGCTTCAGGCCTGCCTGCAGCGGCCCTGGAGACCAGCACCGAGTCCCCCCTGCGCGAGGGTGAGGAGGGGGGTGGGGTTGCTAAACACAATATAAAACTGAAATAAATTGTTAATTAATTCCCTAACACATAATTCAAATATTTACCTTAGTTCCCTAACACACAGAAAGTGTGGGGGGAAAAATCGTGAAAAATCAAGATGGCGGCCACTCACCTCGGTTCAGAAGGATAAGGCCCGCCCACACACGCACCGATTGGTCGACCGGTCAGGTCACCGAAGCGTAGGATTGGTCAATGGTCGAGTCACTCGACACTCAACTGTAGGAAGACCTCGACGTCAGACGGTCGCTAATGAGATACCGCGGGCGGGATTTTTGTCCGGCCGAAACGTAAATAGGCCTATAACCGGTCCGGAATCGCAAGCTTTCTTTTGAGGCGACGCGCGCGTCGGTACGCTCTGTAACTTCCAAACGCATCGAGACCAGGCGGACGGACAGACAGACAGACAGACAGACAGAAGAGCCGCTTTATATATATAGATAGATTAGCTCTGTGATCTTACTAATACCAGCACCAGTGGGGAAAAGCCTGGCATTAGGACCCCTAGCCTGGGTCTTCAAAACAATAGTAGTCCTTACAGATGCCTGCAGGCCAATGATAATTCAATATGCAAATGTTACAGTGGGCATGCATTACCAGTGGCTATAAAAGTAACCACCGCCCTTAAGTTTTTTTGCCTTCGGATCCTTCCAGGATGCTACCAGAGGCATAAGGACATAAGAACATAAGAAATAGGAGCTGGAGTAGGCCATTTGGCTCTTCGAGCCCACTCCGCTCAATAAGATCATGGCTGATCTGATCTTGACCTCAACTCCACTTTCCTGCCCGCTCCCCATAACCTTAGACTCCCCTGTAGCTGAAATATCTGTCTATCTCCGCCTTGAATATATTCACTGACACCGCATCTCGAGGGTCCCACAGTCGGCTGCACATAAATGCATAAAGCAGGTCACTGATGGATTGTTTTCCAGGGCCAACAATTACTTAAACTTCCCCTATGATGACAATAGCCAGAATGATTCACCTCTCTGGCTGGTTTCCCACAGGTACAGGGTGCCATCGACTGCACACATACGGCCATCCAAGGACCATCTCAGCAACCAGGAGTTTTTATCAAAGGGATATTTGTCCATCAATGAGCAGCTGGTGTGCAACCACAAGAAGAGGTTCATGCAGGTCTGTGCCAGATTCCCTGGGAGCTGTCATGATGCCTTTACACTGAGGCACCTGTGAGGAGCCCCACCAATGAGGTGCAGGAGTGCTACAATGATAGCCACATGACCACCAGGTGTGTCATCGAGCAAGCCATCAGAATGTTGAAGATGCAGTTCAGGTGTCTAGATAGGTCTGGAGGTGTCCATCACTACTCGCCAGTGAGGGTGCCTGAATGATAGTGGCGTGCTGTGTCCTGCAGAACATTACGCAGCAGAGAGGATTTCAGGTGGAGGAGGACAAAGGGGCACATCACTCATCTTCGGATGAGGAGAACATAAAGGAAGAGGAGGAGCAGGAGGAGGAGGAGCAGACGGAGGAGGAGGATGAAGATGGGACACACATCGGCCGACCAGCTGCACAAGTGCTGCCTGGGATGCCAGGGAGGCTTAATATTGCGAAGGTTCACCTAGTGTGAAAAATAACAAATGAAATCCTTCGGTCTGCTCCTACCACTTTCCCCCCACCACCCACCCCCGGCAACACCCCTCCCCCCCAACCCCTGCTCCACCCCCCCACTCCCTTGCACTAAACAGTCCTTCAGCCATTCATCCACCCATTGCACATCCGCACAATGGGACCCTTCATGTATTGACATTCATCATGAAACAAGTGAAAGGGAGAGTTGGCACTTGGGACTCAATAATGGGCCAGATGTGGAATGAGTGCTAATCAATAAATTTTATGTGGCATTATAAAAGAATGAAACTTAAAATAACATTTTGTCAAACAACCATGTACATTTCCTTGGTGAATTACAATCACAGAATCACAGAATCACAGAAACCCCACAGTGCAGATAGAAGCCATTTCGGCCCATCGAGCCTGCACCGACACATATCCCACCTGATCCCCGTAACCCCTACACCAACACATATCCCACCCTATCCCCGTAACCCCACGTATTTAATCCCCCTAACACTAAGGGTCAATTTATCATAGCCAATCAACCTAACCCGCACATCTTTGGACTGTGGGAGGAAACAGGAGCACCCGGAGGAAACCCACGCAAACACGGGGAGAATGTGCAAACTCCACTCAGATCCCTGCCCTGACTGCTGAAATGTTTTTGGCCTACACCATCTAGGTTTTGGTGCCCCTGATGATCTTGCCAAAGACTGCTTCAACTGCACCTGTGCAAGGGCAGACTCGGCCATCAGGAGACGAGGCATCACGTGGGGTACTGGCTGGGGGACAGGCAATGGGTTATAAGTGGGAGTGCTTTGAGGGGAGATTTCACTTCCATGTCCCCTTTCGCCATCATGCTTCTCCTGGGCCAGCGCCACAGCACTCCTACCACTCTGCTGCAGACCAGATTGGTAAAGATCAGTAATGCGATGTAAGGCCACGGATAAGATATCTGTCATCCTGTTTAAGGCAGCAGACAAGTTGGCAGCCAAAGTCTGCACAGCTGTGGTCATGGCCTGCATGGACTCATTTGGAGGTGGCCTCTCTCTCCATGGCAGGCATTCTCGCAATTAAGTACCTGGTTAAGTTGCCTCTGGCATTCACCTTCTCAACAATAGACCCTGGGGTTCAGCATCTGTATCGAGCTGAGCAAAGCTTAGAGAGGATTGCATCCCCCGACGTGGACTCTCCACAGCTGTCCCTGCCACCAGTGTCTGCTCATGCTCACTTGTGGGATGTGAATCACCAGGTGAAAAACCAACTAACAGTCTAAGTGAACCCACCAAAATGTGAGTATCTGCGCTGGTGCATGGCCGTATGTCCTGTGATGGTGCACCCACAGAAGGAATGAGGTCTTCTGAGGAATCATCCTCATGGATGTCCTGCAACACTTGTTGTATGCGTGAAGGCCCTTGATGTCAACAGATAGGGATATGATTTATTTGTGACAAAGATATTTGTAATTCTGTCACCAGCTATCTGCGAGATCCCTGTCTCACCATCTCCGACTAAGAGGGATGCAGATGTGCCATTTATCTCCAGGGCGATCTCCTCTGAATCTGTGAGCAGGAGTATTTGTGGGGTTCCACCTCCAGATCTGTTCCTCTCCCTTGTGTTTTATGCTCTCTCTCCTACAAGTCACAAAGGACTAGACCTGTGAGTGAGTGAAGGTCAAGTATTCAGCTGATGGATGCAGTGCATCAGGTGAGGGTGACTGTGAGACAGATGCATCTCATTGCATAGGATTGGGTGAGTGTCGACAGTGGATGGCTAAGTGGAGAGGTGATGAAGTGCGTAGATAGTGAAGGCTGGATGCTGCTGAAAGTTGAGTGCGTGTGAGGAGTGACGTGATGGAGAACACTTAGCAAGATGGGGGGGGTGCGCTTAAAGCACAGTGCTGTGTATGTACCTTTAAAAGAAGAACTGATTTTATACTGCAGTACCGGCAGCAACCACCCCTGTATAAAAGGCCCTAGCAGGCTTCTGTACTTCATTCTGATGTTACCCTCTGTTCCAGCATTTCTGGCTGTGCAGCTGCCTCAGTCAGCAGGAGGAGAAGGAGCAGCCAAACCAGGAGAGTGGAAAGTGGTGGTCTCCTGACCAGGAAGAGGAGGATATCGATAGACCACCACCACCTCCACCTCCACCATCATCACAGCAACTGAGGTGCCTGGAGAGAGAGGACAGAGGAGGAGAAGGAGAAGGGAGGCCAGCAACAACACCAACCAGGGGAGAGGCCTTTCCATTACTGCCTCCCCAAATTGGCCTCCACTTCAGGAGAGGGAGAGAGGGGAGAGAAACAACCAACAACCACCAACTGTTTGGAGGGAGGGAAGAACAACATCATCTTTCAGGTGGGTGTTATTTGGTGCACTCTCCCAAAGACTTTGTATTTTAGGTGGTGGGCGAAAAGAAGAAACAAGGCCGGATCATCAAGGGGTGTCTGTGTGTGTGTGTGGCTCTTGTTATAAACTAGGCCACACACACCACTAATAAGCACCCCTTCAATTGCCTGACCTGGGACAGCTGGAGCTGCCTAGGTGAAGTCCAATTACATCGTTAAGACCTGGTGTGGGACTGAGCCTGGGGAATCTCCAGCTTTCCCAGGTGAAGACATCTTCTCCCCCTGCCAGAAGACAACCTTCAAAGACTTTAAATTCCCATTGGAAGTGCACCCCTGCCAACACCCACCCACCCACCATCCTGAGTGTCAACCCTGCCCTTGCGGCCTCCCTCCTTCCCACCCCACCTCTCTCTTTCTCTTTGTCTCTCTCTGCCTATTTCCCTGAGGCACCTCAATTTAATCTCTTTTTAGTAATTGCCTATTGAGCAGAGGGGAGAAGGCCCCTCTCCCAATTTCAATCAATAAGGGGAGAGGTGTGTCTTCATTTTAAACAGCTCCCTCTGCTCAATAGAGGACCAAAAAATACCTGAGGCCATTAACACCTTCAGGCCTGTGACTTGGGGTGAGTGTGGCCCTTATAAAAACACCCCATAATGGTGACTGCATCTTCGCCGGTGGCGGGGCCAGCCAGGACTTATGCGGGAGTGGCAGCCACAGCCACAGCTGCTCCCACTGCTTCTGCTGCCCCGTCACCTTTTAAACATATGACAAAAAAGCTTGGGGTGAAGAGCTACACTCACCCCACTATGACTATTGAGGCCTGCGTTAAAGCCATGGCTGGGGTTGTCGGCCCCTCAGCCATCGTCGCGGCCACAAAAATGTACGGGAAGGCTGTGTACTTCCTGGGGTCGGAGCGGGCGGTGTCCCTGGCCGTCGCCAAGGGGCTCACCATGGGCGGGACCTTTCTGCCGGTGGTTCCTCTCGAGGCCACCGCGCATAGGATCGTCATCTCGAACGTCCCGCCCTATATTCCTGGTGAGCTCCCCCTCCCCCATTCATGCCAACTTGGGGAGGTGAGGTCGGGGATTACGCCCATCCTGCTCGGCTTCCGGGAAGCCAGCCTTCACCACGTCTTCTCCTTCCGGCGCCAGCTGTTTATCCAGCTGGCGCGGGAGGAGGACACCGACAGGGCGTTCGTCGTCCACCACGAGGGGACCGCCTATCGCGTCTTCTGCACGTCGGACGGTGTGCGGTGCCATGCCTGCAAGGAGGTGGGGCACATCCGGAAAAACTGCCCCGCCTCCAAGGCCGCCGGATCATCTCGTGCGGCCGAGGCTGGCGCCGCCGCCGCTCCTCCCCCCGGATCTTCCCGCGCGTCGGGAACGTCTGATGCGCGGTCGACGTCGGGGGCCGATGCCACCAAGGCCTCCGGCGGGGGGGAGGGAGTGCGTCCGGCCGGAAAGAAGGTGCGGCAGAAAAATAATCACCTTAGGGCGGGTCCCCCCATGGATGGCCAGCCCTTGCCCCTTGCGCCCCTTACACCCGCGCTCCTCGCGGAGTTAATCGGGGCAGACGCGAGTGGGAGGGGCCTCATGCCCGAGCCTGTGGCCGCAACTGCCGCAGAGGTAATGACAATACCTGCGGCCGGGCTCGGGCCCGAGGAACCCGACAAACCTGCTCCGCCGGAGGGAGCAGAGGAGGAGGCCTCTGCAGACATGGAGGTCTCCCTCACTCCCTCCGTGCTAAAAAGAAGGCACGACCCCCTGGAAGAGGAGAAGGACCGGGAGGAGGAAGGTCCCTCCGAGCAGGGGGAGTCGTCGCCCACCGCTGGTACTGCACCGCCCCCCCCCTGCTGTCATCATCAACAGCGATCGGCAGGGGTCGCCTGTCCCTCGGGAGGCTGAGGCAGATGTGTCCGTTCGGCACGTGACTCCTGGGGATGGGGACATGACCCTGCCCGTGGGGGGGGTCGCGGAACAACCCGCGGCTATTGACTTTTTATCGGTGCCGTTACCCCTCACCGGGTCGGGCAGCCTGGTGTCTGGGTCGGGCGAGCTCGAGGAAAATGAGCTCACCCAATGCGACCTGGACATCTCCCAGGGGCTGCTCGTCCCAGTGGAGGTTTTAATTGAAAACACCCCATCCACTGGGTCGGAGGCTGGTGGCGGGGAGGAGGATGGCCCCCTAGCTGCGTCTCTGGTGCTGGACGTACTGGAGGAGCTGGGAATTGTTCTCTCCCCGGTTTCTCCGGTCGTTCTGGCGTCTGAGGCGGGGGGGGGGGGACTCCGAACCGCCGCCGTCTTCTGGCCCGGCGCCCCTAGAGGAGCCCAGGGAGGAATCCTCTGCCGCCGATCCTGGGGGGTGGGAACCGGGCGGAGGCGGGGCCAGCTGGTGCGGCCGAGCCATTCGCTGCGCACTGCGCGACGGACAGGTCGGCCGCTGGTGATGACCCCCTGGAGGAGGATGGGGACTCAGTGATGGGCACGGAGGACGATTTGGACTCCACCGTCCATGAGACGCTGGATGACCTCGTGCCCCTCGCCGAGTCTCTCCTCATTCCCGTAAGGGAACTCCGGGACTGTATGGACACGTGTCAGGGTCGGCAAAATAAGGTCCGGCCGGCCCTCGACAGGTGGTCGGAGCTGGCGCTGCTCATCGTGTCCATCCGCGCCGCCGTTAAAATCATGGGCGCGGACGAGGGTGTGGACACGCTCGAGCTGCGTCGGCTCAGAACGTTTCTCACTGGGCTGCTCAGGAATTGGCGGCTGACCAGCGGCTGCGCTCCCTCCCCCCGTTAGGTGTAGGTAGAGTTTGCACTATGCTTCTGACATGAAGATAACCATAGCCAGCCTCAACATCAATGGCAGCAGGGAGGCGTGCCGCAGATTCAACAACTTCTCGGTCCTTCGGGACGGGAAATATGTGGTGTGTTTCCTGCAAGAAACCCACACCATTCCGAGAGACGAAGCCACATGGCTCCTGGAGTGGCAAGGAGGGGTCAGCATGAGTCACCTCTCCAACAATTCTAGCATGGTGGCTATCTTGCTGGCCCCACATTTTCAGCCGGAGATCTTGGGAGTCAAGGAGCATGTGCCGGGCCACTTGCTCCAGGTCACTGTTCGCCTGGGGGGCGTGCTGCTCCATCTAGTGAACATGTACGCCCCTCAGACCGGTGCGCAGCAAGTGCGCTTCTTCGAAGAAGTGTCCGCTCTTTTGGGCTCCGTCGACGCGGGCGAGTGCATCATCCTCGGGGGGGATTTTAACTGCACCCTCGAGGCGAGGGACCGTTCGGGTCCCCCGCGAAGCCCGGCGGTGATGGAGAAGTTGAGGGACCTGGTCGGGTCCTTCGATTTGGTGGACGTCTGGTGAAATCTCCACCCCGACTCCAGCGCCTTCACTAGCGTGAGGTCTGGGGGAGGAAGGTCCAGAATCGACCGCCTCTACATTTCCCGGGCGTACGTCTCCTGCGTTCCGGCGGCTTCCATGTGGCCGGTGCCATGCACGGACCACCACCTGGTGTGGTCGGAGTTCACTCCGCATCGCGCGCGGGGGGGGGTCCGCGTACTGGCATTTTAACAACCTGCTGCTGGAGGACGCGCGGTTCCGGGATTCATTTCATCAGTTCTGGCCCGACTGGAGAAGGAAGCGGGGGGGGCTTCCCCTCCTGGAGGCTTTAGGGGATGTGGGCAAGGCTCACATCCATCTCTTCTGTCAGGAGTACGCGAAGGGGTCGACCAAGAGGCGGGAGGCCCGGGTCGGGCGGTTGGAGAAGGTGGTGCTCAACCTGGAGTCCCGTCTCGGTCAGGTCGTCGAGGACCCGGCCCTGCGGAAGGTGTGCGAAGAGAAGAAGGGCGCGCTGAAGGACCTGCAGCTCGTCGGGTCCCAAGGCGCGTACATGAGGTCGCGGATCCAGCTCCTGCGGGACCTGGACCGCAGCTCCCCCTTCTTCTACTCGCTGGAAAAAAGACGGGGCGTCCGTAAGCAGCTCTTGGGGCTGCTGGCCGATGATGGATCACTGGTCTCGGATCCGGAGGGAATCAGCGCGGAGACCCGCGCCTATTACGGGGCTCTGTTCTCTCCGGATCTGTCCAGCGAGGATGCGCGTAGAGTTTTGTGGGAGGACCTGCCGAAGGTCAGCCCGGAGGGCGCCGAAAAATTGGACGCTCCGCTAAGCCTGGCGGAGCTGACCGGCGCCCTCCGCCAGCTCTCGAGGGGAAAGTCCCCGGGGCTGGACAGGCTGACCGTGGAGTTCCACAGGGCATTCTAGGACGTCTTGGGGGGCGACTACGCGCAGGTCCTGGGGGAAAGTTTGGCGACCGGGGAGATGCCCCTCCCTTGGCGCAGGGCGGTCATTGTCCTGCTGGCTAAGAAGGGCGATCTCCGCCTCCTTAAGAACTGGCGCCCGGTCTCCCTCCTCAGCACGGACTATAAAATCTTTGCCAGGACCATGTCTGCTCACCTTGGCACCGTGCTGGCCCACATGATCCACCCCGACCAGTCCTACACGGTCCCGGGCCGGACCATCCACGATAACATCCATCTGGTCCGGGACCTGGTCCACCACTCCCAGAGGGCTGGTCTGTCGGTCGCCTTCCTTTCCCTGGATCAGGAGAAGGCGTTCGACAGGGTGGATCATGAGTATCTCTTCGGGGCTCTGCGCGCATTCGGGTTCGGGACGCATTTCGTCGCCCGGATCTGACTTCTGTACGCCGCCGCGGAGTGTCTGATTAAAGTTAACGGGTCCTTGATGGCGCCCCTTCGCTTCGGGAGGGGGGTGCGTCAGGGATGCCCCATGTCCGGTCAGTTATACGCCATTTGCGTGGAGCCTTTCCTGCGCCTCTTGCAGAAGAGGTTGATGGGACTGGCTCTGCAAGGGCTGGGCGTGGAGGTGTTCCTCTCGGCTTACGCCGATGACGTGCTCCTCGCGGTCACCGATCCCGCTGACTTGCAGAGGATGCGGGAATGCCAGCAGGTTTACTCGGATGCATCCTCCGCCAAGATCAACTGGGAGAAATGTTCCGGACTCCTGGTGGGTCAGTGGCGGGTGGACTCCCTGCCGGAGGAGTTCAGGCCTTTCGCCTGGAGCACCACGCACCTCCTCTATTTGGGAGTCTACCTTAGCCCTGCCGAGGACGCCTGGCCGGCGAACTGGCAAGAGCTGGAGGCCAAAGTCACCGCTCGCCTAGGACACTGGACAGGACTGCTCCGAGTGTTGTCCTACAGGGGTCGAGCGCTGGTCATAAACCAGCTGGTGGCCGCCATGTTGTGGTCACTTTGATCCCTCCCCCTGCGTTTGTCGCCAAGATGCAGAAGAAGCTCATCGACTTCTTCTGGGACAAAAGGAAGCACTGGGTCTCTGCCGCTGTTCTGTGTCTCCCGCTTAGGGAGGACGGTCAGGCGCTGGTGTGCCTTCGCACCCAGGCTGCGACTTTCCGTCTTCAGATGCTGCAGAGATACCTGTACGTCGAGAATCCTCCGAGATGGTGTGCACTGGCGACGTTTTTCTTCCGCCAGCTGCACGTCCTCAATTACGACACGCAGCTCCTTTTCACGAAAGTGGCCGGCAGGCGTGCCGGCCTGCGGGAGCTGCCTGTCTTCTACCAGGAACTGCTATGGGTTTGGAACTACGTCGCTTCCAGGCAGAGCTCTCCCCCATCAGGAGCGGCGGCTCTCCTTCGGGAGCCGTTGCTCAGGAATCCGCACCTCCACGAACGCGGGTTCGGGTGGCTGGCGGAAGGCAGGGCTGTGCTTGGCAAGGTGACCACAGTCGGGGACCTGCTCGATGGTGGAGGAGCAGGCTGGATGGTGCCGGAGGAGCTGGTGCGGCGCCTGTCCTGGGCCAACGTCCGGCTCGCGGTCGAAGCCATCGAATCGGTGAAAGCGGCACTGGGCCCCGACTCCACTAGGTGTATTGAGGCGGCTCAAGCATGTGGGGCGATCCCGTCCGAGCTTACCCCCGTTCAGACGGAATTCCTCATCGGCGCCCGGCCCCGAAACTCCCCTCGGGAACTGGCGCCTCACAACTTGAGCCGTCTCGAAGAAATACCCTCCATGCCTTTTCATTCCGCACGGAGGGGTTTCCTGTACGGGCTGCTCCTGCACACTCTCCACTTTGCCATCTTCGTCTACCGTCCGGACACGCCTTGGCGTGGCGTCTTGCCGACTGGCGGTGGCGGAGGTCCCCAATGGAGGGCTCCCTACGCGGGAGTCCTCCCTTGTTCCATCGGGGACTTGGCCTGGAGGGTATTGCACGGAGCGGTCCCGTGCAATAAGGTTTTAAGTAGGTTCATGGACTCCCAGGCCACCTGCATTTTTTGAGGCCTGGAGGAGTCCGTGTTTCACGTTTATATGGAGTGTGAGAGGTTGCAGCCCCTCTTTCACTACTTGAAGGGGCTGCTCCTCGATTTTTGGTTGCACTTCAGTCCCACGCTCTTGATCTACGGTCACCCGGTGCGGAGGGGAGCGGACAAGTTGGAGGACCTCCTTGTGGGCCTGCTCCTGGGCCTGGGTAAAAGAGCTATCAATTGGTCCAGGCAGCGGGCAGTAAAGGGGGTCGTCCAGCCGGATTGCCTGCCTTTCTTCCGCGGCCATGTTCGCGCCCGGGTGGCCCTGGAAATGGAGCACGCGGTGTCCGCCGGCGCGCTTGAGTATTTCCGCGACCGGTGGGCGCCGCGGGGACTGGAGTGCACTATCAACCCGGAAAACCAAATTTTAATTTGATTTGTTAAGTTTTAGTTGAACTTTTGTTTATTTACAGTCCAATTGGGTTTTTTTTTGGGTCCAAACAAAAAGAGTACCCTCTGTTCAGTAAAATACCTGTTTAATTGTTCCCCCGAAGTCCATGTATTATTGAGGCGCGGACTTTACAGTGGCGACGAGCAAGTTCGAACTCACCTGCAGTACTGCATCACCTCACGGGGACCTTTCCCTGAGAAGAAGTTTCTTGGAGGTCGAAGTCAGAGCAATGGGCGTCGACCGCGGGCAACCGCCCAAGGATCCATCGGTGTTCGGAGAATTGCGGGAGAGGCTGTGGAGAGCTGAGCTTGGCTCCCCAGTCAAGGTGTTCCAGCAAATCGTGCTGGTAGCAGGTAGTGCGCTGACCCTTCCGGACTGCGGCAGGCTCGAGCTCGATGGAGCGGCTCTGCAAAAGGGGCCGCGCAGCGTCGCCGGGAGGAAAGAGAGAGAGAGAGGGTGGAGCGCACAGGGCGTGGTCGGTGCTCAAGAACCGGGCAGCGGAGAGAAAATAAATGATGGGAAAGAAAAGTGAGATGCGCCGAAGCCACGGGTCACCGCCATTACCCTGTAGAACGCTAGGAGCAGCGCGGCAGCAAGGGGAAGAAGGAAAAGCGTGGGAGGCGCCATTTTATTCCATTGGGGAAGAAGGAAAAGCGCGGGAGGCACCATTTTATTCCATTGGGGAAGAAGAAAAAGCACGGGAGGTGCCATTTTAAATCACCCAAGATGCCGAAAAGTGGCAGTATCACTGCTTCTGACAACGAGGTAGAAGACTGGACCACGTATGTGGAAAGAATTGAAGTGTACTGCAAGGCAAATGAGGTGGCCGATGGAAAGAAGGCGTCGGTATTATTAAATTTGATGGGCGCGAGAACGTACGGCCTATTGCGGAATTTAATTACCCCAGCTAAACCAATGGAGAAAAGTTTTGAGGACATTGTTAATATCTTACAGGAACACCTAAACCCTACACCGCTGCTGATAGCAGAAAGATTCAAGTTCCATAAAAGAAACCAGCACAAAGATGAAAGCAATGCTGACTATCTTACGGAACTACGCAAGTTATCGAAGCACTGCCAGTTCGGAGCAGGACTGGCAGACACTTTACGGGATAAGTTTGTCTGTGGGCTCCAGAGTGAAGGAACCCAGAAACGACTACTTTCGGAAAAGGACCTGACGCTAGAACAGGCTTTCAGCGTGGCAGTATCCTACGAAGCAGCAGCACGGGGAGCTGCGGAAATACAACAGAAACCCAAGAATACAGCGCTAACGAAATGGCGTATGGAGCAGAAAAGTTCTATCGCTGCGGCAGAACAACCCATGAGCAGAAGGACTGCTGGGTTAAGGACAAAGTATGCAGGCAATGTGGGAAAATGGGACATATAGCAAGAGTCTGCAGGTCGGGAAAGAAAACCAACACTACAAGAACTACTAAGAAAAAGTATAAGAAAGTAAAAAAAATGACAGACAGTAGTTCGGAAGATCAGGAGAGTGATAACGACTCCGGGAGCAGAAGATTAAGTTGTCTAAAGTGACACAACGTGATCGCAAAGGAGGATCACTGAACCATTTGGGTCACCCTCATGATAGCAGGGTCCCAAGTAAAGATGGAATTGGATACAGGATCAGCCCTAACTGTCATGAATCGATGAGACTATGCGTGGCTATTCTCACACATACCCTTAAAGGACACATCCATTGTATTGAAGACATACACGGGGCAAAAAGTCTAGCCCAGAGGAAAAATAAGGGTGCCAGTTAAATATAACGGCAAGGAAACACAGAAACTGTATCTATATATACTACAAGATGGAGGACCACCATTATTGGGACGTGAATGGATCCGAAAAATACAATTGGATTGGCATTCCATTCAGGCGCTAACTGTGACTGACAAAAAGGATGATGACATCGCACCTGGACGTCTGTCACAAATTCTAACTGATGCGAAAGAGGTGTTCCAACAAGGACTTGGGACTCTAAAAGGAGTAAAGGCAACGATAAAAATCGAAGATAACGCAAACCCCAAAATTTTTAAAGGCCAGACTGGTGCCGTACACGATCCGCCCAGCCGTCAAAGCAGAACTGGAGAGCCTGGGGCATTCAGGTATGCTGTCCAAGGTGGATTGGAGCGAGTGGACCACACCCATCGTTCCTGTAATGAAGAAATCATTGAGCAGCACGCCTGGGGAGCCGAAGAAGGTTCGCATCTGTGGGGACTTCAAGGTAACTGTGAACCCAGTCCTGCACACAGTACAATATCCACTTCCACGGATAGAAGATATTTTCGCATCACTATCTGGAGGGAAACGCTTTACGAAGATTGATCTGGCCCAAGCGTATCTACAAATGGAGGTGGAAGAAGCATCTAGGAAATACCTCATGATAAACACTCACAAAGGCCTTTACCAGTACAATCGACTGGTATTCAGGGTAGCATCAGCCCCGGCTATTTGGCAGAGTGCAATGGAACAAGTCCTGCAAGAGATCCCAGGGAACCTGTGTTATTTGGATGACATCCTGGTGACGGGTGAAGATGACAGCGAACACCTTGCCAACCTGGAGCAGGTGCTCACGAGATTGCAGGAATATGGGCTATGAGCCAACCGCCCCAAATGCGAGTTCTTCAGGAGACAAATCTCGTATTGTGGCCACATGATTGATGAGGAAGGGTTGCATAAGTCGCCAGACAAGATTGAGGCTGTAGTCAAGGCTCCAGCACCAGAAAATGTGTCACAACTGAGGTCGTTTCTCGGGCTGGTGAACTACTACCATAAGTTCTTGCTGAATTTAACTACAATTCTGCACCCACTGAACGCCCTACTGCTAACTGGAGTAACATGGAAATGGAGTGATGAGTGTAAGCGTGCCTTTTAAAAATGTAAATGCCTAATCACTTCAAAAGAAGTATTGGCCCACTACAACCCAACACTACCGATTCGGTTGGCATGTGATGCGTCTCCCTATGGCATTGGAGCGGTGCTGTCACACAAATTGCTTGACGGTTCAGAGAGGCCAATAGCCTTTGCGTCGCGCTCGTTAACCTCAGCCGAGCGTAATTACGCCCAGATTGACAGGGAGGCCCTCAGCCTGGTGTGGGGGGTGAAGAAGTTCAATCACTATCTGCACAGGCAGAAATTCACCCTACTGACTGATCATCAGCCCCTGGTCTCCATTTTTAACCCAAAGAAGGGCGTTCCGGTGATGACGGCGCAACGGCTGCAAAGATGGTCACTTTTTCTAGGGGCACATCAGTACGACATAGAACACAAGGGTACGAAGCAGCATGGAAACGCTGATGGGCTGTCGCGCCTACCGTTGCCTATGGTAGAGGAAGCACCTGCAGTGGACCCTGTTGAGATATTCCATGAGACCATAGTCGAATGTCTGCCTGTTACAAACTCAAGCATAGAGAAGGAAACCCGAAATGACCCGACACTCTCTCGGGTCTATGATTTGACGGTGAAGGGATGGCCAGCACATGGCGACTCACTGTTGCCAGCATTCTCGCCAAGGAGAGAACAACTGTCAGTGTGCCGGGGGACCTTGATGTGTGGATCCCGAGTGGTAATTCCACCCAAGTTGAGAGACAGAGTGCTCAATGAGCTTCATGAAGGTCATCTGGGAGGGGTAAAAATGAAAAGCCTAGCCAGGGCTTATGTGTGGTGGCCGGGAATCGATAAACAAATCGAGGACCTGCTCAAGAGCTGCTCAGGATGCCAGAAAGTCCAAAATGCACCACCACAGGCCCCTCTACACCCATGGGAGTGGCCCTCATCTCCATGGCAACGGGTACACATTGATTTTGCTGGTCCATTTATGGACTCAATGTTTCTAATCGCCGTGGACGCCCATTCGAAATGGCCAGAGGTCATCAAAATGTCCTCCACCACCACGGAGAAAACTATTGCAGTCCTACGGACCATCTTCGCCAGGAATGGTTTGCCAGAACAGATTTGCTCCGACAATGGCCCACAGTTTGTGTCCGAGGATTTCCGGAGGTTTCTGAGGAATAATGGGGTGAAACATTACACATCTGCCCCATATCATCCAGCCACAAATGGATTGGCTGAAAGGTTTGTTCAGACCTTTAAAAAGGCAATAAAGGCGATGTATAACGACGACATACCACTACAACACAAGGTAGATAATTTCTTGTTTGCCTCCCGGAATGCGACACATGCAGTCACCAACTAAGCTCCAGCCATAATGTTCTTCAACCGAAGGCTAAGATGTCGCCTGGATTTGCTCAAACCAAACATAAGACGAGATGTTGAGGATAAGCAATTCCAGCACATCAACGAGAAGCCAACCAGGAGCTTCAAGATAGGACAACCAGTCTTGGCCAGCGACTACCGAACAGAAAAATGGCAGCCAGGAACGATATGCACACAGCAGGGACCACTAATGTACACAGTGGACGTTGGAGAGAGCATCGTGAGACGCCATGCTGACCAGATTCTAGAGTCAAAGGAACAAGCCAAACCTATACCACGAGCATGTGCACCTGGTAATGAGCCCGAAGTACAGATTGCGTCTACCTCAGAAGCAGTGATATTGGAAGCTGACGAACCAACCAATGACAATGAGCCAGAAGCGACTCCACCGCAAGAACAGGATACTCGAGAAAGACGCTATCCAGTCAGGATTAGGAAGCCTCCTCAAAGACTGAACTTATAAATGATTATTTCAGTTGATGTATATAGTACCGAGAAAATTGTAATTGTAATTAGTTATTATTTAGTTGTTAAATGAATGTTATGTACTGTTTATCTAAAAGGGGAGGAATTGTTGTGTATGTACCTTTAAGAGAAGAACTGATTTTATACTGCAGTACCAGCAGTGACCACCCCTGTATAAAAGGCCCTAGCAGCCTCCTGTACTTCAGTCTGACGTTACCCTCTGTTCAGTAAAATACCTGTTTAATTGTTCTTCCGAAGTCCGTGTATTATTGAGGCGCAGACTTTACACACAGGATGTAGTTGAAACAGCTAATGCAGTGTTTCTCAAACTGAGGTCCGCGGATCCCAGGGGGTCTGTAAAGACATTCCAGGCAGAACACGACCTGTCCACTCTCTGCCACCCTGCCCCGTACTGACCCATGTTGCTGGGGCCATGGGTTCCCTCAAGCTCCAGGACAAGTTAAGCCCCACGCCACGCACCTTGTTTTTAGTGAGACTGTGGACGAGGAGCCGCGGCCACTGCTTGGGCCTGTGAGCTGGGGCCAGGGGACTGTGCCTTTGACTGGAGCCTGAGCCAAGCTGAGCCAAGCTGCCGGTGGGGGCGTCACTGAATGGCCAGTGGGCCAGGTTAACCTCAGGGACCTCCATTTCCCGGGGCCAGCTCTTCTCTTGCATCTCCCCATCCCAAAATCATAGTTCTCGAGTCGCTGCCACCCCCTTCTTGTGGTGGACTTCACCGGTTCCCCCTGGGTTACTCATAGCGTGATGGGTTGCATTCTCCTCCGAGGTTTGCCAGCAGCTGTCCCCAGGATTGTTTAACCTCTGGCTGATTTTATTCGGTTTGAGGCTGGACCCCGAGTTGTGATAGAGCAGAGGGGGGAGGGGTGGCAAGTGCCGGGAGTTCCATTATTGGCATTGCGTGTGCCGTGGGTTCCATTATTCGGGGGTGCTCACCAGGGCTTTGTGACCAGAAACTTTTCACACGCACACGGTGCCCCTTTGATGGGCTGTGGGTCCGGGTCTATACTTTGTGCACGTGTTAAATTCTTGATTTGAGCGAGATCCTTTCTCCTGAGTGTGGAGGCTGCGGCAGGCTGTGAATGAACTACACTGCACTTTGCACATCTGTTTATGCCCGGCTCCAGTGGCAGAATTTTGTGAGCAGGTCACGTGCCTGCCTTCTTAATCAGTAATAGTGCTGGGGGAAGAAGTAAACCTCTGTCGGTGGTGGCCCGTCTGTCTTATTCAATATGTTGATGGTACCAAAAGTCACCCAGATTTGTGAGACTGTTCAGTAGTTTTCAGTGATCATAGAATCAGGTAATTTCAAGTCTGCTTTTCTTTATAAAACCAACACTGATTCAGTTCTTGCGAATTATTCTCAAGAGCTGGGCCCACCTCCTCACAGAGGTCCACAGCTCTCACTCACTAGTGACCACCTGTTGCTGTGGAGTACCCAGAATTGGTGTGAGAAGCAGGCACACCCATTAATAGCTGCAAGTAAGTACCTGTTTTCTTAAAAACATTATTAAAACACTGTTTACATGCAGCGCTTTCATATTATGAGTATTATATAGCATTATAATTTAGATGCAGGGGGTCTGTGATTACTAATTGATTTGAATTGATTTGAAAAGGGATCCTTCAACCAAAAAAGCTTGAGAACCACTGAGCTAATGTATTCACTTTTCCTGATGTGGTTAGGTCATTAAACCGCTTCCTACATTGCATCCATGACCTGGGCACAACGCTCCTACTGCTCACTGCCTCAGCCATCTCCAACCACGCCTACTTGGTGGGAGCAGCAGGTTTCTTCCTTCAATTGCAGGGGAAAAGTATTTCCCATCGGCTCCTGACTGCACCCAGCAGTAATTCCAGCAGTGTAATTGAATCTGGGTGCTACCCTTGCTCTGTGTCCAATTTCCATTTATGCACTGTCCCTTTCAATACAGTTGAGATCACGTGGGTGTGCATCATACCCACTACTTAGCTTGGAGATGCAAAACCAGGAAGTCAAAATTTATTGGCACAATTCAGTTGCGATCGAGAATTCTGACCTGCTCAATTGACTTCCGGGTTTCCCCTACGCAATTCCACCCCCTTAATCGGAAGCCACCTTCATATTAATATCAAGACCAATGGCTCTAAAGGTTTCTGCACCATCGATATTAGGCTGATTAGCCTGTAATTGCCAGGTTTATCCCTCCTCTTTTGAAACAGAGGTGTAACATTTGCAATCCTCCAGTCCTCTTGCACCACTCCCATATCCAAGGAGGATTACAAGATTGTGGCCAGAGCCTCCACAATTTCCAACTTTACTTCCCTCAGCAACCTAGGATGCATCCCGTCTTGACCAAGTGACTTTCCTACTTTGAGCATTCTTAACCTTTTAAGTACCTTCTCTTTATCTATTTTTATCCTATCCAATTTCTCTATTACATCCTCCTTTACTGTGACATTGACTTCTCCTTTAGTGAAGACAGATGCAAAGTATTCATTTAGTACTTAACCATGTCCTCTGCCTCCATAAGAGGATTTCCTTTTTGGTCCCTAATCAGCCCCACCCTTCCTTCGACTACCATTTTACTATTTATATGTTTATAAAAGATTTTTGGGTTCCTTTTTTCTTACCTGCTAGCCTGTTCTCATACACTCTCTTTGCCCCTCTATTTTCCTTTTTGAGTTCGTACTTTTTGTTTTGCGCTTGGTTCTCTACTTAACCCAAAATTTATCATAAGCTTCCTTTTTCTGTTTAAGTTTAATCGTATTGGGACGTATTTCCCGATCGGAGGCTTCCCATGTGCGGAAGCCTCTGATCTGGAAAAATTCTACGCACTTATCTGAGGGCACCCGAGGTGCGTATAGTTCCGATGCTGGGCCTCTCCAACTCCAAATGTGCAGGGCCTATGTATCCCAGGGGTGCATGCGGTTCGCAAGCGTCCCTGGGATCACGTGGGCCATGGGGAGCCAATAGGAGAAGGGAATCTCCCTTCATACACTTGACAGATAGACCTGTCAAATATATAAATGGAGATCAATAAAAAAAACACTTCAAAACATTAAATACATTTATAAAAAACATCACATTTTTAAAATTAGTTGAAATTACAATAAATTAATTATTTTAAACAAAAATGTAATTAAAAAAAATAATTAATGGCCCAGTAATTTGGGTCCCAATGCATGAGTAAGCACCGTGTACTCACGCGTGGGCCCGATGGAAGTGCCGGTTTTCAGCATGCACAGCGCATGCGCGGAAAACCGGCATTTCCTTTCCTCTGAACCAAGGGGTTCAGAGGTGGAACGCGTGCGCGCAGGAGTCTGCGCGTGCGCGCTGAAATTCCTTTTTTTTTACAGGGTTGCCCGTGCGATAAGGCCTCCAGTTTTTACGCGAGAAAAAAGCAGACGTAAGTACTTAGTTTTGAAAGGTAAGTGGTCTATCAATTAAAGTTAGACATTTTTTTCCACAGGTTTATTATTTTTAAAGACTTTACAGTAAGGTAAGTGTATTTTTAGACCCGATTTGATAAAAAATTATTTTTTTCAAAAATTTGAATAATTGTTTAAATTAGTTTTTTACAGTTATTAATAGTTCATTTAATTAGTGGGATTTTTTTTAACTTTTATTTGAAATTTAAGTACTGTTTTGGGCACCCGGAGTTTTCATGAGTTTGACAGTTCTTACTATCAAACTCATGAATGAACTTTTGCAACCTTTGATTGGTTGCCCAGTGCTCACGTGGTCCCAGCTGGCTCATCGAACTAACTACGCCACTGGATCACGCAAGCACAGCGCGCCGGGAGCTGAACCGGGCCACTGACAGGAAATCCACGCAGGGCCAGGCTTCAACTGTCGGCGCGCTATGTAAGTGTAGGTCGGGGGCTTGCACCCGCGGGAAGCCCCCGACACGAATTTCTGGGCCATTGTTTTTTACAGGGCTAAAAATAAACTGACCTTTTTTAAAAGTATTTTTAAATGATAAATGAGTGGAAAAAAAGTTTTCTTTTACTTTTTTTCAACTCCTATCCTGGTAAAATCAAGCCTTATGCCTGCTTTTACCAGGCGTAAGAATTCTAAAGATTTTCTGCAGGCGGAGGAGCTCCAGAAAGTAGAACTATCCATCCGCAGAGGCCCTTCTCTAGGGCAGGCATCCGATCTGTCAAGAGGATTCTTGACAGACCGGAAATGCCGGTTTTCAGCGCATGCGCTGTACATGCCTGAAACCGGCATTTCCGATGTCCCTACAGGTGGGTACACAGCTCGTACCCACCCGTAGGGATCGGAATATCCAGACCTATATCTTTAGTCATCCAGGGAACTCTAGCTTTGGATGCATTTCCTTTCCCCCATGTGGGAGTGTGCCTTGTCTGTACCTAAACTATATCCTCTTTGAAGGCCTCCCATTGCTCACGACCACGTGTGCGGGAAGTGTATCTAGCTGCAGCTACTAGCAGACAGCATTGCAGCGCTGGAGCTGCGAATGGATACATACTGGAGCATTCGCGATGCTGAGGACATTGTGCATAGCATGTTTAGGGAGTTGGTCACACCGCAGGTAAAGACTGCACAGGCAGGAAGGGAATGGGTGACCACCAGGCTGACTAGTAGGCACAGACAGGTAGTGCAGGGGTCCCCTGTGGCCATCCCCCTCTCAAACAGATATACCGCTTTGGATATTGTTGCGGGAGATGGCTTATCGGGGGAAGGCAGCAGTGGCCAACTTCCTGGCACTGTGGGTGGTTCTGCTGCACAGGACGGGAGGAAAAAGAGCTGGAGAGCTACAGTGATAGGGGATTCTATTGTAAGGGGAATAGATAGGCATTTCTGCGGCCGCAAATGAAACTCCAGGATGGTATGTTGCCTCCCTGATGCAAGGGTCAAGGATGTCTCGGAGCAGCTGCAGGGCATTCTAGAGGGGGAGGGTGAACAGCCAGCTGTCATGGTGCATATAGGTACCAACGATATAGGTAAAAAAAAGGGATGAGGTCCTAAAAGCTGAATATAGAGAGTTAGCAGGTAAATTAAAAAATAGGACCTCAAAGGTAGTAATTTCAGGATTGCTACCAGTGCCATGAGCTAGTCAGAGTAGAAATAGAAGGATATTTCAGATGAATACATGGCTAGAGGAATGGTGCAAGGGGGAGAGATTCAAATTCCTGGGACATTGTAACCAGTTCTGGGGGAGGTGAGACCAATACAAACTGGTTGGTTTGCATCTGGGCAGGACCGGGACCAATGTCCTAGGGGGAGTGTTTTCTAGTGCTGTTGGGGAGGCTTTAAACTAAAATGGCAGGGGGTTGGGAACCTGTGCAGGGAGACAGAGGAAAGGGAAGCAAGGATAGAAGCAAAAGACAGGAAGGAGAAAAGCAAAATTGGAAGGCAGAGAAATCAAGGGTGTAAATCAAACAGGGCCACAGTAAATAATAATTCTAAAAGGACTGAGATTGTTAAAAAAACAAGCCTGAATGCTTTGTGTCTTAATGCGAGGGTCATTCGTAATAAGGTGGATAAATTAGCTGCCCAAATAGATGTAAACGGATATGATATAATTGGGATTATGGAGACATGGCTCCAGGGTGACCAAGTCTGGGAATTCAACATCCAGGGGTATTCAATATTCAGGAAGGACAGGCAAAAAGGAAAAGGAGGTGGAGTAGTATTGCTGGTTAAAGAGGAGATTAACACAATAGTAAGGAAGGATATTAGCTCTGATGATGTGGAATCTGTATGGGTAGAGCTGAGAAATACCAAGGAGCAGAAAACGTTAGTGGTAGTTGTATACAGACCCCCAAACAGTAATGCTGAGGTTGGGGATGGTGTTAAATGGGAAATTAGAGATGCGTGCAATAAGGGCACAGCAGTTATCATGGGTGACTTTAATCTACATATAGATTGGGCTAACCAAATTAGTAACAATACTGTGGAGGAGGAATTCCTAGAGTGTATACGGGATGGTTCCCTAGGCCAATATATCGAGGAACCAACTAGAGATCAGGCCATCTTAGACTGGGTATTATGTAATGAGAAAGGATTGATTAGCAATCTTGTTATGTGAGGCCCCTTTGGGAGGAGTGATCATAATATGATAGAATTCTTCATTAAGATGGAGAGTGAAGTAGTTGACTCAAAGACTAGGGTTCTGAATTTAAATAAAGGAAATTACGATGGTATGAGGTGCGAGTTGGCTAGGATGGATTGGGGAATGTTACTTAAAGTGCTGACGGTGGATAGGCAATGGCAAACATTTAAAGATTGCATGGATGAACTACAGAATTTGTTCATCCCTGTCTAGCATAAAAATAAAACAAAAAAGGTGACGCAACCATGGCTAACCAGGGAAATTAGGGATAGCATAAGATCCAAGAAGAGGACATATAAATTGGCCAGAAAAAGCAGCAAACCTGAGGATTGGGAGCAGTTTAGGATTCAGCAAAGGAGGACAAAAGGATTAATTAAGAGGGGGAAAATAGAGTATGAGAGTAAGCTTTCAGGGAACATAAAAACTGACTGTAAAAGCTTCTATAGATATGTGAAGAGAAAAAGATTGGTGAAGTCAAGCGTAGGTCTCTTGCAGTCAGAATCAGGGGAATTATAATGGGGAATGAAGAAATGGCTGACCAATTAAATACATACTTTGGTTCTGTCTTCACAAAGGTGGACACAAATAACCTCCCAGAGATGTCAGGGAACATAGGGTCTAATGAGAGGAAGGAACTGAATGAAATCAGCATTTGTAGGGAAATGGTGTTAGGGAAATTGATGTGATTGAAGGCCGATAAATCCCCAGAGCCTGATAATCTACATCCTAGGGTACTTAAGGAAGTGGCCCTAGAAATAGTAGATGCATTGCTGGTCATCTTCCAAAATTCTATAGACTCTGGCAGTGTTCCAATGGATTGGAGGGTAGCAAATGTAACCCCACTATTTAAAAAATGTGGTAGAGAGAAAATGGGGAATTATAGACCGGTAAGCCTGACATCGGTAGTGGGGAAAATGCTAGAGTCCATTATAAAAGATGCAAAATCAGAGCACTTGGAAAACAGTGACAGGATCGGACAAAGTCAACATGGATTTACAAAAGGTAAATCATGCTTGAGTAATCTACTGGAATTTTTTGAGGATGTAACTGGTAGAATAGATAAGGGAGAAGCAGTGGATGTGGTGTATTTGGACCTTCAGAAGGCTTTCGATAAGGTCCCACATAAGAGATTAGTGTGCAAAGTTAAAGCACATGGGATTGGGGGTAAGGTACTGACTTGGATAGAGAACTGGTTGGCAGACAGAAAGCAAAGAGTTGGAATAAACGGGTCTTTTTCCGAGTGGCAGGCAGTGACTAGTGGGGTACCGCAGCGATCGGCGGTGGGGCCCCAGCTATTCACAATATATATTAATGATCTAGACGAGGGAGCTAGATGTAATATCTCCAAGTTTGCAGACGACACAAAGCTGGGTGGGCGTGTGTGTTGTGAGGAGGATGCCAAGAATCTCCAGCGTGATTTGGACAGGTTGGGTGATTGGGCAGATGCATGGCAGATGCAATATAATGTGGATAAATGCGAGGTTATCCACTTTGGTGGCAAAAACAGGAAAGCAGATTATTATCTGAATGGCAGTAGATTGGGAAAAGGGGAACTGCAATGAGACCTGGGTGTCCTTGTGCACCAATCGCTGAAGGTAAGCATGCAGGTGCAGCAGGCAGTTAAGAAGGCATTGTGTATTGTGTGCAGTTTTGGCCACCTTATCTGAGGAAGGATATTCTTGCCATGGAGGGAGTGCAGCGAAGATTCACCAGACTGATACCTCGGATGGCAGGAATGACGTATGAGGTGAGATTGGGTCGATTGGGCTTATATTCACTGGAGTTTAGAAGAATGAGAGGGGATCTCATTGAAACTTATAAAATTCTAACAGGACTAGACAGACTAGATGCAGGAAGGATGTTCCCGATGGCGGGGAGTCCAGAACCAGGGGTCACAGTCTCAAGATAAGGGGTAAGCCATATAGGACAGAGATGAGGAGGAATTTCTTCACCCAGAGAGTGGTGAACTTGTGGAATTCTTTACCACAGAAGGCAGTTGAGGCCAATTCATTACATATACTCAAGAAGGAGTTGCATATATTTCTTAAAGCTAAAGGGATCAAGGGATATGAGGAAAAAGCAGGGACAGGGTACTGAATTTGGATGATCAGGCATGATCTCATTAAATGGTGGAGCAGGATCAAGGGGCCAAATGGCCTACTCCTGCTCCTATCCTATGTTTCTAAATGTTCTTCCATTGTAACATGCTCCACTTGCCCCACTTCATTTCCCAGAACTAGATCCAGCACTGCTTCCTTCCTTACATTAGCAAAATACAACAGAAAATGCTGGACACACACAGCAGGCCTGACAGCATCCGTGGAGAGAGAAACAGTTCTCTGACTCTTCCTCAGAACTGGAAAAAGTTAGGAATGTAACAGGTTTTAAGCAGGTGCAGAGGCAAGGAAAGGGGTAGGAAGGAACTAAAGGGACAGTCCGTGCTGGGATGGAAGGGAGAAGAGATTAAATGTTGCAAATCAGCCCCAACAGCCCCACCCCTCCCCACGGCAGCTTCCAGGGCCCAAGCACCCCTTCCAGGTGAAACAGCGATTTACTTGTACTTCTTACAATTTAGTATACTGTATTCATTGCTCACGATGCAGTCTCCTCTACATTGGGGAGACCAAACGCAGCTTGGGTGACCACTTTGCGGAACACCTCCGTTCAGTCTGTAAAGGTAACCGTTCGTCTGTTACTTTTATTCTCCGCTCCACTCTCACTCTGACCTCTCTGTCTTCGGCCTCTTACACTGTTCGAATGAAGCTCAACGTAAGCTCGACGAACAACACCCCATCTTTTGATTAGGCACTTTACAGCCTTCTGGACTCAACATTGAGTTCAACAATTTCAGACTAGAACCTTTGTCCCTATTTTTTCAGGCGGCAGCTGTTGATGATTCTGCCATCCCCATGGCAACATTTAACCACTCCTGCCTTCCACCCTATCACAGACCGCCCCTTTTGTTCTCTCCTCCCCTCCCCCTTGCCCTGCCTCTGCACCTGCTTAAAACCTGTTACATCCCTAACTTTTACAAGTCCTGATGATGGGTCACAGACCTGAAACTTTGGGCTCGATTTTGCCATTGGGGGCGGGCTGGGGCGTGTCAGGTGGTTTTCGTGTCAGGACCCCGACTCCGATGTGAAGTGGGGAAAAATTGCGATTTTGCCTTAATTGGGCAATTGATTTCCAGCGTGTGGAAACCCCTGGCCCAATGAGTCTTTTCATACAGAAAGTCGCCTCCGATGACATCATCAATGCTGCTGGATTTAAGGCCTGCAAGCAACCTTGCTTCTTCTGGAGACTTTAAACTTTATGCCCATTGTTGTGATCGCTTCAATCAGCAACTATGTCCAGCAGTAGGCCAAAGTGTGCTCCACGGTTCAATGAGGCCTCCCTCCAAGCTCTGCTGGAGGGAGCAAGATCAAATAAGGAGGTGCTCTTCCCTTCCTGTGTGGATGCAAGTGGCCCAGGAGGTCAACTCAATCTCTATGTGCCGCAGAACCTGGCTGCAGTGCAGGAAGAGGTTTCATGACATTCCCCGCACAGGAAAAGTGAGTATGACTTTCCCATCACCCTCAATCTGATTCCCATCACCTCTCCTCACCAGCACTCTGCTTTGCCAACCTCTTCCTCCACATCCCACTTGACACATCCCTGCACCCTTACCCATTCCCTCTCTCTCTATGGCCACATTCACTTACCTATACGACCATGCAGCCCTCACACTCCCTATCACTGTGATGCAATGACCAAAACTTACAACACAAAGGGAGGGAGGGCCCTTTGTCTCCTTCTAAGCATCTATGCTATGGATTCTCTACACTCACTCCTTCATTCTCACTCAAACTCCACTTGTGTCACTCATTGCAGGAAAAGAGAGCCCACAATAAGAGGGAAAGAGCATTGTCAGGAGGAGGGCCACCCTCAGTAGCCCAGCTCACCACCTCGGAGGAGGTGGCCCTGGAAATCGCCGGTGTCGAGGAAGATTCGCAAGTGGGGGACGGACAGACGGGTGCATCACAGCAAGCTGGTGACAGAATAGTTTGGCATCTCTCTCATTGACATTGCATGAGTAACTGATAATGATTCTGATGCTCTAACAGATTGACTTATGATCATCTGCACAGTTCAATGTGCATGTAACCTTTACCTCACATCTCTAACTCTTTCCTTTACTCCCCCACAGGACCATCGACAGCCTCTGTCCCCACTGTCCAGGAGGAACAGCCTGAGCTTCAAAACTCCTCAGAGAAAGCAGCAACCTCTGAGGGCACAGCGTCAGCAGAATTCAGCGCACCCAGCACCAGCGCAGACACTCACACCTCGGTGGGACCTTCGCGAGATAGAGTAGTGTTGTCACCTGGTGTATCACAGCTCACAAGTGAGCATCAGCAGGTCATTGAGACAGGGACAGCAGTGGAGAGCCCTCATCGGACGGCGCAGGACTCTGCCAGCTCAGCTCAGCTGCATGTCGACCCTGTGCCTCTGGGTCCATCCAGAAGGAGAGCGGTACTGGAACTCCAGGAACAGGTGCAGGAGTCTCTGGCAGATTTTGTCTCCAGGGTTGCTGTGAGTGTGGAGCGAATGGAGGAGTCCAGCGCGAACATGAGCAGAGCCTTTGTGGAGGCATTGGCGCATGAACACATCACCACGGAAAGGATGGCTATGGTAGAGGAGAGGATGGCTATGACCATGGCGGAGCTAAGTCGTTAGAGTGTTGAAAACATGGTCATTGTTCAGAATAGACTGGCATCTCTTGAGGAGCGATGGTCAGCTATTGAGCATAGAAACCAGACCTTCATGGATGTCCTCTGGAGTAAGACTTCCCATGCAGAAACAGGTCCTCATGGCCCCCCTGATGTGCAGCAATGTGCTGTCAAGCCACTTGCTAGCTCTAAAGTGGGGCTGATCCATGAGAGGGATGTTGGTGGCAGACAACAAGGAAGTGGGGGCTCCTCTCCAAGCGCTCACAGGACCATGCCACTGCAAAGCCCCACCAGAGTCCTCACCCAACTGCGATGTGTAATGATATCAGCAAATAGAGATGGTATTTGCCTGTTCGATTATGATGCCTTACCAGCATGATTGCAGGTATTGATTACTTATGCCTGACCAGCAGAGGTCATGTGAGAGACAAGCAGTTTAGTTTCGTTTCAGTTTCGCTTTAGATGGATTTCTAACATGATGTCTCCTGTAAATGCTGTTGAACTGAGTTGAACAAGCTTTAGATTAAAACACATTCTCTTTCATAAATGTCTTGTCTTTGAACCCACAAAGAAATCAATACATAGTGTCGGAAGTGATTGAAAGAGATGAAGAGAAAAAATCTGAAGTTAAATCAGCTCTCCACATATTAGCAAGCCAAAAGAGAACATCGTTACTTACCATTAGAGAATAGCTAACGAAGTGAAAAATGGAAGGTTTACACCCACCGGTGACGCTTCAGTTGACAGGTAATGTGGCTGAAAATTGGAGGAGGTTCAAACAACGTGTGGGGTTGTATTTAGCGGCAATCGGAGCTGATGAGAAAAGTAATAAAAGGAAATCGTCACTGTTCTTACATGTCGTGGGTGATGAAGCGCTGGAGGTGTATAATAACTTCACATTCGCTGTTGATGGAGACAAAATGAAGCTAGATAAAATAATGGAACAGTTTGAGGCCTACTGCATACCTAAATGTAACGTGATGTTTGAGAGGCACAGATTTTTCACATGTGTACAGAAAACGGGTGAGACTATTGATCAGTATGTGACTGAACTGAGAAACAGAAGCAAATCGTGTGAATTTGGGGGACTGACAGACTCGCTGATAAAAGACAGACTGGTGTGTGGTATTCCAGATAATGGTCTAAGGGAAAGACTGCTAAGAGAGCAAGATCTAGACCTGGGAAAAGCCATAGCACTGTGTAGGGCTACAGAAACTGTGAAGTCGCAGGCAAAGGAGCTGTTCAGTGACAGTAGCTGCAACGTGGATGCAGTGAGAAAGAACGGATACAAACCGTTTAACAAAAACAGCGCCAATGTGAAAAAAGCGGCATGGCCAGCGAACGAAAATGAAAGGGACAATCGAAAGTCATGTAGTCGATGCGGTACACAGCATCCACCAAGAAAGTGTCCAGCATATGGTAAAACATGCAATAGTTGCAACAAGAACAACCATTATGCCCGTTGCTGTAAGAACCAAATGCAACAAAGCAAGGTCCATGCAGTAGATGAAAGCGAGATAGAGGAGTTCAATGTGGATGTCGTGTCTGAAAACAAAAAAGAAGAAAGAGACTGGATGTTGACACTAAAAGTGAATGACATACACATTCCATTTAAATTGGATACTGGAGCACAAGTTAATGTGATATCAGAGACTGCTTTTAAGAAAATTAGACCCAGACCAAAGATACATGGAATAAAAGTGAAAGTGACAGGATACTCAGGTACTGATATACCAGTGAAAGGAAGATGCATCGTCAAAGTAACACACAAGGACAGAGAGCACATGCTAGCATTAATTGTGGTGCCAAAGGATGTGCAAGCCATACTAGGTTTAAAAGCCTGTGAGAAACTGAACCTGGTAAAGAGAGTCCTCGTTGTGGAAAGCGAAGGAGAGACAGTCTATGATGAACTCATGAAAGAGTACAACAACCTATTTAAGGGTCTAGGCTGCATTCCAGGAGAACACACGATCAGAGTAGATAAAAGTATGACACCGGTCATACATCGATGCAGAAAAGTCCCGTTTGCTCTTCAAAAGCAACTGAAGGCAGAGTTGGACAGGATGGAAAGCCTGAACGTGATTCGGAAGATAGATGAGCCAACGGAGTGGGTGAGTTCCCTCGTCGTAGTGGACAAAAAGAATGGAAAGCTCAGAATTTGCCTGGATCCAAGAGATCTAAACAGAGCAATAAAGAGAGAGCACTTCAAGCTTCCTACACGTGAGGAAATCATGGCACAGTTTGCAAATGCAAAATATTTCAGCAAGTTAGATGCATCATCAGGATTTTGGCAGATGAAGCTGGACGAAGCAAGTTCAAGACTGTGCACGTTCAACAGTCCATTTGGCAGATACAGATTCCTAAGGTTACCATTTGGCATTGCCTCAGCCCCTGAAGTGTATCACAAAACAATTCATATGATCTATGAGCACCTGGAGGGAGTTGATACATCAATGGATGACATCATAGTATGGGGAACCACGAGAACTGAGCATGACGAGAGACTGAAAAAAGTGCTGCAAGCAACAAGGAAAACAAACCTGAAGCTGAATAGAGAGAAATGCCAGCTCGGGGTGACAGAACTGACATTCGTGGGAGATATCCTTAGCAGTGATGGCATCCGACCAGATCCCAGAAAGGTGTCCGCCATTGAGAATATGCCAAAGCCACAATGCAAAAAGGACGTGCAGAGGTTTAATGGAATGATCAACTACATGGGTAAATTCATATCCAACCTCTCAGAAAAGATGGCGCCACTGAGAAGACTAACCGAAAAGATCATAGAATGGGAATGGAATCATGAGCATGAGAAGTCATGGAGCGATCTAAAGAAACTGCTCACAGAGGAACCAGTTCTGAGGTTTTATGACCCAGCGAGACCCATCAAGATATCATCAGATGCATCACAGAGTGGGCTTGGTGCCGTTCTTCTGCAAAAATATGACTACTGGCAACCTATTGCATATGCATCGCGCTCAATGACAGACGCGGAGACGTGATATGCTCAGATAGAAAAGGAGCTGCTCAGCATCACATACGCCTGTGAAAGATTTCACCAGTTTGTGGCAGGACAAGCAATCAGTGTAGAGACTGACCATAAGCCCTTGATTGCATTGTTCCAAAAGCCACTAAATAGCTGTCCGCTTAGAATACAAAGAATGATGATCAGGCTGCAACGCTATACACTGAATGTTGCGTACACACCGGGTAAACTGATGTATACAGCAGACACGTTGTCCAGAGCTGTTGACCCAAGTGAGCCCAATCAAACACCACAATGGATGAAAAAGTGAATGCTACGTGGACATGATCACAAGTGCACTGCCCATAGCAGATGCAAAAATGGAGCTCATAAAGACTGAGACAAACAAAGATGAAAGAATGAGACGACTGAGAAAAAGCATCTTGGATGGATGGCCCAACATGAAGCAAGACTGCTCACCTGACATGGCAGAGTACTGGAACTGCAGGGCGGAACTATCAGTGGTCGAAGACATCATCTACAAAGGAAGTAAAATAGTTATCCCAAAGAGTCTGAGAGAAGAGATGCTAAAAAGGATCCATGGAGGACATCTGGGAATCGAAAAGTGTAAGAAAAGAGCACGAGAGGTGATGTACTGGCCACGAATCAACCAAGATGTGACAAATGAGGTGTCAAACTGCACAATATGCCTGAAATATCGAGCAAGCAATCCGGTAGAACCACTAAAGCCACACCCAGCACCAGACAGACCTTACCAGAAGGTAGGCGCTGACCTATTCGTATGTCAAGGGAAGGACTATCTTGTAGTAACAGACTATTACTCCCTGTATCCAGAGGTTTGTAGACTGTACACTACCACTGCAGATGCTGTGATAACATGTATGAAAGCCATATTCTCCAGACATGGCGTGGCAAGCGAGGTCTTCACAGACAACGGACCTCAGTTTTACAATGCAAGTTTCCGACACTTTGCCAAAGAGTGGGACTTTGTCCACACAACGTCAAGTCCTCACTATCCACAGTCCAATGGACTAGTGGAAAAATCGGTCCAGACAGTGAAAAGACTGATGTACAAGGCAAAAGACAGTGGAACTGACTTCTACCAGAGCATGCTTGTATACCGCACAACGCCGCTCGAGTGTGGTATGCCACCAGCCCAACTCCTGATGGGACGTCGGCTAAGGTCAAACCTACCCATCCCGGAGAACCTCCTGAAAACAAAAGAGGGGGAGAAAGTGAGGAAGTTCAAAGAGCAACAGAAAGAAAAGCAAAAGTACTACTGTGACAGAGGAACACAAAACCTACCTGAACTCCACACTGGTGACCCAGTAAGGTTGAATGACAAAACAAACACATGGACTCAGAGGGGAACTGTCCTGAGTGAAGTTCAACCAAGATCATACACCATTCAGACAGATGAGGGTGCTGTTCTGAGAAGAAATCATCGAGATCTTCTCATGGGACCAGCCACAGCAGGTCAAGAGACTGATACTGTTGAACAACCTGATCACACAGCTGAGAACACATCATCTGAGGCAACAACTCAGATTCAAGGACAATCAATCAGAAAATCCTCAAGACACGTGAAGCCTCCTGAGAGACTCATTGAGCAAATTTAAGGACTATTGTTATAGAAGGAAGTAATGTTATCTTATTCTTTCTTCAAGTTCTAGTGTATTGACATATTTCATGTGAACACACAAAGCACGGTTAAAAAACCTTGATCATGATAATGATAATGTAAGTTCATTAAGTGTTACAGTTAAAATGCAGATTAATACAAAGAAAACATGTTGTTCGTTAAAAGTAAAATACTTTTGTTTTAAGAAAAGGAGATGTAATGATATCAGCAAATAGAGATGGTATTTGTCTGTTCGATTATGATGCCTTACCAGCATGATTGCAGGTATTGATTACTTATGCCTGACCAGCAGAGGTCATGTGAGAGACAAGCAGTTTAGTTTAGTTTCAGTTTCGCTTTAGATGGATTTCTAACATGATGTCTCCTGTAAATGCTGTTGAACTGAGTTGAACAAGCTTTAGATTAAAACACATTGGCCTAGAAATTGGGTTTTGGCGCAGCGACGGCTTTAGCGCCGGAAGTTAGTGCCGGAGCTAAGTCGCGCTGGGCGGGCCAAAAATTCAATAGTTCTGCGCCCAAACGGCTGCCGGCGCTGCTGAGAGCTGTTTGCGCCTGAAAACTGACGCTACGCGCTGAATATCGGCGCTATTCCGGCGCTGCAGCGCCCGCTGCGGTGCGGCAGGTTCGGGAAGTGCAGGCCTCCTCCTTCCCTTAAGGAGGCGCTGCCTGCACCCGGCCGCGGCCCGCGAAAATCATTGTAACAATGAGCCCGGCACCTCGGACAAGTGCCGGGCTTGCTTCTGTTCCGGCGGGGGGGGGGAAGTCCAGGGAGGGAGCTGCGGCCAGGCGGCCGGCGGGAAAGCGGCCGGCCGCCGCGGGGCCTTTAATGCGCCGGCGCAAAGTCATGTAAGACTCTGTTGCCAGAGTCTTAGTTGCGGCTGCCACGGGCGAGGCGGCCGCAACTGAACTTCGGCGCTGGGGCCCGTCGGCATGGCAACCGGGACGCTGCGCACACCGATGACGTCATCGGTGCCGGCGCAGCGCTACCGGTCTACCGCGGCGGAAGGGCCCCAGGCAATTTCGGCGCCGGCGCCAATTGCAGCGCTAGGCCCTCTAGCGCCGCAAAATCGGCGCTAAGGGCACTGAATTTCTAGGCCATTCTCTTTCATAAATGTCTTGTCTTTGAACCCACAAAGAAATCAATACAAGATGGGCGTCTCATCCCCTGCACAGCTGCAGGAGCAGCAGTCTGTTGCCAAGCCCTCACAGGTTTGCAACCCCAGAGGACGGCCGCCAAAGGTGTCGAGACAGGAGCAGCAAGAAAGTGAGCAAGGGGCCTCCACATCTGCTGAAGCCACAGGGGAAGCACCACATTGCAGCACACATAAGAGGAAGATAATGCACATGTAGTCACAGGGGTAGTAAATTGGGTGTTATGTTGTGTTTATTTTTGAAATGCCATCAGTTGCTTGTTGTGATAAAAAATTCTGATGGCAAACTGTTGAAGTTGTGGCCTGTGTCATTTTGCAAATGGCACTTCCACATTGAGGCCTTAGGGCGACTTGCAATTGTCAGTATGGCGGTCAGAGTGATAGGAATCTGCAGGTTCTTGGCCATTGTCAATGCTCTGGTAAGAAGGTGCAAGGCAAAAGTGTCTGATTGTGCAGGCTAAGCAAATCTGGCCAACATGAGTGCATCCCTTGCAGCAACATGGTTGCACGCTGGCGCCTTCTGTCCTGTGCAGCTTCAGGTGGGTGAGCAGCAGCTTGGTGCTCCTGTTGTTGCTGCTGCTGTTGGTCCTGCTGCTGCTCATGGTCCTGCTGCTGCCACGGCTGGTCTTTGTCCAAATCTGATGTCCAGGAGAAAAGGAAATAAATGGTTCCCATGCTTCTGGTATATGCCTCAGTTGAGGAAGCACTCAGTCAAGGTGGGGAGTGGGATTTCCCAGGAGGTCACACTGGAGATGGGTGTCAGGCTCCAAACTTCCACAACAATGAGTATGCCTGCTAAGAGTTCCCCCAGACCTGAGACAACAAAGTTCTGCCACCTGCAAATGATGGTTGCTGAAAACTCCTTTTTAATGGTGGCGCTGCAGCTGTTAGTAAGCAATCCATTTGTGAGGCTGCCAGGATTAACTAGCGTGTTCCAGAGGAGACGTGCAGAACGGGGAAAAAGTGTTAACATCAGAAAGGCCTCTCAAAATAGGACTATTGAGGCAATGAACTGGTTGTTAAGGGCCTTAAGGGCCTATCCCGCCTCTTGGAGACGGGATGGAAATAGGGTCTGAAACCCTGATTCTGGGGAAATTGCTCGGAGGTGGGCTGGTGGCAGGATCGGAGCCGCCCACCACTTTTTGTGATTTTAACACCTCACACGCCTCCAATCCCGCCTCCTCAGGCCTGGCAAAATTGAGCCCGTTAACGATGTTTAACTCTCCACGGATGCTGCCTGGCCTGCTGAGTGTTTCCAGCCTTTTCTGTTGTTATTTCTGCTTCCTTCCTTGTTGGGCTGGATAAAAATTCATCAAGAAAGTTCTCTTGTACACATTTCAGGAATTCCTCCCACTCTTTGCCCTTTACACTTGTATTTTCCCAACTATATTAGGATAATCAAAGTCCCCCATTATCACTACTTTAAATTTCTTGAATCTTTCTGCAATTTGCCTGCAAATTTGCTCCTCTATCTCCTTCCCATTATTTGGTGGCCTATAGTAAACATTCAACAGCGTAATAGCTTGTCTTTTGTCTTTGAACCCGCAAGTACATCATTCAATTATGATGCTGTAACAATATCTTTGATCAATATTACCACCCGCCTCCTTTCTTTCCTTCCCTATCTTTCCTGAATACATTGTATCCAGGAATATTAAGTGTCTATTCCTCCCCTTATTTGAGCCAGGTCTCCGTTATTGCCACTGTATCATAATGCCATGTGGCTACTTGTGCCTGCAGCTCGCCAACCATATTTAGGACGCTCCGTGTATTTACGCAGATCCATTCTAAAACCATCTTTGTTTGCCTCGCATTTCCCTCCTGTCAGATCCCTCCTATATCTGAACTACTCTTTATTCTAATGCTGTTTATCTCTTCCAGTCCTCTGTACACCTTGTAGCTCATCTCTAATGCTTCACCCTAGTGTCCCTAACCCTGCCAAATTAGTTTAAACCCTCACTAGTTAACCTCCCTGGTCCCAGCCCTGTTGAGGTGCAACCCGTCCATCTTGTAGAGGTCACTTTTGCCCAGAACTTGTCCCATTGCCCCAGAAATCTGAAGCCCTCCCTCCTGCACCACTTTTCTGGCCACGCATTAACCTGTCTTATCTTACTGCTCCAATATCCACTTGCACGTGGCACTGGGAGTAATCCTGAGATTACTACCTTTGAGGTCCTGCTCTTTAACTTCCTCCTAGCTCCTGAAGCTCTGTCTGTAGGACCTCAACCCTTTACCTACCTATGTCATTGTTTCTAACATACACACGACATCTGGCTGTTCCCCTTCCCCCCGCACCCATTCACCCTTTACCCTGGCACGAAGGAGGCTCTAGACTGCACTCTGCCGAGATGTCATCACCCTCATCGATATTCTCTGTATTTGGCTTTGCTCTACCAAATGTTTCAGACTCTAGACAATATCAAGACACTCTTTTAAGGCTATTTATGAAATTCCTTCAGCAAATGGCTTGGGCCCAAGGGATCAGTGACATTTATTTTGATAGATCCTCCAGGCAGTGAGATAGATGTTCTAGGATTTCCCAAAGTATTCTCCATTTTCCAGACAATTGGATGTTATGCCCTTACACATGCTGTCGTCCCTGGGTAAGACTGACTACAAGCTCCTTATTATGACAACTCTTTTCAAATGTTAGATCAAAGAAAAACCATCAGTATTCTCATTCAAAATTTATTTTCTGAAATAATGGCCGATGGGCTGTGTTATGTGATTGTAAGAACTAAGTGAAATTATTAATTTTGCCATTTATAGCATTTATAGTAACAAATGATAGAACTTGAGTTGATTTTGCTTGAGAGCATAGCCTGTCTAAAGACTGAAAATGGAAATGTGCCATCAAATATATTACACTTTTGAAAAAATATTTTCAATCAAATAACATTGGTAGACTCCAAAAGATGTTGATATCTTGGATCTTCTCCCAATGCACAGGAACCTAAAGAGACTTCTGTCAGGGTCCTGGAATTACCATTTCAGAATGTGGGCAGGTAACATCAGGAAGATGTACAGAAGGTGCAGGAGTACATTCATCTCTTCAGCAGTGCCACCTGTCCAGATTTGCATATATGTGGAGCAGAGGGGCGTGGTGAAGATTCATTCTTTTGTACATGGCAGCGAGTTATTGTTATACATGGGTAACTTAATGAGTATGAATGCTCAGCAAGTAACAGGCCCTTTGCTTTGGTGCAATTGTAACTCAGCTGATTGAATTATATATACAGATAGTATACATATATATGGTTCTGGGGATGTGAGCAATGCTGGCAAAGCTGCATTTATTGACCTGAAAAGATAGTGGGCCCGCTTCCCGACCCGCTGCAATCCTTACTGAGTGATAGTATGGAATTCTAGGATACAGATACAGAACCAGCAACAATGAAAGAATGGCAGTATATTTCCAAGTCAGGGTGGTGTGTGATTTTGATTATTTGATGGTGTGGAAGAAGCTGGAGAGTAGAGTGCCAGAGCAAATCATAAATTTGTTTTCATGGAGAGGCATTTTATGTTCCACTCCTCCACGCCAAACAAAGGGGATATGTGGGTTCTGGCTTATGGGCATTGCCAGCGTCTCTATGGAGAGCACAAAGAGAAATGGAGTTGAGAACATTCTTGCTGGTTCTTCTCTGAGACCGGGGTGGGGGGTAGCTGTAGCCATTAAAACTCATTGAGGATGAATTTTTTTTTTAATTCATTCGCAGGATGTGGCGTTACTGGCAAGGCCAGCATTTATTGCCCATCCCTAATTGCCTGTGAGAAGGTGGTGGTGAGCCTTCTTGAACCACTGATGTAGCAGTTTGATACAACTGAGCGGTTTGCTAGGCCATTTTCGAGGGCAGTTAAGAGTCAACCATATTGTGGGTCTAGGGTCACAGGTAAGGACAGCAGATTTTCTTCCCTAAAGGACACTAGTGAAGCAGATGGGTTTTTACAACAATCTGGTGGTTTCATGGTCAACATTACTGATACCAGCTTTTTATTTCAAAAATATTTAATTAACTGAATTTATCCCCAGCTGGTGTGGTGGGATTTGAACTCATCATCTCCAGATCATTAGCCCAAATCTCTTTGATTAACTAATCCAGTAACATAACCACTATGCTACCATACAGAGTTCATTTGGTCATTTGTCATTTTACTGCATACTTTACAGATTGAAGTAATGGGTCCAATCTGGGTTTTGGATAAATGTTGTAATTTTGCACTCTGTAAAATAGTCTTGAGCATTCCTTCAATGTGGACGTTAAGCTAATTTATTTATAATTCACTCATGCCTGTTCGCACTTTCATGTCGGGTGCTGGAACATTCCCCATTTCTAAACTCAGGTAGCTCATTGAAGTGTGCCATAAAAATATGCTTACTCCTCAAGAGTTGCAGACAAGTAGAAGCTCTGATGCCCAAATATATCCATGTGCATAGAGTAGTAATGTCTTCCCTTAGACAAAGGTTTTTAACAGCTTACCTTTACACAGAAAGTATTATTCATTTACCACTCATATTGAAGTATAATTAACTCTATACCAATAATTAAAATTTCGAGCATACTATTCCCTTTTGAACATTACATAATGTATATATTTTTATACCTGTTGGTATAGATCTTATAATTGCAAACATCAGGTTGTAATTCAGTGTATTTCCTAAGATACTACAATACATGTGCCATTATATTCACGTCCTGATATTTCATTGAATCTTGGAGAGTGGGAATAGCTCGTGTGCAGATTCCCACTAAATATCTGTCCCTCGATGCATTCTGACCACCTTGGTAAAAATTAGGTTGATGCCAGAAGCAATTTCCTATTAGTGAAGACTGTACAGCAGTATCAAACTTGCTGACAGAAACAAGTTTGCAATTCCCAGGCAAAAAGAGAAAGCCCAGATGAAAATTTAAAAGGAGTAGCCTGTAGCAATAATCCTTTTGCCTCTGTGTTAGCTGCCTGCTCTATCACCACACATTCCTCTGAGGCCACTGAACAAAATACATGTCATAAAGACTGTAGTAGTGGATCTGATGGGCCAATTTTTCTCTTTCAGAGACAAATGTGGCATATGTTGACAATTCAAGCAGGTGGCCTTGAGTGAACTGAGCAGTGCTTGTACCAATTAGAGGACTCTGTCATGACTGGATCAGGCAGCTAAGGGAAAAGGGATGGGAACAGTTGAATGTTCTTTATTGGCCCAGAAATTTGGGTCGGGGGCTTCCCGCGAGTACAAGCCCCCGACCTGCACTTACCTTGCACGCCAGCCGTTGAGCTGTAGGGCCCCATGGAATTTCGATCCGGGGCCTGGTCCAGCTGCCGGCGCGCAATGCTTGCGTATCCCAGGGGCGCAGTTAGTTCAATGCATCCCCTGGGATCACGTGGGCCATGGGCAGCCAATCGGAGCAGGGAATGCTCCATTCATAAGTCAGACAGGAAGACCTGTCAAGACTTATAAATACTACGGCCCCAAAAAACCCCAATCCTTCAAATAAATTTTTTAAAAACATCACATTTTTAAAATAAACTATAAATTACATTAAATAACTATTTAAAACAATAATTTAATTTTTTGAAAAAAATAATTTTATATTCTAACGGGGCTAAAAATAAACTTACCTTGCTTTAAAGTATTTAAAAATAATGAACCTGTGGAAAAAATGTTTTAACTTTAATTCATTCACCACTTACCTTGTAAAAAGCAGGCCTTACGCCTGCTTTTTAAATGTGTAAATTCTGCAGGCTTACCCTCCCGGGAAAACCTGTAAAAAAAAACTAAGTTTGATGCGCACGCGCAGCCTCCCCCGCGCACGCATTCGACCTCTGAACCTCTTCGTTCAGAGGAACGGCAGTGCCGGTTTCCCACGCATGCGCAGTGCATGCCGGAAACCGGCACTTCCATCGGGCCCACGGGTGAGTACCCAGCGCGTACTCACCCTTGGAGACCCAAATTTCTGGGCCAATATTATCTGTGCTACCTCTCTTTTTTGCTCTGTTTGCTTGCAGAATGTAAACTCATATGTGTCATCAACTTTAATATTTGTGCTCCTTTGCCATTTTTATATGTAGAAAATGATCAGTTACCTGCATCTGTATAAGTTTTCTAAAGTGTCTGTAATTTGTTTGATGATAGATTTTTAGTTTCAGCCTCTATATAAGCTAAACTCCCCCACTCACACCCCACCAGAATAAATGGTAGGTTCTGACATGAACAGAGGTAAACGCTTCTTCAGCAAGACTGCATACTTTGGCTTGAAATATTTCAGGTAATAAACTGAATTCTCTGCTGAAACAGAGTTAACGTTTCAGGTCAATGATCTTTCATCAGAACTGGAAGATGTTTGATATGAGCAGTTTTTAAACAAGCACAGAGCCAGGGAAAAGGGGGGTGGAGGGCAGGAAAGAACAAATGGAAAGGTCTGTGATAGGGTGGAGGGCAGGAGTGATTAAATAACTGAAGTGATGATGTCCACTGTGAACTAGCTTTTAAAGATTTGTGTACATGGACACCTCCATCTCTTTGCTCCTCCACAGATATAAGCTGCTCACCTTTAAGAAAATATTCTGATTTGTCTTTCTCAGATTCAAAGTGGATGACCTGACTTTCCCCACATTGAGCTCCATCTGCCATAGTCATGCCCACTCAGTTAGTCTGTCTATGTCCCTTTGAAACTTCCTCCTTCCAGCCACACAACTTTCTGTGCCGTCTAACTTAGTATCATCTGCAAACTTGGATATACAACTCACTATTCTTTTATCCAAGTCATTAATATGAGAAGCGGAAGCCTCAGTATAGATCCCTGGGGAACAACACTTGTCATTTCCTGCCAATCAAATGTTCCCTTTATCCCTTCTTTTGTGGCTTGTCTTGAATTAAATAACAAAAGTCATAAGAGGAATGCAGACAAAACAAATCATACAGCCCATACCAGTTAGAAGGTAACAGTATAGTTGGTACTCTATATGGCTCATAGATGACTCTGCATGTTTATGTAGTGTCCGCGCCTTAATAATACACGGACTGCAGGAGAACAATAAAACTGGTATTTTACTGAACAGAGGGTACTCTTTTATTTGGACCCAAAAAAAAACAATTCGACTGTAAATAAACAAAAGTTCAACTAAAGCTTAACAAATCAAATTAAAATTTGGTTTTCCGTGTTGATGATGCACTCCAGTCCCCGCGGCGCCCACCGGTCGCGGAAATACTCAAGCGCACCGGCGGACACCGCGTGCTCCATCTCCAGGGCAACCCGGGCGCGAACATGGCCGCGGAAGAGATGCAGGCAATCCGGCTGGACGACCCCCTCGACCGCCCGCTGCCTGGACCAATTGATGGCTCTTTTAGCCAGGCCCAGGAGCAGGCCCACAAGGAGGTCCTCCAACCTGTCCGCTCCCCTCCGCACCGGGTGACCGTAGATCAAGAGCGTGGGACTGAAGTGCAACCAAAAATCGAGGAGCAGCCCCTTCAAGTAGTGAAAGAGGGGCTGCAACCTCTCACAATCCATATAAACGTGAAACACGGACTCCTCCAGGCCGCAATAAATGCAGGCGGCCTGGGAGTCCGTGAACCTACTTAAAACCTTATTGCACGGGACCGCTCCATGCAACACCCTCCAGGCCAAGTCCCCGATGGAACAAGGGAGGACTCCCGCATAGAGAGCCCTCCATTGGGGACCTCCGCTACCGCCGGTCGGCAAAACGCCACGCCAAGGCGTGTCCGGACGGTAGACGAAGATGGCAAAGTGGAGAGTGTGCAGGAGCAGCCCGTACAGGAAACCCCTCCGCGCGGAATGAAAAGGCACGGAGGGTATTTCCTCGAGACGGCTCAAGTTGTGAGGCGCCGGTTCCCGAGGGGAGTTTCGGGGCCGGGCGCCGATGAGGAATTCCGTCCGAACGGGGGTAAGCTCGGACGGGATCGCCCCACGTGCTTGAGCCGCCTCGATACACCTAGTGGAGTCGGGGCCCAGTGCCGCTTTTACCGATTCGATGGTTTCGACCGCGAGCCGGACGTTGGCCCAGGACAGGCGCCGCGCCAGCTCCTCCGGCGCCATCCAGCCCGCTCCTCCGCCATCGAGCAGGTCCCCGACTCTGGTCACCTTGCCAGCCACAGCCCTACCCTCCGCCAGCCGCCCGAACCCGTGTTCGTGGAGGTGCGGATTCCTGAGCAGCGGCTCCCGAAGGAGAGCCGCCGCTCCTGACGGGGGAGAGCTCCGCCTGGAAGCGACGTAGTTCCAAACCCATAGTAGTTCCTGGTAGAAGACAGGCAGCTCCCGCAGGCCGGCACGCCTGCTGCCCACTTTCGCAAACAGGAGCTGCGTGTCGTAATTGAGGCCATGCAGCTGGCGGAAGAAAAACGTCGCCAGCGCACACCATCTCGGAGGATTCTCGACGTACAGGTATCTCTGCAGCGTCTGAAGACGGAAAGTCGCAGCCTGGGTGCGAAGGCACACCAGCGCCTGACCGCCCTCCCTAAGCGGGAGACACAGAACCGCGGCAGAGACCCAGTGCTTCCTTTTGTCCCAGAAGAAGTCGATGAGCTTCTTCTGAATCTTGGCGACAAACGCAGGGGGAGGGATCAAAGTGACCAACCGGTACCACAACATGGCGGCCACCAGCTGGTTTATGACCAGCGCTCGACCCCTGTAGGACAACACTCGGAGCAGTCCTGTCCAGCGTCCTAGGCGAGCGGTGACTTTGGCCTCCAGCTCTTGCCAGTTCGCCGGCCAAGCGTCCTCGGCAGGGCTAAGGTAGACTCCCAAATAGAGGAGGTGCGTGGTGCTCCAGGCGAAAGGCCTGAACTCCTCCGGCAGGGAGTCCACCCGCCACTGACCCACCAGGAGTCCGGAACATTTCTCCCAGTTGATCTTGGCGGAGGATGCGTCCGAGTAAATCTGCTGGCATTCCCGCATCCTCCGCAAGTCAGCGGGATCTGTGACCGTGACGAGCACATCATCGGCGTAAGCCGAGAGGACCACCTCCACGCCCGGCCCTTGCAGAGCCAGTCCCGTCAACCTCTTCCGCAAGAGGCGCAGGAAAGGCTCCACGCAAATGGCATATAACTGACCGGACATGGGGCATCCCTGACGCACCCCCCTCCCGAAGCGAAGGGGCGCCATCAAGGACCCGTTAACTTTAATCAGACACTCCGCGGCGGCGTACAGAAGTCGGATCCGGGCGACGAAATGCGTCCCGAACCCGAATGCGCGCAGAGTCCCGAAGAGATACTCGTGATCCACCCTGTCGAACGCCTTCTCCTGATCCAGGGAAAGGAAGGCGACCGACAGACCAGCCCTCTGGGAGTGGTGGACCAGGTCCCGGACCAGATGGATGTTATCGTGGATGGTCCGGCCCGGGACCGTGTAGGACTGGTTGGGGTGGATCATGTGGGCCAGCACAGTGCCAAGGCGAGCAGACATGGCCCTGGCAAAGATTTTATAGTCCGTGCTGAGGAGGGAGACCGGGCGCCAGTTCTTAAGGAGGCGGAGATCGCCCTTCTTAGGCAGCAGGACAATGACCGCCCTGCGCCAAGAGAGGGGCATCTCCCCGGTCGCCAAACTTTCCCCCAGGACCCGCGCGTAGTCGCCCCCCAAGACGTCCCAGAACGCCCTGTGGAACTCCACGGTCAGCCCGTCCAGCCCCGGGGACTTTCCCCTAGAGAGCTGGCGGAGGGCGCCGGTCAGCTCCGCCAGACTTAGCGGAGCGTCCAATTTTTCGGCGCCCTCCGGGCCAACCTTCGTCAGGTCCTCCCACAAAACTCTGCGCGCATCCTCGCTGGACGGATCCGGAGAGAACAGAGCCCCGTAATAGGCGCGGGTCTCCGCGCGGATTCCCTCCGGATCCGAGACCAGAGATCCGTCGTCGGCCAGCAGCCCCAAGAGCTGCTTACGGACCCGCCGTCTTTTTTCCAGCGAGTAGAAGGGGGAGCCGCGGTCCACGTCCCGCAGGAGCTGGATCCGCGACCTCACGTACGCGCCTCGGGACCCGACGAGCTGCAGGTCCTTCAGCGCGCCCTTCTTCTCTTCGTGCACCTTCCGCAGGGCCGGGTCCTCGACGACCTGACCGAGACGGGACTCCAGGTCGAGCACCTCCTTCTCCAACCGCCCGACCCGGGCCTCCCGCCTCTTGGTCGACCCCTTCGCGTACTCCTGACAGAAGAGACGGATGTGAGCCTTGCCCACATCCCACCATAGCCTCAAGGAGGGGAAGCTCCCCTGCTTCCTTCTCCAGTCGGCCCAGAATCGACGAAACGAATCCCGGAACCGTGCGTCCTCCAGCAGCAGGTTGTTAAAATGCCAGTACACGGACCCCCCCCGCGCGCGCAGCGGAGCGAGCTCCGCCCACACCAGGTGGTGGTCCGTGCACGGCACCGGCCGCATGGAAGCTGCCGGAATGCAGGAGACGTACGCCCGGGAAATGTAGAGGCGGTCGATTCTGGACCTTCCTCCCACAGACCTCACGCTAGTGAAGGCGCTGGAGTCGGGGTGGAGATTTCGCCAGACGTCCACCAAGTCGAAGGACCCAACCAGGTCCCTCAACTTCTCCATCGCCGCCGGGCTTCGCGGGGGACCCGAACGGTCCCTCGCCTCGAGGGTGCAGTTAAAATCCCCCCCGAGGATGACGCACTCGCCCACGTCGATGGAGCCCAAGAGAGCGGACACTTCTTCGAAGAAGCGCACTTGCTGCGCACTGGTCTGAGGGGCGTACACGTTCACTAGATGGAGCGGCACGCCCCCCAGGCGAACAGTGACCTGGAGCAAGCGGCCCGGCACGTGCTCCTTGACCCCCAAGATCTCCGGCTGAAAATGCAGGGCCAGCAAAATAGCCACCCCGCTGGAATTGTCGGAGAGGTGACTCATGCTGACCCCTCCTTGCCACTCCAGGAGCCACATGGCTTCGTCTCCCGGAACGGTGTGGGTTTCTTGCAGGAAGCACACCGCATACTTCCCGTCCCGAAGGACCGAGAAGTTATTGAATCTGCGGCGCGCCTCCCTGCTGCCGTTGATGTTGAGGCTGGCTATGGTTATCTTCATGTCAGAAGCATAGTGGAACCTCTACCTACACCTCACGGGGGGAGGAAGCGCAGCCACTGGTCCGCCGCCACTTCCTCAGCAGCCCAGTGAGAAACGTTGAGAGCCGACGCAGCTCGAGCGGGTTCACACCCTCGTCCGCGCCCAAGATCTTAACGGCGGCGCGGACGGAATCGATGAGCAGCGCCAGCTCCGACCACCTGTAGAGGGCCAGCCGGACCTTATTGCGCTGACCCAGGCACATGTCCATAAAATCCCGGAGTTCCCTTACGGAAATGAGGGGAGACTCGGCAAGGGGCACGAGGTCATCCATCGCCACGTCGGCGCTGGAGTCTGAATCTTCCTCCGTGCCCATCACCGAGTCCCCATCCTCCTCCAGGGGGTCGTCACCAACGGCCGACCCGTCCGCCGCGCAGTGCGAAGCGAACGACTCGGCCGCGCCAGCCAGCCCCGCCTCCGCCCGGATCCCACCCCCAGGATCGGCGGCAGAGGATTTCTCCCTGGGCTCCTCTAGGGGCGCCGGGCCAGAAGACGGCGGCGGTTCAGAGCTCCCCTCCGCCTCAGATGTCGGAACGACCGGAGAAACCGGGGAGAGAACAATTTCCAGCTCCTCCAGTACGTCCGGCATCAGAGACGCAGCCAGGGGGCCATCCTCCTCCCCGCCACCAACCTCCGACCCAGCGGACGGGGGGTTTTGAATTAAAAGCTCTACCAGGACGAGCATCCCCTGGGAGACGTCCGGGTCACATTGGGCGAGCTCATTACCCTCGAGCTCGCCCGACCCAGCCCCCAGGCTGCCCGACCCGGCGAGGGGTAACGACACCGATAAAAGGTCAACTTCAATTACTGCCGCGGGTTGTTCCGCAACCCCCCCCACGGGCAGGGTCTCATCCCCATCCCCGGGAGGCATGTGCTGGACAGACACATCTGCCTCAGCCTCCCGAGGGACAGGCGACCCCTGCCGATCGCTGGTGATGACGACAGCGCTGGTGGGGGGGGGGGTGCGCAGTACCCGCGGCGGGCGACGACTCCCCCTGCTCGGAGGGACCTTCCTCCTCCCGGTCCTCCTCCTCATCCAGGGGGTCGCGCCTTCTTTTTAGCACGGAGGGAGCGAGGGAGACCTTCTTGTCTGCAAAGGCCTCCTCCTCGACTCCCTCCGGCGGAGCAGGTTTGTCGGGTTCCTCAGGCCCGAGCCCGGCCGCAGGCAATGGCATTACCGCTGCGGCGGTTGCGGCCACAGGCTCGGGCACGGGGCCCCTCCCGCTCACATCTGCCCTGATCAACTCCGCGAGGAGCGCGGGTGTAAGGGGCTCAAGGGGCAAGGGCTCACCATCCACGGGGGGATCTGCCCTAAGGTGCTTCTTTTTTCCCCGCGCCTTCTTTCCGGCCGGACACGCTCCCTCCCCCCCGCCGGAGGCCTTGGTGGCATCGGCCCCCGACGTCAACTGCGCATCAGACGTACTTGACGCGCGGGCAGATCCGGGGGGAAGGGCGGCGGCGGCGGCGCCAGCCTCGGCCGCACGAGATGATCCGGCGGCCTTGGAGGCAGGGCAGTTCCTCCTGATGTGCCCCACCTCCCTGCAGGCATGGCACCTCACACCGTCCGACGTCCAAAAGGCGCGGTAGGCGGTCCCCTCGTGGAGGACGACGAACGCCCCTTCAGTGTCCTCCTCCCGCGCCAGCTGGATAAACAGCTGGCGCCGGAAGGAGAAGACGTGGCGAAGGCTGGCCTCCCGGAAGCCGAGCGGGATGGGTGTGATCCCCGACCTCACCTCCCCAAGTTGTCGCAAATGGGGAAGGAGGAGCTCACCAGGAACATAGGGCGGGACGTTGGAAATAATGATCCTCTGCGCGGTGGCCTCGAGAGGATCCACCGGCAGGAAGGTCCCACCCACGGTGAGCCCCTTGGCGACAGCCAGGGACACCGCCCGCTCCGACCCGAGGAAGAACACAGCCTTCCCATACATTTTCGAGGCCGCGACGATGGCTGAGGGGCCGACAACCCCAGCCATGGCCTTGACGCAGGCCTCGATGGTCATAGTGGGGTGAGTGTAGCTCTTCACCCCAAGCTTTTTTGTTATTAATCGAAAAGGTGACGGGGCAGCAGGAACAGCGGGAGCAGCTGTGGCTGTGGCTACCACTCTCGCATAGGTCCCGGCTGGCCCCGCCACCGGCGAAGATGCAGTCGCCATTCTGGGGTGCTTTTTTTAAGGGCTACACTCACCCCAAGTCACAGGCCTGAAGGTGTTAATGGCCTCGGTGTATATATATTTTTTTTGTCCTCTATTGAGCAGAGGGAGCTGATTAAAATGAGGACACACCTCTCTCCTTATTGATTTAAATTGGGAGAGGGGCCCTCTCCCCTCTGCTCAATTGGCAATTCATAAAATAGAATGAAACTAAGGTGCCTTAGAAAGACAGGCAGAGGGAGACAAAGAGAGAGAGAGAGAGGTGGGGGGGTGGGAAGGAGGGAGGCCGCAAAGGGCAGTGTTGCCACTCAGGATGGTGGGTGGGTGTTGGCAGGGTTGCACTCTCCGATGGAAAAAGTCTTTGGTGATGGTGGTCTTCTGGCAGGGGGAGAAGACGTCTTCACCTGGAAAAGCTGGAGAAGCCCAGGCTTAGTCCTGCAACAGGTCTTAACGATGTAATTAAATTAAATTAAGGACTTCACCTTGGGCAGCTCCAAGCTCTCCCAGGGCAGGCAATAGAAGGGATGCTAATTAGTGGTGTGTGTGGCCTAGCTTTTAACAAGAGCACACACACACACACACACTACACCCCTTGATGATCCGGCCTTGCTTCTTCTTTTCTCCCCCCACCTAAAATACAAAGTCTTGGGAGAGTGCCCCAAATAACACCCACCTGTAGATGTTCCGGATGAAGTTTTCTTCCCTCCTTTCAAGCAGTTGGTTTCTCTCCCCTCTCTCCCTCTCCTGAAGTGGAGGCCAATTTGGGGAGGCAGTGATAGAGAGGCCTCTCCCCTGGTTGATGTTGATGTAGGCCTCCTTTCTCCTTCTCCTCCTCTGTCCTCTCTCTCCAGGCACCTCAGTTGATGTAATGATGGTGGAGTTGGTGGTGGTGGTGGTCCAACGCTCTCCTCCTCTTCCTGGTCAGGGGACCACCACTTTAATCCACTCTCCAAAGTCTGGCTGCTCCCTCTGCTCGTGCTTGCAGCTGCACAGCCAACAATGCTGTGCAAACTGAACAGAGGGTAACTTAAGACTGAAGTACAGAAGCCTGCTATGGCTTTATATACAGGGGTGGTCACTGCCGGTACTGCAGTATAGAATCAGTTCTTCTCTTAAAGGTACATACACAACAATTCCTCCCCTTTTAGATAAACAGTACATAACACTCATTTAACAACTAAATAATAACTAATTACAATTACAATTTTCTCTGTGCTATATACATCAACTGAAATAATCATTTATAAGTTCAGTCTTTGAGGAGGCTTCCTGACCCTGACTGGATAGTGCCTTTCTCGAGTATCCTGTTCTTGCAGCGGAGTTGATTCTGGCTCATTGTCATTGGTTGGTTCGTCAGCTTCCAATACCACTGCTTCTGAGGTAGACGCAATCTGTATTTCGGGTTGATTACCAGGTGCACCTGCTCGTGGTATGGGTTTGGCTTGTTCCTGTGACTCTAGAATCTGATCAGCATGGCGTCTCACGATGCTCTCTCCAACGTCCACTGTGTACATTAGTGGTCCCTGCTGTGTGCATATCATTCCTGGCTGCCATTTTTCTGTTCGGTCGTCGCGGGTCAAGACTGGTTGCCCTATCTTGAAGCACTTGGTTGGCTTCTCATTTATGTGCTGGAATTGCTTATCCTCAACATCTCGTCTTATGTTTGGTTTGAGCAAATCCAGGTGACATGTTAGCCTTCGGTTGAAGAACATTATGGCTGGAGCTTGGTAAGCAAACAAGAAATTATCCACCTTGTGTTGTAGTGGTATGTCATCATTATGCATTGCCTTTATTGCCTTTTTAAAGGTCTGAACAAACCTCTCAGCCAATCCATTTGTGGCTGGATGATATGGGGCAGATGTGTAATGTTTCACCCCATTATTCCTCAGAAACCTCAGGAAATCCTCTGACAAAAACTGTGGCCCATTTTCGGAGCAAATCTGTTCTGGCAAGCCATTCCTGGCGAAAATGGTCCGTAGGACTGCAATAGTTTTCTCCGTGGTGGGGGAGGACATTTTGATGACCTCTGGCCATTTCGAATGGGCGTCCACAGCTATTAGGAACATTGAGTCCATAAATGGACCAGCAAAATTAATGTGTACCCGTTGCCATGGAGATGAGGGCCACTCCCATGGATGTAGCGGGGCCTGTGGTGGAGCGTTTTGGACCTTCTGCCATCCTGTGCATCTCTTGGTCATATCCTCGATTTCTTTATCGATTCCCGGCCACCACACAAACGCCCTGGCTAGGCTCTTCATTTATACCCCTCCCAGATGACCCTCATGAAGCTCATTGAGTACTCTATCTCTCAACTTGGGTGGAATTACCACTCTGGATCCACACATCAATGTCCCCCGGCACACTGACAGCTGTTCTCTCCTTGGCGAGGAAGCTGGCAACAGTGAGTCACCATGTGCTGGCCATCCCTTCACCGTCAAATCATAGGCCCGAGAGAGTGTCGGGTCATTTCGGGTTTCCTTCTCTATACTTGAGTTTGTAACAGATAGACATTCAACTATGGTCGCATGGAATATCTCAACAGGGTCCACTGCAGGTGCTTCCTCTACCGTAGGCAACGGTAGGCGCGACAGCCCATCAGCGTTTCCATGCTGTTTCGTACCCTTGTACTCTATGTCGTACAGTTGTGCCCCTAGAAAAAGTGACCATCTTTGCAGCCGTTGCGCCGTCATCACCGGAACGCCCTTCTTTGGGTTAAAAATGGAGACCGGGGCTGATGATCAGTCAGTAGGGTGAATTTCTGTCCGTGCAGATAGAGATTGATCTTCTTCACCCCCCACACCAGGCTGAGGGCCTCCCTGTCAATCTGGGCATAGTTACGCTCGGCTGAGGTTAACGAGCGCGACACAAAGGCTATTGGCCTCTCTGAACCATCAAGGAATTTGTGTGACAGCACCGCTCCGATGCCATAGGGAGACGCATCACATGCTAACCGAATCGGTAGTGTTGGATTGTAGTGGGCCAATACTTCTTTTGAAGAGATTAGGCATTTACATTTCTGAAAGGCACGCTTACACTCATCACTCCATTTCCATATTACTCCAGTTTGCAGTAGGGTGTTCAGTGGGTGCAGAATTGTAGGTAAATTCAGCAAGAATTTATGGTAGTAGTTCACCAACCTGAGGAATGACCTCAGTTGCGACACATTTTCCGGTGCTGGAGCCTTGACTACAGCCTCAATCTTGTCTGGCGACTTATGCAACCCTTCCTCATCAATCATGTGGCCACAATACGAGATTTGTCTCCTGAAGAGCTCGCATTTGGGGCGGTTGGCTCGTAGCCCATATTCCTGTAATCTCGTGAGCACCTGCTCCAGGTTGGCAAGGTGTTCACTGTCATTTTCGCCCATAACCAGGATGTCATCCAAATAACACCGGGTCCCCGGGATCCCTTGCAGGACTTGTTCAATCACCCTCTGCCAGATAGCCGGGGCTGATGCTACCCGAATACCAGTCGATTGTACTGGTAAAGGCCTTTGTGAGTGTTTATCGTGAGGTATTTCCTAGATGCTTCTTCCACCTCCATTTGTAGATATGCTTGGGCCAGATCAATCTTTGTAAAGCGTTTCCCGCCATATAGTGAGGCGAAAATATCTTCTATCCGTGGAAGTGGATACTGTACTGTGTGCAGGACTGGGTTCACAGTTACCTTGAAGGCCCCACAGATGCGAACCTTCTTCGGTTCCCCAGGCGTGCTGCTCAATGATTTCTTCATTACAGGAATGATGGGTGTGGCCCACTCGCTCCAGTCCACCTTGGACAGCACAACCGAACGCTCCAGACTCTGCAGCTCTGCTTCAATGGCTGGGCGGATCGCATCTGGCCTTAAAAAATTTTGGGTTTGCGTTATCTTCGATTTTTATCATTGCCGTCACTCCTTTTAGAGTCCCAAGTCCTTGTTGGAACACCTCTTTCGCGTCAGTTAGAATCTTTGGCAGTTGACCAGGTGTGACGTCATCATCCTTTTTATCAGTCACAGTTAGCGCCTGAATGGAATGCCAATCCAATTGTATTTTTCGGATCCATTCACGTCCCAATAATGGTGGTCCTCCATCTGGTAGTATATATAGATACAGTTTCTGTGTTTCCTTGCCGTTGTATTCAACTGGCACCCTTATTTTTCCTCTGGGGTAGACTTTTTGCCCCGTGTATGTCTTCAATTCAATGGACGTGTCCTTCAAGGGTATGTGTGGGAATAGCCGTTCATTGTCTCGTCGATTCATGACAGTTAGGGCTGATCCTGTGTCCAATTCCATCTTTACTGGGGACCCTGCTATCATGAGGGTGACCCAAATGGTTCGGTGATCCTTCTTTGCGATCATGTTGTGTAACTTTAGACAACTTAGTCTCCTGCTCCCGGAGTCCTTATCACTCTCCTGATCTTCCGAACTACTGTCTGTCAATTTCTTTACGTTCTTGTACTGTTCCTCAATAGTTCTTGTAGTGTTGGTTTTCTTTCCCGACCTGCAGACTCTTGCTATGTGTCCCATTTTCCCACATTGCCTGCATACTTTGTCCTTAAACCAGCAGTCTTTCTGATCATGGGTTGTTCTGCAGCAGCGATAGCAATTTTCTGCTCCATACGCCATTTTGTTAGCGCTGTATTCTTGTGGTTTCTGTTGTATTTCCGCAGCTCCCTGTGCTGCTGCTTCGTAGGATACTGCCACGCTGAAAGCCTGTTCTAGCTTCAGGTCCTTTTCCGAAAGTAGTCGTTTCTGGGTTCCTTCACTCTGGAGCCCGCAGACAAACTTATCCCGTAAGGTGCCTGCCAGTCTGCTCCAAACTGGCAGTGCTTCGATAACTTGCGTAGTTCCGTAAGATAGTCAGCATTGCTCTCATCTTTGTGCTAGTTTCTTTTATGGAACTTGAATCTTTCTGCTATCAGCAGCCGTGTAGGGTTTAGGTGTTCCTGTAAGGTATTAACAATCTCTTCAAAACTTTTCTCCATTGGTTTAGTTGGTGTAATTAAATTCCGCAATAGGCCGTACGTTCTCGCGCCCATCAAATTTAATAATACCGACGCCTTCTTTCCATCGGCCACCTCATTTGCCTTGCAGTACACTTCAATTCTTTCCACATACGTGGTCCAGTCTTCTACCTCGTTGTCGAAAGCAGTGATACTGCCACTTTTCGGCATTTTGGGTGATTTAAAATGGCGCCTCCCGCGCTTTTTCTTCTTCACCAATAGATTAAGATGGCGCCTCCCGCGCTTTTCCTTCTTCCCCAATGGAATAAAATGGAGCCTCCCGCACTTTTCCTTCTTCCCCTTGCTGCCATGCTGCTCCTAGCATTCTGCAGGGTAATGGCGGCGACCCGCGGCTTTGGCGCGTCTCACTTTTCCTTCCCCTTGTTTTATTTTCGCTACGCTGCCCGGTTCTTGAGCACCGACCACGCCCTGTGCGCTCCACCCTCTCTCTCTCTCTTTTCCTCCCGACGACGCTGCGCGGCCCCTTTGCAGAGCTGCTCGATCGAGCTCGAGCCCACCGCAGTCCGGAAGGGTCAGCGCACTACCTGCTACCAGCATGATTTGCTGGAACACCTTGACTGGGGAGCCAAGCCCAGCTCTCCACAGCCTCTCCTGCAACTCTCCGAACTCCGATGCATCCTTGGGCGGTTGCCCGCGGTCGACGCCTGTTGTTCTGACTTCGACCTCCAAAAGCTTCTTCTCAGGGAAAGATCCCTGTGAGGTGATGCAGTACTGCAGGTGAGTTCGAACCTGCTCGTCGCCACTGTAGTGTCCGCGCCTTAATAATACATGGACTGCAGGAGAACAATAAAACAGGTATTTTACTGAACAGAGGGTACTCTTTTATTTGGACCCAAAAAAAAACCCAATTCAACTGTAAATAAACCAAAGTTCAACTAAAGCTTAACAAATCAAATTAAAATTTGGTTTTCTGTGTTGATGATGCACTCCAGTCCCCGCGGCGCCCATCGGTCGCGGAAATACTCAAGCGCACCGGCGGACACCGCGTGCTCCATCTCCAGGGCCACCCGGGCGCGAACATGGCCGCGGAAGAGATGCAGGCAATCCGGCTGGACGACCCCCTCGACCGCCCGCTGCCTGGACCAATTGATGGCTCTTTTAGCCAGGCCCAGGAGCAGGCCCACAAGGAGGTCCTCCAACCTGTCCACTCCCCTCCGCACCGGGTGACCGTAGATCAAGAGCGTGGGACTGAAGTGCAACCAAAAATCGAGGAGCAGCCCCTTCAAGTAGTGAAAGAGGGGCTGCAACCTCTCACAATCCATATAAACGTGAAACACGGACTCCTCCAGGCCGCAAAAAATGCAGGCGGCCTGGGAGTCCGTGAACCTACTTAAAACCTTATTGCACAGGACCGCTCCGTGCAACACCCTCCAGGCCAAGTCCCCGATGGAACAAGGGAGGACTCCCGCATAGAGAGCCCTCCATTGGGGATCTCCGCTACCGCCGGTCGGCAAAACGCCACGCCAAGGCATGTCCGGACGGTAGACGAAGATGGCAAAGTGGAGAGTGTGCAGGAGCAGCCCGTACAGGAAACCCCTCCGCGCGGAATGAAAAGGCACGGAGGGTATTTCCTCGAGACGGCTCAAGTTGTGAGGCGCCGGTTCCCGAGGGGAGTTTCGGGGCCGGGCGCCGATGAAGAATTCCGTCCGAACGGGGGTAAGCTCAGACGGGATCGCCCCACGTGCTTGAGCCGCCTCGATACACCTAGTGGAGTCGGGGCCCAGTGCCGCTTTTACCGATTCGATGGTTTCGACCGCGAGCCGGACGTTGGCCCAGGACAGGCGCCGCGCCAGCTCCTCCGGCGCCATCCAGCCCGCTCCTCCGCCATCGAGCAGGTCCCCGACTCTGGTCACCTTGCCAGCCACAGCCCTACCCTCCGCCAGCCGCCCGAACCCGTGTTCGTGGAGGTGCGGATTCCTGAGCAGCGGCTCCCGAAGGAGAGCCGCCGCTCCTGACGGGGGAGAGCTCCGCCTGGAAGCGACGTAGTTCCAAACCCATAGTAGTTCCTGGTAGAAGACAGGCAGCTCCCGCAGGCCGGCACGCCTGCTGCCCACTTTCGCAAACAGGAGCTGCGTGTCGTAATTGAGGCCATGCAGCTGGCGGAAGAAAAACGTCGCCAGCGCACACCATCTCGGAGGATTCTCGACGTACAGGTATCTCTGCAGCGTCTGAAGACGGAAAGTCGCAGCCTGGGTGCGAAGGCACACCAGCGCCTGACCGCCCTCCCTAAGCGGGAGACACAGAACCGCGGCAGAGACCCAGTGCTTCCTTTTGTCCCAGAAGAAGTCGATGAGCTTCTTCTGAATCTTGGCGACAAACGCAGGGGGAGGGATCAAAGTGACCAACCGGTACCACAACATGGCGGCCACCAGCTGGTTTATGACCAGCGCTCGACCCCTGTAGGACAACACTCGGAGCAGTCCTGTCCAGCGTCCTAGGCGAGCGGTGACTTTGGCCTCCAGCTCTTGCCAGTTCGTCGGCCAAGCGTCCTCGGCAGGGCTAAGGTAGACTCCCAAATAGAGGAGGTGCGTGGTGCTCCAGGCGAAAGGCCTGAACTCCTCCGGCAGGGAGTCCACCCGCCACTGACCCACCAGGAGTCCGGAACATTTCTCCCAGTTGATCTTGGCGGAGGATGCGTCCGAGTAAATCTGCTGGCATTCCCGTATCCTCCGCAAGTCAGCGGGATCCGTGACCATGAGGAGCACATCATCGGCGTAAGCCGAGAGGACCACCTCCACGCCCGGCCCTTGCAGAGCCAGTCCCGTCAACCTCTTCCGCAAGAGGCGCAGGAAAGGCTCCACGCAAATGGCATATAACTGACCGGACATGGGGCTTCCCTGACGCACCCCCCTCCCGAAGCAAAGGGGCGCCGTCAAGGACCCATTAACTTTAATCAGACACTCCGCGGCGGCGTACAGAAGTCGGATCCGGGCGACGAAATGCGTCCCGAACCCGAATGCGCGCAGAGTCCCGAAGAGATACTCGTGATTCACCCTGTCGAACGCCTTCTCCTGATCCAGGGAAAGGAAGGCGACCGACAGACCAGCCCTCTGGGAGTGGTGGACCAGGTCCCGGACCAGATGGATGTTACCGTGGATGGTCCGGCCCGGGACCGTGTAGGACTGGCCGGGGTGGATCATGTGGGCCAGCACGGTGCCAAGGCGAGCAGACATGGCCCTGGCAAAGATTTTATAGTCCGTGCTGAGGAGGGAGACCGGGCGCCAGTTCTTAATGACCGCCCTGCGCCAAGAGAGGGGCATCTCCCCGGTCGCCAAACTTTCCCCCAGGACCCGCGCGTAGTCGCCCCCCAAGACGTCCCAGAACGCCCTGTGGAACTCCACGGTCAGCCCGTCCAGCCCCGGGGACTTTCCCCTAGAGAGCTGGCGGAGGGCGCCGGTCAGCTCCGCCAGACTTAGCGGAGCGTCCAATTTTTCGGCGCCCTCCGGGCCAACCTTCATCAGGTCCTCCCACAAAACTCTGCGCGCATCCTCGCTGGACGGATCCGGAGAGAACAAAGCCCCGTAATAGGCGCGGGTCTCCGCGCTGATTCCCTCCGGATCCGAGACCAGAGACCGTCGTCGGCCAGCAGCCCCAAGAGCTGCTTACGGACCCCCCGTCTTTTTTCCAGCGAGTAGAAGAAGGGGGAGCCGCGGTCCAGGTCCCGCAGGAGCTGGATCCGCGACCTCACGTACGCGCCTCGGGACCCGACGAGCTGCAGGTCCTTCAGCGCACCCTTCTTCTCTTTGTACACCTTCCGCAGGGCCGGGTCCTCGACGACCTGACCGAGATGGGATTCCAGGTCGAGCACCTCCTTCTCCAACCGCCCGACCCGGGCCTCCCGCCTCTTGGTCGACCCCTTCGCGTACTCCTGACAGAAGAGACGGATGTGAGCCTTGCCCACATCCCACCATAGCCTCAAGGAGTGGAAGCCCCCCTGCTTCCTTCTCCAGTCGGCCCAGAATCGACGAAACGAATCCCGGTACCGTGCGTCCTCCAGCAGCATGTTGTTAAAATGCCAGTACACGGACCCCCCCCGCGCGCGCAGCGGAGCGAGCTCCGCCCACACCAGGTGGTGGTCCGTGCACGGCACCGGCCGCATGGAAGCTGCCGGAACGCAGGAGACGTACGCCCGGGAAATGTAGAGGCGGTCGATTCTGGACCTTCCTCCCCCAGACCTCACGCTAGTGAAGGCGCTGGAGTCGGGGTGGAGATTTCGCCAGACGTCCACCAAGTCGAAGGACCCAACCAGGTCCCTCAACTTCTCCATCGCCGCCGGGCTTCGCGGGGGACCCGAACGGTCCCTCGCCTCGAGGGTGCAGTTAAAATCCCCCCCGTCGATGGAGCCCAAGAGAGCGGACACTTCTTCGAAGAAGCACACTTGCTGCGCACTGGTCTGAGGGGCGTACACGTTCACTAGATGGAGCGGCACGCCCCCCAGGCGAACAGTGACCTGGAGCAAACGGCCCGGCACGTGCTCCTTGACCCCCAAGATCTCCGGCTGAAAATGCAGGGCCAGCAAGATAGCCACCCCGCTGGAATTGTCGGAGAGGTGACTCATGCTGACCCCTCCTTGCCACTCCAGGAGCCACGTGGCTTCGTCTCCCGGAACGGTGTGGTTTTCTGGCAGGTAGCACACCGCATACTTCCCGTCCCGAAGGACCGAGACGTTATTGAATCTGCGGCGCGCCTCCCTGCTGCCGTTGATGTTGAGGCTGGCTATGGTTATCTTCATGTCAGAAGCATAGTGCAACCTCTACCTACACCTAACGGGGGGAGGAAGCGCAGCCGCTGGTCAGCCGCCACTTCCTCAGCAGCCCAGTGAGAAACGTTGTGAGCCGACGCAGCTCGAGCGGGTTCACACCCTCGTCCGCGCCCATGATCTTAACGGCGGCGCGGACGGAATCGATGAGCAGCGCCAGCTCCGACCACCTGTCGAGGGCCAGCCGGACCTTATTGCGCTGACCCAGACACGTGGCCATAAAATCCCGGAGTTCCTTTACGGAAATGAGGGGAGACTCGGCAAGGGGCACGAGGTCATCCATCGCCACGTCGGCGGTGGAGTCCGAATCGTCCTCCGTGCCCATCACCGAGTCCCCATCCTCCTCCAGGGGGTCGTCACCAGCGGCCGACCCGTCCGCCGCGCAGTGCGAAGCGAACGACTCGGCCGCGCCAGCCAGCCCCGCCTCCGCCCGGATCCCACCCCCAGGATCGGCGGCAGAGGATTTCTCCCTGGGCTCCTCTAGGGGTGCCGGGCCAGAAGACGGCGGCGGTTCAGAGCTCCCCTCCGCCTCAGATGCCGGAACGACCGGAGAAACCGGGGAGAGAACAATTTCCAGCTCCTCCAGTACGCCCGGCACCAGAGACGCAGCCAGGGGGCCATCCTCCTCCCCGCCACCAACCTCCGACCCAGCGGATGGGGGGTTTTGAATTAAAAGCTCTACCAGGACGAGCATCCCCTGGGAGACGTCCGGGTCGCATTGGGCGAGCTCATTATCCTTGAGCTCGCCCGACCCAGCCCCCAGGCTGGCCGACCCGGCGAGGGGTAACGGCACCAATAAAAGGTCAATTTCAATTACTGCCGCGGGTTATTCCGCAACCCTCCCCACGGGCAGGGTCTCATCCCCATCCCCGGGAGGCACGTGCTGGACAGACACATCTGCCTCAGCCTCCCGAGGGACAGGCGACCCCTGCCGATCGCTGGTGATGACGACAGCGCTGGGGGGGGGGGGGCGCAGTACCCGCGGTGGGCGACGACTCCCCCTGCTCGGAGGGACCTTCCTCCTCCCGGTCCTCCTCCTCATCCAGGGGATCGCGCCTTCTTTTTAGCACGGAGGGAGCGAGGGAGACCTCCATGTCTGCAAAGGCCTCCTCCTCGACTCCCTCCGGCGGAGCAGGTTTGTCGGGTTCCTCGGGCCCGAGCCCGGCCGCAGGTATTGGCATTACTGCTGCGGCGGTTGCGGCCGCAGGCTCGGGCACGAGGCCCCTCCCGCTCACATCTGCCCTGATCAACTCCGCGAGGAGCGCGGGTGTAAGGGGCTCAAGGGGCAAGGGCTCGCCATCCACGGGGGGACCCGCCCTAAGGTGCTTCTTTTTTCCCCGCGCCTTCTTTCCGGCCGGACACGCCCCCTCCACCCCGCCGGAGGCCTTGGTGGCATCGGCCCCCGACGTCAACCGCGCATCAGACGTACTTGACGCGCGGGCAGATCCGGGGGGAAGGGCGGCGGCGGCGGCGCCAGCCTCGGCCGCACGAGATGATCCGGCGGCCTTGGAGGCAGGGCAGTTCCTCCTGATGTGCCCCACCTCCCTGCAGGCATGGCACCTCACACCGTCCGACGTCCAAAAGGCGCGGTAGGCGGTCCCCTCGTGGAGGACGACGAACGCCCCGTCAGTGTCCTCCTCCTGCGCCAGCTGGATAAACAGCTGGCGCCGGAAGGAGAAGACGTGGCGAAGGCTGGCCTCCCGGAAGCCAAGCGGGATGGGTGTGATCCCCGACCTCACCTCCCCAAATTGTCGCAAATGGGGAAGGAGGAGCTCACCAGGAACATAGGGCGGGACGTTGGAAATAATGATCCTCTGCGTGGTGGCCTCGAGAGGATCCACCGGCAGGAAGGTCCCGCCCACGGTGAGCCCCTTGGCGACAGCCAGGGACACCGCCCGCTCCGACCCCAGGAAGAACACAGCCTTCCCATACATTTTCGAGGCCGCGACGATGGCTGAGGGGCCGACAACCCCAGCCATGGCCTTGACGCAGGCCTCGATGGTCATAGTGGGGTGAGTGTAGCTCTTCACCCCAAGCTTTTTTGTTATTAATCGAAAAGGTGACGGGGCAGCAGGAACAGCGGGAGCAGCTGTGGCAGTGGCTACCACTCTCGCATAGGTCCCGGCTGGCCCCGCCACCGGCAAAGACGCAGTCGCCATTCTGGGGTGCTTTTTTTAAGGGCTACACTCACCCCAAGTCACAGGCCTGAAGGTGTTAATGGCCTTGGTGTATATATATATTTTTTGTCCTCTATTGAGCAGAGGGAGCTGATTAAAATGAGGACACACCTCTCTCCTTATTGATTTAAATTGGGAGAGGGGCCCTCTCCCCTCTGCTCAATTGGCAATTAATAAAATAGATGAAACTAAGGTGCCTTAGAAAGACAGGCAGAGGGAGACAAAGAGAGAGAGAGAGAGGTGGGGGGGTGGGAAGGAGGGAGGCCGCAAAGGGCAGTGTTGCCACTCAGGATGGTGGGTGGGTGTTGGCAGGGTTGCACTCTCCGATGGAAAAAGTCTTTGGTGGTGGTGGTCTTCTGGCAGGGGGAGAAGACGTCTTCACCTGGAAAAGCTGGAGAAGCCCAGGCTCAGTCCTGCAACAGGTCTTAACAATGTAATTAAATTAAATTAAGGACTTCACCTTGGGCAGCTCCAAGCTCTCCCAGGGCAGGCAATAGAAGGGATGCTAATTAGTGGTGTGTGTGGCCTAGCTTTTAACAAGAGCCACACACACACACACACTACACCCCTTGATGATCCGGCCTTGCTTCTTCTTTTCTCCCCCCACCTAAAATACAAAGTCTTGGGTGAGTGCCCCAAATAACACCCACCTGTAGATGTTCCGGATGAAGTTTTCTTCCCTCCTTTCAAGCAGTTGATTTCTCTCCCCTCTCTCCCTCTCCTGAAGTGGAGGCCAATTTGGGGAGGCAGTGATAGAAAAGGCCTCTCCCCTGGTTGATGTTGATGTAGGCCTCCTTTCTCCTTCTCCTCCTCTGTCCTCTCTCTCCAGGCACCTCAGTTGATGTAATGATGGTGGAGTTGGTGGTGGTGGTGGTCCAACGTTCTCCTCCTCTTCCTGGTCAGGGGACCACCACTTTAATCCACTCTCCAAAGTCTGGCTGCTCCCTCTGCTCGTGCTTGCAGCTGAACAGAGGGTAACTTAAGACTGAAGTACAGAAGCCTGCTATGGCTTTATATACAGGGGTGGTCACTGCCGGTACTGCAGTATAGAACCAATTCTTTTCTTAAAGGTACATACACAACAGTTTATGATGTGATTTGGGTAAGCTACATACCAGCATAAGATATGGGGCATGAAATTCAGCACCTTAGCACCGGCTGTTAATGCCAGTTTCAGCAATAAAAGGTGGCCATCTCGCTTCCGCCCACGTCCAGCGCTGGCCACGGGGGCTACATTGGAAAGGTCGGTTGCCTGCATTCACCAGAAGAATGGCAATGAGGCAGATTGTGATGTCAGTCAGTGTGCAAGCTAATTTAATGGAAAACCTGCTATTTTGGACATCGCTGCTTGATTGTACGCCCTCTCCAAAGCACGCACAGCTAAATGGGTGTTCAGCTGCACGATGGACCCCCCACCAGTGCTACTCAAAGAGGCATAAGCAACTTTGTGGTAAGTTGCTTTTTGCTGTTGTACTGGTTCCTGTACAGTTTATTTGAGTAGTGGGTTGGTGTAAGACATTTAAAAAGTTGTTAAAGTGTCCAGGGAATGCAGGGAGTGCTGCTGGATGTTTGCAAGGCTTTGGCTCTTAAAGGAAGGCCTTTGAGAACACCACTTACTCCCAGTCCTGGGGGCTCTAGTTGCAGTCCCTCTTGAGCTGCAGCATGACATGGAGATGGAGCAGAGGCAGCAAAGGGGACAAGTTGTTCACAGAGGGAGGAGGAGGAGGAAGAAGAGAAGGAAGATGAAGAAGAAGCAGAAGAGGAAGAAGCGGAAGAGGAGGAGGAGGAGGAAGAAGAGAAGGAAGATGAAGAAGAAGCAGAAGAGGAAGAAGCGGAAGAGGAGGAGGAGGAAGCGGAAGAGGAGTATGAGGAAGCAGAAGGAAGGAGGCAACCCAGACAACCCCTGCCTGGCCGGGATCGAATCATCCGCCTGTGGTACCAGTGAACATAACCCCAATTCCCCATTCAACATTGGTCCCACACCTGTTACTGACCATCACAGCATCCTCTTGGCCACAATACTGAAATAAAAACCACCACAAAGCAAACTTTCCAATTCAATTTTATGCATATATGTATCCAATACTACATCAAAAAATCAACTAATCACCCTTGTGCATTCCCTTAGTGACTGTCTTGTGTGTGCCTTTGCCTATTCTAGTGCTCCTATGCAGTGCTACCCCCGTGGCTGCAACATGGCTGGTGGAAGGCTGCTGACTTTCAGTGAGGGAGACGGCAGATGGCCTTGCAGGACAACCTCAAGGAGCTCTGGGCCTAGCAGGCCCAGCTTCAGACTGTACCACCTCGTCATGGCCGGCAGCAGTTTGGGCTGGCTGGCTGAAAGTGTGAAATCGAGTGACATTGTTTCTCCTTCTTCTTCACTCTCCTCTCCCTCTTCTTGTTGATCCACTAGCTGGGCAGGCTGGATTTCTTTGTTTCCAATGTAAGAAAGACACAAGTGTAGGTTATGGTGAGGGGTGGGGGTAAATCAAGAGGTGCATGCGTACACGATGTGCAGATTGTAAATCAGAGGAGATTGTGGGATGAGGAGGAAGTGAGATGTGAGAAGGAGGATAATCTATGAGGATATCGGCATCTTGTATTCTTTCAGCCCCGCTGCTGGCCATGAGCTCAGCCATGCCCCTGCCAAGAATGGCCAGCACCGTCTCCTCCAAGGGGGTGAGGTGATGCAGGTGAGCCTGTCCCCAGCCGTTTAAGGTCTGCTAGCACTGGTTATGCACCAGCTTTTCCTGCAAGAGAAAGGGAACTGTGTCAGTGAATGTGGTGCAATGTATTTGGGTGATGTGGCTGTCATGGTTGAATAACTGACAGGTTGTTCAAGCTATGAGATGTTGGCGTGAGGCTTGCAGCATTGGCAAGTGTGTGAGGCTGAGGTGAAGCTATGAATGTGAGGTGTGCCTCAGTTTGCTAGAGATTGTTGGTAGGTGTGTGATGGGGGAGTTGTGCATTGAGCAGTGTGTGAGGCTAGTGGTGTAGTTGATAGGAGACAGCTTTTGAAGATGCATTCACTGACCTTGACCACTTGTCTGACGTCATTAAAATTCTTTGGGCAATAGAGCCACAACCTGGGGGCAAAAATGCTGGCAGTGACAGCCTTGGCGATCTGGTCCCACAACCATCTTACAGTGTTTCTGGAGGGCCTCCTGGCCCCCTGTGGGTAGAGGAGCTCTCATGAGTGTTCAGCCCCAGCACAAAGGCCTTAATGCTGTGCCGAAACCTTGGGTTTTCTTTCCCTGGTCTGTTGAACCATTTTGGTTTGTGCTGAAGAAGTTTTAAAATTTTGGATCACCAGAAGGCAGCTCACTTTTAAGAGGTGCAGACTGCCTTTAAGAAGCGCAGGCTAGCTTTAAGTAAAGCTTTAAGTAAAGCTAGCCTTGCGCGAACATTGCAAACTTCAGCCCCCTGCTGAGTGCACAGACTGTCAGCAGCTGGGTTGTGTGCTGCAATCATGCAAATTAGCAGGCAGCACAAATTTTACATGCTGCCTGAACACCTTTCAATGGGCGGCAGCAGATAACGCATCATGCATAATCTGGCAGCGGGTCCCACAGGGGCCACTATTTTGAGATTGCCGGCAGAGCAAGCAATAGAAGCGATCGCTGAAGGGATTGAAGTTAACCAGATCATAACGTCAGTGGGTGTGCAATGCTCACTTGACGCCCGGTCTGCGACATTGGATTTTGCCACTGCAGTTATCAGCATGCCTTAATGACAGTCAGAGCAAGCGTTCAAAGCAGGAAGGAGGCTTCAGCAGCGGTATTTAAAGGGATCATCAGCAATCACTTGCACCTGACACGTTTATGCAGTTTGAGGCTCTGTGCTACTTTCTGCAATCCCACCAGCTTTATTAATTTCTTTCAAGATTCTAAGATAACAGGGAGTGTTTTTTCAAGTGCAGAACACCTTCGTTATTTTTTAAAGTCTTCTGCTCACAACACTTGCTCACAGTCATGGGGGCTGTACTGGAAGCTGACCTTGCGTTCCAGGATCTTCAGCAGAACAAGCAGAGGCAGCGAGGAAGACAGGAACATGCACACAGAGGGAGGAGGAGGAGGCCCTGGAGATCACTCAACAGGAGGCCTTACAACCTAGGGTTTTCCGACAGCACTTCTCCTACCTGCACATAAGCGAGCAGCATTGTATTAGGAGGCTACGCTTCACCAAGGAGGTGGTCACAGAACTCTTCCACTTCCAGTGCCAGTCAAGGTCACCTTGGCACTCAATTTCTTCACCAGCAAATCCTTCCAGTCTGCAGCAGGAGACATAGCTAACATCTCCCAGTTCACCGTTTATCACTGCATCCGGGAGGTTCACAGAGACTCTACACCAGGAGAAGGAACTACATTGTCTTCTCTCTGAGCAGACAGAAACAGAACGAGCACGCATGTGGTTTTGCCAGGATAGCGGACTTACCAGGATATAACAGGATATTAACAGGAAAGCGGGTGCCATCAACTTCACAAACGTGGCTTTGTGGGTGCTACATAACAATCCTGAGATCTTCTGTAACCACAAAGGCTACCACTTACTTAACGTACAGTTGGTGTGCGACCATGCCCAGCGATTCCTCAATATCAATACCCACTATCCTGGCAGCAGCCATGATGCCTTCATCCTGCATCAGTCCGGTGGGCCAGCAATCTTCCAGCCACCACAGCAAACAAGAGGGTGACTGCTCGGAGACCAGAAGGGCTCCACCTGGCTTATGATTCACCCCCGAAACCCCAACATTCGTGCCCAGGACTCATATAATGAGAGCCATGCTTCCACCAGGAACATCATCAAGCAGTCCATCAGGCTACTGAAGCAATGGTTCTGCTGCCTTGTCTGCTTGGGAGGAGCCCTCCAGTACTCGACGGAGTGGGTGACCCATTTCATGGAGGTCAACTGCATGCTTCACAACTCTGCCATCGTGCCACCAGGGATTGCGGCACCATCTTATGAGGAGGATGAGCGAGAGGAGGGAGGAAGCAGAGGGAGGGAGGAGGCAGGCAGCCAATCGTCCTTTTGGACAGGCTGTACACGAACAGCTCATCAGACTCCGCTTCCAATGAATAAAACCCCAGATCTCCGTTGCTCATCACGTCCCCATCATACCATCCCTCTGTTATGAAACAATAGATTGGGAAAAGGGGAAGTGCAACGAGACCTGGGTGTCCTTGTGCACCAGTTGCTGAAGGTAAGCATGCAGGTGCAGCAGGCAGGTAAGAAGGCAAATGGTTGGACTTCATAGCGAGAGGATTCGAGTACAGGAGCAAGGATGTCTTGCTGCAGTTGTACAGGGCCTTGGTGAGACCACACCTTGAGTATGGTGTGCAGTTTTGGTCGCCTTATCTGAGGAAGGATATTCTTGCCATGGAGAGAGTGCAGCAAAGATTCACCAGATTGACACCTGGGATGGCAGGAATGACGTATGAGGAGAGATTGGGTCGATTATATTCGTTAGAGTTTAGAAGAATGAGAGGGGATCTCATTGAAACTTATAAAATTCTAACAGGACTAGACAGACTAGATGCAGGAAGGATGTTCCTGATGGCGGTGGAGTCCAGAACCAGGGGTCACAGTCTAAGGATAAGGGGTAAGCCATTTAGGACTGAGATGAGGAGGAATTTCTTCACCCAGAGAGTGGTGAACCTGTGGAATTCTCTACCACACATGGCAGTTGAGGCCAATTTATTTAATATATTCAAGAAGGAGTTAGATATATTTCTTGAGGCTAAAGGTATCAAGGGATATGGGGAGAAAGCAGGGACAGGGTACTGAATTTGGATGATCAGCTATGATCTCATTAAATGGTGGAGCGAACTCGAGGGGCCAAATGGCCTACGCCTGCTCCTATCTCCTATGTTTCTTTGTAACATCACAAAGTTGAAATGAGAGACACCACAAAAGATTCCAAACAAAATTACTAAATTTATCAAAAATCAATTCACACATATTTACAGAAAAAATATTAACTAATCACCCTTGTGCAATCCCTTAGTGCCTCTCGTTCATGTGCCTTTTCCTAATTTAGGGCTGCTACAACGTGCCCCCCAGTGGCTGCAGCACGGCTGGTGGAAGGCTGCTGAGTTTCCATGTGGGAGACTACAGATGGCCTTGCAGGACGACCTGCACCACCTCAGTATGGGCGGCAGCAGTTTGGGCTGGCTGGCTAGCTGATAGACAGTGGCAAGGGCAATGGTGAAGTGGCAGAGGTGGGAACAGGAATACTGTCATCTAGAGAGAGGACAGCAGGGTCCTGCTTCACTGACCCACTGTCATTCCCCCAGTGCGGCGCCTCAGCATTCCTAGCAATCTGTTGGAGCACAGATTGCTGGCCTGCTGCGACACCCTCCAAGACCCGGCCAACCCAGCCACAATGGCAGCAGTCAGAGCTTGGGTGGCTTCAAGCTGAGACTGCCTGAGAGCAGCCGGAACTTAGGTGGCTTCATGCTGAGATTGCATTAGAGCAGTCTGAGTTTCAATGGCACCAAGCAGAGATGACACAAGAGCAGGCTGAGCTTTTGCTCTCGCACTAAGATGTTTGGTCACTTCCGCCTGTGCTGCAATGGAAGTTGCGACATCACCCATCATGCGCACCATCATGTCTGGGTTGACACGGTCTCAAAAATCAATTCAAATGGTCTCTTTGGGAGTGTACCATCATTTCCGACTGGAAATCCTGGGCTCCAAGCTCTGCACAGAGCCCCATGCAATGTTGGATGTGGACTCCTCCATGCTCCTTGACATTGCCGAGATGCCTGCTGGCATTCTTGCCATTGCACCCATCAATTCGGTGTGCATGCCCATCACCCTTCTTCTGAAGTCCACCCCATTGAGATCCTCATCTGAATCCTTTGCTGCAGAAGCCATGCGCAAACTCACCATCCGGGAAGCTGGCCCCAAGTTACCCTTTCCCCCGGTCTTGCTGCAGTCCACTCATGCCCGATACCTCACCCTGTGCAGATCCCGCTTCTACACTAGCCTCTAAAGTACACGCAGTGCTAGTTTCTGAGCTGGTGTCTGCGGTTGACAGATGCAGTGACGCTGTGTCTTCTTCCTCCTCACCTTCTCCCCCTTCGCTCTCTTCAATGACATCGGGGACAGGCTGCTCGGGTGCTTGTTGATTATCTGAAAGCAGAAAGGCACAAGATTCAGGTTATGTTGAGGGGAGGCTGGGTGGAAAGCCAGAAATGCATGCATACAGCATTAGTAGCTTGAAAGTGAGAAACGATTGTGGGCTGAGGGGTAAGTGGGATGTGAGAAGAAGGATTCGGAATGAACATAACGTTGCTGTCCCCAAGGGGTTAGACCTCGTTGGTTTCCATAGCCTTCATGATCTGCCACACAATTGGCTGGAGAACTCACTTCTCCAGGTGGCTGAAGTTCTGCGCTTCAGCCTGGCCCCCGCCTGTCTGCTGCTGCTCCTGGGGATTATGCACCACTTTGGCCTGTAAGAGAAAGTGAAGTGTGTGAGTGAATGTAATGCAATGTGTTTGGGTGATGTGCCTGCCACTATTGAATAGCTGTCAGTGTGTGCTGAAAGGAATTATTACTAGTCCTAGCTCCTTTCGGGCTACCCCGGATCAGGCGTATTCCCCAGACGTTCACTTTCAACTAAAGTTAGAGGTAGCTGAATCTTAAAGACGTTTAATTGGGTCTAAAGGTCCAGACTATCTCTCCCTAAAGGAAAGGAACAACCTTGTAAGGGGTGGTGTGTGTGGTTAGCTTCACCTCTGACTCCCTGAGTGGTTCGAATTGCTCCCACTCCCTTGGTTCTAGACTCTGGACTTATTTGGGGGTTGTAATGAAATTGCAACAGACACCTGAGTTGGTCAAAAGAATTGAGATTTTTATTCTGAGACAGGAAAATATACAATACAATAAATCTTATACTCTAAAAGAGGGAACACTTCAGAATATGCGAGGGAGAATTACAATAGACAAAAATACCTTACCCTCACAATCCCACTATCCTAACTAGGCTGAATTCCAGAGGACCAGGAAATGCTCACCAAACGACTTTCTTGACAGATTGTAGAGGTTTTCGATTTCGGGGTTCTCTTTATTTGTAGCGGTTGGGGCCCGCCGCACCCCGGATGTGGTGGAAGACGGCACCTGCATTGGGTTTTCAGTCTTCGCCTGTCCGCTGATGCAGTTGGATGCGTAATTGGATTTATCGGGTAAGTACCCAATTTTCTTTGGTTAGGTATAGTTCTTAAAGTCTTTTGTGTCAAATCTTACCCAGGGGTAAGTCAGACTAGCTTGTAGAGTGGAAACAAGTTTGTGAATTTTCGACTTCTTGGTGGTTGGTTTCTTGTTGGTAGCGATGGCCCAATATTAACTAGTTGGTGGTAATATTGTTAGTTGTTGGTTTCTTGAGGCCTTTGGTTGCCGCAATCTCCTTTTCCTTCTGTTTCATTCTTCTTTCCTCAAGTCTCCGATCCTTCGACTAAGTACGGTGATGATGATACCTTTTCTGAACCGTACTTTCTCTCTTCTGTACTGAACTTGAACCTTCTGGAGCTGTGTCCTCAACTGTGTGAACTGTACTGTCTCTCGAACGCAACGTGATCTGTTTCACTGAACAGGCAGGCCTCAATTATACTGTTTAGAGGCCTGGCTTATCTGACTGCCAAATCTCCTCTGGTCCTTTGTTAATTTTGGTGGGCTTTTTAATTTTAATATGTTTAAAATTCTCACCGAGTTTCAGGGATGGTCCCATCTATTTTTATTTGGCCTTTTAACTGGTTTCGGGATTGCTTCAAAATCAGTTTAAATGTGATAAGTGTTTTGGAAACCTTTCTGAGTGGTTTGAAACTGTTGTTTGATTGTTTTCTCCTGCTGGGGCCAGGTTCTCCTTTGTTGACTGTTGGCATGTATTGTATTATTCATGTTCTTGATGGCCCTGTAAGTTTCGGTGGGAACAGTCTATTCCGTGGGCATATTGTCTTTATGTAGAATGACTGGGATGGCCCAGAACATTCTCAGACAATCTGGCCCCTTCAATAACCAAACTGTCTGTCCCACCGTGACCAACCCATTCCTTTTGTTGCAGCTTTTACACAGGCCTGAACATGCCTTTTAAACTAGCCAAATCTTCCTGGGGTTTTGATTTTAGGTCCCCTTTGGCCCAATATTATTTCAAGCAGTCCAATATCTCTTCTTTTCTTACTTTGGGGGAATCTGTATAATTTTGCGAGCCTTACAACCTGAAGATGTTACCATCCTCCAGATAGCACTTTTAATAAGTTTAATTAGACTGTAACCTTCCGGATATTATGAGGGTCTGGAAAACTCCCCCAAAATTCAGCAACTCCTCACCAAGGAGCGTACAGAGATTGAGTTTGCGAGTTTGATACAGAAGTACTATGTGAGACAATTCTACAAATATATATATTTATTAAAGAACCGACATGCAGTTTACAGCAGGTGTTTCATGCGACATTAACAGTTCCATATACAAAAAGCTTTTACAATCTTATTATCAGAGATCTTTATTCTCAAATCTTAACGTCGTTACATTTTTACATTTCTTAGACTTATTCCAGGATATCCACCAAAATCAAATACAAGTACCTTTTTGATCCCCAAGACTCAAAAGTTGTGTGCTGTGAGAAGGATGCTGAGAAACTCCAGTATGATTTGGACAGGTTGGGTGATTGGGCAGAAGCATGGCAGATGCAATATAATGTGGATAAATGCGAGGTTATCCACTTTGGTGTCAAAAACAGGATGGCAGATTATTATTTGAATGGCAATAGATTGGGAGAAGGGGAAGTGCAAGGAGACCAGGGCATCCTTGTGCACCAGTCACTGAAAGTAAGCATGCAGGTGCAGCAGGCGGTTAAGAAGGCAAATGGTATGTTGGCCTTCGTAGCGAGAGGGTTTGAGTACAGGAACAAGGATGTCTTGCTGCAGTTGTACAGGACCTTGATGAGACCACATCTTGAGTATTATGTGCAGTTTTGTTCACCTTATCTGAGGAAGAATGTTTTGCCATGGAAGGAGTGCAGCGAAGATACACCAGGCTGATACCTGGGATGGCAGGAATGATGTGTGAGGAGAGATTGGGTCGATTGGGCTTGTACTCGATGGAGTTTAGAAGAATGAGAGGGGATCTCATCGAAACTTATAAAATTCTAACAGGACTAGACAGACTAGATGCTGGAAGGATGTTCCCGATTGTCGGGGAGTCCAGAACCAGGGGTCACAGTCTAAGGATAAGGGGTAAGCCATTTAGGACAGAGATGAGGAGAAATTTCTTCACCCAGAGAGTGGTGAACCTGTGGAATTCTCTACCAAAGAAGGCAGTAGAGGCCAATTCATTAAATATATTCAAGAAGGAGTTGTATATATTCTTAAGTCTAAAGGGATCAAGGGATAGGGAGAGAAGTAGGGAACAGGGTACTGAAATTGGATGATCAGCCATGATCTCATTGAATGGCAGAGCAGGCTCGAGGGGCCGAAAGGCCTACTCCTGCTCCTATCTTCTATGTCTCTATGAAGATTTACAGAGCTTGCCTCTGAAGCCTGAGAATCACTTTGCCCCTTCAAGCGAATCTATCTTCCTATTTGAAAGTCCAATTTTTATACCCTTTCTCAGTGGTATTTCCTTTGAAGTTTTCTGCTGATGTAAGCTAATTATCTCTAGTCATTTTTCTGTTGACCCCTGCTATTTTTACAGTCAGTTCAGCTTGTAGCAATAAGAATTGTGTCTCTACCTTTAGGTGTTCAAAGCTTATCATAAATAACGGTGTGGAGCTGGTGCATCTATTTGATGTCATTCTTAAGAAGGTCTTCTCTTTGTATCTTTTGCATTTAGAACACCTCAACCGGTTGCACCATTGTCTTCTTAGTTTCCTCAACTTGTTGTATTACAGACTCGTGTCTCCGTATTTCATTTGATGTTATTTTTACGAAGGCACATGTTTCTTTAATTTATGTGATTCTTTCCAAAGTGTTAGTTCAAGACACTTTAACTGGGCGTTCCATTGTGTTCTTTCCAAGGCTTCAAACTTTCTGGAACCTCTAACCTTCTACTTCAATAAGGCTATTGATTCAGTGTCAACACCTTATCTTATCTCAAAAGCCTGTATGCTGTTTACAGCTTTAGATTGTTGAGGCTTCCAGATTTTCAAGCCCAGTTTGTCATGTTTTAATAAAGTCAGAATATTTCATAGAATGGTGTATTTTTCTGAATGTGGCTTATTGGCCCAGAAATTCGTGTCGGGGGCTTCCCGCGGGTGCAAGCCCCCGACCTACACTTACCTAGCGCACCGGCAGTTGAGGCCTGGGCCTGCGTGGATTTCCTGTCTGTGGCCCGGTCCAGCTTCTGGCGTGCTGTGCTTGCGGGACCCAGAGGCGTACTTAGTGCGATGCGTCGGCTGGGATCACGTGAGCCACGGGCAACCAATCGGAGGAGGGAAAAGCCCATTCATGAGTTTGACAGAAAGAACTGTCAAACTCATGAAAACTCCGGGCGCCCAAAACAGTACTTAACCTTAAAATAAATTTGAAAAAAACATCACACTATTTAAATCAACTATAAATAACATTAAATAACTATTTTAAACAATAATTTAAATTTTTGAAAAAAATAATTTAATAAAAAATCGGGGCTAAAAATACCACCTTACTGTAAAGTATTTAAAAATAATAAACCTGTGGAAAAAATGTTCTAATTTTAATTAATTGACCACTTACCTTTTAAAATGAAGTCCTTATGCCTGGTTTTTAAATGTGCAAAAAGTAGAGGCCTTCACGCACGGGCAAACCTGTAAAGAAAAAGGAAGTTCAACACGCACGCGCAGACTCCTGCGCGCACGCGTTCGACCTCTGAACTCCTTGGTTCAGAGGATCGGAAATGCCGGTTTCCCGCGCATGCGTAGTGCATGCAAGAAACCGGCACTTCCATCGGGTCCACGCGTGAGTACTCCGTCCATACTCACGTGTTGGGACCCGAATTTCTGGGCCATTGTTTATTCCTTCACACACCCCTCTTGACCAAAAAATGAACTGGAGTATCTAGACAGAGTTTGGTCACTGTTACTAAAAGGTTACAATAGCACGTTAATTTCACGAGATTCACAATCATGTGCTACATGAAAATTCCTTTTAAGTCATCCTACGACAATGTTTTGCCTTATTTTAAATTGAACACAATTTAAAAGGATGACAGGTATATATTCATGCAATTAGCGAAATAACATGTACTTAGAATGTCCAATTGGCAGATGTACGTTCCGTAGAGGTGAGTTATTCATACGAGTCAAAGAGATGTCATTTGGAACTAGCTGAAGCTTGACATGTTGTTCCTTCGATCCGGCATGTGGACTGATTCTTGTTTTCGTAAAGGCCTTGCCAGGCGCTCAGTTGATTCCTTCTTCATCCAGGGTGTCTTCCTCCTTCATTGAAGAATTTCCTTGTTTCCATTGTTGCTTTTCGCGAATCCAATTCCTGAGGCTTTGCCAAGCATCGTGTGGAGGAGGCGGCAACACCGTCAGACTGACCGTTGTCAGTACTTCGATCGTATCCATTTCCTGTGTCGTGCTCCAAGCTGGGTCTTGAAAGACAGTGTACGACTGCACCTTGTATTGTTCCTGCATTTTGGTATCCTGCAGGACATCTTTTGAGATTGTCTATGGAGACAGTTTTAAGAATGTGCTTGCCATTCGGCTGATTAATATGTATTTTAACTGTTCTTTCATTAATAACAGAATGTATTTGAACAGGTTTTTTCCACGTTGATCTTAAACCAGGTTTTTGCTCGAACTTCATTTCCTGTACCCATTCTCTTACTAAGGGTTGCCATGCTTTGTTTGTCAATTTTTTTCTGCCTATTTGTCTCCCTTATCCTCTGAAAAATTTGATGAATCTCCTCTGTTACTTCTATTTTTAAATCTAACTGTCGCTGTTGGGTCAAGGACTCAGAGAGTGTAGAGGTAATAAAAGAACTATGGGTAAGCGGTGCATTCATCTCAACCCCATACATCAGATAATATGGAGTTTTAGGGGACTCTGTCTCTGATACAGATGCGGGCACATTATTAAGTGATAGCTGCAACTCCGAAATGATGGTGGTCCACTTATTCCCCCTGATTCTCAACAGTTTGACCAATAGCTTTTTACTTCCTGGTTTTTACGTTCCACCAGCCCCGCTGATTGCGGATCACGTGGCGTGCTGTGCTCTAACCCAATCCCCCTTTGTTCGCAGTAGTCTATGTAGGGTTCTCAAAATTCCCACATTCCCCAAAAGTTATTGGTAAAGGGACCCTGTATGGACAAGTTATTAAAAAAGGGTACCCAAAAGAAAATGGCTTCTGAAACCTCGTGAGCAAGGCTTGCAGGATTTTAAAAGCAAGGCCCTGCAGAAGGCAGGCCCTTTCAAAACCTGAAACGAAACCTAACATGCATGGATCTGTGAAAGAATTTATCCTTTTCTAAAGCCAGACAGCTAGGTAAACACAGAATATGCATTCTTCACCTTGGAACAGATCAAGTCAGGATGGCCATAATCTTGAGGCCATTAACTTCTCGCATAAATAATCGGTAACAGCTCACAGGTAGCTGCCAAGCCAGGAAAGACGATTAAATTTCATAAATAACAAACAGCCAGGATATCGAAGCCATTAAACAAGGAGACAACCGCCCCAGAAGTCATTAAAGTGAATGACTGTAATCATTTTAGACAAGCCCGCAAATAGTTAGACAAAGAACTGACCTGATTTGGCACGCAGATAAGGGGTGAAGAACCGGGTATAATTGTAGGCCCACCGGTAGCTCTTGCTCTCTTGCCTCTTGCCTCTCGCTCTCTTGCTCGCTCCCGACACTGAGGATGCCCATTACAACACCGGGGGCCAAACGGGGAGAAGAATGGAACCCGAATTTGTGCATGCACAAGACACACAGGCTGCAAACGGGCAGACGAGACGAGACGAGACGAGACGAACAGTAAAACTGATAGGCAGAGAAGGGCAGCAAGAAGAAGTGTTGGGGGACAAATGGCCTAGTTATAAGCTGGCGTTTGATGCATGGACAGTAAAGTCAATTAAGAATAAGCTGGCATTTCAAGCTTGGGTAGAAAAATCATACTAACGGTAAAAACCGCCAACCGAGCCCCAACCGCAACAAAAACGTCGGCGACCAAACCGCCACCAGAAGAACATCCATTCCTGCAAGGTGAAGTACCCCACAAAAGACTCTTACCTGACGAAGGAAAAGAGGGGTACTTCGCACAGATGACTCCATCGCCGCGCCATGTGACCACGTGACAATGGCAGGCCCAAAGGATGACAAGAGCGAACCCCAAAAACCGCGACTGGCTTAATCGACAGGTTTTGAACCATAAAGAAACCCCATTGGTGAGCATGAATTCCTGGCCCCTCGTAGCTTAATCTAGTTAGGTATTGGGGGTGGGATAAGGATAAGGGGATTTTAATGTATTTGTTTCCCTCGATGTGCCAAGTGTTCCCCATTCCCATATAAGTGTAATTTTATATGCCTGTAAATATTCCAGTAATTCTCAGTATTGTGTTTTATTGTGCCTTTTAATAAAAATTGTGGTTTTCTTGCAACAAACCACTTGTCTACTCTACTTTCTGTATCGCCGCCTGTACCTAAGTCCGGTATCTGGAACCCAGGGTTGTGGGAGTGATTCGAACCGCTCAGAGACAGTCAGAGGTGAAGCTGACACACACGCCACCCCCTACATCTTTGAAGCCCTTGGAGACAAAGTCTCCACCTTGATTGGAGTGTAAGATTTTGGGAGCACCAGCTATTGTAATTATGTCAGAAATAGCCTTGGCACGTGCGTTTTCCGAAACAGTTTTTGTGGGGACCAGCCAGCAGAAGGAAGTGCATCCATCTACACAAACGAGAACATGTCTGTATCCCAAAGATGGGGGAAGTGGTCCAATAAAGTCAATAAAGAATTTTCCCATTGGCTCATCAGCTTTCACAGGAGCCAATGGTGGTGTCTTAATTAGTGATGAATTATTGGATAAATAGCATGGCTCACAATTTGCCATGTATGTTTTACAAGCCTTAAGCATGCCTGGCCACCAATATAAGGGGGTCACTTTGCAGAATGGTGTTCTGGCACCACAATGTGCTTGACCGATGCCCACGTGAGCTTCTTTTACAAGCTGTTCTCGTTTATGTCTCGGGGATACTTCTCGGTTTCCCTTGGGCAACTTAACTAGCTCAATACCCATAGGGGTTTCCGAGTAAAAGTACTTTGCTGGATATCCTGGTGGATTCTCTTTTGTTGGGTCTAATAACTGAATCAGTTCCTCATCCTGATTAGCTGCCCGTTCTGCCCTAGTGATTACACTAATATTGGCAGGACCCTCTCGAGGGGGTGTCATGTAGACCGAACATTTCGCTTGTTCGTCTGTAAGGCTGTTTCCTTTTGACTGTACTGTCCCAGTGGTATGCCCGTTTACATGAATCACCTGACAATTCTGTTTCTCCATTCTCGAACGGAGAATGTCTTCCCACAATGACTTATGTTTTATGGGTTTACCCTTATGATTGGTAAAATTTGTTTGTTCCCAGAAAACTAGATCTTGGTTATATTCTCTTTTACAGTAGTCACTATCCGTACAGATTAGTGTGGGTTTAATAGGGTCTGCCTTGTCTAAAGCAATTATGCTGCGGCTTCAGCATATTGCGCTGTCTTATAGCCAAGGGGTATGGACAGTAATCCTTCTGGATAAAAAGAATAGGAATCTCGAAAAGTCCCTACTACTATCCCCATCCCAGCTGAGGATTGTTGGAATGTCCCTTTTTGAATCGTCATTGAAAATCCATCACAGTAAATGACCTGATGGTATTCTGTAAGCGGTCTCATAGGTATTTGTCTGATTCCCTCCTCCGTATCTTCATCCTCCATGATGGGGAGATGCTCTAAGTCCATTTCCGGGGAGAGGAATTTAAAAATGAGTGTAGGATCATTCAAGAATGATGCCCATTAATCATATCGGATCTGGGTGGCTCTTTTATCATCAGAGGCCATCCTCAATACTGACCTTAAATCGGGAATCTCAGTATAGATGGTAATGGGGTTTTTCCCTTGAAGTGTTCATGCCTTGATGAGGCATTGGACTACCATAGTCGTGACCCTTTCTTTTTTAATGTACCTCCTTTCAACATTGGAAAAGTTATAAGAATGGAACTGAATGGGCACTATTCTCTTTTCATTATAAAAAACTGCAACTGCCACTTTAGGTGATGACCTGACATGAATATTGAGGGGAACTTGTAAGTCCCTCTGTTCCAGGTCTGTGGCTTTTGTACCTCTCAGCATAATTGTTGCAAATTTGAGTAATCGTCTGGTGAAAATATGAATGGTCCTTTTGCTGCTTCGCCCACTCTAGCATACAGGGGTGCTGAGAGCTCGGCAAAGATTGGCGTAAAGGATCAAGCAAAATTCAGGAGTCCTAAACTTGCTTGCAGATTTTTCAGAGTTTTAGGATATTGAATGGTGGCTAATTTTTCTTTATAGGATTGAGTTAATCCTCTACCGTTTCCAGTTATTCGCAGGCCCAGAAAACCTACCTGTTCCCTAACTAGTTGACTCTTTTTTATGGTGATTAAATACCCAGCAGTTGTAAGTCTGGATAAAACACTATCAATGGCTTTCAAGTGCTTTTGGAGATTGTCATGTGACAGATATATATCGTCCACATTAGAACTGACATTAGGTAGATCTTTTAAAAGGTCAATGATGTGGGCTGAAAAGAGAACGAGACTGTTTTGAAATCCCTGTGGCAACCTGGTCCAGCAATATTGATAACTATCGGGTCCAGTCATCACTGTTTTTGGCCAATCAGTTTTTTCAATTGGCTGTTTGCTAGATCAATACAAGATTTATATTTTTCCCTCGTGATTCCAGAGAGAAGGGCTGTGGAATTTTGTTGTTGTGCAGTATGTGACTGTGAGAAAGAACTTTCCAGAACTCGAATGCAGACAGACCTTCTGCATTTATGCATTAGAAGCAAACCCAGTGGCATTCGGGCCTCTGATTAAAAGCCATCAAGGTTGTTTGCACAAACAATCAACAGCAGTCAGGGCCTATTGAATATGTAGTGGGACAAGCTCAGCAGCATTCAGGCCTTCATTTAGAGAACATCAACACTGTTTACAAATGATCAACGGGGCATTCAGACTGGAATAGCCCCATCATGAAACCAGTTGGATAAAGGGGAACACTGATGAGATCAGTAAAACCGATTACCGGCCATCCAGGTCGATGGGCCCAGATCGGTACCTTTTATATAAGTTTCAATACGTCCAGATTAGACAAAAGAAATGAGCTGATCTGGCGGGAGATAAGGGCTACCGGGAAGGGTATAACTAGTCCCTCGGGAAGTGTATCTCTCTATCTCTCTCTCTCTCCTGCCTCGCCTCCAGTGCCCTGCCTTACCATCAACCCAGCAAAAAGGACCGTCGACGAAGAGCCCGTCCAGGGAAGTAGAATACCCGCAGTTACGTTTAAATTACTGGGGTATCTCTGCTTTGGGGCGGTGAAAACCTAAGACATCAGCAGGCAACAGGGCACGGAGCAGGCGTTTCAACATCCTAGACTGGTGAGCATCAATTTTCTGGCCCATCACAAGATAACCTTGATAGGTGTAAAGGGTGGGAGTTAAGGAGAATTGCTAAAGTGTCAATTTAGTCATTTTCCCTCGATGAGTCCATTTCTCCTCCCCCATTAAGTGTAATTGTGCTGCATCCATAGTGATTTTCTCTGTATAGTAATTGTTCTCTATTTTAATAAACATTGGTTTTCTTTGCACTGAACCACTGGTCTCGTTTGTCTATATCGCTACTTGTAAATAAGCCCGGTGCTCAGAACCAAAAAGGGGAAGCGATTCGATCCACATGGAGCTGGAGCAGCTCAGACACATGGCTGACTGACCAGACACAAACCCCAAACCAAAAACCCCCTACAGAAATGGCGAGCCAGGTAGGAGCATCGGCGACAGTATGCGATGTGACAGGCAGTGATGCAGAGGGAGAAACTGCAATGGAAGAGAGGTTGTCCACTTATGTGTGCAGAAAAGTCAATATCCCCAAGAAATGGGTGGACGCTATGTTAAAGGCCGAGCGTCCCATAGACGCCGCCACCCAGTGGACGGCGAGTAAACAGCATAAGAGGGCAATAGAAAAGGCAGTCTGGTTAATATGTTACAAGAAACAAGTCCGAGTGCTGGACAGTGTTGTAGCAGCACAGGCTGCCAAGCTCAAGAAATTGGCCCTAGAAATGCAGGATAACGTTTTAGCGGAAGAGAAAGTGCTAGTGGCACTTCAGGCGTTAAGCCAAGAAAGAGCGCAGACAGCAAAGGAACACCAGGCAAAGGTAGAGCGCCTGGAGGCCCGGGCCGTCGAAGTGCAACGGGAACATCAGGCAAGGGTAGAGCGCCTGGAATACCAGGCCGCTGAAATTAAAGCCAGCGCTAGGTGCAAGATGGAGCACTTGGAATACCAGGTCAGAGAGGTGAGGGGCAGCGAGATAAGGATGCAGGATACGATTTGCGACCTCACCCAAGGATTAAAAGAGCAGGAGGAGAAAGTAAGGGCGGTAAAGACAGCATACAAGCTAGCCTGCGACCGGGGGTTCGAGGAGGCAGATCACGGGCCCTGTAGGGAGGAGATAGAAAGCTTGGGCATGGCCTTATCGAGGGCGAAGGGCATTGTATGCCTCATCAGCCCGAAGGCGGGCCAGTCGGACTTTACCGGCAACCCAAACAGAACCGTCCCACAGGCAGCACCCAGAACAAAGTTGGCTAGGGAATCAGAGGTCCCACGGCCGCCACCCATAGCTCCGAGTTTTCAGGAGTTCTGGCAGCAAGGGGGGGTGGAGGATGAAGTGGTAGGGGAAGCACAGCAGGCCCCGCTAGATAGGCCGGGACCAGGACCGGTGTACCCGCTCCAACAATGGAGGTACGGCCCGCCCATTGATGACGAGGACCCAGGGGCCATCCAAAATCAGTTTGTGATGCCGCATGGCACCCAATAGCTCAGGGCCATGGTTAGTCACATCCCCAAGCTCACCGAAAAGGGAGACCCCTGTAAGGGGTTTTTGATCGCAGAGGTTTCTCTCTCTAGAGGCCTCTCTCTCTTGCACAGTAAAAACCTTGAGTGGTTCGACCCACTTGCCCCTTTGGTTCTATACACTGGACTTTGAGGCAGGAACTACAATGCAGGGAATACTCTATAAATCAGGTTTAATGAAAACTAAATGAAATTTTATTGCATAAAGGAACAAATTGAATGTAAGCCAAATAAGGTACATGGGAGGGAAAAACAAATTATAATACAGGACTAACCAACATATATACAGGCATGTTATACTTTACAAAAGTCATCACGAAATGGGGAAACACACGGAACATCGAGGGACAATGACTCATAATTAATTATACCCAAAATGCCCACCCCCTAAGCCTAGCTAGATCAGATTATGAGGGGCCAGAAGCATGCTCACCAATCCAATGAGAAAGAATAAGATTTTGAAAAGGTCTGCGTTTTGATCTTCTCAGGCGTCCTGTCTCCACGTGGTCAACGCTGCGGGCTGCGACACTCTCTCTTCCTCGAGGTGAAGGTCACTGACAGGCTGGATGCTGGCAGGCCTGGACGTCGGCGTGGACGGAGACCAACTATTTGACCATGGTTAAATAGGTTTCTTCTGGAGGGCTACTGTCCTTTGTCTCATCAACAGCCCGGGGTTTGTCGATGATCTCCCAATGGTTACCCCGGGGCGGGAAGTAGACTCGAATCACCTTCTTGGCTGGTCTCCGGATCGATGTTCCTCCACGGCTCTCGAAAAGGCAAGCTAGTTCAAAAGCTGCCGATGGCTACCCCGGGACTCCAGTTATACTTCTCAAAGAAGCCCTTATCTCCCGCCAAATCAAGGTTAGTCTTTGTTTAACTTTTGGCGGGCTTGTAGCACAGCGGGGTAGTCTTTGTTTCTAAAGTATCTTCGGGATGGCCGGTAACTGCCATCTCTGGTCTGGAACGACCCAGAGTGGGCCTGCGTGGGAACACTGAGCATCGGCGGCAGTTGGAAACCGGCAGCAGTGAGTCAGCAGCAGCCCGACCAGAGCGGCCCTGCGTGGGAACACTGAGCATCGGTGGCAGTTAAAACCGGCAGCAGTGAGTGAGGAGCAGCCCGACCAGAGCGGGCCTGCGTGGGAACACTGAGCATAGGCGGCAGTTAAAACCGGCAGCAGTGAGTCAGCAGCAGCCCGACCAGAGCGGGCCTGCGTGGGAACACTGAGCATCGGTGGCAGTTAAAACCGGCAGCAGTGAGTGAGGAGCAGCCCGACCAGAGCGGGCCTGTGTGGGAACACTGAGCATCGGCGGCAGTTAAAACCGGCAGCAGTGAGTGAGGAGCAGCCCGACCAGAGCGGGCCTGCGTGGGAACACTGAGCATCGGCGGCAGTTAAAACCGGCAGCAGTGAGTGAGGAGCAGCATACTAATTCAACAGCAGGGGAGAGAGGTAAAAAGTAATCAAAGTGTGACGTCACCAGGAAGCAGGTAAGTGATTGGTTGGTGAGTATTTCTCTTTTTTTTAAACTTTAACTCTGGTTTATAGTTTCTAAGGTCTCTCTGGTGTAGCAGAGATGGTTGGTAAACCAATTAACTGTAGTGTAATTAGTGGGATTGATTGATTTAATTTAAATTCAATTAATTAAAGGGTAAATCATGGCAGGATAGCCAGGCCCTGTGATCTGCTCCTCCTGTGATATGTGGGAACTCAGGGACACTTCCTGTGTCCCTGACAACGACATGTGCAGGAAGTGGATCCAGCTGCAGCTGCTGACAAACCGCATTGCGGCACTGGAGCTGCGATTGGATACATACTGGAGCATTCACGATGCTCAGGACATCGTGAATAGTACATTTGCAGAGTTGGACACACCGTAGATAGAGGTTGGACAGGAAGAAAGGGAACGGTTGACCAACCGGCAGAGTACTAGGCGCAGGCAGGTAGTGCAGGGGTCCCCTGTGGCCATCCCCCTCTCCAAAAGATACACCACTTTGAGTACTGTTGGGGGGGATGGCTTATCAGAGGAAGGCAGCAGCAGCCAACTTCCTGGCACCAGGCGTGGCGCTGCTGCACAGAATGGGAGGAAAAAGAGGGGTAGAGCTATAGTAAAAGCGGATTCAATTGTAAGGGGAATAGATATGCGTTTCTGCGGCCGCAAACGAGACTCCAGGATGGTGTGTTGCCTCCCTGGTGCAAGGGTCAAGGATGCCTCCGAGCGGCTGCAGAACATCTTGGAAGGGGAGGGTGAACAGCCAGTTGTCGTGGTGCATATAGGCACCAACGATATAGGTAAAAAGCGGGATGAGGTCCTAAAAGCGGAATATAGGGAGTTAGGAGATAAATTAAAAAACAGGACCTCAAAGGTAGTGATCTCAGGATTGCTACCAGTGCCACGTGCTAGTCAGAGTAGAAATAGAAGGATACTTCAGATGAATACGTGGCTAGAGGAATGGTGCCAGGGGGAGGGATTCAAGTTCCTGGGACATTGGAACCGGTTCTGGGGGAGGTGGGACCAGTTCAAACCGGACGGTTTGCACCTGGGCAGGGCTGGAACCGATGTCCTAAGGGGAGTGTTTGCTAGTGCTGTGGGGGAGGGTTTAAACTAAAATGGCAGGGGGTAGGGAACCTGAGCAGGGAGACAGAGGAAAGGGAAACAAGGATAAAAGCAAAAGATAGGAAGGAGAAAAACAAAAGTGGCAGTCAGAGAAATCAACGGTTTAAATCAAATATGGCCACAGTAAATAATAATTCTAATAGGTCTAAGAGCGTTAAAAAAACAAGCCTGAAGGCTTTGTGTCTTAATGCGAGGAGCATTTGTAATAAGGTGGATGAATTGGCTGCGCAAATAGAAGTAAACAAATACGATTTGGTTGGGATTACGGAAACGTGGCTCAAGGAAGGCCAGGACTGGGAACTCAACATCCAGGGGTATTCGATATTCAGGAAAGACAGGCAAAAAGGAAAGGGAGGTGGGGTAGCATTACAGGTTAAAGAAGGGATTAACACAATTGTAATGAAGGATATTAGCTCTGATGAGGTGGAATCTGTATGGGTAGAATTGAGAAATACGAAGGGGAAAAAAACATTAGTGGGAGTGGTTTATAGACATCCAAACAGTAAGGCGGAGGTTGGGGATTGCATTAAAAGAGAAATTAAAGAAGCATGCAATAAGGGCACAGTAGTCATCATGGGTGACTTTAATCTACATATAGATTGGGCCAACCAAATTTGTAACAATACTGTGGAGGAGGAATTCCTGGAGTGTTTACGGGATGGTTTCCTGGACCAATATGTTGAGGAGCCAACCAGAGATCAGGCCATCTTAGACTGGGTATTATGTAACGAGAAAGGATTAATTGGCAATCTTGTTGTAAGAGGCCCCTTGGGTCGGAGCGATCATAATATGATAGAATTCTTCATTAAGATGGAGAATGAAGCAGTTGACTCGGAGTCTAGGGTCCTCAATTTAAATAAAGGAAACTACGATGGTCTGAGGAGCGAGTTGGGTAGGATTGATTGGGGAATGGCACTCAAAGGGTTGACGGTGGATAGGCAATGGCAAACATTCAAAGACCGAATGGATGAACTACAGAATTTGTTCATCCCAGTTTGGCATAAAAATAAAACAAAAAAGGTGATCCAACCGTGGCTAACAAGGGAAATTAGGGATAGCATAAGGTCCAAGGAGAGGGCATATAAATTGGCCAGAAAAAGCAATAATCCTGAGGATTGGGAGCAGTTTAGGATTCAACAAATGAGGACAAAGGGATTAATTAAGAAAGGGAAATTAGAATATGAGAGAAAGCTTGCAGGGAACATAAAAACTGACTGTAAAAGCTTTGTAGATATGTGAAGAGAAAAAGATTGGTGAAGTCAAGCGTAGGTCCCTTGCAGTCAGAATCGGGGGAATTTATAATGGGGAACAAAGAAATGGCTGACCAACTAAATACATATTTTGGTTCTGTCTTCACAAAGGAGGACACAAATAACCTCCCAGAGATGCCGGGGAACATAAGTTCTGATGAAAGGGTGGAACTGAAAGAAATCAGTATTTGTAGAGAAATGGTGTTCGGAAAATTGATGGGACTGAAGGCCGATAAATCCCCAGGGCCTGATAATCTACATCCCAGGGTACTTAAGGAAGTGGCCCTAGAAATATTAGATGCATTGCTGGTCATCTTCCAGAACTCGATAGACTCTGGAACGGTAACCATGGATTGGCGAGTAGCTAATGTTACCCCACTATTCAAAAAAGGTGGTAGAGAAAAGGTGGGGAATTATAGACCGGTAAGCTTGACATCGGTAGTGGGGAAAATGCTAGAGTCCGTTATAAAAGATGTAATAGCAGAGCACTTGGAAAGCAGTGACTGGATCGGACAAAGTCAACATGGATTTACAAAACATAAATCATGCTTGACTAATCTACTGTAATTTTTTGAGGATGTAACTGGTAAAATAGATAAGGGAGAACCAGTGGATGTGGTGTATTTGGACTTTCAGAAGGCTTTCGATAAGGTCCCGCATAAGAGATTAACGTGCAAAATTAAGGCACATGGGATTGGGGGCAAGGTATTGACTTGGATGGAGAACTGGTTGGCGGACAGAAAGCAAAGAGTTGGAATAAACGGGTCGTTTTCCGAGTGGCAGGCAGTGACTAGTGGGGTACCGCAAGGATCGGTCCTAGGACCCCAGCTGTTCACAATATATATTAATGATCTGGACGAGGGAATTGGATGTAATATCTCCAAATTTGCAGACGACACAAAGCTGGGTGGGATGGTATGCTGTGAGGAGGATGTCGTGAAACTCCAGCACAATTTGGACAGGTTGGGTGATTGGGCAGAAACATGGCAAATGCAGTATAATGTGGATAAATGTGAGGTTATCCACTTTGGTGGCAAAAACAGTAAGGCAGATTATTATTTGAATGGCACTAGATTGGGAGAAGGGGAAGTGCAAAGAGACCTGGGTGTTCTTGTACACCAGTTGCTGAAGGTAAGCATGCAGGTGCAGCAGGCGGTTAAGAAGGCAAATGGTATGTTGGCCTTCGTAGCAAGAGGGTTCGAGTAAAAGAACAAGGATGTCTTGCTGCAGTTGTACAGGGCCTTGGTGAGACCACACCTTGAGTATTGTGTGCAGTTTTGGTCGCCTTACCTGAGGAAGGACGTTCTTGCCATGGAAGGAGTTCAGCGAAGATTCACCAGGCTGATACCTGGGATGGCAGGAATGACGTATGAGGAGAGATTGTGTCGATTGGGCTTATACTCACTGGAGTTTAGGAGATTGAGAGGGGATCTCATCGAAACCTATAAAATTCTGTCAGGCCTGGACAGACTAGATGCAGGAAGGATGTTTCTGATGGCCGGGGAGTCCAGAACCAGGGGTCATAGTCTACGGATAAGGGGTAAGCCATTTAGGACTGAAATGAGGAGGAATTTCTTCACCCAGAGAGTGGTGAACCTGTGGAATTCTCTGCCACAGAGGGCGGTGGAAGCCAGTTCATTAAGTATATTCAAGAAAGAGTTGGATATATTTCTTAAGGCTAAAGGGATCAAGGGATATGGGGAGAAGGCAGGGACAGGGTACTGAATTTGGATGATCAGCCATGATCTCATTGAATGGCGGAGCAGGCTCAAAGGGCCAAATGGCCTACTCCTGCTCCTATCTTCTATGTTTCTATGTCTTTAATGTCCTTCTGATGTCTTAAACGGTGCTTGATGTTCACCCTATGAATATGAAACTGTTTCCCTTTGTCTGGGTGAACATTTTGATGGCCTTTATCTACAGGCCGATCTGTTCGGATCTGCATCCAATCTATATGTATGGGGCTCTGTCTGGTTTCATTTTCCCTGAAACTGCCTTCCAGAACCTACTATGGGCTGAATCCACAAAAAGCTGTCTGGGGACTGCAGGAACCATTTTAAAGTGTCCCAAAAGCTGGTCACGGGGTCTGGCGGCCATTATGTGTGTCCCTTTTTCTGGGCTTCTTTTAAAACAGTCTTTAAAATTTAAGGCCTTTTCTGCCAATAGACCCTTATATGGCAATGTTCAATTTTGCGAATTCTACACCCCTCTCTGCACTTCAGGGAGTTAGAACAGGCAGCGTGCGTTAATGACTGCGATGACGCAGAGCAAGCTAAGTTGCTGTTGTTTTCTCTGGGGAGTGATCTCCTCCAGACCCTTTCTGATGAATGTAAAAAGGGGCAGAAAGATTATGAGGATTTGAGGAACGAGATATTGGAGGCCATGGGAATCAATGATGGTAGTCCGTTCGCCCGGGCGGAAAAAACAGTACAGCTCCCAGGGGAGTCCCCGCAGGCGTTCGCAGACAGGCTGTGGCCAGTCTACCGGAGCGCCTGCCCAGGAATGCCAGTGCGGACATTACTGAACCAAGTCCGATTGACTCACTGGCTCCGTTGTCTAATGAGAAACTGCCTGCCCCAAATCCGAGCCCAGGCTGCGGCCTGGTTTGACACCCCCGTAGCCCCCAGACCACCGAGGAAACGGTGATCCACCAGCTCATGATAGCATTTAAAAATATAAGGGGTATCAAGACGCCCCAACCCAAGGGGAAAGTCCATGAGGTTAAACCTGGGGGCCAGAATAAGAAAGAGTGGCACCAGGAGGGGAACCGTCCCTCCCAGACTAAGTTAAACTGTTACGGGTGCGGGAAGGACAGCCACTGGCGCAAGGATTGTTAAAATCCATGGAAAGACAATAAAGTAAAGAACTCCACAGCCCCAGCCCAAAAGGCAGAGCCAGGTATCCCTCCCGCTGCGATCGAGCCACTCTTGGAGTCAATACAGTCCCTACGATCTCTCCTCCTGACCAGCCAGGGGAAAATCACAGCCACCACCGATGTGGTGGTTCCCTTGGCCCGTTTTGACACCCCACAATGACTGGAGCCCACGCAGCCTGTCTACCTGTGTGCTCTCCGGTATGACGGATGGAAGAGACCGCTCGTGCAGATGGAGGTAGAGAAGGTTAAAGGAACTTATCTGCTGGATACGGGAGCATCATGCACCGTGATCCACGCAGCTTACCCCACCACCTCACCTCTGTCTAGCGGGGTTCCATACGTTCTATCGGGGTTCACCGGTAAGGAACAGGCGGGAGCATTCTCCAAGCCGCTCTCAATCCGCCTGGGCACGCTCCGGACCAAGTGGACATGCATTCTGGCGAAGTGGGAAGCGGAGGGAGGAAAGGGGATCCTCGGGGCCGACTTCATCGTGGGCCATGGGATCCTTGTGGATCTCTGCAATCATTGCCTTTGGGGAGCCAACACGGGTAAAGAGGAAGGTATAGTAGTCATCCCGAGCAAGGAAGGGGAGGGAACCCTGTGTACTGTGAAGCCGGAAGAAGGTTACAACCTCGGGCTCATGTTCGACAGTGTCCCAGGGGAATTTCAGGCATTCGTGCAGGCTAACCTAGCTGTGTTTGCCATGCACAATCACGACTGCGGGAGGATCACCGGGTTTGAGGTCAGAGTGGATGGGGACCCCATGGCCCGGCCCCAGAAGCAATATAACTTCCCCAGAGAAGCAGAGCCCGACATGGAGGCAGTCATGTCCTCATTTGTACAGCAGGGAGTGTTGAGGCCCATAGCCACCCATGTTAACTCTCCGCTTTGGCCGGTCAGAAAACCAGACAATTCATGGAGCACCACGGTGGACTATCGGGTGCTCAACAGCAATATCCCCGCATGCGCCCCCACAGTGGCAGCAGTGGCCGACCTCATCGGGAGAATTCCAGCATCCGCGACCACATTCACGGTGCTGGATATTTCAAATGGGTTTTGGTCCATCCCCTTGAGGGAGGACAAGTATAAGTTCGCTTTTACTTTTAAGGGGCAACAGTATACTTGGAACTGCTTGCCACAAGGCTTCCATAACAGCCCTAGCATCTTCCACCAGTGTATGGTAGATAGCTTAAAGAAATTTAGTCAGCCCACCCAATTGCTGCAGTATGTGGATGACCTGCTCTTGTTTACCAACTCAGTCGGGGAGCATGGCCCACTACTGGCCGAACTGCTGGAGCTGCTACAGAGTAAGGGGTTCAAAGTCAACCAGAAAAAGGCGCAGATCGGCCAGCGGGAAGTTAAATTCCTGGGCCTAACCATCCGCGCAGGGGAGAGAGCCATAGACAAGGCTAAGAGGGAAGCGGTCCAAGAGTTGCCGGTCCCCAACACAGTGAGAGGTGTGAGGTCGTTCCTAGGGTTAACGGGGTTCTGCAGGGACTTCATTGAAGACTATGCAGCCACCGCAGCCCCTTTGCTCTGACTCCTACACAAAGGAGTGGAGTGGTGTTGGGATGAGGGGTGCCAGGCAGCATTTGTCAAGCTCAAGGGAGACTTGCAGACTGCACCAGCCCTAGGAGCCATAGATGGGGGGAAAGAGTTCTTCTTGGAGGTAGCGGCCAGCGGTGATATTCTCAGTGCTGTGCTGCTCCAGAAGCGGCACGGTAGGCTAAGGCCCGTGGTCTACTCTTCCAGAGTACTCACTGATGTGGAGAGGAGCTACTCAATTTGCGAACGGCACCTTTTGGCCACGTATTGGGCTGTGAAAAGATCCTTGATCTTCACAGGCACCTCTCCCATCACCCTCCTCACACACCACACACCCACCCAGATGCTTCTGGATGGGACGATTAAAGATGGGACAGTCAGCAGTGCACGCATTGCACGCTGGACCCTCCTCCTCTCGCAGATGGATCTGAAGGTGAGGGGCCTTTGCGAGCCAAAGCTCGTGGCCAATATGGTACATCCTGGAACAGCCCATCGGTGTTCCATAGAAGGGGTATGGGAGGTGAACGTAGGTTTACGGGCCGGGATACATCCCTCAGGCCGCGAAATCTATGTAGACGGTTCCACCATGGTATCTGCTGGCGAACGACTCATGGGTTGTGGAGTTTATGACCCAACGGCAAATATTGCCCTGGCGATCAAGTTCCCCAGCACCATGAGCGCCCAGCAGGCTGAACTGTACGCGGTGGTGTGCGTGGTTACCCACCCCAAAATCTTCCCCACCCCATACACGATTTGCTCAGACAGCATGTTCACTTGCAACTCATGTACGGAATACCTGGCCATCTGGTCCCGTCGCGGGTATACCTCCGCCGACGGGAGGCCCTTAACAGTAAAGCCCCTGCTGGAAAAAGTCCTGGCAGCCGTGGGGGAGGAAGGCGAGGTCTTCATCCACAAAGTGAAGGCCCATTCCTCCACAGAACCCCGCAGCCAGGGTAACTAGCAAGCCGACATGCTGGCCAAGGAGGGTGCACACGCAGGCACTTTCTGGGACCCGTATGAGTCCGGGCCCGTGGCGGCAGTTAGAGGCAGGGATGGGAGCCAAGGGAGCTTAGGAGTCGTGTTAGCACCGGACCTTAAAACGGTCCAAGCCAAGGACCCTGTCCTGAAAACCATCATTAGCGCAGTAATGGAGGGCAGGAAGGTAGAAGGCCCTTACGGCGCAGCGGCCCTTTCCATAAGGGAAGGCATGCTGTTCAAAGAAGAACAGTGGGTAGTACCCCAGCAACACCGGAAGGAGTTCCTTCAACTGGCCCATGAGGGTCCGGGAGCGGGACACCCCGGGCCTGAGACCACCTGGCAACGGGTGGAACAGGCGGGATGGTGGCCAGGACTCCAGGAAGACATCCGCGAGTTCTGTGCTAGCTGTCTTGTGTGCGCTGCAAACAACCCCGACCCCCACAGAAGGAAGGTGCCCATGGGACACGTTAGGAGGGTAGAGGGACCATGGCAGTCGATCCAGATCGACTACATCAGGCCCCTGCCCACCGCCCAGGGAGGCTACAATACTGCCTCGTCCTGGTAGACGTGTTTTCCAAGTGGGTGGAAGCCTTCCCCTGCAAAACGGCCACAGCATTGGGGACTGCAAGGATCTTGGTGCGAGAGGTGTTCTCGCGGTGGGGACTACCCCAGTTTGTGGCGTCCAACCAGGGAAGCCACTTCACTGGCCAGGTCATGCAGAACATCCTTATGCTGCTCGGCATCAAGGGGAAGTGGCACGTAGCTCACAATCCACAGTCCTCAGGGATTGTGGAGCGCATGAACTGCACCGTTAAAGAAAAGTTGAGGAAGGTGACAGTGGGCTCGCCCCAAAAATGGGTGGAGGTCCTGCCTCTAGTCCTCATGGGGATCTGGGCCAGCCAGTCCAAGAGTACAGGGTATTCCCCGCACGAACTCATGACCGGTAGGGTCATGAGGACCCCCACCCATGTCCTAGCCCCAGTTCTTACTGAAGGGAAGCTTCGGGAGATAAATCGGGATAAATTCGCCCAAACACTCCTCGAGCGCCTGAAACAGATTTATGAACAGGCAGCAAGTAGCATGGGGAAGCAGCATTGGAATAACCGGTTGCTGCTCGAGCCTAGCAAGAGTCACCAGTGGGAGATAGGGGACCAAGTGATGGTTAGGAACTACGCCCGAGTGGGGAGTTTAGAGCCACTGTACATGGGACCCTATAGCATAGTCGATAAAGCCAGCCCCATTTTTTACGCAGTAAAAATGCCCCGGCGCACAAAATGGTTTCATGTGAATCAATGTAAGTTGTTTAAGCCGGAGGCAGGGAAACAGGCAGCTGGGATTCAACCCGAGGTTAGAAATCCTCAGCCCGCAGTGGGTACGCGCACGCAGGCTGCACACGCAGGCACAGTCGCGTGTGTCAAGGGAGAAGTTCCCCAGCACTTTGTCCAGACCACTCCCCCTGTCCTATAGGATTCCGAGGAAGAGGAGCCCGAATCAGATGGCCCCGCCTCCGAACCGGGTTTTGAACCTGGAGGGGAAGACCCTCAGCCACCGGCAGCTGGTGGCGAGGGATTGCCCATCCCCAGTTCAGGTTATGGAGGGGAGGGACCCGAGGGAGTAGGCCCCCAGCCAGCGAGGACTGTGACCCGAGCCAAGGGTCCGCTCGCCAGGGTAGCCCCACCGGTAGCACTCCCTAGGAGGTCTCCTTGGCCACCCTAGCCCAGAAAAGTATGGTGACCGGCTCTTCAGTTAAAAAGGGCGGCCTCCCGTGTCAGGGAGAAGCTGAAAGACAGAGGTCCCCAGCCAGCAGCCATAAGCTGCGAGGGACCAGAAGTGGAGATCAGTCCAGCTTCGCCGCAGGTAGTCGCCTGCAACAGTCCTAACAGAGATTAGGCTGGCCGCTTGGAGATGGGTGGCAGATGTACATAGCTTTGTTTAAGTTTAGTAATGTGTATAAGGTTAAGTTAGGGTGTTTTAATTTAATTCTATGTAAGGAACCGGCAGTCTATAAGTTTTAAGTATGGAACCGTTCCAGAGTTCTGTTTACGCGAGCCGAGGTCGCGGGACCCAATCACACTTCCCCCGAGCCAGGGAGCCTCCAGGGAACCTGGCTAGATGCTTTTATGTCTTTTTCAGAATTTCGAAATGTGCAGAGGCATAATCCTGCTCGCCCTGTTCGGGCTGAGCCTCGTGAGAAGGGGCGATGTCGAGGACCATCATATCTTCGGATGCTCGGGGGAGAGAGCGCCCCTAGCACACAATGGAAGTGGCCTACGAGAGGCGGATGAAATCGCCTCATATGTCCACGAGGGGAGCTGGCCAGGATGGCTGGGATCCAATTCGACCCAGTATTCTAGTGAGACCGGCTTCACGTATGGGGAGGCCTCCCTCCAGTGCCCGGGGATACGAATCGTCACCCCAAGGATTAGCGTCACCGTGGGCAAAAGAATATATTTGACGTGTAATGGGGACGTTCCCCTGGATAGGTGGTGGTGACTCAGAAAGTTAAGCAAAGACATGGGGAACCCCAGGGTAGAGTGGGAAAGGTTAGGGAATGACACTCACAGGACCAATACAGGGACCCAGGGAGGGTTAAGTGTGTGCCTGGATAAATGTTCGGAACCGGATCAGGGGAACTACGTCTGTATGTGGGGATCAGAGAAAGTCTGCCCCACAAGCGTTTCCATCATTTTCCGCAGCCAGTGGCAAAATAACGGGAGGGGGATGGACTGGGAGTCCCGCCTGGATGCATGCGCGATCCCGTACTCCCCAATCTCGGTTAATGCCACTGAACTAGTGACCCGCTCCCGACGGCCCCTGCCCACGACCCCGACGTCACGGAGACTAGCAGAGCGATGCCCCGCCACCACCAAGGGACCAGGGAACGGCCTGGTGCTAGTGCCCGTAGACCAGGTGCTGTACCAAGGGGTGCATTACGCGGTGGCCTTGGTGATTTTAAACCTCACTGAGGTACACTTACCCGCGTGGTGCCCCGCAGAGACTGATTTACTTTTGGTTTATTAAAGAGACCCTGGTTGGACTGAGTTTAAAATCCAGGGCACAACAAGATGGCTGCAGTCAGCCTCATGGCAAAAGCCTGTAAATTTCAGTTTGGACTGACAGCTTGTATTCTGATGACTGTGAGAAGGAACTTTCCAGAACTCGAATGCAGACAGACCTTCTGCATTTATGCATTAGAAGCAAACCCAGTGGCATTCGGGCCTCTGATTAAAAGCCATCAAGGTTGTTTGCACAAACAATCAACAGCAGTCAGGGCCTATTGAATATGTAGTGGGACAAGCTCAGCAGCATTCAGGTCTTCGTTTAGAGAATATCAACATAAGAACATAAGAACATAAGAAATAGGAGCAGTAGGAAGCCAATCGGCCCCTCGAGCCTGCTCCGCCATTCAATAAGATCATGGCTGATCTGATCCTAACCGCCAATCTACTATCACAGAACCATCTCCTGAATCTAACAGAATTAGACACATGAAATAGGAGCAGGATCAGGCTACACGGCCCCTGGGCCCGCTCCGCTACCCACAGGGCCATGTCCGATCCGAACCTAGACTCATGTCTAAATTCCTGCCCGCTCCCCGTAACCCTTAATTCCCTTTACTTCTAGGAAACTGTCTATTTCTGTTTTAAATTTATGTAATGATGTAGCTTCTACAGCTTTTTGGGGCAGCATATTCCATGGACCTACCATCCTCTGAGTGAAGTAGTTCCTCCTCATCTCAGTTTTGAAAGAGCAGCCCCTTATTCTAAGACTATCACAGAAATCACAGAAACCCCACAGTGCAGATAGAGGCCATTTCGGCCCATCGAGCCTGCACCGACACATATCCCACCCGATCCCCGTAACCCCTACACCAACACATATCCCACCCTATCCCCGTAACCCCACGTATTTAATCCCCCTAACACTAAGGGTCAATTTATCATAGCCAATCAACCTAACCTGCACATCTTTGGACTGTGGGAGGAAACCGGAGCACCCGGAGGAAACCCACGCAAACACGGGGAGAATGTGCAAACTCCACACACACAGTCACCCGAGGCCGGATTCGAACCCGGGTCCCTGGCGCTGTGAGGCAACAGTGCTAACCACTATGCCACCGTGCTGCCACTATGCCCCCTAGTTCTAGTTTCACCCATCATTGGGAACATCCTCCCCGCATCCACCCGATCCAACCCCTTCACAATCTTATATGTTTCAATAAGATCGCCTCTCATTCTTCTGAACTCCAATGAGTAGAGTCCAAATCTACTCAACCTCTCCTCATATGTCCACCCCCTCATCCCCGGGATTAACCGAGTGAACCTTCTTTGTACTGACTCGAGAGCAAGTATGTCTTTTCTTAAGTATGGACACCAAAACTGTATGCAGTATTCCAGGTGCGGTCTCACCAATACCTTGTACAACTGAAGCAATACCTCCCTATTTTTATATTCTATCCCCCTAGCAATGAAAGCCAACATTCCATTGGCCTTCTTAATCACTTGCTGTACCTGCATACTAACCTTTTGAGTTTCGTGCACCAGGACTCCCAGATCCCTTTGTACTTCAGTACTTTCCAGTTTCTTGCCATTAAGATAATAACTTGCTCTACGATTTTTCCTGCCAAAGTGCATAACCTCACACTTTCCAGTATTGTATTCCATCTGCCAAATCTCTGCCCACTTACTTAGCCTGTCTATGTCCCCTTGCAGGTTTTTTATATCCTCCTCACTCACTACTTTCCCTCCCATCTTAGTATCATCTGCAAACTTTGATATGTTACACTCGGTCCCCTCCTCCAAATCGTTAATATAGATTGTAAAGAGTTGGGGACCCAGCACTGACCCCTGCGGAACACCACTAGTTACTGATTGCCAGACTGAGAATGAACCATTTATCCCAACTCTCTGCCTTCTGTTAGATAGCCAATCCTCTATCCATGCCAGAATATTACCCCCAATCCCGTGATTTTTTATCTTAAGCAATAATCTTTTGTGTGGCACCTTGTCAAATGCCTTTTGGAAGTCTAAATACACTACGTCCACTGGTTCCCCTTTATCCACCCTATACGTTACTTCCTCAAAGAACTCCAGCAAATTTGTCAAACATGACTTCCCCTTCATAAAACCATGCTGACTTTGTCCTACTAAATTATGATTATCCAAATGTCCTGTTACTGTCTCCTTAATAATGGACTCCAAAATTTTACCTACCACAGATGTTAGGCTAACCGGTCTATAGTTTCCAGCCTTCTGTCTACTGCCCTTTTTAAATAAGGGTGTTACATTGGCAGTTTTCCAGTCTGCCGGGACCTTTGCTGAGTCCAGGGAGTTTTGGAAAATTATTACCAATGCATCCACAATCCCTACCGCCACTTCCCTCAAGACCCTAGGATGTAAGCCTTCAGGTCCAGGTGATTTATCCGCCTGGAGTCCCATTATTTTACCGAGTACCACTTCCTTAGTGATTTTGATCGTGTTTAGCTCCTCCCCCCCATAGCCCCCTCTTTGTCCAGCGTTGGGATATTCTTAGTTTCCTCTACTGTAAAGACTGATACAAAATATTCATTCAGTGTTTTTGCCATCTCCATATTTCCCACCATTAATTTCCCGGTCTCATCCTCTAAGGGACCAACATTTACTTTAGCCACCCTTTTTCTTTTTATATAACTATAAAAACTCTTACTGTTTTTATATTTTTTGCTAATTTACTTTCATAATCTATCTTCCCTTTCTTAATCAATCTTTTTGTTATTTTTTGCTGTCTTTTAAAGTTTTCCCAATCCTCTATCCTCCCATTAGATTTGGCTACCTTATATGCCCTTGTTTTTAGTCGAATACTATCCTTAATTTCTTTACTTGGCCACGGATGGCTGTCTTTTCTTTTACACCCTTTTCTTCTCAGTGGAATATATATTTTTTGGAAGTTGTAAAATAACTCCTTAAATGTACACCACTGATCATGTATCGTCTTACCCTTTAATCTATTTTCCCAATCCACTCTACTCAATTCCACTCTCATACCTTCATAGTCTCCTTTATTCAAGCTTAGCACGCTTGTTTGAGATCCAACCTTCTCACCCTCTAATTGAATATGGAATTCAACCATGTTATGGTCACTCATTCCAAGGGGATCCTTTACTAGGACATTTTTAATTAATCCTGTCTCGTTACACAGGACCAGATCTAAGGTTGCTTGCCCCCTGGTCGGTTCAGTTACATACTGCTCAAGAAACCCATCCCTAATACACTCAATGAACTCATCCTCAAGGCAGCCCTGCCCAATTTGATTTGTCCAATTAATATGATAGTTAAAATCCCCCATAATTATAGATGTTCCCTTATTACAAGCCTCAACTATTTCCTGATTGATATTCCGTCCAACAGAGTTGCAACTGTTCGGAGGCCTATAGACTATGCCCACTAGTGTTTTTTTCCCCTTATTATTCCTTACCTCCACCCAAACTGTTTCATTATCCTGATCTTTTGACCCAATATCATTTCTCTGTATTACAGTGATTCCTTCCTTTATTAACATAGCCACCCCACCTCCCCTTCCTTCCTGCCTGTCCTTCCTGATCGTTAAATAACCTGGTATGTTTAATTCCCAGGCATTGTCACCCTGCAGACATGTTTCTGTAATGGCCACAAGATCATACCCATATGTAGTTATTTGTGCCATTAACTCGTCTATTTTGTTATGAATGTTACATGCATTCTGATAGAGAACTTTCAAATATGTATTGTGACACTTAGTTCCTGCTTTTGCCCTTTTTATTACTTTACCTTTTACTCCAAACCTTCTGCCCCTTCCTGACACGCTCTGGTTTTAAATTTCCCCACTGCTACCTAAGTCTATGACCTTCTCTGTTGTCATTTTTATTATTTGCTCTCTAGGAACCTCCCCCCCACTAGTTAGTTTAAAGCCCTCTCTACAGCCCTAGTTATATGATCCGCCAGGACTCTAGTCCCAGCACTGGCCAAGTGAAGCCCGTCCCAACGGAACAGCTCCCTCCTGCCCCAGTACTGGTGCCAGTGTCCCAGGAAGCAAAACTCATTTCTCCCACACCAGTCTTTGAGCCACGCATTTAACTCTCTAATTTTATTTGTCCTAGCCAAATTCGCTCGTGGCTCAGGTAATAATCCAGAGATTATTACCCTTGAGGTTCTGTTTTTTAATTTGACCCCTAGCTGCTCATACTCCTTTAACAGAACCGGCTTCCTAGTCCTATCTATGTCATTTGTACCAACATGGACCACGACAACTGGATCCACCCCCTCCCACTGCAAGTTTCTTTCCAGCCCAGAGGAGATGTCCTTAACCCTGGCACCGGGTAGGCAACACAGCCTTCGGGACTCTCACTCTCAGCTGCAGAGAACTCTATCTATCCCCCTAATAATACTATCCCCTACCACTACAACATTTCTATTTACTCCCCCCTCTTGAATGGCCCCCCGTTCCACGGTGCTGTTGCCTGCTTGCTCATCCTCCCTGCAGTCCCTGCTCCTGTCCCCACAGGGAGTAAGAACCTCGAACCTGTTGGACAAGAGCAAGGGCTGTGGCTCCTCCAGCTCTGCCTCCTGGATCCCCGTACCTGCCTCACTCGTAGTCACACTGTCCTGTCCCTGACCATGGGCTACATCTGAATTGATTAACTTCATAGGTGTGACCACCTCCTGATACACAGAGTCCAGGTACTTCTCCCCCTCCCTGATGTGTCGCAGTGTCTGAAGCTCAGACTCCAGCTCATCAACATGGAGCTGGAGTTCCTATAGCAGCAGACACTTGTCACAGACGTAATCACCGTGAGCCTCAATGGGGTTCACCAGCTCCCAAATCTTGCAACAGCAACACATCACCTGCTCCATTCTATGTAATTAATTAAATTTTTTATTGTTAGCTATGGACACCCTCTGCCCGATTTTAGATGCTAGTATCCCCTTTAATTAATTGGTTTTAAATTAAATCAATCCCTCTAGTTACACCAGTTAAATGGTTTACCAACAGTCACTCTGCACCAGAAAGGCCTTATTAACTACAACCCACAGAGTTAAAGTTTGAAAAGAGCACCTCACACCCCACTTACCCTAACTCACACTTACCCAAACTCAGAGCACTCTTTGATGACTCGCACTCAGCGCTTGCTCGCACGAGGACTGGTCTTTTTATACTGTTTGTTCGTTTACAGCCAAATGAGTCACCCCTGCTGATTGGTTAGAAAACAGGTTTCCACTGCCTGCTGTGCCAATTTACTCCTACTGCAGTGTAACCTTGTTTTACTCTTAAACCAACAGAATCCCAAATATTTAACTTTTCCCCTTTACTTAAGCTGCTTAAGTAATCTTATCAAGAATGATTTAAAGAGAACTAACAATTAAAGAACTCTCACACTTACCCAAACTCAGAGCACTCTTTGATGACTCACACTCAGTGCTTGCTCACACTAACACTGTTTACAAACGATCAACGGGGCATTCAGACTGGAATGGCCCCATCACGAAACCAGTTGGACAAAGGGGAACACTGATGAGATCAGTAAAACTGATTACCGACCATCCAGGTCGATGGGCCCAGATCGGTACCTTTTGTATAAGTTTCAATACGTCCAGATTAGACAAAAGAAATGAGCTGATCTGGCGGGAGGTAAGGGCTACCGTGAACTAGTCCCTCTGGAAGCTGTATCTCTCTCACTCTCCTGCCTCGCCTCCAGTGCCCTGCCTTACCATCAACCCAGCAAAAAGGACCGTCGACGAAGAGCCCGTCCAGAGAAGTAGAATACCCGCAGTTACGTTTAAATTACTGGGGTATCTCTGCTTTGGGGCGGTGAAAACCTAAGACATCAGCAGGCAACAGGGCACAGAGCAGGCATTTCAACATCCTAGACTGGTGAGCATCAATTTTCTGGCCCATCACAAGATAACCTTGATAGGTGTAAAGGGTGGGAGTTAAGGGGAATTGCTAAATTGTCATTTTTGTCATTTTCCCTCGATGTGTCCGTTTCTCCTCCCCCATTAAGTGTAATTGTGCTGCATCCATAGTGGTTATCTCTGTATAGTAATTGTTCTCTATTGTCATAAACATTGATTTTCTTTGCACCGAACCACTGGTCTCATTTGTCTATATCGCTACTTGTAAATAAGTCCGGTGCTCAGAACCAAAAAGCGGAAGCGATTCGAACCATATGGGGCTGGAGCAGCTCAGACACACGACTGACTGACCAGACACAAACCCCAAACCAAAAAACCCCTACAGAATGTACCTTCTCCGGTTTTTTTATCCCTAGTTTCTGATCTCATTATAGGTTTAGTTTGGGGTAGGCCTAAGAGGTCATGATTTAATTGGATAATGCGATTTACATTATCCCATCTTTGTTGATTATCTCGATAACCATTTAGAGCACCCTCACAAGCAAGTTTGAGGGCTGTATTTTGATATTGATTGGCCAGGCAACCATGGACAATGTCCCAGTTATCCTTTGCATGTACTTTGCCTAATCCGCAGGCAGCTACCAGCCCTTTAGTTGTGGCTTTGTTAGTGAGTATTTCCTTGATGGGACCCATTACATGCCCTCCCTGAGTTGCAGTGAGAATATAGGCATATATTTGAACCCATTTGTTACACTGGTTTAATGGGGGAATTAAGACTGAACTTAATATCATTTGTAGTCGTTGTCTTATGTGTTGGGCATTCCAATCTTGGCAACAGGTTTCCAATTTATCAAGTTTAGTTAGAATCCAGCAGGTTTTTTCCTGGCTGGTGTTTCCTGGTCTACCACACATTGTGTAGATAGAGCTCAGGTTTACTTGACCTAGGGGCGCAATGTGTGGTTGCTGGGGTTGGCTTACTGGACCAGTAATCATTGCACCTCCAGAATTTAGATAAGATTGAGCTAGTGCTTGTCGGCATTGATTATAATGGATTCTAAGCTGTCTATAGTATTCTCGAAGATTTTGGTCATTTATTTCATCATGAGCTTGCCACCTTAACCGGGATCCATGGCCCCCAGGAGCATAGGCTGCTCCGGGTCCTACTATTTTGCCATGGTTGCCACCACCTTGTTGGGGCACCATTCATTAGGCCTCCCAATTGTGCGGGTGTGCACCTTATCATTAAGTAATTTATTGGATTTGGTGTATTTGTTTGATTATCCCATAGGATATTCCGTATCCCCTGGTTCTGGGGATCAACATCAGCCATGCCATGAGTTCTAATGGCTCTGTCAGCATTAAAGCCTTCTATTTCAAAAATTATCACTTGGTCTTGTGGAGGCACAGGGATAGGATTATTCCCCTAATAAAGCAATCGTTTGAATTTCCTAATAAAAGGACTTGGCCAATTTCGACAGGGCTTTCCATTTCGTCAGGACCTAATCTCGGTTAGGGTTTAATATGAAATTCATAAGAAATTTCTAGACCTCAATGGTATATTGAGGGTGTTCTGATTTAAGTTCTACAAGGCCTGATCAGGGACTTGTCGTCTCTAGAGACTTAAATCTGGGTCTTAGTACCACTGTCAGTTAAACACTCCTTCTATACTTAACAATCTGCAAGGTATAAATATAAGTATAGGTTCTGTATCAACTCCTTAACACACATGTTGGGCGCCAACTGTAAGGAATTATTACTAGTCCTAGCACCTTTCAGGCCACCCCAGATCAGGCGTATTCCCCAGATGTTCACTGTCAACTAAAGTTAGGGGTAGCCGAATCCTAAAGACGCTTAATTGGGTCTAAAGGTCCGGACTATCTCTCCCTAAAGGAAAGGAATGACCTGAAGATGTTACCATCCTCCAAATAGCACTTTTAATAAGTTTAACTAGACTGTAACCTTCCGGATATTATGAGGGTCCGAAAAACTCCCGCAGAATTCTGCACCTCCTCACCAAGGAGTGTACAGAGATTGAGTTCGCGAGTTTGATACAGAAGTACTATGTGAGACCATTCTAAAAGCATATATATTTAATTAAAGAACCGACATGCAGTTTACAGCAGGTGTTTCAATCGCAACATTAACAGTTCCAAATACAAAAAACTTTTACAATCTTATTATCAGAGACCCTTATTCTCAAATCTGAACTTCGTTACATTTTTACATTTCTTAGTCTTATTCCATATCCACCAAAATCAAATACAAGTTCCTTTTTGATCCCCAAGACTCAAAGAGTTGAAGATTTACAGAGCTTCCCTCTGAAGCCTGAGAATCGCTTTGCCCCTTCAAGCAAATCTATCTTCCCATTGAAAGTCCAATTTTTATACCCTTTCTCAGTGGTATTTCCTTTGAAGTTTTCTGCTGATGTAAGCTAATTATCTCTAGTCATTTTTCTTTTGACCCCTGTTATTTTTACAGTAAGTTCAGCTTGTAGCATTAAGAATCAGGTCTCTACCTTTAGGTGTTCAAAGCTTATCATAAAAAACGGTGTGGAGCTGGTGCATCTATTTGATGTCATTCTTAAGAAGGTCTTCTGTTTGTATTTTTTACATTTAGAACACCTCAACTGGTTGCACCATTGTCTTCTTAGTTATCTCAACTGGTTGTATTACAGACTCGTGCCTCCGTGTTTCATTTTATTTTTACGAAGGCATATGTTTCTTTAATTTATGTGATTCTTTCCGAAGTGTTGGTTGAAGAGACTTTAACTGGGTGTTCCATTGTGTTCTTTCCAAGGCTTCTGACTTTCTGGAACCTCAAACCTTCTACTTCAATAAGGCTATTGATTCACTGTCAACAACTTAACTTACCTCAAAAGCCTGTATGCTGTTTACGGCTTCAGATTGTTGAGGCTTCCTGAAATTCAAGCCCAGTTTGTCATGTTTTAATAAAGTCAGAATATTTCATTGAATGGTGTATTTTTCTGAATATGGCTTATTACTTATTCCTTCACAGTGTGAGGTGTGAGATGTGGGTGTGAGTGCTGCAGCAGTGGTAAAGTTGTGAGGGTGAAGTGAAGCCATGATTGTGAGTTGTGAGTGGTGATAGGTAGAGATTGTTGGTAGGTGAGTGTTGGGGGTATGATGTACATAGATACATAGAAGATAAGAGCAGGAGTAGGACATTCAGCCCTTCGAGCCTGCTCCGCCATTCAATGAGATCATGGCTGATCATCCCAATTCAGTACCCTGTCCCTGCCTTCTCGCCATATCCCTTGATCCCTTTAGCCTTAAGAAATATATCCAACTCTTTCTTGAATATATTTAATGAACTGGCCTCCACTGCCCTCTGTGGCAGAGAATTCCACATGTTCACCACTCTCTGGGTGAAGAAATTCCTCCTCATTTCAGTCCTAAATGGCTTACCCCTTATCCTTAGACTATGACCCCTGGTTCTGGACTCCCTGGCCATCAGAAACATCCTTCCTGCATCTAGCCTGTCCAGGCCTGACAGAATTTTATAGGTTTCGATGAGGTCCCCTCTCAATCTTCTAAACTCCAGTGAGTATAAGTCCAATCGACACAATCTCTCCTCATATGTCATGCCTGCCATCCCAGGTATCAGCCTGGTGAATCTTCGCTGCACTCCCTCCATGGCAAGAACGTCCTTCCTCAGGTAAGGCGACCAAAACTGCACACAATACTCAAGGTGTGGTCTCACCAAGGCCCTGTACAACTGTAGCAAAACATCCTTGTTCCTGTACTCGAACCCTCTTGCTACGAAGGCCAACATACCATTTGCCTTCTTAACCGCCTGCTGCACCTGCATGCTTACCTTCAGCGACTGGTGCACAAGAACACCCAGGTCTCTTTGCACTTCCCCTTCTCCCAATCTATTGCCATTCAAATAATAATCTGCCTTCCTGTTTTTGCCACCAAAGTGGATAACCTCACATTTATCCACATTATACTGCATTTGCCATGTTTCTGCCCAATCACCCAACCTGTCCAAATCGTACTGGAGTTTCACGACATCCTCCTCACAGCTTACCCTCCCACCCAGCTTTGTGTCGTCTGCAAATTTGGAGCTATTACATCCAATTCCCTCGTACAGATCATTAATATATATTGTGAACAGCTGGGGTCCTAGGACCGATCCTTGCGGTACCCCACTAGTCATTGCCTGCCACTCGGAAAACGACCCGTTTATTCCAACTCTTTGCTTTCTGTCCGCCAATCAGTTCTCTATCCAAGTCAATACCTTGCCCCCAATCCCATGTGCCTTAATTTTGCACGCTAATCTCTTATGTGGAGTCTTATCGAAAGCCTTCTGAAAGTCCAAATATACCACAGCCACTGGTTCTCCCTTATCTATTTTACCAGTAACATCCTCAAAAAATTCCAGTAGATTAGTCAAGCATGATTTACCTTTTGTAAATCCATGTTGACTTTGTCCGATCCTTTCACTGCTTTCCAAGTGCTCTGCTATTACATCTTTTATAAAAGACTCTAGCATTTTCCCCACTACCGATGTCAGGCTTACCGGTCTATAATTCCCCGCTTTTTCTCTACCACCTTTTTTGAATAGTGGGGTAACATTAGCTACCCTCCAATCCATGGGTACTGTTCCAGAGTCTATCGAGTTCTGGAAGATGACCAGCAATGCATCTACTATTTCTAGGGCCACTTCCTTACGTACCCTGGGATGTAGATTATCAGGCCCTGGGGATTTATCGGCCTTCAGTCCCATCAATTTTCCTAACACCATTTCCCTACAAATACTGATTTCTTTCAGTTCCACCCTTTCATCAGACCATATGCTCCCTGGCATCTCTGGGAGTTTATTTGTATCCTCCTTTGTGAAGACAGAACAAAAGTATGAATTTAGTTGGTCTGCCATTTCTCTGTTTCCCATTATAACTTCCCCTGATTCTGACTGCAAGGGACCTGCGCTTGACTTCACCAATCCTTTTCTCTTCACATATCTATAAAAGCTTTTACAGTCAGTTTTTATGTTCCCTGCAAGCTTACCCTCATATTCTGTTTTCCCTTTCTTAATTAATCCCTTTGTCCTCCTTTGTTGAATCCTAAACTGCTCCCAATCCTCAGGATTATTGCATTTTCTGGCCAATTTATATGTCCTCTCCTTGGATCTTACGCTATCCCTAATTTCCCTTGTTAGCCACGGTTGAGTCACCTTTTTTGTTTTATTTTTACACCAAACTGGGATGAACAAATGCTGTAGCTCATCCATTCGGTCTTTGAATGTTTGCCATTGCCTATCCACCGTCAACCCTTTGAGTGCCATTTCCCAATCAATCCTACCCAACTCGCTCCTCAGACCATTGTAGTTTCCTTTATTTAAATTGAGGACCCTAGTCTCTGAGTCAACTACTTCATTCTCCATCTTAATGAAGAAATCGATCATACAGGTAGACTACCCTTTATCCGGACTTCCGAAAACCGAAACCCTCTAAAAACCGAAGGTTTTTTCGTTCAGCGTAAGTCGTGCGTACGAACGAAAAAACCTTCGGTTTTTAGAGGGTTCCGGTTTCGGAAGTTCGGATAAAGTGTAAGTCGTGCGCACGACCCCCCGCCGACCCCCCCGCGGACCCCGCCGGCCCCGACAACCGCCGACCCCGCCAGCCCCGACAACCGCCGACCCCCCCGCGGACCCCGCCGGCCCCGACAACCACCGACCCCGCCAGCCCCGACAACCGCCGACCCCCCCGCGGACCCCGCCGACCCCGACAACCGCCGACCCCGCCAGCCCCGACAACCGCCGACCCCCGCCGCGGACCCCGCCGGCCCCGACAACCGCCGACCCTTCCAGCCCCGACAACCGCGGACCCCCCCGCGGACCCCGCCGGCCCCGACAACCGCCGACCCCGCCAGCCCCGACAACCGCCGACCTCCCCGCGGACCCCGCCGGCCCCGACAACCGCCGACCCCGCCAGCCCCGACAACCGCCGACCTCCCCGCGGACCCCGCCGGCCCCGACAACCGCCGACCCCGCCAGCCCCCACAACCGCCGACCCCCCCGCGGACCCCGCCGGCCCCGACAACCGCCGACCCCGCCAGCCCCGACAACCGCCAACCCCCCCGCGGACCCCGCCGGCCCCGACAACCACCGATCCCCCCCGCCGACCCCCCCGCGGACCCCGCCAGCCCCGACAATCGCCGACCCCGCCAGCCCCGACAACCGCCGACCCCCCCGCGGACCCCGCCGGCCCCGACCCCCGCCAACCCCGACTGACTTACGCTGAGCGTCAGCGTAAGTCGTGCGCACGACCCCCCGCCGACCCCCCCGCGGACCCCCGCCGACTCCCCCCGCGGACCCCCGCCAACCCACCTTCCAAAATCCGAAATTCTCCTTTATCCGAAACTCGGCTGGTCCCGAGGTTTTCGGATAAAGGATAGTCTACCTGTATTATGATTGCTCCGACCCAAGCGGCCTTGTGCAACAAGATTGCTAATTAATCCTTTCTCGTTACATAATACCCAGTCTAAGATAGCCTGATCTCTGGTTGGTTCTCGACATATTGGTCCAGGAAACCATCCCGCAAGCACTCCAGGAATTCCTCCTCCACATTATTGTTACTAATTTGGTTGGCCCAATCTATATGTAGATTAAAGTCACCCATGATGACTGCTGTGCCCTTATTGCACGCTTCTTTAATTTCCCTTTTAGTGCCATCCCCAACCTCCGCCTTACTGTTTGGAGGTCTATATACCACTCCCACTAATGTTTTTTTCCCCTTAGTATTTCTCAATTCTACACATACAGATTCCACATCATCAGAGCTAATATCCTTCATTACAATTGTATTAATCCCTTCTTTAACCAGTAATGCTACCCCACCTCCCTTTCCTTTTTGCCTATCTTTCCTGAATATCGAATACCCCTGGATGTTGAGTTCCCAGTCTTGGCCATCCTTGAGCCACATTTCCATAATCCCAACCAAATCATATTCGTTTACCTCTATTTGTGCAGCCAATTCGTCCACCTTATCACAAATGCTCCTCGCATTAAGACACAAAGCCTTCAGGCTTGTTTTTTTAACACTCTTAGACCTATTAGAATTATTATTTACTGTGGCCACGTTTGATTTAATCCGTTGATTTCTCTGACTGCCACTTCTGTTTTTCTCCTTCCTATCTTTTGCTTTTATCCCTGTTTCCCTTTCCTCCGTCTCCCTGCTCAGGTTCCCAACCCCCTGCCATTTTAGTTTAAACCCCCCCGAACAGTGCTAGCAAACCTCCCCGCAAGGATATTTGTCCCGCTCTGGTTCAGATGCAACCCGTCCGACTTGTACAAGTCCCACCTTCCCCAGAAGCAGGCCCAGTGATCCTGGAAACTAAAGCCCTCCCTCCTGCACCAACTCTTTAGCCATGCATTCATCTGCTCTATCCTCCTATTCCTATACTCACTAGCATGTGGCACCGCGAGTAATCCAGAGATTACAACCTTTGAGGTCCTGCTCTTTAATCTGCTACCTAGCTCCCTGAATTCTTGCTGCAGGACCTCATCCCTCTTCCTACCCATGTCATTGGTCCCAAGATGAACCACAACCTCTGACTGTTCACCCTCCCCCTTCAGAATGTCCTGCAGCCGTTCAGTGACATCCTTGACCCTGGCACCAGGGGGGCAACAAACCATCCTGGAGTCACGTCTACGGCCACAGAAACGGCTATCTGTTCCCCTTACGATAGAATCCCCCACCACTATTGCGCTCCCACTCTTTTTCCTCCCTTCCTGAGCAGCAGAAGCACCCCTGGTGCCAGGAAGTTGGCTGCTGCTGCCTTCCCCTGGTAAGTCATCCCCCTCAACAGTATCCAAATCGTTATACCTGTTTGAAAGGGGGATGGCCACAGGGGTTCCCTGAACTACCTGCCTGCCTCTACTGCTCTGCTGATGGTCATCCATTTCCCTTCTGCCTGTGCAGCCCTAACCTGCGGTGTGACCAACTCACTAAACGTGTAATCCACGACCTGCTCAGATTCGCGAATGCTCCAAATCACATCCATCCGCAGCTCCAGCACCTCAATATGGTCCGCTAGTAGCTGCAGCTGGATGCATTTCTGGCACACATGGTCGTCAGGGGCAGCGTCCCTGAATTCCCACATAGAGCAAGAGGAGCATAACACGGGGCTGGGCTGTCCTGACATGACTTACCTTTTAATTAATTTAATTAAATCAATACCACCAATTAAAGATCTACTCTAGGGCACTTATTTACCAACTGTCCCCACTACACCACAGAGACCCTAGAAAATATAAACCGCAGAATTTAAGCTTGTAAAAAAAGAGAGAAAATACTCACCAACCAATCACTTACCTGCTTTCTGGTGACGTCACACTTCAACTACTTTTTACCTCCCTCCCGCTCTCGGAGCTCTGAGATTGGAGATTGGTAAGCCTACCTGGTCACCGGGGTCGCGTTTATAGCCGCTCCGCTGCCGCCTCTGCTTCCCACACAGGTCCGACTCCACTCTGGGGCCTACCTGGTCCTCAGGGTCGCTTTTGTAGCCGCTCCGCCGCTGCCTCTGCTTCCCACACAGGTCCGACTCCGCTTTGTGTATGAGGCTTGTAGTGAAGATAGTGGGATATGGCATTTGCTCACCTTGACCACCCATGTGAGGTCATTAAACTTCTTCCTGCACTGGATGGCAGACCGTGTATCTCCAGATCTTCATCGGAGAACCTCCTGGCTCTCTCCCTGGTATGACAATCTGCCATTTCTATGAATCCACAACTCTTGCTTCTGCTGGTAGCTGGTTGCTGGTTATAGATGGGTGCCTTCTGTTGATTGGCTGATGTGGTTTGCTGGCTGGCTTCTGTTTACTGGTGGTGGCTCGCTAGTTTCTGGTGGCTGGCTGCTAGTGATACTTGGCTGTGGTTTGATTGGCTGAAGGTAATGGATGGCTGTGATTTGATTGGCTGAAGGTGATAACTGGCAATGGTTTGATTGGCCGAAGACTGTAGGTGACTATGGTTTTATTGGCTGAAGGTTAAGACTGACTGTGGTTTGATTGGCTGAAAGTAGTATCTGCCTGTGGTTTGGCTGACTAGCTTCTTTGTTCTATATGGCTCAGCTACTCACTAGACAAAATCAGATGAGCTTGTTTTGTGTGCTTAATTGTGTGGTGTGTTTTGTGTGGTGTGCACTTCAAGACACCAAAAAATGCAGCAAATATATTGTTGGGGGGAGGGGCAAACTCCCAGATCCCTTACAAAGAAACTCTTAACCATGTTGTACTGTATACTCACTTCTAAAATTGCCACTATATTACTGGAAATTACCTAGCTATAGAAACTAAAATGTGATGTCCAATCAACTGATATGCAATCACACAGTCATTTCTCTTCTACCAAGACAGTTGCTCTGTTCTAGTTGCCGGAACCCTTACATTGTCCTTGTTTCACAGTTCTAATTGGTAATGACAACTATATTTGCCTTTGTGGTACCCTTGTCATGCTTCTCTCCTTTAATCTCAGTAGGAATAGTTGGGTGTGTATGTTAGTTCTTACTGATCCATCTGGTGGTTCTTCAAGACGGATTTAGCTGCAGACTTCAGCACTGTTCCTCATGCTGCTTTCCCTCACATGACTACTTTTGTTGACCTTGTTGAGTATACTTATGGTTGTCAGATGATGTGCTGATCCTGTTTTCTTTTTGCCACCAAGCTAATCCTCACTGAAAATAACATTATTGGAGGTTTGGAAGAGTAAATAACTGGGAAGCAAAACTAATGCATGATGTCAACAGCTCCCCCTGTAACAACAACATTGTGCATTTATATAGCTCCTTTAACATAGTAAAACATCCCAAGGTGCTTCACAGAAGTGTTATCAGACAATATTTGAACCACATAAGGACAGATGACCGAAAGCTTGGTCAAAGAGGTAGATTTTAAGGAGCATCTTAAAGGAGGAGAGAGAGGTGGAGAGGTTTGGGGAGGGAATTCCAGAGCTTGGAGCCTAGACAGCTGATGGTGGGGTGAAATAAATCAGAGATGCACAAGAGGCCAAAATTGGATGAATGCAGAGTTCTCGGAGAGTTGTAGGGCTGAAGGGGGTTACAGAGATAGGGAGGGGTGAGGCGACTGAGGGATTTGAACACAAGAATGAGAATATAATCCTCCCAGCTTGTCTTCTATGTTGTAAATGTGCAGTGAAATCAAATTCTTAAATACATAAATTCAAAGTGCTAACCTGTGATATGTTTTTCCCCACTGCCAACTTTTTCACCTCCTTTCTGAAACCACTGATTTATGCTCGTTATCGTTCCATTGGTACATGCAATCTCTCAGTACCTCACCAAGTACCTGAGACTAGATAATGGCAGTTTCCAGCCGATGTCGCTGTCAACACAGCCACGTTTGATCCCGTTCTCATTCATGCACAATGCTCCTCCAATTCTGGCCCCTTGTGCATCCCTGAATTTTATTGCTCCACCATTGGCAGCCGTGCCTTCAGCTGCTTAGGCCCTAAGCTCCAGAATTCCCTTCCTAAACCTTTCTGCCTCTCTGTTCTCCTTTAAGATGATCTTTAAAACCTGTCCAATATTTCCTTATGAGGCTAGGTGTCAAATTTTATTTGATAACACTCCTGGAAAGGGCCTTGGGACGTTTTACTACATTAAAGGTGCCATATGAATGTAAGTTGTTGTTGTATAGTGATAAGCAACAGGATCTTTGGCTGATCTTTTTATCTCCCTAGGCCAGGGACTTGAGGCTAATTGTAGGACCCATACTGTTGAGATCACTTAATTCAGCACAAAACAGAAGTTGAACCTGCAACTATATGGCTCAGTACCACATTATGTGGTGCACTGAGCTGTCGAGAGATCTTAAAATATTAAGTTATAAGACATTAGCAGACAATTAGTTTTATTGCTGACTTCTTGTGTTTCATTGCTCCAGCTATTTTAATGGTTCCCTACTGTTAGAACAATAGTGGTAGTACTTTCCATTGTTCCATGAGCATTTGTATTGATTTAAGAGTCATATAAACAATATAATTAATTCCAGTGGGAAACTGCATTGCTCTGAATGAAATACCTCCATGAAAAGCCATAAAGTTAGCATTGGGCCAGTTTTATACATTGATGAGGGCAATTTCACCTGTATCGGAGAAAGGGAGAATGAATGTCGGGGATGATTTTCACTGTTTGCTGCTTAAAGTGTTCTTCACCAACACATTTACAGTTTTGCTATAAATAATGCACACCAGAACTGGATGATGTGCATCCAGGAGTGCCAAGTGTAAAAAAAATTACTGAATTAACAAAGCGACTGAATACTGGATTCTTTCTGCTGAAACCTATATAATAATTTTAAACCAACTAAAGAACTTCATTTCTTTGTCTTTGCAGGGCTGTAAATTGTTTAAAGAAGATGTAACTTAGTGGAACAAAGTACATTTCTTTCATTTGTATCATAGAATCATAGAAAGTTACAGCACGGAAGGAGGCCATTTTGGCACATCGTGTCCGTGCCGACCAACAAAGAGCTATCCAGCCTCATCCCATTTCCCAGCTCTTGGTCCATAGCCCTACAGGTTGGAGCATCCCAAGTGCACATCCAAGTACTTTTTAAATGTGGTTAGGGTTCCTGCCTCTACCACCCTTTCAGGCAGAGTTCCAGACCCCCACAACCCTCTGGGGGAAGAAATTTCCCCACAAATCCCCTCTAAACCTTCCACCAATTACTTTAAATCTGTGCCCCCTGGTTTTTGACCCATCTGCTAAGGGAAATAGGTCCTTTCTATCCACTTTATCTATGCCCCTCATAATTTTATACACCTCAATAACGTCTCCCCTCAGCCTCCTCTGTTCCAAGGAAAACAGACCCAGCCTAGCTAGTCTTTCCTCATAGCTAAGATTCTCTACTCCCGGCAACATCCTTGTAAATCTTCTCTGTACCCTCTCTAGTGCAATCACATCTTTCCTGTAATGTGGTGACCAGAACTACACGCAGTACTCTAGCTGAGGCCTAGCTAGTGTTTTATACAGTTGAAGCATAACCCCCCTGCTCTTGTATTCTATGCCACGGCTAGTAAAGGCAAGCATTCCGTATGCCTTCTTAACCATCTTATCTACCTGGCCTGCTACCTTCAGGGATCTGTGGACATGCACTCCAAGGTCCCTTTGTTCCTCTACACTACTCAGTGTCCTACCATTTAATGTGTATTCCCTTTCCTTGTTAGCCCTCCCCAAATGCATTACCTCACACTTCTCCGGATTGAATTCCATTTGCCACTGTTCTGCCCACCTGACCAATTTATTGATATCTTCCTGCAGTCTACAGCTTCCTTCTTCAGTATCAACCACACAGCCGATTTTAGTATCATCTGCAAACTTCTTAATCATACCCCCTATATTCAAGTCTAGATCATTGATATATACCACAAAAAGCAAGGGACCTAGTACTGAGCCCCGCGGAGCCCCACTGGAAACAGCCTTCCAGTCACAAAAACACCCATCAAACATTACCCTCTGCTTCCTGTCTCTGAGCCAGTTTTGAATCCAACTGCCCTGGATCCCATGGGCTTTTAACTTCATGACCAGTCTGCAATGTGAAACCTTATCAAAAGCCTTGCTAAAGTCCACATACACTACATCAAAAGCACTACCCTCATCTACCCTCCTTGTTACCTCCTCAAAAAATTTAGTCAAGTTTGTTAAACATGACCTTCCCTTAACAAATCCGAGCTGACTATTCTTGATTAGTCCATGTCTTTCTAAATGAAGATTTATCCTGTTCTGCAGAATTCTTTCCTATAATTTTCCCACCACCGAGGTTAGGCTGACTGGCCTGTAATTACTCGGTCTATCCTTTTCTCCCTTTTTAAACAAGGGTACCACATTAGCAGTCCTCCAGTCCTCCGGCACCACACCTGAAGCCAGAGAGGATTGAAAAATAATGGTCAGGGCCTCTGCTATTTCCTCTTTTGCTTCGCTTAACAGCCTGGGATACATTTCATCTGGGCCTGGGGATTTATCCAGTTTTAAAGCTGCTAAACCCCTTAATACTTCCTCTCTCACTATGTTTATTTCATCTAATATTTCACACTCCTCCCCTCTGAGAGCAATGTCTGCTTTGCCTCTCTCCTTTGTGAAAACAGATGCAAAGGGAGTGATTTTAGCTCAGGTGCGGGCTGTTGTCGTGTTATCCGAATTTCTTGTTTCCCACACGAATCTAAATGGATGTGGGAGATTGATGCAATTTTAACTCAATTGACCAATTGATTTCCAACGTGTGGGAAGCCTTTGCAAGGGGTTTTTCATGACTGAAAGTCCCCTCCGATGATGTCATCATTGCCGCTGCATTTAAGGTCCATTGCAAGCCTTGCTTCTTCTGCAGGCTTCCAAGCTTCCTCCATTTGGTGTCAGAGGGACCTGCAGGAACGATGACAAGCAGGAGGGCAAGAGCAGCTCCTCGCTTTGACGAGGCAGCACTTCAGGCATTGGTGGATGGGGCTAGGGCCAACAGGGAGGTCCTAAATAACAACAGAAAATGCTGGAAAAACTCAGCAGGCAAGGAAACATCTGTGGAGAGAAATTGGAGTCAACGTTTCAGGTCAAAACCCTTTATCAAGACTAAAGAGGCACAGGGAATGAAATAGATTAAGAGGCCGGGCTGGGAGAGAACAAAAGAGAAGAAGAGACATTAAGAGGTATTCAACACGAGACGAGATGGTGATAGGACTAGTGGAGACAAAAGACAGCTCTAGATTAGGTGTGAAATGCGCTGGCAGAATTGGAGACAGCTGCCATGTGGGAGAGAGAAAAAAAAGGAAAGGGGGGGAGAAACCAAAACAAAGGTGTGGATAAAAAATAAGTGAAAATGTAATAGGGGCCGAGGTTATGATCTGAAATTGTTGAACTCGATATTGAGTCCGGAAGGCTGTAAAGTGCCTAATCGGAAGATGAGGTCTTGTTCCTTTCATCAGAGAGGAAGAGGTCTCCCACTAAGACCAAGGCTGTGTGGATGCAGTTGGCTGAGGAGGTCAATTCCTTGGGAGTCACCCGTAGAACCTGGACACAGTGCAGGAAAAGATTTCATGACCTTCAGCGCACTGGAAAAGTGAGTATGAATTTCCCATCACTCTCAAGCTGATCCTCATTGCCTTTCCTCACCAGCACTCAGCTTCAGCAATCTCTTCCTCCACATCCCACTTGACACTGACATCCATGCACCCTTACCCACTCCCTCTCTCTCTATGCTCACATTCACATAACTATTCCACCATGCAGCCCTCACACTCCCTCTCACTCTGATGCTTTGAACACAACAGACAACGCACAGGGAGGGCCCTTGGTCTTGCAACCTCACTCCATCTTTGTCTCCTTCTAAGTATCTATGCTATGCAATCTCTACACTCACTCCTTCATTCTCACTCAATCTCCACTTGTCTCCCTCATTGCAGGAAAAGAGAGCTCACAACAAAAGAGAGCGAGCCAGGACAGGAGGAGGGACAGCTTCAATAGCCCACCTGATGCCCTGGGAGGAGGCCATCCTAGAAATCATTATTATTGAGGATGATTCGCGCATGGGGGATGGGCAGATGGGTGCAACACAGCAAGCTGGTGACAGAAAAGTTTCCCATCTCTCTCATTGGCATTGCATGAGTCGCTGATAATGATTGTCAAGCTGTGACAAATGGACTTATGAGCATCTGCAAAATGCTATGTGCATGTAGCCTTGGCATCACATCTGTAAATCTTTCCTTTACTTCCCCACAGGACCATTACAAGCATCCGTCCCCCCCTAGCCATGAAGAAGAGGCTGAGCAGCCAGACTCCTCAGAGGAAGCTGCAACCTCTGAGGGCGCAGCGTCAGCAGAATTCTGCGCACCCAGCACCAGCGCAGACACTCACACCTCGGTGGGACCTTCGGGACATAGAGTAGTGTTGTCACCTGGTGTATCACAGCTCACAAGTGAGCATCAGCAGATTGTGGAGACAGGGGCAGCAGTGGAGAGTCCTAGTCGGAGGGCACAGCAATCTGCCAGCTCGGCTCAACAGCATGTCGACACTCTGCCTCTGGGTCCATCCATGAGATCAGCGGTGATGGAACTCCAGGCACAGATGCAGGAGTCTCTGAGAGGTTTTGTCTCTAGGGTCGCTGCGAGTGTGGAGCGAATGGAGGAGTCCATAGCGAACATGAGCAGAGCCTTTGTGGAGTTATTGGTGCATGAACGCATCAACACGGAAAGGATGGCTACATCCGTGTTAAGGCTGGCTACCGTGCAGGGGAGGGTGGCTACGGTAGAGGAGAGGAGGGTTATGGTCATGGAGGAGCTTAGTCGCCAGGGTATGGAAAACATGGTCAGTGTTCAGAATAGAATGACATCTCTTGAGGAGCGATGGGCATCTATTGAACAGAGAAACCAGACCTTCATGGAAGTCCTTCTGAGTAGGACTGCCATTGCAGATACGGGTCCCCATGGCCCCCCTGATGTGCAGCAAGGTGCTCTCCAGCCACTTGCAGGCGCTGAGGGGGACCTGACCCATGAGCTGGAGGATGGTGGCAGACCTCAAGGAAGTGGGGGCTCCTCTCCAAGCGCTCACACTTCCATGCCACTGCAGAGCCCTCAGTCAGAGCCCCACCAGAGTCCACAACCAAGTGAGATAGGCGTCTCAACGCCTGCACAGCTGCAGGAGCAGCAGACTGTTGCCGAGCCCTCACAGGTTCGTAACCCCAGAGGATGCCCGCCAAAGGTGTCGAGACACGAGCAGCAGGAAAGTGAGCAAGGGGCCTCCACATCTGCTGAAACCACAGGGAAAGCACTACGTAGGAGCACGTGTAAGAGGAAAATTCAGCACAAGTAGTCACAAGGGTAGTCACTTGGGTGAAATGTTGTGTTTATTGTAAAAATGCCATCAGTGGGTTTTTGTACAGAAAAATTCTGATGGCAACTGTTGCAGTTGTGGTGTGTGTCATTTCACAAATGGGGCTTTTACATTGAGGGCTTAGGATTACTGTTGTGTATGTACCTTTAAAAGAGACCTGCTTTTATACTGTAGTACTGGCAGTGACCACACCTGTATATAAAGCCGTAGCAGGCTTCTGTACTTTCAGTTCCAGCATACCCTCTGTTCAGTAAACACCTGTTATTATCGTTCTCCTGCAGTCCGTGTGTTACTGATATGCAGACACTACACTGGCGACAAGCAGGTTCAAACTCACCTGCAGTACTGCATCACCTCACGGGGATCCATCCCTGAAAAGAAGCTTCTTGCAGGTCGAAGTCAGAGCAATGGGCGTCGACCGCGGGCAACCGCCCAGTGATCCATCGGAGTTCAGAGAATCGCAGGGGAGGCTGTGGAGAGCTGGGCTTGGCTCCCCAATCAAGGTGTTCCAGCAAATCGTGCTGGTAGCAGGTAGTACGCTGAACCTTCCGGACTGCGGCGGGCTTGAGCTCGATCGAGCAGCTCTGCAAAGGGGCCGTGCAGCGTCGTCAGGAAGGAAAAGAGAGAGAGAGGGTGGAGCGCACAGGGCGCAGTCGGTGCTCAAGAGCCGGGCAGCGTTAGAGAAAATAAAATGAGGGGAAGGAAAAGAGAGATGCGCCAAAGCCGCGGGGCGCTGCCATTACTCTTTCGAACGCTAGGAGCAGCGTTGGCAGCAAGGGGAAGAAGGAAAAGCGCGGGAGGTGCCATTTTATTCCATTGGGGAAGAAGGAAAAGTGCAGGAGGCGCCATTTTAATCCACTGGGGAAGAAGGATAAGCGCGGGAGGCGCCATTTTAAACCACCCAAGATGCCGAAGAGTGGCAGGATCACTGCTTTCAACAACGAAATAGAAGACTGGACCACGTATGTGGAAAGAATTGAAGTGTACTGCAAGGCAAATGAGGTGGCCGATGGAACGAAGGCGTCGGTATTATTAAATTTGATGGGCGCGAGAACGTACGGCCTATTGCGGAATGTAATTACCCCAGCTAAACCAATGGAGAAGAGCTTTGAAGAGATTGTCAATATCTTACAGGAACATCTAAACCCTACACCGCTGCTGAGAGCAGAAAGATTCAAGTTCCATAAAAGAAACCAGCGCAAAGATAAGAGCAATGCTGACTATCTTACGGAACTACGCAAGTTATCGAAGCACTGCCAGTTCGGAGCAGGACTGGCAGATACCTTAAGGGATAAGTTTGTCTGCGGGCTCCAGAGTGAAAGAACCCAGAAACGACTACTTTCGAAAAAGGACCTGACGCCAGAAAAGGCATTCAGCGTGGCAGTATCCTACGAAGCAGCAGCACAGGGAGCTGCGGAAATACAACAGAAACCACAAGAATATAGCACTAACGAAATGGCATATGGAGCAGAAAAGTGCTACCACTGCGGCAGAACAACCCATGATCAGAAGGACTGCTGGTTTAAGGATAAAGTACGCAGGCAATGTGGAAAAGTGGGACACATAGCAAGAGTCTGCAGGTCGGGAAAGAAAACCAACACTAAAAGAACTACTAAGGAAAAGTACAAGAAAGTAAAAAAAAATGACAGACAGTAGTTCAGAAGATCAGGAGAGTGATAATGACTCCAGGAGCAGGAGACTAAGTTGTCTAAAGTTACACAACGTGATCGCAAAGGAGGATCGCTGAAATATTTGGGTCACCCTCATGATAGCAGGGTCCCCAGTAAAGATGGAATTGGACACAGGATCAGCCCCAACTGTCATGAATCGACGAGACTATGAGCGGCTATTCTCACACATACCCTTGAAGGACACATCCATAGTATTGAAGACATACAAGGGGCAAAAAGTCTACCCCAGAGGAAAAATAAGGGTGCCCGTTAAATACAACGGCAAGGAAATACAGAAACTGTATCTATATATACTACAAGATGGAGGACCACCATTATTGGGACGTGAATGGATCCGAAAAATACAATTGGATTGGCATTCCATTCAGGCGCTAACTGTGGCTGACAAAAAGGATGACGACGTCACACCTGGACGACTGTCAAAAATTCTAATTGACGCGAAAGAGGTGTTCCAACAAGGACTTGGGACTCTAAAAGGAGTAACGGCAACAATAAAAATTGAAGATAACGCCAACCCAAAATTTTTTAAGGCCAGACCGGTACCTTACGCGATCCGCCCAGCCGTTGAAGCAGAGCTGGAGACTCTGGAGCATTCGGGTGTGCTGTCCAAGGTGGACTGCAGCGAGTGGGCCACACCCATCGTTCCTGTAATGAAGAAATCATTGAGCAGCACGCCTGGGGAGCCGAAGAAGGTTCGCATCTGTGGGGACTTTAAGGTAACTGTGAACCCAGTCCTGCACACAGTACAATATCCACTTCCACGGATAGAAGATATTTTCGCCTCACTATCTGGAGGGAAACGCTTTACGAAGATTGATCTGGCCCAAGCGTATCTACAAATGAAGGTGGAAGAAGCATCTAGGAAATACCTCACGATAAACACTCACAAAGGTCTTTACCAGTACAACCGACTGGTATTCGGGGTAGCATCAGCCCCGGCTATTTGGCAGAGGGCGATGGAACAAGTCCTGCAAGGGATCCCGGGGACCCAGTGTTATTTGGACGACATCCTGGTTACGGGCAAAAATGACAGTGAACACCTTGCCAACCTGGAGCAGGTGCTCACTAGATTACAAGAATATGGGCTACGAGCCAACCGCCCCAAATGTGAGTTTATCGGGAGACAAATCTCGTATTGTGGCCACATGATTGATGAGGAGGGGTTACATAAGTCCTCAGACAAGATTGAGGCTGTAGTCAAGGCTCCAGCACCGGAAAATGTGTCGCAACTGAGGTCGTTCCTCGGGTTGGTGAACTACTACCATAAGTTCTTGCCGAATTTATCTACAATTCTGCACCCACTGAACGCCCTGCTGCAAACTGGAGTAGCATGGAAATGGAGTAATGAGTGTAAGCGTGCCTTTCAGAAATGTAAATGCCTAATCACTTCAAAAGAAGTATTGGCCCACTACAATCCAACACTACCAATTTGGTTGGCATGTGATGCGTCTCCCTACGGCATTGGAGCGGTGCTGTCACACAAATTCCTTGATGGTTCAGAGAGGCGAATAGTCTTTGCGTCGCGCTCGTTAACCTCAGCCGAGCGTAACTACGCCCAGATTGACAGGGAGGCCCTCAGCCTGGTATGGGGGTGAAGAAGTTCAATCACTATCTGCACGGGCAGAAATTCACCCTACTGACTGATCATCAGACTCTGGTCTCCATTTTTAACCCAAAGAAGGGCGTTCCGGTGATGACGGCGCAACGGCTGCAAAGATGGTCCCTTTTTCTAGGGGCACATCAATACGACATAGAGTACAAGGGTACGAAACAGCATGGAAACGTTGATGGGCTGTCGCTCCTACCGTTGCCTACGGTGGAGGAAGCACCTGCAGTGGACCCTGTTGAGATATTCCATTCGACCATAGTCGAATGTCTACCTGTTACAAACTCAAGTATAGAGAAGGAAACCCGAAATGACCCGACACTCTCTCGGGTCTATGATTTGACGGTGAAGGGATGGCCAGCACATGGCGACTCACTGTTGCCAGCATTCTCGCCAAGGAGGGAACAGTTGTCAGTGTGCCGGGGGACCTTGCTGTGTGGATCCAGAGTGGAAATTCCACCCAAGTTGAGAGATAGAGTGCTCAATGAGCTTCATGAGTGTCATCTGGGAGGGGTAAAAATGAAGAGCCTAGCCAGGGCGTTTGTGTCATGGCAGGGAATCGATAAAGAAACCGAGGATATGACCAAGAGATGCACAGGATGCCAGAAAGTCCAAAACGCTCCACCACAGGCCCCGCAAAACCATGGGAGTGGCCCTCATCTCCATGGCAACGGTTACACATTGATTTTGCTGGTCCATTTATGGACTCAATGTTTTTAATCGCCGTGGATGCACATTCGAAATGGCCAGAGGTCATCAAAATGTCCTCCACCACCACGGAGAAAACTATTACAGTCCTATGGACCATCTTCACCAGGAATGGCTTGCCAGAACAGATTTGCTCCGACAATGGCCCACAGTTTGTGTCCGAGGATTTCCGGAGGTTTTTGAGGAATAATGGGGTAAAACATTACACATCTGCTCCATATCATCCAGCCACAAATGGATTGACTGAGAGGTTTGTTCAGACCATTAAAAAAGCAATAAAGGTGATGTATAACGATGACATACCACTACAACACAAGGTGAATAATTTCTTGTTTGCTTACCGGAATGCGACAGATGCAGTCACCAACCAAGCTCCAGCCATAATGTTCTTTAACCGAAGGTTAAGATGTCGCCTGGATTTGCTCAAACCAAACATAAGACGAGATGTTGAGGATAAGCAATTCCAGCACATCAATGAGAAGCCAACCAGGAGCTTCAAGATAGGGCAACCAGTCTTGGCCCGCGACTACCGAACAGGAAAATGGCAGCCAGGAATGATATGCACACAGCAGGGACCACTAATGTACACAGTGGACATTGGAGAGAGCATCGTGAGACGCCATGCTGACCAGATTCTGGAGTCACAGGAACAAGTCAAACCCATACCACGAGCATGCGCACCTGGTGATGAACCCGAAGTACAGATTGCGTCTACCTCAGAATCAGTGGTATTGGAAGCTGACGAACCAACCAATGACAATGAGCCAGAATCGACTCCGCCGCAAGAACAGGATACTCGAGAAAGGCGCTATCCAGCCAGGATCAGGAAGCCTCCTCAAAGACTGAATTTATAAATGATTACTTCAGTTGATGTATATAGTACAGAGAAAATTGTAATTGTAATTAGTTATTATTTAATTGTTAAATGAATGTTATGTACTGTTTATCTAAAAGGGGAGGAATTGTTGTGTATGTACCTTTAAGAGAGAACTGCTTTTATACTGTAGTACCGGCAGTGACCACACCTGTATATAAAGCCGTAGCAGGCTTCTGTACTTTCAGTTCCAGCATACTCTCTGTTCAGTAAACACCTGTTATTATCGTTCTCCTGCAGTCCGTGTGTTATTGATATGCGGACACTACAATTACTTGCACTTGTCAGTATGCTGGTCAAATAGCTAGGAATCCGCAGTGTCTTGGCCATTGTCGATGCTCAGGTAAGAAGCTGCGAAGCAAAAGTGATTGATTGACTAGGCTAAGCAAATATGGACAGGATGAGTGTGTTCCTTGCATCCCGGGCAGCAATATTCTCGCGTAATGCTGCCGCTGGTTGATGGGCCTCTACAGGATCTTCATTTTTGCCCTCCTCCTCCTCCTCCTCCTGTGAGGAGGAGGATATGTGAGGAGCCACTTGGTCTTCAGGAATCTGCAAACCACGACGCTGTGCCATGTTGTGAAGTACACAGCAAACCACGACGATTCTAGAGACCCTGGCTGCTGAGTACTGTAGGGCTCCACCTGATCTATCCAAGCATCTGAAGAGCATCTTCAGCAAACCGATGGTTTGCTCGATAATGGATCTGGTGGAAATGTGGCTGGAGTTGTAGCGCTCCTCAGCTTCTTTGGCTGCCCTCCTCAATGGCGTCATTAGCCACGTCCTCAGAGGATAGCCCTTGTCTCCAAGTAGCTATCCGTTAAGTTGGTCTGGCGGACTGAATAGTGGAGGCACACTAGACTGGCGCAGTATGAAGGAGTCATGGCAACTGCCAGGGTACATGGCACAAACATGCAAAATTTCCTTCTTGTGGTCACACACCAGCTGAACGTTGAGGGAGTGGAAGCCCTTGCAGTTGACAAAAATATCTGGATTGCGATCGGGTGCCCTAAGTGCCACATGTGTGCAGTCAACGACGCCCTGCACCCTTGGAAAGCCTGCCAGATGAGCTAATCCAACCGCTCGCGCCGTGACACTTGCTTGATCCTTGGTGAAATGGATGTGATTGTGTGCGAGGGCAAAGAGGGCATCGGTTACCTGCGTGATGCAAGTGTGTGCAGCCGCCTGGGAGATGCCGCTGGTGTCTGCTGCTGATCCCTGGAATGAGCCTGAGGCAAAAAAGTTGAGTGCGCTGGTGACTTTGGTGGCCACTGTTAATGGTTGTCCACCTGGTCCTCTGGGCAGCAGGTCTTGCTGTAGCATTGCGCAGATGTCAGTGACTACCTGTCGCGAAAGTCGGAGCCGCCTTTGGCACTGCTGCTCAGACATGTTGAGGTAGCTGACCCTGCGTCTGTAAACCCTGTTTAGGGGGTTCCTCCTGTGCCGACGGGCTTCCAGGCGCTGGCCCCTTCTGGCCTGTGCAGCTTCAGGTGGGTGAGCAGCAGCCTGGTGCTCCTGCATCTGCTGCTGTTGTTCCTTGTTCTGCTGGTGCCGCGGCTGGTTCTCGAGCTCCTCTAATGCCCAGATGGGAAGGAAATAAATGGCTCCCACGCTTCTGGTATATGCCTCCGTTGAGGAAGCGCTGAGTGAAGGTGGTGCGAGGGGTTTCCCAGGAGGTCACAATGGAGATGGCTGTGAGGCACCAACCTTCCACAGGTGTGGTTAAGCCTTGTAAAAGTTGCCCCAGACCTGAGACCACGTAGTGCTGCCACCTGCAAATCATGGCTGATCAAATCTCAACTTTAATGGTTGACCTGCAGTTGAAAGTCACCAATGCAATAGTGCTCCCGCCAGGTTTCACAGTTGTGATTCCCACCAGGCGTGTTTTATGTGGGAAAAGGGTTAAAGTTGCAAGGGCCTGTTAAAATAGGATTATAGAGGCCACTTAGTGGTAATTAAGAGCCTTAAAGACCAGTCCCGCTTGTTGGATGCGGGACGGAGTCGGGACCATCAGGCACGCCTGAGTTAAAATTGCTCGGCGTCGGGGACCAGGCGGGGGGGGGCGGGGCGGGCCATTTTGTGCGATTTTAACATCCCGCCCGCCTCAAAGCCCGCCTCACGGCCGAATGAAAATCGAGGCCAAAGTATTCATTGAGAACCCTTCCGACGGCTCCCGCCTCCACACACAAATTACCCTCATGATCTCTAATAGACCCTACCCTTTCTTTAGTTATCCTCTTACTCTTAATGTATTTATAAAACATCTTTGGGTTTTCCTTGATTTTACTTGCCAGGAATTTTTCACGCTCTCTCTTTGCTTTCCTAATATCCTTTTTAATTGCACCCCTGCACTTTCTGTACTCCTCTAAAGATTCTGGAGTATTTAGCCCTTGGTATCTGTCATACGCCTCCCTTTTTTCTTTATCCTACCCTGTATGTCCCTAGACATCCAGGGGGCTCTAGATTTGTTAGTCCCACTTTTTTCCCTTAAGGGCACATACTTGGTCTGACCCCTCCGGATCTCCTCCTTGAATGCCTCCCACTGCTCTGACACTGATTTATCATCAAGTAGCTGTTTCCAGTCCACTATGGCTAAATCCCCTCTGAGCTTAGCAAAATTTGCTTTTCCCCAATTTAGAATTTTTATTCCTGGTCTATCCTTGTCCTTTTCCATAACTACCTTAAATCTCACAGAATTATGGTCACTCGCACCAAAATGCTCCCTCACTGATACGCCTTCTACCTGCCCAGCTTCATTCCCTAAAACTAAGTCCAGAACCGCCCCCTCCCTTGTTGGGCTTGCTGCATACGGCTAAAAATGTTCTCCTGGATGCATTTTAGGAATTCCGCACCCTCTATACCCTTCACACTCATTTTATCCTAGTTAATATTGGGGTAGTTGAAATCCCCTACTATTACTGCCCTATAGTTTTTGCACTTCTCAGAAATCTGTCTACATATTTGTTCTTCTATCTCCCTCTCACTGTTTGGGGGTCTGTAGTATACTCCCAGCAGTGTGATCGCCTCTTTTTTGTTTTTCAATTCGACCCATATGGCCTCGTTTGATGATCCCTCCAACATATTATCCCTCCTCACAGCTGTAATAGTTTCTTTAATCAATACCGCGACCCCCCCTCCCTTTTTACCTCCCTCTCTATCCCATCAGAAAATCCTGTAACCAGGAATGTTGAGCTGCCATACCTGCCCCTTTTTCAGCTACATCTCTGCAATAGCTATAATCTCATAGTCCCAAGTATCTACCTGCGCCCTCAGCTCAGCTGCCTTGTTCGCTATACTCCTTGCATTGAAGTATATACCATTTAGTACAGACAAACCTCCTTGTTGACTACTATCTAGCCCTTGATTCCTCTGTCCTTCCAATTTACTTTCTACGTTTTTGTTTTCCAATTCCAGTTTTTCTTCGCTCCCTATTGACTCTATACTTAGGCTCCCATCCCCCTGCCAAGCTAATTCAAACCCTCCCCAACAGCAGTAGCAAACCCTCATGCGAGGATATTGGTCCCGTTCCTGTTGAGGTGCAACCCGTCTGGCTTGCAGAGGTCCCACCTCCCGCAGAAACTGTTCCAATTCCGCAGGAATCTAAAGCCCTCCCTCCTACACCATCTCTCCAGCCATGCATTCATCTGCTCTATCTTCCTATTCCTGTACTCACTAGCACGTGCCACTGGTAGAAACCTTTGAAGTCCTGCTTTTTAATTCCTTTCCTAGCTCCCTAAACTCTGCCTGCAGGACCTCATCCCTCTTCCTACCTATGTTGTTGGTACCGATATGGACGACGACCTCTGGCTGTTCACCCTCCCCCCTCAGAATGCCCTGCAGCCGTTCAGTGACATCCTTGACCCTGGAACCAGGGAGGCAACATACCATCCTGGAATCACGTCTACAGCCGCAGAAACGCCTGTCTGCTCTCCTAACTATTGAATCCCCTAGCACTATTGCTGTCCATGTTCTCTTCCCCCCCTCCTGTGCAGCTGAGCCTTCCATGGTGCTGTGGACTTGGCTCTGGCTGCACTCCCCAGTGGAACCATCTCCCTCACCAGTACTCAGCACCGAATACTGGTTGGTGAGCAAGATGGCCTCAGGGGACTCCTGCACTACCTGCCTGGTCCTCCACTTCTGTCTGACGGTCACCCATTCCCTCTCTGCCTGCTCACTCTTAAGCTGTGGGGTGACCACCTCCTGAAACGTGCTATCCACGTAGCTCTCAGCCTCACGGATGCATAGCAGTTACTGCAGCCGCCGCTCAAGCTCCGTAACTCGGTGCTTGAGCTGCTGCAGCTGGCAAACTTCCTGCACATGTGGTCGTCTAGGCCACGGGAGGTGTCCAGGACTTCCCAGATGGCACAGGATGTGCATCCCACGGGGGTGAGCTGCCCTGCCAAACCTTTAATTAACAGACTATTTACTAACCTAGCTGGGATAAACTTAAAACTTTAAGAAAGCAAGTAAGAAGACTTACCAGATACTCACCAATCAGCTCCCTCTTTTTGAACGTTTAGTTTTTAATCCTGGCTCTTAATTTAAAACTAATGCCCAGGATAACGAGAGAAATACTGACCAGCCAATCACTTTCCTGCTTTCCTGTGATGTCATGCATTGTTTTTGTTGTCAGGTCCGCTGCTTCCGCTCTCGGGCCTCACTCTGCCGCGCTCTTTATATCCTCAGGCTCCGCTCTCGCTCCCTCTCAGGTCCGCTGCCTCCACTCTCGGGCCTTACTCTGCCACGCTCTTTATATCCTCAGGCTCCACTCTCGCTCCCTCTCAGGTCTGCTGCCTCCGCTCTCGGACCTCGCTCTGCCACGCTCTTTATATCCTCAGGCTCCGCTCTCGCTCCCTCTCAGGTCCACTGCCTCCGCTCTCGGGCCTCGCTCTGCCACGCTCTTTATATCCTCAGGCTCCGCTCTCGCTCCCTCTCAGGTCCGCTGCCTCCACTCTCGGGCCTTACTCTGCCACGCTCTTTATATCCTCAGGCTCCGCTCTCGCTCCCTCTCAGGTCTGCTGCCTCCGCTCTCGGACCTCGCTCTGCCACGCTCTTTATATCCTCAGGCTCCGCTCTCGCTCCCTCTCAGGTCCACTGCCTCCGCTCTCGGGCCTCGCTCTGCCACGCTCTTTATATCCTCAGGCTCCGCTCTCGCTCCCTCTCAGGTCCACTGCCTCCGCTCTCGGGCCTCACTCTGCCACGCTCTTTATATCCTCAGGCTCCGCTCTCGCTCCCTCTCAGGTCCACTGCCTCCGCTCTCGGGCCTCGCTCTGCTGCGCTCTTTATATCCTCAGGCTCCGCTCTTGCTCCCTCTCAGGTCCACTGCCTCCGCTCTCGGGCCTCACTCTGCCACGCTCTTTATATCCTCAGGCTCCGCTCTCGCTCCCTCTCAGGTCCACTGCCTCCGCTCTCGGGCCTCGCTCTGCTGCGCTCTTTATATCCTCAGGCTCCGCTCTTGCTCCCTCTCAGGTCCACTGCCTCCACTCTCAGGCCTCGCTCTGCCGCGCTCTTTATATCCTCAGGCTCCGCTCTCGCTCCCACTCAGGTCCGCTGCCTCCGCTCTCGGACCTCGCTCTGCCGCGTTCTTTATATCCTCAGGCTCCGCTCTCGCTCCTTCTCAGGTCTACTGCCTCCGCTCTCGGGCCTTGCTCTGCCGCGCTCTTTATATCCTCAGGCTCTGCTCTCGCTCCCTCTCAGGTCGGCTGCCTCCACTTAGAAAATGTAGGAGTTTGTTTTGAAATCCATGGGTGGAAAATTACAGGAAGCGTACCCATAGTTTTGTATTGCCCTCCAGCTGTATGTAAGGTGTTGCTGGTAAGATGTACCCTGTTATATCTGTGTATCTTAATGTTGTGTCCTTCAATAATCAGACAACAGACTGCAGGGAATGATCAACAGGTGTTTACTGAATGAGGGTTCAAACTGCAACTGACTGTACAGATTGCAGTGTATGTACCTTTAAGAGGAGAACTACTTTTACAGCTCCTGTATACTGTAGTACCGGCAGTGACCACACCTGTATATAAGCCTTGAGCATGCCTCTGTACTGTTAGTCTTTAGACTACCCTCCTCCAGTAAATACCTGTTGATTGTTAAGTTACAGCCTCCGTCTAGTTATTGGAAAACATCATACTTTAAGAATCACGGATTCAACAGTGGCGATGAGGTCGATTCGAATCTACCTGCAACTCTGCATTTCCTTTCAATGATTCGCTCCGGGAGGGCGGTGGAAGAAAGTCGAGGCCAGAAGTACGGGCGTCGACCACGAGCAACCGCCCAGTCATCCGGCAGAGAGTGAACATCGCAGGGGAGGCTGTTGAGAGCCGGGCTTGGTTCCCCAGCCACGACGATCCAGCAACAGACTGGCAACAGGTACAGCACAGACCCTTCCCAGACAGCGGCGGCTGGAGCCGACCGATGGCACAGAAAAGGCCGAGCAGCGTCGACGGGGTAAGAGAGAGGGTGAAGTGCACAGGGCGCAGCCGGGGGTTGAAAACCGAGCAGCATCGAGGAAAAAAAAAGAGAGAGGGTAAAGCAGCAGCCGGGTTCAGGACCGAGCGGCGGCAACGGTAGAGGCGCACAGGAGAACGCGCAGAGCACAGCCAGGGCTCAAGGGCTGAACAGCATCCGCAGGGAAAGAAAGGAAGCACGGGAGATGCCATTGAGCCGCGGCGAAGAAAGGAGAGCGCGGGTGACGCCATTTTACACAGTTTAATCACACCCAGGGATGCCGAAGAGTGGCAGTATCACTGCGTTCGACAATGAAGTCGAAGATTGGGTGACATATGTGGAACGCATTGAGGTGTACTGCAGGGCGAATGAAGTGCCAGATGCTAGGAAAGCACTGGTTTTCTTGAATTCCATGGGTGCAAAAACTTATGGCTTACTGCGAAACCTAATAACCCCAGAGAAGCCAGTGGATAAGAATTTCGAAAGCATAGTGGAAATCCTACAGGACCACTTAAACCCCACACCACTGCTGATAGCAGAAATATGTAAGTTCCACAAAAGGAACCAGCATAAAGACAAAAGTAATGCTGAGTACTTAACGGAACTGTGCAAGCTATCGAAACACTGCCAGTTTGGATTGGAACTAGCAGATACATTAAGGGACAAGTTTGTGTGTGGTCTTCAAAGTGAAGGAACCCAGAAACGGCTTCTATCAGAAAAGGATCTTACGCTGGACAAGGCTTTCAGCATGGCAGTATCACACGAAGCAGCCGCACGGGGCGCTGCAGAGATACAATGGAGACCGCAAGAATATGGCACCAATGAAATGTCATATGGAGCAGGGAAGTGTTATTGCTGCGGCAGAACAACACACGACCAGAAGGATTGTTGGTTCAAGGACCAAGTGTGCAGACAGTGTGGAAAAGCAGGACACATAGCAAGAGTCTGCAGGTCAGGGAAGAAAACCAACAGCAAGAAATCTCCACAGGAGAAGTACAAAAAGGTACACAAGGTGATGGACAGTAGTTCAGACGAACAGAAAAGTGATACAGACTCCGGAAGCAAGGAGCTGGGTTGTCTGAAACTACATAAGGTAATCAAAATGGAGGATCACCAGACTATCTGGGTCACGCTCAAAATAGACGGAGTCCAAGTGAAAATGGAATTGGAAACAGGGTCAGCCCTAACAGTCATAAACCAAAGGGACTACAAGCGGCTATTCTCACATATACCCTTGAGAGATACAAAGATTGTCTTGAAGACGTACACGGGGCAAAAAGTCTACCCCAAAGGAAAAATAAGGGTGAAAGTGATATACAAAGGCCAGGAAATACCTAAAATGGACCTATATGTATTGCCAGATGGAGGACCACCACTACTAGGACGTGAATGGATCCGGAAGATACAATTATATTGGCATTCCATACAGGCACTGAAGATTGAGGCCAAAAAGGATGACGACGTCACACCTGGACGACTGTCAAAAATGCTAACTGACGCACAAGAAGTGTTCCAGGAGGGACTCGGAACACTAAAAGGAATAACAACGATGATTAAAATAGAGGAAAATGCAAGCCCAAAGTTTTTTAAGGCCAGACCGGTACCTTATGCGATCCGACCAGCCGTCGAAGCAGAGCTGGAAGGGTTGGAACGTTCAGGAGTACTGTCCAAAGTAGACTGGAGCGAGTGGGCTACACCCATCGTTCCTGTAATGAAGAGGTCGTTGAGTAATACTCCTGGGGAACCAAAGAATGTCCGCATCTTTGGGGATTTTAAGGTGACAGTGAACCCAGTCCTTCACACGGTACAATATCCGCTTCCATGGATTGAGGATATTTTCGCCTCGCTATCTGGAGGTAAACGTTTCACCAAAATTGATCTGGCCCAGGAGTACTTGCAAATGGAGGTAGAAGAAGACTCAAAACAATACCTCACGATCAACACTCATAAAGGTCTCTACCAATACAACCGGCTGGTGTTCGGGGTAGCATCGGCTCCGGCTATTTGGCAAAGGGCGATGGATCAAGTCCTGCAAGGGATTCCAGGGACCAAGTGTTATTTGGATGACATCCTGGTCATGGGCGAAAATGACAGTGATCACCTCGCCAACATGGAGAAGGTGCTCACTAGATTAAAGGAATATGGTCTACGAGCTAATCGCCACAAGTGCGAGTTTTTCCAGAAGCAGATCTCGTATTGTGGCCACGTTATTGAGGAAGAGGGGTTACATAAATCCCCTGAAAAGATTGAGGCAGTAGTCAAGGCTCCAGCACCGGAAAATGTGTCACAACTGAGGTCGTTCCTCGCGCTGGTGAACTACTACCATAAGTTCTTACCAAATTTGTCAACAGTATTACACCCACTGAACACCCTACTGCAAATGGGGGTACCATGGAAGTGGAATGACGAATGTAAACGAGCTTTCCAGAAGTGCAAAGAATTGATCACATCAAAAGAGGTGTTGGCCCATTTCAACCCGGCACTACCAATTCGGTTGGCATGTGATGCATCACCCTATGGTATTGGAGCGGTGCTTTCGCACAAATTCCCAGACGGGTTGGAGAGGCCGGTAGCCTTTGCGTCTTGGTCACTAACCTCAGCCGAGCGCAACTACGCCCAGATCGACAGGGAGGCCCTCAGCCTAGTATGGGGAGTAAAAAAATTCAACCACTATCTGCATGGGCAGATGTTCACCTTGCTGACTGACCACCAACCACTTGTCTCCATCTTTAATCCAAAGAAGGGTGTTCCGGTGATGACTGCACAACAGCTACAAAGATGGTAACTTTTTCTAGGGGCGAACCAATAAGAAATAGAGTACAAGGGCACGAAACAGCATGGATACGCTGATTGGCTATCACGGCTGCCACTGCCTACGGTGGAGGAAGCACCAGCAGTGGACCCTATCGAAATATTTTATTCGTCGATAATTGAACGATTGCCAGTAACTAACGCAGATATAGAGAAGGAGACCCGCAATGATCCGACACTGTCTCGGGTATATGATTTGACGGTGAAGGGATGGCCAACACATGGTGACTCAATGTTGCCAGCATTCTCATCCAGAAGAGAACAGCTGTCAGTATGCCAGGGGACAGTGATATGTGGATCCCGAGTGGTAATTCCACCCAAGTTAAGGGAGAGAGTGCTCAATGAGCTTCACGAAGGTCATCTGGGAGGGGTGAAAATGAAAAGCCTTGCTAGGGCTTATGTGTGGTGGCCGGGGATCGATCAACAAATCGAGGACCTAACAAAGAGCTGCTCAGGATGTCAGAAGGTCCAAAATGCACCACCACATGCCCCTCTACCCCCATGGGAGTGGCCCATCTCTCCATGGCAACGGGTGCATATTGATTTTCCTCGTCCATTTATGGACTCAATGCTCTTAATAGCAGTGGATGCGCACTCGAAATGGCCTGAGGTGATCAAAATGTACTCAACCACTGCAGAGAAAACGATTGCAGTCCTACGGACCATATTTGCCAGGAACGGCTTGCCAGAGCAGATTTGCTCTGATAACGGACCACAATTTGTGTCCGAAGAGTTTCGGAAATTTATGAGAAGGAATGGGATAAGGCATTACACATCCGCCCCGTATAATCCAGCCACAATGGATTGGCTGAGAGGTTCGTACAAACCTTTAAAAAGGCGATAAGGGCCATGTGCGATGATGAAATTCCTCTGCAGCATAAGGTGGACAATTTCCTTTTAGCCTACAGAAATGCGACACATGCAGTTACCAACCAGACCCTGGCCATGATGTTCTTTAACCGAAAGTTGAGATCTCGTCTGGATTTGCTCAGACCAAATGTGCGAAGAAATGTTGAGGATAAGCAATTCCAGCACATCAATGAGAAGCCGACAAGGAGCTTCAATGTAGGACAACCAGTCTTGGCCCATGACTACTGAACAGAGAAATGGCAATCCGGAACGATATGCACACGGCAGGGGCCATTAATGTACACAGTGGATGTCGGGGAGAACATTGTGAGACGCCACGTCGACCAGATCCTAGCATCACAGGAACGAGTCAACCCCATGTCTCGCGTCCCTGGGGATGAACCCAACATACCGGTAGCATCTACCTCAGAAACAGTAGCAGCGGAAACTGATGAACTAACCAACGATGTGCGGGTTAGGTTGATAAATTTAACCTTAATGTTAGGGGGATTAAATACGTGGGGTTACGGGGATAGGGTGGGATATGTGTTGGTGTAGGGGTTACGGGGATCGGGTGGGATATATGTCGGTGCAGGCTCGATGGGCCGAAATGGCCTCTATCTGCACTGTGAGGTTTCTGTGATTCTGTGATTCTGTGAAAGGCGGCCAGAATCACCTCCGCACCAAGAACAAGAACCTCAGGAAAGGCGCTATCCAGAAAGGATCAGGAAGCCGCACCAAAGACTGAATCTATAAATGGACTATTTCAGTTTAATGTGCATGTTAAAGTGTTAACTGTTATTTGAATGTTATGGGTACTGTTAATCTAAAAGGGGAGGAATTGTAGTGTATGTACCTTTAAGAGAGAACTACTTTTACAGCTCCTGTATACTGTAGTACCAGCAATGACCACACCTGTATATAAGCCTTGAGCATGCCTCTCTACTGTTAGTCTTTAGACTACACTCCTCCAGTAAATACCTGTTGATTGTTAAGTTACAGCCTCCGTCTAGTTATTGGAAAACATCATACTTTAAGAATCACGGATTCAACCCAGATCACTACTCAGGGTTTATACACAGGTGTGGTCACTGCCGGTACTACAGGATACAGGAGCTGTAAAAAGTAGTTCTCCCCCTTAAAGGTACATACATTACAATTCCTCCCCTTTTAGATTAACAGTACCATAACACTCATTTAACAATTAAATATCAAACTAATTACAATTAACACTTTTAACATGCAACATTAACTGAAAATAGTCTATTTATAAATTCAGTCTTTGGGGAGGCTTCCTGATTCTTTCTGGATAACGCCTTTCCCGAGTGTCTCGCTCTTGGTGCGGAGGCGATTCTAACACCCTGTCGTCAGTTGAATTATCAGCTTCCAATGCTATTGTTTCTGAGGTAGATGCGACCTGTACATTGGGTTCCTCACGAGGTATGTATGGCCGAGACATGGGGTTGACTCATTCCTGTGACTCTAGGATCTGGTCAGCATGGCGTCTCACAATGTTCTCCCCAACATCCACTGTGTACATTAGTGGCCCCTGCCGTGTGCATATCGTTCCTGGTTGCCATTTCTCTGTTCGGTAGTCGTGGGCCAAGACTGGTTGCCCTACATTGAAGCTCCTTGTCGGCTTCTCATTGATGTGCTGGAATTGCTTACTCTCAACATCTCTTCGTACATTTGGTCTGAGCAAATCCAGACGAGATCTCAACCTGCGGTTAAAGAAACATAGAAACATAGAAGATAGGAGCAGGAGTAGGCCATTCGGCCCTTCGAGCCTGCTCCGCCATTCAATGAGATCAAGGCTGATCATCCAAATTCAGTACCCTGTCCCTGCCTTCTCCCCATATCCCTTGATCCCTTTAGCCTTAAGAAATATATCCAACTCCTTTTTGAATATATTTAATGAACTGGCCTCCACCGCCCTCTGTGGCAGAGAATTCCACAGGTTCACCACTCTCTGGGTGAAGAAATTCCTCCTCATTTCAGTCCTAAATGGCTTACCCCTTATCCTTAGTGTGGAGATGCCGGAGTTGGACTGGGGTGGACAAGACCCTTATCCTTAGACTATGACCCCTGGTTCTGGACTCCCTGGCCATCAGAAACATCCTTCCTGCATCTAGTCTGTCCAGGCCTGACAGAATTTTATAGGTTTCGATGAGATCCCCTCTCAATCTTCTAAACTCCAGTGAGTATAAGCCCAATCGACACAATCTCTCCTCATACGTCATTCCTGCCATCCCAGGTATCAGCCTGGTGAATCTTCGCTGTACTCCTTCCATGGCAAGAACGTCCTTCCTCAGGTAAGGCGACCAAAACTGCACACAACACTCAAGGTGCGGTCTCACCAAGGCCCTGTACAGTTGTAGCAAGACATCCTTGTTCCTGAACTCGAACCCTCTTGCTACGAAGGCCAACATACCATTTGCCTTCTTAACCGCCTGCTGCACCTGCATGCTTATCTTCAGCGACTGGTGCACAAGAACACCCAGGTCTCTTTGCACTTCCCCTTCTCCCAATCTATTGCCATTCAAATAATAATCTGCCTTACTGTTTTTGCCTCCAAAGTGGATAACCTCACATTTATCCACATTATAGTGCATTTGCCATGTTTCTGTCCAATCACCCAATCTGTCCAAATCGTAATGGAGTTTCTCGACATCCTCCTCACAGCTTACCCTCCCACCCAGCTTTGTGTCATCTGCAAATTTGGAGATATTAAATCCAATTCCCTCGTCCAGATCATTAATATATATTGTGAACAGCTGGGGTCCTATGACCGACCCTTCCGGTACCCCACTGCCACTGCCTGCCACTCGGAAAACGACCCGTTTATTCCAACTCTCTGCCTTCTGTCCGCCAACCAGTTCTCTATCCAAGTCAATACCTTGCCCCCAATCCCATGTGCCTTAATTTTGCACGCTAATCTCTTATGTGGGACCTTATTGAAAGCCTTCTGAAAGCCCAAATACACCACATCCACTGGTTCTCCCTTATCTATTTTACCAGTTACATCCTCAAAAAATTCCAGTAGATTAGTCAAGCATGATTTACCTTTTGTAAATCCATGTTGACTTTGTCCGATCCTGTCACTGCTTACCAAGTGCTTTCACATTACATCTTTTAGAATAGATTCTAGCATTTTCCCCACTACCGATGTCAGGCTTACCAGTCTATAATTCCCCATTTTCTCTACCACCTTTTTTGAATAGTGGGGTAACATTAGCTACCCTCCAATCCATGGGTACTGTTCCAGAGTCTATCGAGTTCTGGAAGATGACCAGCAATGCATCTACTATTTCTAATAGATCAAAGAACAGCATGGCCGGGGCCTGGTTGGTGACTGCATGTGTCGCATTTCTGTAGGCTTAGTATTGTGTGCAGTTTTGGTCGCCTTACCTGAGGAAGGACGTACTTGCCATGGAAGGAGTGCAGCGAAGATTCACCAGGCTGATACCTGGGATGGCAGGAATGACGTATGAGGAGAGGTTGTGTCGATTGGGCTTATACTCACTGGAGTTTAGAAGATTGAGAGGGGACCTCATCGAAACCTATAAAATTCTGTCAGGCCTGGACAGACTAGATGCAGGAAGGATGTTTCTGATGGCCGGGAGTCCAGAGCCAGGGGTCATAGTCTAAGGATAAGGGGTAAGCCAATTAGGACTGAAATGAGGAGGAATTTCTTCACCCAGAGAGTGGTGAACCTGTGGAGGCCAGTTCATTAAATATATTCAAGAAGGAGTTGGATATAGTTCTTAAGGCTAAAGGGATCAAGGGATATGGGGAGAAGGCAGGGACAGGGTACTGAATTTGGATGATCAGCCATGATATCATTGAATGGCGGAGCAGGCTCGAAGGGCCGAATGGCCTACTCCTGCTCCTATCTTCTATGTTTCTATGCATGTAACAGGAAATTGTCCACCTTATGCTGCAGTGGAATGTTGTCTTCGCACAAGGCCTTTACTGCTTTTTTAAAGGTTTGTACGAACCTCTCAGCCAATCCATTTGTGGCTGAATGATACGGGGCGGATGTGTAATGCGTTACCCCATTCCTTTTCATAAATCTTCGAAACTCTTCGGACACAAATCTGCTCTGGCAAGTCGTTCCTGGCAAAAATGGTCCATAGGACTGCAATAGTTTACTCCGTGGTGGTGGAGGACATTTTGATCACCTCAGGCCATTTCGAGTGCGCATCCACGGCTATTAAAAACAGTGAGTCCATGAATGGACCAGCAAAATCAATATGCACCCGTTGCCATGGAGATGAGGGCCACTCCCATGGGTGTAGAGGGGCATGTGATGGTGCATTTTGGACCTTCTGACATCCTGAGCAGCTCTTTGTCAGGTCCTCGATTTGCTGATCGATCCTCGGCCACCACACATAAGCCCTAGCAAGGCTTTTCATTTTCACCCCTCCCAGATGACCTTCGTGAAGCTCATTGAGCACTCTCTCCCTTAACTTGGGTGGAATTACCACTCGGGATCCACACATCAAGGTCCCCTGGCATACTGACAGCTGTTCTCTTCTGGATGAGAATGCTGGCAACAGTGAGTCGCCATGTGCTCGCCATCCCTTCATCGTCAAATCATATACCCGAGACAGTGTCGGGTCATTTCGGGTCTCCTTCTCTATACCAGCGTTAGTTACTGGCAAGCATTCAATTATAGTCGAATGAAATATTTTGACAGGATCCACTGCTGGTGCTTCCTCCGCAGTAAGCAGTGGCAGGCATAATAGCCCATCAGCGTTTCCATGCTGTTTCGTGCCCTTATACTCGATTTCATATTGGTGCGCCCCTAGAAAAAGGGACAATCTTTGTAGCCGTTGCGCAGTCATCACCGGAACGCCCTTCTTTGGATTAAAGATGGAGACAAGTGGTTGGTGGTCAGTCAGCAAGGTGAACTTCTGCCCGTGCAGATAGTGATTGAACTTTTTCACTCCCCACACTAGGCTAAGGGCCCCCCTGTCAATCTGGGCGTAGTTATGCTCGGCTGAGGTTAGTGACCGAGACGCAAAGGCTACTGGCCTCTCCGAGCCGTCTGTGAACTTCTGCGACAGCACCGCTCCAATGCCATAGGGTGATGCATCACACGCCAACCGAATTGATAGTGCTGGGTTGAAATGAGCCAACACCTCTTTTGATGTGATCAATGCTTTGCTCTTCTGAAAAGCTCATTTACATTCGTCACTCCACTTCCATGGTACCCCCGTTTGCAGTAGGGTGTTCAGTGGGTGTAGTACGGTAGACAAATTTGGCAAGAACTTATGGTAGTAGTTCACCAGCCCGAGGAACGACCTCAGTTGTGACACATTTTCCGGTGCTGGAGCCTTGATTACTGCCTCAATCTTTTCAGGGGACTTATGTAATCCCTCTTTATCAATAACGTGGCCACAAATACGAGATCTGCTTCTCGAAAAACTCGCATTCGTGGTGATTAGCTCGGAGCCCATATTCCTTCAATCTAGTGAGCACCTGCTCCAGGTTGGCGAGGTGATCACTGTCATTTCCGCCCGTGACCAGGATGTCGTCCAAATAACACTGGGTACCTGGAATCCCTTGCAGGACTTGTTCCATTGCCCTTTGCCAAATAGCCGGAGCTGATGCTACCCCGAACACCAGCCGGTTTATTGGTAGAGACCTTTATGAGTGTTGATCGTGAGGTGCTGTTTCGAGGTTTCTTCTACCTCCATTTGCAGGTACGCCTGGGCCAGATCAATCTTAGTGAAGCATTTCCCTCCAGATAGCGAGGCGAAAATATTTTCAATCCGTGGAAGCGGATATTGTACAGTGTGAAGGATTGGGTTCACTGTCTCCTTAAAGTCCCCACAGATGCGAACCTTCTTTGGTTCCCCAGGTGTATTACTCAATGACCTCTTCATTACAGGAACGATGGGTGTAGCCCACTCGCTCCAGTCCACTTTGGACAGTACTCCTGAACATTCCAAACCTTCCAGCTCTGCTTCGACAGCTGGGCGGATCGCATAAGGTACCGGTCTGGCCTTAAAAAACTTTGGGCTTGCATTTTCCTCTATTTTGATCATCGCTGTTATGCCTTTTAGTGTTCCGAGTCCCTGCTGGAACACTTCTTGTGCGTCAGTTAGCATTTTTGACAGTCGTCCAGGTGTGACGTTGTCATCCTTTTTGGCATCTACAGTCAGTGCTTGTATGGAATGCCAATCTAGCTGTATCTTCTGGATCCATTCACGTCCTAGTAGTGGTGGTCCTCCATCTGGCAATTCATATAGGTCCATTTTTGGTGTTTCCTTGCTGTTATATATAACGTTCACCCTTATTTTTCCTTTGGGGTAGACTTTTTTCCCCGTGTACGTCTTCAAGACAATCTTTGTATCTCTCAAGGGTATATGTGAGAATAGCCGCTTGTAGTCCCTTCGGTTTATGACTGCTAGGGCTGATCCTGTGTCCAATTCCATTTTCACTTGGACTCCTGCTATCTTGAGCGTGACCCAGATAGTTTGGTGATCCTCCGTTTTGATCACATTATGTAGTTTCAGACAACCCAGCTCCTTGCTTCCGGAGTCTGTATCACTCTTCTGTTCGTCTGAACTACTCTCCGTCACCTTATGTACCTTCTTGTACTTCTCCTGTGGAGATTTCTTGCTGCTGGTTTTCTTTCCCGACCTGCAGACTCTTGCTATGTGTCCTACTTTTCCACACTGTCTGCACACTTTATCCTTGAACGAGCAATCATTATGGTCATGTGTTGTTCTGCCGCAGCGATAGCACTTCACTGTTCCATATGACATTTCATTTGTGCAATATTCTTGCGGTCTCCGTTGTATCTCTGCAGCGCCCCATGCTGCTGCTTCGTGTGATACTGCAATGCTGAAAGCCTTGTCCAGCGTAAGATCCTTTTCTGATAGAAGCCGTTTCTGGGTTCCTTCACTTTGAAGCCCACACACAAACTTGTCCCTTAAAGTATCTGCTAGTCCCGTTCCAAATTGGCAGTGTTTCGATAGCTTGCGCAGTTCCGTTAAATACTCAGCATTACTTTCATCTTTATGCTGGTTCCTTTTGTGAAACTTAAATCTTTCTGCTATCAGCAGCGGTGTGGGGTTTAAGTGGTCCTGTAGGATTGACACTATGTTTTCAAAATCCTTTTCTACTGGCTTCTCTGGGGTTACTAGGTTTTGTAGTAAGCCATACATTTTTGCACCCATTGAATTCAACAATACCAGCGCTTTCTTGTCATCTGGCACTTCATTCGCCTTGCAGTATACTTCAATGCGTTCGACATATGTCGTCCAATTTTCGACTTCATTGTCGAACGCTGTGATACTGCCACTCTTCGGCACTTTTGGGTGTGGTTAGACTGGCTTAAAATGGCATCTCCCGCACTTTCCTTTCTTCCCCGCTGCGGCTTAAAATGGCGTCTCCCGCGCTTTCCTTTCTTCATCGCTGCGGCTTAAAATGGCGTCTCCCGCGCTGCTGCCAACGCCGGTCTTGGCGGTCCTCATGGCAAATGGCGACGCCCTGTGGGTTTCGTGCGCTGCTCCTGCACTGCTGCCAATGCCACTCTCTGCGGTCCTCGTGGCAATGGCAGCGCCGCGCATTTTCCTGCGCGCCTCTCTCCCCCGTTGACGCTGCTCGGCCCTTGAACACTGGCTGCGCTCTGCTCTCTCTCGTCTCTCTCCCCGTTGACGCCGCTCGGTCCTGAACCCCGGCTGCGCCCTGTGCACTCTGCCCTCTCTCTCTCCCCCGTCGACGCTGCTCGGCCTTTTTCTGTGCCGCTCGGTCGGCTCTAGCCGCCGCTGTCCGGGAAGGGTCTGCGCAGTACCTGTTGCCAGACCGTTTTGCTGAACCACCGTGACTGGAAAGCCAAGCCTGGCTCTCGACAGCCTCCCCTGCGATGCTCAAATCTCCGCTGGATGACTGGGCGGTTGCCCGTGGTCGATGCCCGTGCTTCTGGACTCGACCTCCTTCCACTGTTCTCCAGGAGCGAATCCCTGGGAGGTGATGCAGAGTTGCAGGTAGGTTCGAATCTGCCTCGTCGCCAATGTTATATCCGTGTATCTTCACAGAATCACAGAATCACAGAAACCCCACAGTGCAGATAGAGGCCATTTCGGCCCATCGACCCTGCACCAACACATATCCCACCCGATCCCCGTAACCCCTACACCAACACATATCCCACCCTATCCCCGTAACCCCACGTATTTAATCCCCCTAACACTAAGGGTCAATTTATCATAGCCAATCAACCTAACCCGCACATCTTTGGACTGTGGGAGGAAACCAGAGCACCCGGAGGAAACCCATGCAAACACGGGGAGAATGTGCAAACTCCACACAGACAGTCACCCGAGGCCAGCTTCGAACCCGGGTCCCTGGCGCTGTGAGGCAACAGTGCTAGCCACTATGCCACCGTCTTTAATGTTGTGTCCTTCAATAATCAGACAACAGACTGCAGGGAATGATCAACAGGTGTTTACTGAATGAGGGTTCAAACTGCAACTGACTGTACAGATCACTACACAGGGTTTATACACAGGTGTGGTCACTGCCGGTACTACAGGATACAGGAGCTGTAAAAAGTAGTTCTCCCCCTTAAAGGTACATACATTACATACCCCATATAGTTCAAAGACAATGGGTTAATTTTGACTTTGGGCGAGGGTGTAAAACAGGCAATATCAGATAAGGTGCCCGTTATACATCTCTCCTGATTTTAACCCCTATTGACGTCAATGAAAATGAAAATCGGGAGAGATGTATAATGGGCAGCTGGACAAAGCCATGGGATTTTACACTATCGCCCAAAGTCAACATTACCCCCAATGTTAGAGGTTAATAATCACTTAAGAAATATGATAGTTGTTGTTGCAGTTTTTTTCTTTGGTTTAATTGCTTTATTTATTTTAATGGATTGCCTATTGTTACAATAGATGTAACAGAAAGTACTACCCTCTATCATTATGACTTTTTTGGGGAGAATCAGCAGTGCCATTTCTGCCATGCATTGGGCTTGACAGTCACCTGCTGAACTAAAAATGTCATGCCCAGCAGTCAGAACATCACACAGTCTGCCTATCTGTCTCTCTCTTGCCCAATGTCTGCCTTTGTAAATATAGCAGATCGTTCCTGTTCTTGCAGCAAGAGTCAGAGAATGAGTGAGACTGCATGGTAGTGCTAACCTTTGCTGCCGTGTGACACCAGATGACTCCTTGCAGTAGTCTCACTTGGTGTTTGGATGACCTGCTGTGCACAAAATGGCTGCTGACTTTCTTGTTTGACAACCGTAACTGCACATTGTAATTCATTCAATGTGAAACACAATTGGGCATTTCTAAGAGATGTGATCAGGTATTATATAAATGCAAATTCCTCAAAGAATCATAGCATCATACAGCACAGAGATGGCCATTCGGCCCATCATGACCATACCAGCTCTTTGAAAGAGCTATCTGATTAGTCCCACTCCCCTGCTCCTTCCCCATAGCCTTACACATTTTTGCTTTTTAAGTATTCATCCAATTCCCTTCTGAAAGTTACCATTGAATCTGCTTCCACCATTCTTTCAGGCTGTGCATTCCAGATCATAATAACTCGCTGCATAATAACATTTTTCCTCATCTCCCATCTGGTTCTTTTGCAAATGATCTTAAATCTGTGTCCTCTGGTTACCGCCCCTCCTGCCAGTGGAAACAGATTCTCCTTATTTACCCTACCAAAATCCTTCATAATTTTGAACACCTTATGAAATCTCTCCTCTTAACCTTCTCTGCTCTAAGGAGAAGACTCCCAGCTTCTCTAGTCTCTCAGTATCTCATCCCTGGTACCAAATCTCCTTTGCACCCTCTCCAAGGCCTTGAAATCTTTCCTACAGTGTGGTGCCCAGAATAGAACACAATACTCCAGGTGAGGCCTAATCAATGATTTACAAAGGTTCAGCATAACTTTCTTGCTTTTGTATTTTATGCCTCTATTTATAAAGACCAGGATCTGTATGCATTTTAATAGCCTTATCAACTTATCCTGCTACCTTCAAGGATAACTTCAATGGAAATGAAAATCGGAAAAGCTGTATAACAGACGGCTGACCCAACATTGTCTGTTTTACACTATCGCCCAAAGTCAAAATTCCCCCCAATGTGTGATGGCACATAAGCCCTTTCCGGTCTACAGCATAATTCTGTAGTACTGGTTGGTTACAATGTTATTCCTAATAGTTCCTACAATTACCTTCATTTACAGTCTGAGTTTGGTTGTGAAGCATAGGAATGTAATCAGCATCCTGCCGATTTTAAATTGCTGTCTCTTCAATAGAAGGATGGTTTTTGCAAGGAGACAGAATAGTAATGCAAAAGTGTGAACTAACCCACACTCTCTTTTTGTCTATCTCTGTTTGCCTTTGATATCAGCATGCAGAGTGCCAATAGAGTTTAATGAAAGGCAGGCCTATACTTTTTGTTTTATTTCATCTCTAGAATGTGTAACAATATCCTGTTAAGCCATGTATAGCACTGTAATGAGCATATTACCTGCAGAGCAACATGTGCTGTATTGTGCCAGAAAATAGAATTATTCACCAGACCATATGTTTGTTGTTCCTACATCTGTCCTGCGCGCCATTCAAAGCCTGGCAGGGGTTATGATAAATAAAGCCACCATTACATTTAATATCCTGACCAATTTTAATGACAGAGAAATGCTTCTGATGATTTGCTGTGAACCATTAGAATAGTAAACCAAGTGTTAGAAGTCAAAACAACTTGACTGCAAATAGCCTTCAGTACACAACGTAGTCTGCATCACATGTCTAATCACTCTGCCTTCACAGGCCACAGAGGTGCACACCATAACCCTTCAGGGGGCCATAGGTAAAGTTTAACTCTAGGCTCCCATTAATTTGCATACATCTCAAGTTGCTAATACTAACAGATCTTGGGTGCGGGGTTAATTTTAATGTTTATCACTGGGCAAAGAACGGATGACAGCGAATCAGCTGCCTATTTTACACCTCGTCTGCTTTTCTCATCCATTGAAGTCAATAGAAAAAAAAATCGGGCGAGGTGTAACTCAGGTAGCCGATTCGCTATCACCCATTTTTTGCCCACTGATAAAAGTTAAAATTTTCCCCTTGGTGTTCTGCTTAATTATTTATTCACCAGTGAGACAATAAATTTAAGAAAAACACTTTCCAAACTTCAGGCAGAATTCAACCAGGCCAAACCAGAATAAACAGCAATATTAAAGCAAATCCGGCTCAGTTGCAAGGACTGTGAGTGTCAGATTACCTGGGCTTCCGTATGTTTCCAACAGGCTGCCATTTAGACAATCCTGGTCTAAATGGTCTAATTACTGTAATTGACCCCAAGGTCTAATACGCACATGACTCTCATAACTTTTCTACAGTTACATTTGAATTAATGGCCAGAATTTTTACATTGCTGAGAGTGCGGGTTCACAAGCAAGTCGGCAATTAAAAGCACTGAAATTGACAGCTCGTCGAGAACCCGCCTTCATCCCACTGACTTCTACATTTAATGCTGACGCATTTCCCAGGCACAAACCCGCTTGGGAGAGGTGGGTGACCTCGTTGGAGTAGTCAACAGCTCGCTGAGAGACCCTTAAGAGGCTTTATAACCTGACATTTCAGCTTTTACAACTTGTGCACGGGATTCATGGATTTCCTGAAGCTCACCTGTAAAGGCATGGCAAGAGCTCAATGGCCATTGTGTAAGTTCATTAAGTGACAGCTGGAAAAAGCACATAAAACCTCACACCTTACACCTTCTTCCTTGCCAAAGGGAAAGGCTCTTGCTGACACCAGTTTGTGGAGAGATTTTGCTTTCAGGAGTTTGCAGGTGATTTCTGCAACTTCAGAAGCCACTCTAACCACGTTGCAAGTCACTCTCACTACATTGGAGGAGTGTGCCTCTGATCTCCACTTTACCTGGCATCTATCAGATCAGAACGGGTGCCGCTTATACTGTCTCACCTTGGGCCTCAAATTTGGATCAAGATGAGCCACAGCACCAACAACACCAGCAACACCAGCAACACCAGCAGCAGCAATAACAACACCAGCAGCCTTTTCCTCAATGACGTGATACTCCACAGGAGAGAGGGGATTAGCACAGGGGTGCATCACGCCAGAGGCGATACCCCCAACACAGGGTATACAGGTAGAGGATGAGCTCCCTGGACATGATTGAACAGCAGTGCTTCAGGAGGATCAGGCTATCGTGCCAGGTCCACGCAGACATTTGTAGCTTGCTGGAAGAAGCCCTGCTGCCGAGAGGACCTGATAGACACTCCTTACCAGTGGCTGTCAAAGTCACCATTGGCCTCACCTTCTTTGCCTCAAGGATCTGCAGCAGACATTTGCTGGATCTCGCAGTCAGCCACCCACAGATGCATCACTTTGATGACTGATGTCATGTTTCACAAGTCAGTACTTATGTAAAATTTGTCACTGATGAAGCCAGTGTTACTGAGCAGGCACTTGGCTTTTTGGCTCTGGCTGGCTTACATCATCGACTGCACACATGTGGCCATCAAGGCACCCCAGATCACCCAGGAGTGTTCGTGAACCAGAACGGCTTCTACTCCCTCAATGTGCAGCTCGTCTGCAACCACAAAAAGATCATCATGCATGTATGTGCCAGATTCCCAGGGAGCTGTCGTGACTCTTTCATCCTGTGCCAGTCCACCCTCCCTCAGCTCTTCGCACCTCCGAATAGACTTACTGGCTGGCTCCTTGGTGACAAGGGCTATCCACAGAAGATATGGCTGATGACAACTTTGAGGAGGCCAAGTAATGAGACCAAGGAACGCTATAATGAAAGCCACATGATGACCAGATATATCATAGAGCAAGCAATCAGCATGCTGAAGATGCGCTTCAGCTGCCTTGACAGATCTAGAGGAGCCATTCAGTATGCACCAGCCAGGGTCTCCAGAATCATCATCGTATGCTGCACGCTGCAAAGTTAGACAGGTGACCGTAAGCTCGGGGTCACGCTTACGGACTGAACGGAGGTGTTCTGCAAAGCGGTCATCCAATCTGCGTTTGGTCTCCCCAATGTAGAAGAGACCTCATCATGAGCAGCGAATACAGTATACTAAATTGCAAGAAATACAAGTAAATCACTTTTTCACCTGGAAGGAGTGTTTGGGGCCCTGGGCAGTGGGAAGGAAGGAGGTAAAAGGGCAGGTATTGCATCTCCTGCACTTGCATGGGAAGGTGCCATGGGAAGGGGAGGGATTGTTGGGGGTGATTGAGGAGTGGACCAGGGTGTCACGGAGGGAATGGTCCCTTCGGAATGCTGAAAGGGGAGGGGAGGGGAAGATGTGTTTGATGATGGGTGACCGCTTTGTGAAACACCTCCGTTCAGTCCGTAAGTGTGACTCCAAGCTTCCGGTCGCCTGTTACTTTAATTCTCCGCTCCACTCCCACTCTGACCTCTCCATCCTCGGCCTCCTACACTGTTCTAATGAAGCTCAACGTAAGCTCGAGGAACAGCACCTCATCTTTCGATTAGGCACTTTACAGCCTTCTGGACTCAACATCGAGTTCAACAATTTCAGACTTTTTCACATGGCAGTTGTTGATGATTCTGCCATTCCCATTTTCACCTCTTCTAGGCTCATCTTTTGTTTCTTTACTTGTCCCATTACCACCTCCTTTTGCTTTGTACTATCATACCTTTTGTCATTTAGTCACCCCTGCCTTCCACCCTATCACAGACCTTCCCTTTTGTTCTTTCCTCCCCTCCCCCCTCTCCCTGTCCCTGCACTTGCTTAAAAACCTGTTACATCTCCAACTTTTTCCAGTTCTGACGAAGGGTCATCGACCTGAAACGTTAACTCTGTTTCTCTCTCCACAGATGCTGCCTGACCTGCTGAGTGTTTCCAGCATCCGCAGTATTTTGCTTTTCTAAGAGTGTGCATGCTGTTGTTCACAGCAAGCATGTTCTCGTCTGACTGGTGCATTTGCTCCTCCATGCAGGTGGCCACCCTTTCCAAGGAACAGCATATCGTCGCCATCGCTTGCGACATGGTGCTGCTCATGTTGGAGATTGGCTCCTCCATTCTCTCTATAATCATGCATTTTTGCTGCTCCTCAAATATCAACCTCTTTGTCGATGGCCCTCGAGGTTCAACATCTGCATGCAGCTGAACAGAACTTGGAGCACCCTGCGCCCTCCGACGAGGACTCTCCACTGCTGTCCCTGTCTCCACAACCTGCTCTTGCTCACTTGTGATATGTGAGACACCAGGTGACAACACTACTCAATGTCTCACAGGACCCAGCGATGTGCTCATATCTGCGCTGGTGCTGGGTGCGCATGGGTCTGCTCACAGTGCACCCTCAGAGAATGGAGCTTCCTCTGAGAAGTTGTCTTCTTCTGCCGGCTGGACAGTGTGGGGGACACTTGTGGGAGAGTAAAGACATGAATTAGAACTCTTATGGTAAGAATGTTTAACATTACTATTATGCACATGATGATATTTCACTGGCTGCTGACATCAGTCACCATGAATGACTGTTGTATGCCATGTGGCTGTATGAGATTACATTTTGTCACTAGGTTGCTGGGAGGACCCCCTCTCTCCATCTCCCACTGCCAGCAGCTCTGCTACTCCACTTAATTCCAGTGCCTCCTCCTCTGCTGGCGTCAATGTACTGTAAATTGGAGGGCCACCTCCAGATCCCTGCCTCTCTGTTGTTCTGCGCTCTCTTTTCCTGCAAGGGGGGAAAGAAGAGAACTTTGAGTGAGGGTGATGGAATGAGTGTAGGGGATGGATGGGCTCCATCTGTAGAGGGTGACTATGAGGGAGTGGCATGACATTACCAAATGGTCTCCTTCTGTGGCGTTGCTTTCTATGATGGCATTAGGCTGAGAGTCATTGTCAGTGGTGGATAGTCAGATTCAGATGTGAGTAGGTGCATAGACAGTGAGGGATGGGAGCATCTGCAAGGTAGGTTGGTGTGAGAAGTGATGTGCAGGAGTAGGCTTGGGAAGGCAGAGTGATGGGGATGGGGTGACACACACATCAGGCTGTAGTTGAATGTGGCATTGCACTCACCTTTCCTGACCTAATGACGTCATTAAATCTTTTCCTACTCTGCATTCAGGAGTGGCTGACAACACCCCTGCTGCTCACTTTGTGTGTATAAACACCAGCCATGCCCTCTTTGTTTCACTGGCTTTCCTCTTCCTGCTGTCGCCAGGGAACAGGACCTCCTTCCTTGCTCTCACTCCCTGGAGCAGGATGTCCAGGGAGGAATCTGAAAACCTGGACACATTCTTCTGGCGCTGAGACTCCATCATTGGCTATAAATGCTTGCACCCTCGCAGTCAAAGTATTGGATGTAACAGTGACAGGCACCTCTCACAACCACCTCAGACCCTCCTACAACAAGCTTCAACTCGGATGTGTGCAAGGCTCCTTTAAATAGGCGAGCTGAAGGCACGTCATCCATGGCATCATCAGACCCGCTCCATTTAATTAGCTGGGAAACCCGCATGACTCAGTAAATTGATCTAGTTAAGTTAAGCACACAGTGGACAGCGTGCTGATGGAAAGTTCGTGATGGCGACCCATTACGTGACCCCCTCCTCCCCCCCGCCCCCCGTGCCCGAATCCACTCACAGGTAAAAATTCAGTCCAATGTTTTTCTAAAATAGAGATTCGTATTAAGACTAACATTCCCCCCATTTTGACTCAGTATTCTAAAGCCCACAAAGGAACCTTGCTTCTGAAACTAAAAAGCATTCAAGAACTGTGTATAAAAATTATAACCTTGACAATTCTAAACAGCTACAACGTGTCCATAGCAGTGAGACGAGTCTAGCAGCCATATAGAACAATAAAACTGTACAGACATAATGGAAAATCTTGTCTGTGATCACTTGTCTTCTATACTCATCTTTGCTGAATCCTAACAGTAACTGTTATAAATATTTTTTATTGCTATTGCAAGTCAAAATTATTAAAGATTTTATCAATTTCTCTTCTATGATGTCTGACAAGTTAATCTCATCAATTTCAGTTTGAAATTAATTCCTTTGTATTATTACTTACTTGTGAATGAAGTTTTATCTCCATAAGCTTCATGTGCCACATGAAGCTGGACTCGTGCAAAATGATTTTGCTTGCATTTTTTTCATGTTAAATGAGTTTTATGAGTTGTGGTTTTACAGAGGATTGCAGATTTGCAGGATCCCCTTGTCAATTTCATAATTTTTTATTGATTCAGCAATGCTAATGTCTATAGAATATAATGGGGACTAAATTCGATATCCCCCGAAAATGGGCACGTGGATCGTGATGCACGATTAACCTGCGTCCATTCAATGTGATGCAGGCAACATGCCAACTTCGTGCTGGCAGTATATTTCCATGATGATTGTAGAGTGCAGCCAGCACTGTTCATTGGCTGCACAGCTCAGCAGGGGACCCAAAATCGTGAGGTTAGCACCACTTAAAGTTAGCCTGCACAACTTAAAGCCAGCCTGCACCTCTTAAAGGGGAGGAGCTTTGTGGCTGAAGCAGGTGTTGGATGACGTTCTACAACTAATTCTGACCTGGGAAATACTCAATAGTGGCATAACTTGGGAGACAGTGGGCTCCAAGGTTTTCTGACGCTGCACTGGAGGCTTTGGTGGAGGAGGCGGAAAGGGGGAGAGGATTGTTGTATCCACAGAGAGCCAGAAGGCCCTCCACACAGATGTTAAGAAGGCATAGGGAGCAGTTAGCCATGGAGGTTAATACCAGGAGTCAAACCACGAGGACCTGGATGCAGTACTGCAAAAAATTCAATGACCACGTAAAGGTTCGTGAATGCATCTTCAAATGCCATATCCTATGAACTGCACCACTAGCCTCAGCAACTGCGCAATGCACCACACCCCATCAGTCACTTACCAACAATCTCTATCAATCAGGACTCATACCTAACATTCATATGCTCACCACACCCTCACACATGTTACACTGTTGCAAGCTTCACAGCCAAATCTCACAGCTTATATACACTGCCAGCTATTCAACCATGACAGCCACATCACCCAAACATATTGCACAGCATTCACTGACACACTTACCTCTCTCTTGCAGGACAAGGTGGTGCACAACCACAGGCAGCAGGGTCCGGGGGACAGGTGCGTCTACATGTTCTTACCCCCATAGAGGAGACTGTGGGCAGGATTTTCATTCAGGAGTTGGGTTGGAGGCGGGACTACAACTTTCGGGGTTGTAGTCCCGCCTCCATCGAGATGCAGCCAATCCACGCGATTTTAACTTTATTGACCTTGTTGAGCCTGCCCAGCAGGCTCAGCAGGCCAATTAAGGGCCACCCTGCAACAAGTAACATCACAGACTTAAATTTCATCTGTCAAGACGTTTTGACAGATGAAATATCAGTGTTTCACAACTTTTTGAAGTTGTCAAACACTGACAGTCTTACTTCTAACATAAGTCCTTCTCCACAGACTCAGTTAGAAATCTCTACTGCACAGAAAGCTGCAGGCTGTCACTTTTGACAGTTTGCAGCCATTCTGCTTTTTGTGCCGGTGAGATGAGGGACTCCCCGAACCGAAAGGAAGGAAGGCTGAATAGGTAAGAAAAGGTAATTTATACTTCTTTAATCACTTTAGACACACCAAACACACTTACCTTTGCACTCATGAACTCATCACTCACCTGAACACCAACATCTCGACCCCTCCAAGCCCTTCAACCCGATGGCCCGACTCCTCCAAATTGGCGTGGTTTGGAGCCATCGGAAATCCCACAGTTCAAGCTTAAAAATAGGGATTAGGCTAAAAACTGCCTGTTAACTACCTGTTAACAGGCAGTGAATTGGCACTAATCCCTTCCCGCCTCGGGTAGGCGGGTCCCAGTGCGGGGCGGGTACCCGCCTCCTTTGAAACTGGCAAGGAGGCGGGTTGGGGGCGGGATGGGGTCGGGAACTCCAATTTCAGGATTTTAACCCCCGCACCCCTCCAATCCCGACCCCAGGGCACAATGAAAATCGAGCCCTATGATTCTATGGTGCGCTCTATCATTGGAACAGCCATTGCTGAGGCCGTGCTAGTGGCGGGGCTGAAACCATAGAGGATGACGGTCTCCTCATACTCAATCCACCTTCTCACATCTGTAATATCCGAGTATAAATAATACATGGACTGCAGGAGAACAATAAAACAGGTTACTTGAACAGAGGGTACTCTTTTTGTTTGGACCCCCAAAAAAACGAATTGAACTGTAAATAAACAAAAGTTCAACTAAAACTTAATAAATCAAATTAAAATTTGGTTTTCCAGGTTGATAATGCACTCCAGTCCCCGCGGCGCCGACTGGTCGCGGAAATACTCAAGCGCGCCGGCGGACACCGCGTGCTCCAACTCCAGGGCCACCCGGGCGCGGACATGGCCGCGGAAGAGAGGCAGGCAATCCGGCTGGACAACCCCCTCGACCGCCCGCTGCCTGGGCCAATTGATGGCTCTTTTAACCAAGCCCAGGAGCAGGCCCACAAGGAGGTCCTCCAACCTGTCCGCTCCCCTCCGCACCGGGTGACCGTTGATCAAGAGCGTGGGACTGAAGTGCAACCAAAAATTGAGGAGCAGCCCCTTCAAGTAGTGAAAGAGGGGCTGCAACCTCTCACACTCCATATAAACGTGAAACACGGACTTCTCCAGGACGCAAAAAATGCAGGCGGCCTGGGAGTCCGTGAACCTACTTAAAACCTTATTGCACGGGACCGCTCCGTGCAACACCCTCCAGGCTAAGTCCCCGATGGAACAAGGGAGGACCCCCGCGTAGAGAGCCCTCCATTGGGGACCTCCACCACCGCCAGTCGGCAAGACGCCACACCAAGGCGTGTCCGGACGGTAGACGAAGATGGCAAAGTGGAGAGTGTGCAGGAGCAGCCCATACAGGAAACCACTCCGTGCGGAATGAAAAGGCACGGAGGGTATTTCCTCGAGACAGCTCAAGTTGTGAGGCGCCGGTTCCCGAGGGGAGTTTCGGGGCCGGGCGCCGATGAGGAATTCCGTCCGAACGGGGGTAAGCTCGGACGGGATCGCCCCACATGCTTGAGCCGCCTCGATACACCTAGTGGAGTCGGGCCCCAGTGCCGCTTTCACAGATTCGATGGCTTCGACCGCGAGCCGGACGTTGGCCCAGGACAGGCGCCACACCAGCTCCTCCGGCGCCATCCAGCCCGCTCCTCTGCCATCGAGCAGGTCCCCGACTCTGGTCGCCTTGCCAGGCACAGCCCTGCCCTCCACCAGCCGCCCGAACCCGCGTTCGTGGAAGTGCGGATTCCTGAGCAGCGGCTCCCGAAGGAGAGCCTTCGCTCCTGACGGGGGAGAGCTCCGCCTGGAAGCGACGTAGTTCCAAACCCATAGTAGTTCCTGGTAGAAGACAGGCAGCTCCCGCAGGCCGGCACGCCTGCCACCCACTTTCGCAAACAGGAGCTGCGTGTCGTAATTGAGGCCGTGCAGCTGGCGGAAGAAAAACATCACCAGCGCACACCATCTCGAAGGATTCTCGACGTACAGGTATCTCTGCAGCGTCTGAAGACAGAAAGTCGCAGCCTGGGTGCGAAGGCACACCAGCGCCTGACTGCCCTCCCTAAGCGGGAGACACAGAACCGCGGCAGAGACCCAGTGCTTCCTTTTGTCCCAGAAGAAGTCGATGAGCTTCTTCTGCATCTTGGCGACAAACGCAGGGGGAGGGATCAAAGTGACCAACCGGTACCACAACATGGCGGCCACCAGCTGGTTTATGACCAGCGCTCGACCCCTGTAGGACAACATTTGGAGTAGCCCTGTCCAGCGTCCTAGGCGAGCGGTGAATTTGGCCTCCAGCTCTTGCCAGTTCGCCGGCCAGGCGTCCTCGGCAGGGCTAAGTTAGACTCCCAAATAGAGGAGGTGCGTGGTGCTCCAGGCGAAAGGCCTAAACTCCTCCGGCAGGGAGTCCACCCGCCACTGACCCACCAGGAGTCCGGAACATTTCTCCCCGTTGATCTTGGCGGAGGATGCATCCGAGTAAATCTGCTGGCATTCCTGCATCCTCCGCAAGTCAGCGGGATCCGTGACCGTGAGGAGCATGTCATCGGCATAAGCGGAGAGGACCACCTCCACGCCCGGCCCTTGCAGAGCCAGTCCCGTCAACCTCTTCCGCAAGAGGCACAGGAAAGACTCCACGCAAATGGCATGTAACTGACAGGACATGAGGCATCCCTGATGCACACCCCTCCCGAAGCGAAGGGGCGCCGTCAAGGACCCGTTAACTTCAATCAGACACTCCGCGGCGGCGTACAGAAGTCGGATCTAGGCGACGAAATGCGTCCCGAACCCAAATGCGCGCAGAGTCCCGAAGAGATACTCATGATCTACCCTGTCGAACGCCTTCTCCTGATCCAGGGAAAGGAAGGCGACTGACAGACCAGCCCTCTGGGAGTGGTGGACCAGGTCCCGGACCAGATGGATGTTATCGTGGATGGTCCGGCCCGGGACCATGTAGGACTGGTCGGGGTGGATCATGTGGGCCAGCATGGTGCCAAGGCGAGCAGACATGGCCCTGGCAAATATTTTATAGTCCATGCTGAGGAGGGAGACCGGGCGCCAGTTCTTAAGGAGGCGGAGATCGCCCTTCTTAGGCAGCAGGACAATGACCGCCCTGCACTAAGAGAGAGGCATCTCCCCGGTCGCCAAACTTTCCCCCAGGACCCGCGCCTAGTCGCCCCCCCAAGACGTCCCAGAATGCCCTGTGGAACTCCACGGTCAGCCCGTCCAGCCCCGGGGACTTTCCCCTAGAGAACTGGCGGAGGGCGCCGGTCAGCTCCGCCAGGCTTAGCGGAGCGTCCAATTTTTCAGCGTCCTCCGGGCTGACCTTCAGCAGGTCCTCCCACAAAACTCTGCGCGCATCCTCGCTGGACGGATGCGGAGAGAACAGAGCCCCGTAATAGGCACGGGTCTCCGCGCTGATTCCCTCCGGATCCGAGACCAGTGATCCGTCATCGGCCAGCAGCCCCAAGAGCTGCTTACAGGCCTCCCGTCTTTTTTCCAGCAAGTAGAAGAAGGGGGAGCCGCGGTCCAGGTCCCGCAGGAGCTGGATCTGCGACCTCACGTTCGCGCCTCGGGACCCGACGAGCTGCAGGTCCTTCAGCGCACCCTTCTTCTCTTCGTACACCTTCCGCAGGGCCGGGTCCTCGACGACCTGACCGAGATGGGACTCCAGGTCGAGCACCTCCTTCTCCAACCGCCCGACCCGGGCCTCCCGCCTCTTGGTCGACCCCTTCGCGTACTTCTGACAGAAGAGATGGATGTGAGCCTTGCCCACGTCCCACCATAGCCTCAAGGAGGGGAAGCCCCCCCGCATCCTTCTCCAGTCAGCCCAGAACCGACGAAACGAATCCCGGAACCGCGCGTCCTCCAGCAGCAGGTTGTTAAAATGCCAGTACGCGGACCCCCCCCCACGTGCGCAGCAGAGTGAGCTCCGCACACACCAGGTGGTGGTCCGTGCACGGCACTGGCCGCGTGGAAGCCGCCGGAACGCAGGAGACGTACGCCCGGGAAATGTAGAGGCGGTCAATTCTGGACCTTCCTCCCCCAGACCTCACGCTGGTGAATGCGCTGGAGTCGGGGTGGAGATTTCGCCAGACGTCCACCAAGTCGAAGGACCCGACCAGGTCCCTCAACTTCTCCATCGCCGCCGGGCTTCGCGGGGCACCCGAACGGTCCTTCACCTCGAGGCTGCAGTTAAAATCCCCCCCGAGGTTGACGCACTCGCCCACGTCGACGCAGCCCAAAAGAGCGGACACTTCTTCGAAGAAGCGCACTTGCTGCGCACCGGTCTGAGGGGCGTACACGTTCACTAGATGGAGCGGCACGCCCCCCAGGCGAACAGTGACCTGGAGCAAGCGGCCCGGCACGTGCTCCTTGTCCCCCAAGATCTCCGGCTGAAAATGCGGGGCCAGCAAGATAGCCACCCCGCTAGAATTTTTGGAGCGGTGACTCATGCTGACACCTCCTTGCCACTCCAGGAGCCATGTGGCTTCGTCTCCCGGAACGGTGTGGGTTTCTTGCAGGAAACACACCGCATACTTCCCGTCCCGATGGACCGAGAAGTTGTTGAATCTGCGGCGCGCCTCCCTGCTGCCGTTGATGTTGAGGCTGGCTATGGTTATCTTCATGTCAGAAGTATAGTGCAACCTCTTCCTACACCTAACGGGGGGAGGGAGCGCAGCCACTGGTCAGCCGCCACTTCCTCAGCAGCCCAGTGAGAAACGTTCTGAGGCGACGCAGCTCGAGTGGGTCCACGCCCTCATCCGCGCCCATGATTTTAACGGCGGCGCGGACGGACACGATTAGCAGCGCCAGCTCCGACCACCTGTCGAGGGCCAGCCGGTTCTTATTTTGCCGACCCCGGCACGTGGCCATAAATTCCCGGAGTTCCCTTACGGGAATGAGGAGAGACTCGGCGAGGGGCACGAGGTCATCCAGCGCCTCGTGGACAGTGGAGTCTAAATCGTCCTCCGTGCCCATCACTGAGTCCCCATCCTCCTCCAGGGGGTCGTCACCAGCGGCCGACCCGTCCATCGCGCAGTGCGCGGCGAACGGCTCGGCCGCACCAGCCGGCCCAGCCTCCGCCCGGATCCCACCCCCAGGATCGGCGGCAGAGGATTCCTCCCTGGGCTCCTCTAGGGACGCCGGGCCAGAAGACAGCGGCGGTTCGGAGTCCCCCCCTGCCTCAGACGCCAGAACAACCGGAGAATCCGGGGAGAGAACAATTCCCAGTTCCTCCAGTACGTCCGGCACCAGAGACGCAGCCAGGGGGCCATCCTCCTCCCCGCCACCAGCCTCCGACCCAGCTGATGGGGTGTTCTCAATTAAAACATCCACTGGGACGAGCAGCCCCTGGGAGATGTCCGGGTCGCATTGGGCGAGTTCATTTTCCTCGAGCTCGCCCGACCCGGCGAGGGGTAACGGCACCGATAAAATGTCAGTAGCCGTGGGTTGTTCCGCGACCCCCCCCACGGGCACGGTCTCGTCCCCATCCCCGGGAGTCACGTGCCGGACAGACACATCTGCCTCAGCCTCCCGAGGGACAGGCGACCCCTGCCGATCGCTGGTGATGATGATAGCGGGGGCGGGGGGGCGCAGTACCGGCGGCGGGCGACGACTCCCCCTGCTCGGAGGGACCTTCCTCCTCCCGGTCCTCCTCCTCTTCCAGGGGGTTGCGCCTTCTTTTTAGCACGGAGGGAGCGAGGGAGACCTCCATGTCTGCAGAGGCCTCCTCCTCTGCTCCCTCCGGCGGAGCAGGTTTGTCGGGTTCCTCGGCCCCGAGCCCGGCCGCAGGTATTGGCGTTACCGCTGCAGCGGTTGCGGCCACAGGCTGGGGCACGAAGCCCCTCCCACTCACGTCTGCCCTGATTAACTCCGCGAGGAGTGCGGGTGTAAGGGGCGCAAGGGGCAAGGGCTGGCCATCCACGGGGGGACCCGCCCTAAGGTGTTTATTTTTCCGCCGCGCCTTCTTTCCGGCCGGACGCGCTCCCTTCCCCCCGCCGGAGGCCTTGGTGGCATTGGCCCCCGACGTCGACCGCGCATCAGATGTTCCCGACGCGCGGGCAGATCCGGGGGGAGGAGCGGCGGCGGCGCCAGCCTCGGCCGCACGAGATGATCCGGCGGCCTTGGAGGCGGGGCAGTTTTACCGGATGTGCCCCACCTCCTTGCAGGCATGGCACCGCACACCGTCCGACATCCAGAAGACGCGATAGGCTGTCCCCTCGTGGTGGACGACGAACGCCCCGTCGGTGTCCTCCTCCCGCGCCAGCTGGATAAACAGCTGGCGCCGCAAGGAGAAGACGTGGCGAAGACTGGCTTCCCGGAAGCCGAGCGGGATGGGCGTAATCCCCGACCTCACCTCCCCAAGTTGGCATAAATGGGGGAGGAGGAGCTCACCAGGAACATAGGGCGGGATGTTCGAGATGACGATCCTCTGCGCGGTGGCCTCGAGAGGATCCACCGGCAGGAAGGTCCCGCCCACGGTGAGCCCCTTGGCGACGGCCAGGGACACCGCCCGCTCCGACCCCAGGAAGAACACAGCCTTCCCGTACATTTTTGAGGCTGCGACGATGACTGAGGGGCCGACAACCCCAGCCATGGCTTTAACGCAGGCCTCAATGGTCATAGTGGGGTGAGTGTAGCTCTTCACCCCAAGCTTTTTTGTCATAAGTTTAAAAGGTGACGGGGCAGCAGAAGCAGCGGGAGCAGCTGTGGCTGTGGCTGCCACTCCCGCATAAGCCCTGGCTGGCCCCGCCACCGGCGAAGATGCCGTCGCCATTATGGGGTGTTTTTATAAGGGCTACACTCACCCCAAGTCACAGGCCTGAAGGTGTTAATGGCCTCAGGTATTTTTTGGTCCCCTATTGAGCAGAGGGAGCTGTTTAAAATGAAGACACACCTCTCCCCTTATTGATTAAAATTGGGAGAGGGGCCTTCTCCCCTCTGCTCAATAGGCAATTAATAAAAAGAGATGAAATTGAGGTGCCTCAGAGAAATAGGCAGAGAGAGACAAAGAGAGAGAGAGAGGGGGCGTGGGAAGGAGGGAGGCCGCAAGGACAGGGTTGCCACTCAGGATGGTGGGTGGGTGGGTGTTGGCAGGGGTGCACTCTCCGATGGGAATTTAAAGTCTTTGAAGGTGGTCTTCTGGCAGGGGGAGAAGATGTCTTTACCTGGGAAAGCTGAAGATGCCCCAGGCTCAGTCCCACACCAGGTCTTAATGATGTAATTGGACTTTACCTCGGCAGCTCCAGCCGTCCCAGGTCAGGCAATGGAAGGGGTGCTTATTAGTGGTGTGTGTGGCCTAGTTTTTAACAAGAGCCACACACACACACACAGACACCCCTTGATGATCCGGCCTTGTTTCTTCTTTTCTCCACCCACCTAAAATACAAAGTATTTGGGAGAGTGCACCAAATAACACCCACCTGAAAGATAATGTTGTTCTTCCCTCCTTCCAAACAGTCGGTGGTTGTTGGTTGTTTCTCTCCCCTCTCTCCCTCTCCTGAAGTGGAGGCCAATTTGGGGAGGCAGTAATGGAAAGGCCTCTCCCCTGGTTGGTGTTGTTGCTGGCCTCCCTTCTCCTTCTCCTCCTCTGTCCTCTCTCTCCAGGCACCTCAGTTGCTGTGATGATGGTGGAGGTGGAGGTGGTGGTGGTCTATCGATATCCTCCTCTTCCTGGTCAGGAGACCACCACTTTCCACTCTCCTGGTTTGGCTGCTCCTTCTCCTCCTGCTGACTGAGGCAGCTGCACAGCCAGAAATGCTGGAACAGAGGGTAACTTAAGATTGAAATACAGAAGCCTGCTATGGCTTTATATACAGGGGTGGTCACTGCCGGTACTGCAGTATCGAATCAGTTCTTCTCTTAAAGGCACATACACAACAATTCCTCCCCTTTTAGACAAACAGTACATAACATTCATTTAACAACTAAATAATAACTAATTACAATTACAATTTTCTCTGTACTGTATACATCAACTGAAATAATCATTTATAAGTTCAGTCATTGAGGAAGCTTCCTGATCCTGACTGGATAGCGCCTTTCTCGAGTATCCTGTTCTTGCGGCGGAGTTGATCTGGCTCATTGTCATTGGTTGGTTCGTCAGCTTCCAATACCACTGCTTCTGAGGTAGACGCAATCTGTACTTTGGGTTGATTACCAGGTGCACCTGCTCATGGTATGGGTTTGGCTTGTTCCTGTGACTCTAGAATCTGGTCAGCATGGCGTCTCACGATGCTCTCTCCAACATCCACTGTGTACATTAGTGGTCCCTGCTGTGTACATATCGTTCCTGGCTGCCATTTTTCTGTTCGGTAGTCGCGGGCCAAGACTGGTTGCCCTATCTCGAAGCTCCTGGTTGGCTTCTCATTTATGTGCTGGAATTGCTTATCCTCAACATCTCGTCTTATGTTTGGTTTGAGCAAATCCAGGCGACATCTTAGCCTTCGGTTGAAGAACATTATGGCTGGAGCTTGGTTGGTGACTGCATGTGTCGCATTCCGGTAAGCAAACAAGAAATTATCCACCGTGTGTTGTAGTGGTATGTCGTCATTATGCATTGCCACTATGGCCTTTTTAAAGGTCTGAACAAACCTCTCAGCCAATCCATTTGTGGCTGGATGATATGGGGCAGATGTGTAATGCTTCACCCCATTATTCCTCAGAAACCTCCGGAAATCTTCTAACACAAACTGTGGCCCATTGTCGGAGCAAATCTGTTCTGGCAACCCATTCCTGGTGAAGATGGTCCGTAGGACTGCAATAGTTTTCTCCGTGGTGGTGGAGGACATTTTGATGACCTCTGGCCATTTCGAATGGGCATCCACAGCGATTAGGAACATTGAGTCCATAAATGGACCAGCAAAATCAATGTGTACCCGTTGCCATGGAGATGAGGGCCACTCCCATGGATATAGCAGGGCCTGTGGTGCAGCGTTTTGGACCTTCTGGCAGTCTGTGCATCTCTTGGTCATATCCTCGATTTCTTTATCGATTCTTGGCCACCACACAAACGCCCTGGCTAGGCTCTTCATTTTTACCCCTCCCAGATGACCCTCATGAAGCTCATTGAGCACTCTATTTCTCAACTTGAGTGGAATTACCACTCGGGATCCACACATCAAGGTCCCCCGGCACACTGTCAGCTGTTCTCTCCTTGGCGAGAATGCTGGCAACAGTGAGTCGCCATGTGCTGGCCATCCCTTCACCGTCAAATCATAGACCCGAGAGAGTGTTGGGTCATTTCGGGTTTCTTTCTCTATACTTGAGTTTGTAACAGATAGACATTCAACTATGGTCGCATGGAATATCTCAACAGGGTCCACTGCAGGTGCTTCCTCTACCGTAGGCAACAGTAGGCGCGACAGCCCATCAGCGTTTCCATGCTGTTTCGTACCCTTGTACTCTATGTCGTACTGATGTGCCCCGAGAAAAAGTGACCATCTTTGCAGCTGTTGCGCCGTCATCACCGGAACGCCCTTCTTTGGGTTAAAAAGGGAGATCAGGGGCTGATGATCAGTCAGTAGGGTGAATTTCTGCCCGTGCAGATAGTGATTGAACTTCTTCACCCCCCACACCAGGCTGAGGGCCTCCCTGTCAATCTGGGCATAGTTACGCTCGGCTGAGGTTAACGAGCACGAAGCAAATGCTATTGGCCTCTGAACCATCAGGGAATTTGTGTGACAGCACCGCTCCGATGCCGTAGGGAGATGCATCACATGCTAACCGAATCGGTAGTGTTGGATTGTAGTGGGCCAATACTTCTTTTGAAGTGATTAGGCATTTGCATTTCTGAAAGGCACGCTTACACTCATTACTCCATTTCCATGTTACTCCAGTTTGCAGTAGGGCGTTCAGTGGGTGCAGAATTGTGGATAAATTCGGCAAGAACTTATGGTAGTAGTTCACCAACCCGAGGAACAACCTCAGTTGCGACACATTTTCTGGTGCTGGAGCCTTGACTACAGCCTCAATCTTGTCCGGCGACTTATGCAACCCTTCCTCATCAATCATGTGGCCACAATGCGAGATTTGTCTCCTGAAGAACTCGCATTTGGGGTGGTTGGCTCGTAGCCCATATTCCTGTAATCTCGTGAGCACCTGCTCCAGGTTGGCAAGGTGTTCACTGTCATTTTCGCCTGTAACTAGGATGTCGTCCAAATAACACTGGGACCCCGGGATCCTTTGCAGGACTTCTTCCATTGCCCTCTGCCAAATAGCCAGGCCTGATGCTACCCCGAATACCAGTTGATTGCACTGGTAAAGGCCTTTGAGAGTGTTTATCGTGAGGTATTTCTTAGATGCATCTTCCACCTCCATTTGTAGATACGCTTCGGCCAGATCAATCTTTGTAAAGCGTTTCCCTCCAGATAGTGAGGCGTAAATATCTTCTATCCGTGGAAGTGGATATTGTACTGTGTGCAGGACTGGGCTCACAGTTACCTTGAAGGCCCCACAGATGCGAACCTTCTTCGGTTCCCCAGGCGTGCTGCTCAATGATTTCTTCATTACAGGAATGATGGGTGTGGCCCACTCGCTCCAGTCCACCTTGGACAGCACACCCGAACACTCCAGACTCTCCAGCTCTGCTTCAACGGCTGGACGGATCGCGTAAGGTACCGGTCTGGCCTTAAAAAATGTTGGGTTTGCGTTATCTTCGATTTTTATTGTTGCCGTTACTCCTTTTAGAGTCCCAAGTCCTTGTTGGAACACCTCTTTCGCGTCAGTTAGAATTTTTGACAGTCATCCAGGTGTGACGTCATCATCCTTTTTATCAGTCACAGTTAGCGCCTGAATGGAATGCCAATCCAATTGTATTTTTCGGATCCATTCACGTCCCAATAATGGTGGTCCTCCATCTGGTAATATATATAGATACAGTTTCTGTGTTTCCTTGCTGTTGTATTCAACTGGCACCCTTATTTTTCCTCTGGGGTAGACTTTTGCCCCTTGTATGCCTTCAATGCAATGGACGTGTCCTTCAAGGGTATGTGTGAGAATAGCCGCTCATAGTCTCGTCGATTCATGACAGTTAGGGCTGATCCTGTGTCCAATTCCATCTTTACTGGGGACCCTGCTATCATGAGGGTGACCCAAATGGTTCGGTGATCCTCCTTTGCGATCACGTTGTGTAACTTTAGACAACTTAGTCTCCTGCTCCCGGAGTCCTTATCACTCTCCTGATCTTCCGAACTACTGTCTGTCAATTTCTTTACTTTCTTGTACTTTTCCTTAATAGTTCTTGTAGTGTTGGTTTTCTTTCCCGACCTGCAGACTCTTGCTATGTGTCCCATTTTCCCACATTGCCTGCATACTTTGTCCTTAATCCAGCAGTCCTTCTGATCATGGGTTGTTCTGCCGCAGCGATAGCACTTTTCTGCTCCATACGCCATTTCGTTAGCGCTGTATTCCTGTGGTTTCTGTTGTATTTCCGCAGCTCCCCGTGCTGCTGCTTCGTAGGATACTGCCACGCTGAAAGCCTGTTCTAGCATCAGGTCCTTTTCCGAAAGTAGTCGTTTCTGGGTTCTTTCACTCTGGAGCCCGTAGACAAACTAATCCCGCAAGGTGTCTGCCAGTCTTGCTCCGAACTGGCAGTGCTTCGATAACTTGCGTAGTTCCGTAAGATAGTCAGCATTGTTCTCATCTTTGTGCTGGTTTCTTTTATGGAACTTGAATCTTTCTGCTATCAGCAGCAGTGTAGGGTTTAGGTGTTCTTGTAAGATATTAACAATCTCTTCAAAACTTTTCTCCATTGGTTTAGCTGGGGTAATTAAATTCCGCAATAGGCCATACATTCTCGCGCCCATCAAATTTAATAATACCGACGCCTTCTTTCCATCGGCCACCTCATTTGCCTTGCAGTACACTTCAATTCTTTCCACATACGTGGTCCACTCTTCTACCTCGTTGTCGAAAGCAGTGATACTGCCACGCTTCGGCATCTTGAGTGATTTAAAATGGCGCCTCCCGCGCTTTTTCTTCTTCCCCAACGGAATAAAATGGCGCCTCCCGCACTTTTCCTTCTTCCCCAATGTAATAAAATGGCGCCTCCCACGCTTTTCCTTCTTCCCCTTGCTGCCACCCTAGCGTTCTACAGGGTAATGGCGGCAACCCGTGGCTTCGGCGCGTATCACTTTTCCTTCCCCACATTCTATCCTCTCCACGCTGCCCTGTTCTTGAGCACCGACCCTCTCTCTCTCTCTTCCTCCCGACAACGCTGCACGACCCCTTTGCAGAGCCGCTCGATCGAGCCCGAGCCCGCCGCAGTCCGGAAGGGTCAGCGCACTACCTGCTACCAGCACGACTTGCTGGAACACCTCAACTGTGGAGCCAGGCCCAGTTCTCCACAGCCTCCCCTGCAACTCTCCGATGGATCCCTGGGCGGTTGCCCGCGGTTGACGCCCGCCGTTCTGACTTCGACCTCCAAGAAGCTTCTCTTCAGGGAAAAGATCCCCGTGAGGTGATGCAGTACTGCAGGTGAGTTCGAACCTGCCCGTCACCAGTGTAATGTCCGAGTATAAATAATACACAGACTGCAGGAGAACAATAAAACAGGTATTTACTTGAACAGAGGGTACTCTTTTATTTGGACCCAAAAAAAAACCCAATTCGACTGTAAATAAACAAAAGTTCAACTAAAGCTTAACAAATCAAATTAAAATTTGGTTTTCCGTGTTGATGATGCACTCCAGTCCCCGCGGCGCCCACCGGTCGCGGAAATACTCAAGCGCACCGGCGGACACCGCGTGCTCCATCTCCAGGGCCACCCGGGCGCGAACATGGCCGCGGAAGAGATGCAGGCAATCCGGCTGGACGACCCCCTCGACCGCCCGCTGCCTGGACCAATTGATGGCTCTTTTAGCCAGGCCCAGGAGCAGGCCCACAAGGAGGTCCTCCAACCTGTCCGCTCCCCTCCGCACCGGGTGACCGTAGATCAAGAGCGTGGGACTGAAGTGCAACCAAAAATCGAGGAGCAGCCCCTTCAAGTAGTGAAAGAGGGGCTGCAACCTCTCACAATCCATATAAACATGAAACACGGACTCCTCCAGGCCGCAAAAAATGCAGGCGGCCTGGGAGTCCGTGAACCTACTTAAAACCTTATTGCACGGGACCGCTCCGTGCAACACCCTCCAGGCCAAGTCCCCGATGGAACAAGGGAGGACTCCCGCATAGAGAGCCCTCCATTGGGGACCTCCGCTACCGCCGGTCGGCAAAACGCCACGCCAAGGCGTGTCCGGACGGTAGACGAAGATGGCAAAGTGGAGAGTGTGCAGGAGCAGCCCGTACAGGAAACCCCTCCGCGCGGAATGAAAAGGCACGGAGGGTATTTCCTCGAGACGGCTCAAGTTGTGAGGCGCCGGTTCCCGAGGGGAGTTTCGGGGCCGGGCGCCGATGAGGAATTCCGTCCGAACGGGGGTAAGCTCGGACGGGATCACCCCACGTGCTTGAGCCGCCTCGATACACCTAGTGGAGTCGGGGCCCAGTGCCGCTTTTACCGATTCGATGGTTTCGACCGCGAGCTGGACGTTGGCCCAGGACAGGCGCCGCGCCAGCTCCTCTGGCGCCATCCAGCCCGCTCCTCCGCCATCGAGCAGGTCCCCGACTCTGGTCACCTTGCCAGCCACAGCCCTACCCTCCGCCAGCCGCCCGAACCCGTGTTCGTGGAGGTGCGGATTCCTGAGCAGCGGCTCCCGAAGGAGAGCCGCCGCTCCTGACGGGGGAGAGCTCCGCCTGGAAGCGACGTAGTTCCAAACCCATAGTAGTTCCTGGTAGAAGACAGGCAGCTCCCGCAGGCCGGCACGCCTGCTGCCCACTTTCGCAAACAGGAGCTGCGTGTCGTAATTGAGGCTATGCAGCTGGCGGAAGAAAAACGTCGCCAGCGCACACCATCTCGGAGGATTCTCGACGTACAGGTATCTCTGCAGCGTCTGAAGACGGAAAGTCGCAGCCTGGGTGCGAAGGCACACCAGCGCCTGACCGCCCTCCCTAAGCGGGAGACACAGAACCGCGGCAGAGACCCAGTGCTTCCTTTTGTCCCAGAAGAAGTCGATGAGCTTCTTCTGAATCTTGGCGACAAACGCAGGGGGAGGGATCAAAGTGACCAACCGGTACCACAACATGGCGGCCACCAGCTGGTTTATGACCAGCGCTCGACCCCTGTAGGACAACACTCGGAGCAGTCCTGTCCAGCGTCCTAGGCGAGCGGTGACTTTGGCCTCCAGCTCTTGCCAGTTCGCCGGCCAAGCGTCCTCGGCAGGGCTAAGGTAGACTCCCAAATAGAGGAGGTGCGTGGTGCTCCAGGCGAAAGGCCTGAACTCCTCCGGCAGGGAGTCCACCCGCCACTGACCCACCAGGAGTCCGGAACATTTCTCCCAGTTGATCTTGGCGGAGGATGCGTCCGAGTAAATCTGCTGGCATTCCCGCATCCTCCGCAAGTCAGCGGGATCCGTGACCGTGAGGAGCACGTCATCGGCGTAAGCCGAGAGGACCACCTCCACGCCCGGCCCTTGCAGAGCCAGTCCCGTCAACCTCTTCCGCAAGAGGCGCAGGAAAGGCTCCACGCAAATGGCATATAACTGACCGGACATGGGGCATCCCTGACGCACCCCCCTCCCGAAGCGAAGGGGCGCCGTCAAGGACCCGTTAACTTTAATCAGACACTCCGCGGCGGCGTACAGAAGTCGGATCCGGGCGACGAAATGCGTCCCGAACCCGAATGCGCGCAGAGTCCCGAAGAGATACTCGTGATCCACCCTGTCGAACGCCTTCTCCTGATCCAGGGAAAGGAAGGCGACCGACAGACCAGCCCTCTGGGAGTGGTGGACCAGGTCCCGGACCAGATGGATGTTATCGTGGATGGTCCGGCCCGGGACCGTGTAGGACTGGTCGGGGTGGATCATGTGGGCCAGCACGGTGCCAAGGCGAGCAGACATGGCCCTGGCAAAGATTTTATAGTCCGTGCTGAGGAGGGAGACCGGGCGCCAGTTCTTAAGGAGGCGGAGATCGCCCTTCTTAGGCAGCAGGACAATGACCGCCCTGCGCCAAGAGAGGGGCATCTCCCCGGTCGCCAAACTTTCCCCCAGGACCCGCGCGTAGTCGCCCCCCAAGACGTCCCAGAACGCCCTGTGGAACTCCACGGTCAGCCCGTCCAGCCCCGGGGACTTTCCCCTAGAGAGCTGGCGGAGGGCGCCGGTCAGCTCCGCCAGACTTAGCGGCGCGTCCAATTTTTCGGCGCCCTCCGGGCCAACCTTCGTCAGGTCCTCCCACAAAACTCTGCGCGCATCCTCGCTGGACGGATCCGGAGAGAACAGAGCCCCGTAATAGGCGCGGGTCTCCGCGCTGATTCCCTCCGGATCCGAGACCAGAGATCCGTCGTCGGCCAGCAGCCCCAAGAGCTGCTTACGGACCCCCCGTCTTTTTTCCAGCGAGTAGAAGAAGGGGGAGCCGCGGTCCAGGTCCCGCAGGAGCTGGATCCGCGACCTCACGTACGCGCCTCGGGACCCGACGAGCTGCAGGTCCTTCAGCGCGCCCTTCTTCTCTTCGTACACCTTCCGCAGGGCCGGGTCCTCGACGACCTGACCGAGACGGGACTCCAGGTCGAGCACCTCCTTCTCCAACCGCCCGACCCGGGCCTCCCGCCTCTTGGTCGACCCCTTCGCGTACTCCTGACAGAAGAGACGGATGTGAGCCTTGCCCACATCCCACCATAGCCTCAAGGAGGGGAAGCCCCCCTGCTTCCTTCTCCAGTCGGCCCAGAATCGACGAAACGAATCCCGGAACCGTGCGTCCTCCAGCAGCAGGTTGTTAAAATGCCAGTACACGGACCCCCCCCGCGCGCGCAGCGGAGCGAGCTCCGCCCACACCAGGTGGTGGTCCGTGCACGGCACCGGCCGCATGAAAGCTGCCGGAACGCAGGAGACGAACGCCCGGGAAATGTAGAGGCGGTCGATTCTGGACCTTCCTCCCCCAGACCTCACGCTAGTGAAGGCGCTGGAGTCGGGGTGGAGATTTCGCCAGACGTCCACCAAGTCGAAGGACCCAACCAGGTCCCTCAACTTCTCCATCGCCGCCGGGCTTCGCGGGGGACCCGAACGGTCCCTCGCCTCGAGGGTGCAGTTAAAATCCCCCCCGAGGATGACGCACTCGCCCACGTCGATGGAGCCCAAGAGAGCGGACACTTCTTTGAAGAAGCGCACTTGCTGCGCACTGGTCTGAGGGGCGTACACGTTCACTAGATGGAGCGGCACGCCCCCCAGGCGAACAGTGACATGGAGCAAGCGGCCCGGCACGTGCTCCTTGACCCCCAAGATCTCCGGCTGAAAATGCGGGGCCAGCAAGATAGCCACCCCGCTGGAATTGTTGGAGAGGTGACTCATGCTGACCCCTCCTTGCCACTCCAGGAGCCACGTGGCTTCGTCTCCCGGAACGGTGTGGGTTTCTTGCAGGAAGCACACCGCATACTTCCCGTCCCGAAGGACCGAGAAGTTATTGAATCTGCGGCGCGCCTCCCTGCTGCCGTTGATGTTGAGGCTGGCTATGGTTATCTTCATGTCAGAAGCATAGTGCAACCTCTACCTACACCTAACGGGGCGAGGAAGCGCAGCCGCTGGTCCGCCGCCACTTCCTCAGCAGCCCAGTGAGAAACGTTGTGAGCCGACGCAGCTCGAGCGGGTTAACACCCTCGTCCGCGCCCAAGATCTTAACGGCGGCGCGGACGGAATCGATGAGCAGCGCCAGCTCCGACCACCTGTCGAGGGCCAGCCGGACCTTATTGCGCTGACCCAGGCACGTGGCCATAAAATCCCGGAGTTCCGTTACAGAAATGAGGGGGACTCGGCAAGGGGCACGAGGTCATCCATCGCCACGTCGGCGCTGGAGTCCGAATCGTCCTCCGTGCCCATCACCGAGTCCCCATCCTCCTCCAGGGGGTCGTCACCAGCGGCCGACCCGTCCGCCGCGCAGTGCGAAGCGAACGACTCGGCCGCGCCAGCCAGCCCCGCCTCCGCCCGGATCCCACCCCCAGGATCGGTGGCAGAGGATTTCTCCCTGGGCTCCTCTAGGGGTGCCGGGCCAGAAGACGGCGGCGGTTCAGAGCTCCCCTCCGCCTCAGACGCCGGAACGACCGGAGAAACCGGGGAGAGAACAATTTCCAGCTCCTCCAGTACGTCCGGCACCAGAGACGCAGCCAGGGGGCCATCCTCCTCCCCGCCACCAACCTCCGACCCAGCGGACGGGGGGTTTTGAATTAAAAGCTCTACCAGGACGAGCATCCCCTGGGAGACGTCCGGGTCGCATTGGGCGAGCTCATTAACCTCGAGCTCGCCCGACCCAGCCCCCAGGCTGCCCGACCCGGCGAGGGGTAACGACACCGATAAAAGGTCAACTTCAATTACTGCCGCGGGTTGTTCCGCAACCCCCCCCACGGGCTGGGTCTCATCCCCATCCCCGGGAGGCACGTGCTGGACAGACACATCTGCCTCAGCCTCCCGAGGGACAGGCGACCCCTGCCGATCGCTGGTGATGACGACAGCGCTGGGGGGGTGGGGGGGCGCAGTACCCGCGGCGGGCGACGACTCCCCCTGCTTGGAGGGACCTTCCTCCTCCCGGTCCTCCTCCTCATCCAGGGGGTCGCGCCTTCTTTTTAGCACGGAGGGAGCGAGGGAGACCTCCATGTCTGCAAAGGCCTCCTCCTCGACTCCCTCCGGCGGAGCAGGTTTGTCGGGTTCCTCGGGCCCGAGCCCGGCCGCAGGTATTGGCATTACCGCTGCGGCGGTTGCGGCCACAGGCTCGGGCACGGGGCCCCTCCCGCTCACATCTGCCCTGATCAACTCCGCGAGGAGCGCGGGTGTAAGGGGCTCAAGGGGCAAGGGCTCACCATCCACGGGGGGACCTGCCCCAAGGTGCTTCTTTTTTCCCCGCGCCTTCTTTCCGGCCGGACACGCTCCCTCCCCCCCGCCGGAGGCCTTGGTGGCATCGGCCCCCGACGTCAACCGCGCATCAGACGTACTTGACGCGCGGGCAGATCCGGGGGGAAGGGCGGCGGCGGCGGCGCCAGCCTCGGCCGCACGAGATGATCCGGCGGCCTTGGAGGCAGGGCAGTTCCTCCTGATGTGCCCCACCTCCCTGCAGGCATGGCACCTCACACCGTCCGACGTCCAAAAGGCGCGGTAGGCGGTCCCCTCGTGGAGGACGACGAACGCCCCTTCAGTGTCCTCCTCCCGCGCCAGCTGGATAAACAGCTGGCGCCGGAAGGAGAAGACGTGGCGAAGGCTGGCCTCCCGGAAGCCGAGCGGGATGGGTGTGATCCCCGACCTCACCTCCCCAAGTTGTCGCAAATGGGGAAGGAGGAGCTCACCAGGAACATAGGGCGGGACGTTGGAAATAATGATCCTCTGCGCGGTGGCCTCGAGAGGATCCACCGGCAGGAAGGTCCCGCCCACGGTGAGCCCCTTGGCGACAGCCAGGGACACCGCCCGCTCCGACCCCAGGAAGAACACAGCCTTCCCATACATTTTCGAGGCCGCGACGATGGCTGAGGGGCCGACAACCCCAGCCATGGCCTTGACGCAGGCCTCGATGGTCATAGTGGGGTGAGTGTAGCTCTTCACCCCAAGCTTTTTTGTTATTAATCGAAAAGGTGACGGGGCAGCAGGAACAGCGGGAGCAGATGTGGCTGTGGCTACCACTCTCGCATAGGTCCCGGCTGGCCCCGCCACCGGCGAAGATGCAGTCGCCATTCTGGGGTGCTTTTTTTAAGGGCTACACTCACCCCAAGTCACAGGCCTGAAGGTGTTAATGGCCTCGGTGTATATATATATTTTTTTGTCCTCAATTGAGCAGAGGGAGCTGATTAAAATGAGGACACACCTCTCTCCTTATTGATTTAAATTGGGAGAGGAGCCCTCGCCCCTCTGCTCAATTGGCAATTAATAAAATAGATGAAACTAAGGTGCCTTAGAAAGACAGGCAGAGAGAGACAAAGAGAGAGAGAGAGAGGTGGGGGGGTGGGAAGGAGGGAGGCCGCAAAGGGCAGTGTTGCCACTCAGGATGGTGGGTGGGTGTAGGCAGGGTTGCACTCTCCGATGGAAAAAGTCTTTGGTGATGGTGGTCTTCTGGCAGGGGGAGAAGACGTCTTCACCTGGAAAAGCTGGAGAAGCCCAGGCTTAGTCCTGCAACAGGTCTTAACGATGCAATTAAATTAAATTAAATTAAGGACTTCACCTTGGGCAGCTCCAAGCTCTCCCAGGGCAGGCAATAGAAGGGATGCTAATTAGTGGTGTGTGTGGCCTAGCTTTTAACAAGAGCACACACACACACACACACTACACCCCTTGATGATCCGGCCTTGCTTCTTCTTTTCTCCCCCCACCTAAAATACAAAGTCTTGGGAGAGTGCCCCAAATAACACCCACCTGTAGATGTTCCGGATGAAGTTTTCTTCCCTCCTTTCAAGCAGTTGGTTTCTCTCCCCTCTCTCCCTCTCCTGAAGTGGAGGCCAAATTGGGGAGGCAGTGATAGAAAGGCCTCTCCCCTGGTTGATGTTGATGTAGGCCTCCTTTCTCCTTCTCCTCCTCTGTCCTCTCTCTCCAGGCACCTCAGTTGATGTAATGATGGTGGAGTTGGTGGTGGTGGTCCAACGTTCTCCTCCTCTTCCTGGTCAGGGGACCACCACTTTAATCCACTCTCCAAAGTCTGGCTGCTCCCTCTGCTCGTGCTTGCAGCTGAACAGAGGGTAACTTAAGACTGAAATACAGAAGCCTGCTATGGCTTTATATACAGGGGTGGCCACTGCCGGTACTGCAGTATAGAATCAGTTCTTCTCTTAAAGGCACATACACAACAACATCCCATTCCCTCTCATCCCACAATCTCTTCTGATTTACAAGCTGCAGATGGTGAAAGCATGCAGCCCTTGCTTTCCCCACTCTCCTCGCCACAACCCTACCCTTGTGCCTTTCTCCTTTCAGATACCTAGGAACCTTTCTCCTTTCAGATACCTAGGAACCTTTCTCCTTTCAGATACCTAGGAACCTTTCTCCTTTCAGATACCTAGGAACCTTTCTCCTTTCAGATACCTAGGAACCTTTCTCCTTTCAGATACCTAGGAACCTTTCTCCTTTCAGATACCTAGGAACCTTTCTCCTTTCAGATACCTAGGAACCTTTCTTCTTTCAGATACCTAGGAACCTTTCTCCTTTCAGATACCTAGGAACCGTTCTCCTTTCAGATACCTAGGAACCTTTCTCCTTTCAGATACCTAGGAACCTTTCTCCTTTCAGATACCTAGGAACTGCAACCTGGCCAGGCAGTGGTGGAAGAACAATAGGTGGAAGAGCAAGAAGACAGTGATGATGATGAAGAAACACCATCACTCGATTTCACATTCGCAGCCACCAGCTCAGATACTGTCACTGCACGTAATAGGATAGGTTAGAGGCAGGTTCAGGACTTGGCGAGACACCAGGCATGAATGGCCTGCAGCATGGGCAGAGGGCAAGGATAGCACAGGTGACAGCTCGCCGGAGGCCGAGGTCACACACGAGTTCTGCTTGAGAGGACTCAGATGAGCACTTCGATGGGGCGGGCTACAGAAGAGGGCTGTGGGTCTGCACATTGAAATGTTTGGTGCATTGGGAAGCCTGCCAGAAAGCCTGCGTGCAATGTCAAGGAACATGGAGGAGTCTGGCACCAGCATTGCACAGGGCTTTGTGCAGATCTTGGAGCCCATCCTTTTCAGCATAGAAGTGGTGGCCAACTTGATTAGCACACTTGTGGACCTAACCATGATGCAGGGTCTGATGGTCAATGTCTCAGTTTCCACTGCAGCACAAGCAGCAACCACCCAACATCAGTGCTGCAGTGGAAGCTCAGACTGCTGCCATCATGGCTCTGGATTCTAATGTTCAAAGGGGCTTTTGCAGTATCATAGCAGTCCAGCAATCTGTCCTCCAACAGACAACTGGGATTGCTGAGGCACCGCCCCAGGGGAGTGGAATTGGTCAGTGGAGCACGAACTTGCTGTCCTCTGTCAGAATGGTGTGGAGATGCTGGTGTTGGACTGGGGTGGACAAATGTAAGAAGTCACACAACACTAGGTTATAGTCCAACAGCTTTATTTGAAATCACAAGCTTTCGGAGCGCTGCTCCTTCGTCAGGTGAAGTGAAGTGTTGCATATAAGCACAGCATATATAGTCAGAGAGTACTGCCAGATGATTACAGGTAATCTTTCTAACTGCCCTTTATCACACCATCAAGTTTCTACAGACATGCAAGAAAGCAGACAAGATCCCGAAAGGACTACAGGTCACGAACCCACTCAAGTCGACTTACAACACAGACTACGCTGAGAGACTCTGCCATCGTACCTCTCGCACACTCCTCAACCATCTCGTACACCAGCTCTACGGCAGACGCTGCAACCTCGAAACCAAGATAGAGTCCATGTTCTCAGCCTGTGCTCAGGACACAGCAGACCAGCTACGAGACACCGCCAAACAGACTAAGCAACGGAACTACGCTGCCTACATACACACCAAGAACAGGAAGCTTGAGAAATTTGGCATCACCGCCAGCAGCAACCAAGCCTCCCCCGGTACCACGGTTGAAACCACAGGGAAGTCCATCGTCAACTTGTCCAATCACACCCTTCAACCAGACGAAATCGAAGTTCTCAGCCGAGGGCTCAATTTCTGCCCCACCACCAAAATGGACCCCATTGGTCTCGCGGCAGACACAGAGGAATTCATCAAGAGAATGAGGCTCCGGGAATTCTTCCACAAATCCCAAGATGTCAGCAGCGAACCCAATGAGACAATCAGTGATCTGGAACAGCAGACAGAGGGATCCGCAGTGCAGCAACCGAAGAAGAAAGAGTCAAATTGGACCCCTCCGGAGGGTCGCTGCCCTAAGCTTGACATGTATGCTCAAGCTGTCAGGAGATACATCAACACCAGATTCATCAGCCGCACTCACAAGACAGCCCAGAATGTCACCCGAGCACAACGCAATGCTATCTACGCTCTCAAGACCAACCGCAACATCGTCATCAAACCAGTAGACAAATGAGGAGCCATCGTCATATAGAACAGAACGGACTATTGCAAAGAAGCATACCGACAACTGGACAACCAGGAACACTACAGACAGTTACCCGCAGATCCGACCAAACAACACACCCGCCAACTCAACAGACTGATCAAGACCTTCGATCCAGACCTTCAAAGCATCCTACGTGCTCTCATCCCACATACTCCCTGCATGGGAGACTCCTACTGGCTCCCAAAGATACACAAAGCCAACACACCCAGACATCCTATCGTATCAGGCAACGGAACCCTGTGTGAGAACCTCTCTGGATACGTCGAGGGCATCCTGAAACCCATCGTACAGGGAACCCTCAGCTTCTGTCGTGACACTACAGACTTCTTACAGAAACTCAGCACCCAGGGACCAGTTGAACCAGGAACACGCCTCGCCACGATGGACATCTCGGCACTCTACACCAGTATCCCCCACGATGCCGGCATCGCTGCAACAGCCTCAGTACTCAACACCAACAACAGCCAATCTCCAGACGCCATCCTACAACTCATCCGCTTCATCCTTGACCACAATGTCTTCACCTTCGACAACCAGTTCTTTACCCAAACACACGGAACAGCCATGGGGACCAAATTCGCACCCCAATACACCAACATCTTCATGCACAAGTTCGAGCGAGACTTCTTCACTGCACAGGACCTCCAACCAACGCTATACACCAGATACATCAACGACACTTTCTTCCTATGGACCCACGGCAAAGAATCACTGAAAAGACTACACGATAACATCAACAAGTTCCATCCCACCATCAAACTCACCATGGACTACTCCTCAGAATCGGTTTCATTCTTGGACACACGAATCTCCATCAAAGACAGACACCTCAGCACTTCACTCTACCCCAAGTCCACGGACAACCTCACGATGCTCCACTTCTCCAGCTTCCACCCTAACCACGTTAAAAAAGCCATCCCCTATGGACAAGCCCTGCGAATACACAGGATCTGCTCAGACGAGGAGGAACACGATGGACACCTACAGATGCTGAAAGATGCCCTCGTAAGAATGGGATATGATGCTCGACTCGTTGATCGACAGTTCCGACGTGCCACAGCGAAAAATCGCATGTACCTCCTCAGAAGACAAACACGGGACACAACCAACAGAGTACCCTTCATCATCCAGTACTTCCCCGGAGCGGAGAAACTACGCCATGCTCTTCGCAGCTTTCAACATGTCATCGATGACGACGAACACCTCGCTAAGGCCATCCCCACGCCTCCACTACTCACCTTCAAACAGCCGCCTAACCTCAAACAGACCATTGTTCGCAGCAAATTACCCAGCTTTCAGGAGAACAGCGACCACGACACCACACAACCCTGCCACGGCAACCTCTGCAAGACATGCCAGATCATCAACACAGCTACCATCACCACTCATGAGGACACCACCCACCAGGTACATGGTACATACTCATGTGACTCGGTCAACGTTGTCTACCTCATACATTGCAGGAAAGGATGCCCCGGAGCATGGTACATCGGCGAAACCATGCAGACACTGCGACAACGGATGAACAGACACTGCGACAACGGATGAACGGACACCGCACAACAATTGCCAGGCAGGAGTGTTCCCTCCCAGTCGGGGAACACTTTAGCAGTCAAGGACATTCAGTCTCCGATCTTCGGGTAAGCATTCTCCAAGGCGGCCTTCGAGACACACGACAATGCAAAATCGTCGAGCAGAAACTGATAGCCAAGTTCCGCACTCATGAGGACGGCCTCAGCCGGGATCTTGGGTTCATGTCACGCTACATGTAACCCCACCTGACATAGAGACATCCAGACTCGAGTCGTCGTTGGCTTGTTCTCTCTACACAGATGCGGCCGGACCTGCTGTGATTTCCAGCAAAAAAATAGTTTTTTGGTTGTTTTTTGTTTTTCATACAGGCCCCAGCATCTGCAACATTTGACCCCTTGTGACCCCACCTCATTGTTCTTTGATGTAATGTTTTCCTGACTGACCTGTTTGGACACCATTCACACCTGTGATTGCTGTGATTATCTCTCTGCCGAGGTGTGATAAAGGGCAGTTAGAAAGATTACCTGTAATCATCTGGCATTGCTCTCTGACTATATATGCTGTGTTTATATGCAACTCTTCACTTCACCTGATGAAGGAGCAGTGCTCCGAAAGCTTGTGATTTCAAATAAAGCTGTTGGACTATAACCTGGTGTTGTGTGACTTCTTACATCTCTCTCAGAATGACAGCATTGGTGCTCCCACCACAGCCACTTCACCAGTGCCCTTGCTGTTGCCTGTCAGCCAGCCAGCCCAGACTGCTGCAGCCGAGATGGTGCAGTCTGCAGCCGGGCATTCTCGGCCCAGAGGTCATCCTCCAAGCCTATCTGAAGTCTCCTGCACTGAGAGTCAGCAGCCTTCCACCAGCCAAGTTGCAGCCACTGGTGTAGCACTTCGCAGGAGCACTAGGACAGGCAAAGGCACATGGAAGACAGGTACTAAGGAAAAATACAAGGGTGATTAGCTTACATTTATATGCAATATGGCATGATTTCCTTTATAAATTTGGTTTGGAATGTTTATTTGGTGGTGGCTTTTATTTTTGCATTGTGGTCAAGTGGATATTATGATGGTCAGTGACAGAGGGAATGTAAGGTGTGGGACTATTGGTGAATGGGGAATTGGGTTGTGTTTACTGGTAATGCACTTGGATGAGTTCTTCATGGATAGCCCAGCCATAAAGGGGCTGTTTAGGTTGCCTCCTCCTTCCTCCTCCTCCTCCTCCTCCTCCTCTTCCTCCTCCTCCTCCTCCCCTCCTCCTCTTCCTCCTAATCCTCCTTCTACTCATGATCCTGCTCCTCAGCTGGTCATCATATTGCTGGTGGGAGGGGCTGTTCCCTCATGATGGTGAGATTGTGCAGCAAGCAGCAGACCATGACGAATCTTGATACCTGCTCTGCCGAATACTGCAGGGCTCCTCCAGAGTGGTCCAGCAGTGGAAGCATTGTTTCAGCATGCCAATGGTCTGCTCTATCACATTTTGTGTGGCAGCACGGCTTTCATTGTATACATGCTGCCCACGTGTGCATGAGTTGCACACCAGAGTCATGAGTCATGTCATCAGTGGATAGCCCTTGTCACCCAGTAGCCACCCTTTGGTTTGGCTTGGTGGCTCAAGTGCAGATGGCACAGTGGAATGCTGCAGAATGAAGGCATCATGGCTGCTGCCAGGATACTGGGCATTAACCTGCATAATTCGTTGCCTATGGACATACACCAGCTGACCGTTGAGGTAGTACAACTGCCATCCTTACCTGGTCTAGCCTATATGTGACTCCAGACCCACAGCAATGTGGTTGACTCTTAACTACCCTCTGAAATGGCCTAGCAAGCGACTCATTTGTAAAAAACCGCTACGAAAAACAGTAGGAATAAAACCGGACGAACCACCCGGCATCGACTTCAGCACTGGCTATGGACACGACAACAACACACCTAGCCCAGTCGACCCTGCAAAGTCCTCCTTACCAACATCTGTGGATTTGTGCCAAAATTGGGAGAGCTGTCTGACAGACTAGTCAAGCAATAGCCTGACATATTCATACTCACAGAATCATACCTTTCAGCCAATGTCCCAAACTCCTCCATCACCATCCTTGGGTATGCCCTGTACCACAGGCAGGACAGACCCACCAGGGGTGATGGCATAGTGGTATACGGTCGGGAAGGAGTGGCCCTGGGAGTCCTCAATGTTGACTCTGGACCCGATGAAGTCTCATGGCTTCAGGTCAAGCATGGGCAAGAAAACCTCCTGCTGATTACCAACTACCACCCTCCCTCAGCTGATGAATCAGTACTCCTCCATGTTGAACATCACTTGGGAGAAGCACTGAGAGTAGCAAGGGCACAGAATGTACTCTGGGTGGGGGATTTCAATGTCCATCACCAAGAGTGGCTCGGTAGCACCACTACTGACCGGGCTGGCCGAGTCATGAAGGACATAGCTGCCAGTCTGGGCCTGCAACAGGTGGTGAGAGAAACAACACAAGGAAAAAACCTACTTGGCCCTCTTAGGGCGCTAGTGGGAGGCGCAAATCAACCGAATTTTTAGGCCAAGAAGTCAGGAAAAATTCCTTCAGCATATGTCACACCACTCTCTGTAGACTTTAACAACTTTAGGCAACTATAGAAAGCACTAAACACTTGTAGAATCATAGCAGCAGCCAGTAGAAATCAATTAGCAACTAACCTGTAAGTAGGTGATGATCCCTTTAAATAGGGCTGGTGATGGTCCTTCATGCTGCTGAATGCGTGTTCAACTGTGCAAACTTAAGAGAGGGCATTAGCTGGATTGTTGAGCTCCAAAATGGCAGCGCTGGCATCAAATTGACGTCTGATTGACGCCATAATCTGCCTACTCTGCATACATCCAGCAGACGCTCACTGCACACGCACTAACGCCCTCACCAATATGGAATCCGACGCTACTCACACCAGAAGTGTGAGCATACGTTGCGGATGCCATTTTGCACCACTAAGCGCACTCATAGTGCCCAAACAATGGTCACTACGGATCCAAATTTTGCACCCAACGTCTATACTAATGGAAAAAACATTTCATTCATTGTTAGTCATAGCATTACCAAGAGTAAAGATGGTGGCCTATAAATTAGTCTGCACAGTGCACATTTTTCAGGCGCTATCCTGCCTACTAGTGATTACAACATTTCCTACATTAGAACAGTGACTACACTTTGAAAAACGTAATTAATTGGCTGTAAAGTTGGGACATCCTGCGGTTGTGAAAAGCGCTTTGTAAATGCAAGTTCTTACTAAGCCCCCAATATGGCGGGCAGGAAGCACGTGTCATTTTCAGCCAGAAATGCGCCACACGCCATATTGGTAAAAGAAAAAATGTAGGCGTCCGAGGCCCATGCCTGAAACGCATTAGGGTCTTTGCATATGTAAGTAAGGAGTCTAATGCCTGTTTGAGGCCCCCACTGCAAGATTGGTTTGGTCGGAGGCAACCGTCAGCAGTGCTGGCCGCACTCAGAAAATCCAAACCTTGGGACCGCCTGCTACTAAAAAGGTAAGTTTTTGAAATTTATGATGCTAGCAGCAGCCTGATCTTGGTTCACTCTTCAGTGGCTAGCTTTGTGGGAATGGGGCCCAAGGCCCAATATCGGGTTGCCTCGGGCCTCACCATTCAGGCACAGGAAACGTACCTTGTTCCACCCGCGCATTGTTTCTCACCTGTGCAAATGGTGGGTCTTCTAGTTTTTCACCTTATATCCTTTGCAGTTTACTGAACTGTGTGTGGCATTAATTTTATGTGGCAACTACTTAAGATATTTTGTTATAAAGTTTATGCACATTAGCAATGTATATCTGAAATAAAGAATAGATTTGCCTTTCTAATCTAGGCTTTATTAACTTAAAAATCCTGTAGCACATCTTTCAACACCCAGTCCCAACTAAAGGCTGGAAAGAACTGAATTTAAGATGGCCACCACAAATCACATGACATCAACTACCAATGAGATTACAGCATATATCCCAAGGCAGGAAACAAACAACCAATCACAATACTTCTTACTAAACATAAAGAATAATCACCACATTCACCCCTCCTTTTAAAATATACTCCAACCTAAATAACCTTTACAATTTATAATTAATTATTTACAACTAAAACTATGCACAGACAAAATAAAACTATTCAACATGACACAATACTAAGTGAGCAACAACAAATATTAACATTGCACATAAGTATTAAGTATCTCTCAACTAAAACAATATAATATAATATTTCAACAATTTTAAAACATTACTATCAATTTAAAAGTCCATTTTCAATCGGTCGACCAGATATCTTGTTCGTGTCGACCTTCTTAACCTTGGTGAAATTCCTTGCCCTCCCACACCAGGAGACACAGAAGTATCTTCCGCAGGAAGGCTATCCATATCCCGATTTTCAACGGTTTCCGGATTAGAAATCTCATCAGGAGGTAAACTGGGACGGTCATGAACATCCATCGAGGGCTGACTAATAGAAGTATAATTATCTGCAGTCGGATTGGAAATATTCGTAGGATCTGTAACAGCATCCACATTATCTGAATCATGACTATTGTTAATATCCTCAGAAGAGGGCTGGCCACCACAAGGAGCCAAGTCTTTAATTGAAACGGTACTTTCTTTCCCATCTTGGAATCGAATATGAGCATATTGGGAATTTGCCTCCAACAGCTCCACCTCCTCCACTAAAGGATCATATTTTGACAATCTAACATGGCGTCGAAGCAGCACAGGTCCCTGCATAGTAAGCCATGAAGGTACCGAATATCCCGTAGTAGATCGCCACGGATAGTTAAAGAGCCTTTCATGGGGGGTCACATTAGTAGCCGTTGAAAGCAATGATCTAATGGAATGCAGGGCATCAGGCAGTACCATTTCCCACTGTGTATTCTTAAGGTTCCGGGATGTCAAAGCCAACATAACTGCCTTCCAGATCACCCCATTGTATCGTTCGCACTGTCCATTACCCTGGGGACTATATGGGGTAGTTCTGCTAGTAGAAATTCCCCGACTCTGAAGGTATTCCTTCAACTGGGAAGACATAAAAGAACTTCCCTGATCCGAATGGATATACGCAGGCATCCCAAAGATGACAAAAAGTTGAGTCAGACATTTGATAACTGTAGCAGCTGATACATCTGCGCAAGGAAAAGCAAAAGGGAACCTTGAAAACTCATCCACAACAGTAAATATATATCGGTTTTGAGTAGTTGAAGGAAGAGGCCCCTTAAAATCGACGCTCAAACGTTCAAAAGGAGAAGTAGCCTTTATAAGATGAGCTCGTTGAGGCTTAAAGAAATTTGGTTTACACCGAGCACAGATAGAACATGATGAAGTCATCCGCTTGATGTCTTCAACTGAAAAGGGCAAATTCTTACTGCGTACGAAGTGTATCATCCTCGTAACCCCAGGATGGCATAAGTCATTGTGAAGATTAATAAGCGTATCTCCGTGAATCACAGAACAATAAGCCCTCGACAGCGCATCAGCAGCAACATTATCCTTCCCCGGACGATAAACTATATCAAAATGTAACATGTCAACTCAATCCTCCACCTCATTATTTTATCATTCTTAATCTTTCCAAAATGTTTGACATCAAACATAAAGGACACAGACTTTTGATCAGTTACCAACGTAAAATGTCGCCCCGATAAATAATGTCTCCATTTACGCAGTGCTTCTACTATTGCATACGCCTCTTTCTCTATTGAAGAATGCCTTTTTTCACTATTGTTCAAGGTACGTGAGAAAAAGGCCACAGGTCTTCCATTTTGGTTCAGAGTAGCCCCAATTGCAAAATCAGAAGCATCCGTCTCAATCACAAAAGGAACCTGCTCATCAATAGAATGCACAACTGCTCCAAGGATATCCTTTTTAAAATTATCAAAACACGTCCTGGCCTCCCATGATAGAGGATATGTCGTAACCCGAATAAGAGGCTGGATCTTCTGTGAAAAATTTGCAATCCAATTAGAATAGTAAGAAAACAGTCCAACAACTCGTTGCAAAGCCTTAGAATTAGTAGGACAAGGTAAATCAATCAATGGTCGCAGATGTTCTGGGTCTGGTTTAATCTTGTTTCCCGAAATAATGTACCCCAGTAGATTTACCTCAGTGGTCGAAAAGGTACACTTCTCTTTATTGAAAGTTAAACCAACTTTTTCCGCAGCTTGAAGGAATCTTTCTAAATTAGAATCATGCTCCACCCTTGATTTGCCACACACCGTGATGTCATCTAAGTATGAAAAGGTGTCAGAGAGAGAGTTATCACTTATAAAAGCATCCATTGCCCGTTGAAAACAAGCAACACCATTAGTAACACCAAATGGTATTCGGCAAAACTGATACAGCTTTCCACCAGCCTCAAAGGCCGTATATGGTTGATCCTTCTTAACAATAGGAATCTGATGATAAGCACTCTTTAGGTCAATAGTGCTAAAAACCTTATACTGAGATACTTTATTGATAAGCTCATCAATCTTAGGCAAAGGGTATGCATCTAATTGAGTATACCTATTAATAGTTTGGGAATAGTCTATCACCATTCGTTTCTTATGTCTCTCGTTAGTCGTGACAACTACCTGTGCCCGCCAAGGCGAACAACTAGGTTCAGTGATTCCTTCCAATAAGAGACGTTGAACTTCAGAATTAATAAATTCTCTATCCTGACTGCTATACCTTCTTGACTTGGTAGCAATTGGCTTACAATCCGGCATCAAATTGGAAAAAAGTGATAATGGAGAAATGGAGAAAGAGGTTAATCCACAAATAGATAAAGGTGGCTTAGTCCCTCCAAATGAAAGACTGAGAGACTCGTGTAACTGAAGCACATCATGACCAATCAAAATATCCGCACAGAGATTAGGCAAAACAGATAGGCGTATATCAGTATACGTATTACCTAGAAGAATCAATTTCACAAGGCAACAACCAGCTACTTGTGAAGTGAGAGTCGTCTGAGCCATACACACCTGATAGGAAACAGGCGAAATTTTCAAATGCTTCTCCTTTGCAAACTGAAGACTTATAAAACTCTCGGTACTGCCCGTATCTATAAGAGCCTTCACTTCCAACCCATTAACTTGGGCCGTAACTATAGCTTTGTTTAGGCCATGAGCAAATGCAGCAGAAATTGATGCAATAAACGCCCTATCTAAAGGCTGAATAGTCACGGAGGAGGTAATTGAACCTGATGATTTACACACACGTGCGTAATGACCTCTCTTGCCGCATTTACTACACACAGCCTCCCGAGCAGGACACTTCAGACGAGGGTGCCGGACGTTCCCACAAAAATAACACTTCTGAATCCTAGCGGCAACAGCCGCTGAAGTAGAAACTGTTTCAGAATCTAGTAAACCACTCCTATTAAGTCCACATAATTCTTTTTCATCCGGAACTGCCGAAACCACAGTCACAGGCCGATTAAAAAGAGCATAAGAATCCAAACTTCTCTGAGCCACATCCAATGTAGAAGCTTGCTCAAAAGCACTCTTAAGATCCAAAGTCTTATTTTCTAACAACCGCTGACGAATTGATCTAGACAGTAATCCATTAATAAAAGCATCCCATACCGATTCTTCCTTATATTCTTCAGCCGTCACGGCCTTATAATTACAGTTAACACTAAGGCACCGAAGTGCTTGTAAATAAGTATCCAAAGATTCTCCCACCTGCTGCCTATGGGCAGATAGAAGGTGACGTGCAAATACCTCATTCTTTGGTTTAACAAAAATCTTTTCCAATGTAGAAATAGCCACTTCGTAAGTTTTACAGTCCAAAATATACTTATACACATCCGGAGCAATGTAGTTGATCAGCATATTCAGCTTATTTAGAGACTCTTGATCCAACACCCCCAAAAAGTTTTTAAATGTACAATACCAGTGTTTCCATTTATCATCCACTCCTGCAGAATTAGGGTCAGCATTGAATCGTTCTGGTTGAAGATATCGCTCCATTCTGACATAAAGTTAATAAATTGAAATAAGGAATAGATTTGCCTTTCTAATCTAGGCTTTATTAACTTAAAAATCCTGTAGCACATCTTTCAACACCCAGTCCCAACTAAAGGCTGGAATGAACTGAATTTAAGATGGCCACCACAAATCACATGACATCAACTTCCAATGAGATTACAGCATATATCCCAAGGCAGGAAACAAACAACCAATCACAATACTTCTTACTAAACATAAAGAATAATCACCACAATATCCAAAGTTAAATAAAATAAAATTATGGCTATAGAAGTATTATTAGGTGGGACTTTTTAAAAATTCGTTCCTGAGATGTGTGCGTCGCTGGCAAGGCCAGCATTTTTTGCTCATCCCTAATTGCCACCTTCTTGAACCGCTGCTGTCCGTGTGGTGAAAGTACTGTTAGGGAGGGAGTTCCAGGATTTTGAACAAGCGACGAAGGAACGGCGATATATTTCCAAGTCAGGATGGTGTGTAACTTGGAGGGGAACTTGGAGGTGGTGGTGTTCCCATGCACTTGCTGCCCTTGTCCTTCTAGGTGGTAAGAGGTCACGGGTCTGGGAGGTGCTGTTGAAGAAGCCTTGACGAGTTGCTGCAGTGCATCTTGAAGATGGTGCACACTGCAGCCACAGTATGCCGGTGGTGGAGGGAGTGAATATTGTGGCTGGTCCAGTTAAGTTTCTGGTTCATGGTGATCCCCAGTATGTTGATGGTGAGGGATTCGGCAATGGTAATGCCGTTGAATGTCAAGGGGCGGTGGTTAGACTCTTGCTTGTTGGAAATAATCGGAGTGCAGCTTGGAACAGAGTGTGAACGTGTGAGTTTGGTGAGTAAGGGAGTACGGTGAGGAGGGAAGGGAGGTGCTCCTTTCTTCTTTTACTATCTTTGTCAGCCCCAGGAGCGCAGGAGTTAAAAATCTGCATGAGAGGGGACAGAGAACCAGCGGGAGTTCGGCTCTGTGAAACTCCCCAACCGCATTCGGAGAAAAATAAAAGGTGACAGCACAGGGAAAAGGCAGAGGCAGCGGACCTGAGCGGGAGTGAGAGCAGAGGCGGAGCAAATAAAGAGCGTGGGAGAGGAAGGCCCGAGAGCAGAGTCAGGGGACCTGACAACAAAAACAAGGAGTGATGTCACAGGAAAATAGGGAAGTGATTGGTTGGTCAGTATTTCTCTCTTTTCTTGGGCATTGGCTTAAATTAAGAACCGGGTTTAAAAACTAAACGTTGAAAACTTAAACACTTAATTAATTAAATACATTAGAGATGGTAGGGCAGGCGATGTGTGATGCGCTATCAACAATACCAAAGACCACGAGGTGGACTTAAATGAAGTAGGCTTTTATTGACTAAGAACTAGAGCATGCCTCTGCTAGTGAATCTATCCTAAGAGCTCTCGGGGGAAGGGTGGTGAGTCACCTTTATACCCAGGCTTAGGGGTGGAACCAGGGGCTGAGACATGCCTGGACTTGTACAGGGTTAACAGTGGTTTACCACACAGGCATGTACAGGTTAACAGTGGTTTACCACATTCACCCCTCATTTAAAAAAGAGTCCGGCGGGGTGAAGTGTTTCAAAAGTTCGTATACGAAAGTCTCTCCGGGGGTCTTGTCTGCCGTAATGATCTTCGTGGTGCCGGTTGCGGCGGTTCTTTGCCGCGGCCGCTTCTCGCGTGGGACGGAGCACTGGCGTGTCGTCCTCTCGGGGTAGGGATGGCACCGGCATGTCGTCAGTTCGTGGTAGACACCCCGGTGGTGCGTCGTGGGTAGCGGTGGTGGGTGGAGCTAGTGGATGGTGATCGATGGTGTTTCGGGTGGTACCTGAGGGTGCGAGGTCTCGAATTGAGACTGTGTCCTCCCGCCCGTCAGGATACGCCACATAGGCGTACTGTGGGTTGGCGTGGAGGAGGTGAACCTTTTCGACCAGGGGGTCCGTCTTATGGCTCCTCACGTGTTTCCTGAGCAGGACGGGTCCCGGAGATGTCAGCCATGGCGGTAGTGATGTCCCCGAGGTGGATTTCCTGGGGAAGACGAACATCTTCTCGTGAGGGGTGGCGTTTGTGGCAGTACAGAGCAGTGATCGTATGGAGTGGAGTGCATCGGGGAGGACATCTTGCCAGCGGGAGATTGGGAGGCCCTTGGAATTTAGGGCGAGCATGGCGGTCTTCCACACCGTTGCGTTCTCCCTCTCTACCTGTCCGTTACCCCGGGGGTTGTAGCTGGTAGTCCTGCTCGTGGCTATGCCCTTCTCGAGCAGGTACTGGCGCAGCTCGTCGCTCATGAACGACGAGCCCCTGTCGCTGTGGATGTAATTGGGGAAGCCAAATATGGCGAACAGGTCATGGAGGCACCTGATGACTGTGGCGCTGGTCATGTCCGGGCAGGGGATGGCGAAGGGGAAACGGGAGTACTTGTCAATAATATTGAGGAAGTACGTGTTGCGGTCAGAGGAGGGAAGGGGCCCCTTGAAATCGATGCTGAGACGTTCGAAGGGGCGGGTGGCTTTAATCAGGTGTGCCCTGTCTGGCCTATAAAAATGCGGTTTGCATTCGGCGCAGACCTGGCAGTTCCTGGTCATGGTCCTGACCTCCTCGATGGAGTAAGGCAGGTTGCGAGCTTTAATAAAGTGGAAGAAGCTGGTGACCCCCGGGTGGCAGAGATCATTGTGGAGGGTCCGTAGCCTATCGACTTGTGCGTTGGCACATGTCCCACGGGATAGGGCGTCTGGGGGCTCATTAAGTTTCCCGGGCCGGTATAAGATATCGTAGTTGTAGGTGGATAACTCGATCCTCCACCGCAATATCTTATCATTTTTGATTTTCCCCCTTTGTCTGTTGTTAAACATAAATGCTACTGACCGTTGGTCAGTGAGCAGGGTGAAACGTTTACCGGCCAGGTAATGTCTCCAGTGCCGTACAGCCTCCACTATCGCCTGGGCCTCCTTCTCGACTGAGGAGTGTCAAATTTCGGGGCACTGGAGGGTCCGTGAAAAGAAGGCCACGGGTCTCCCCGCCTGGTTAAGGGTTGCGGCTAGGGCGAAGTCGGATGCATCGCTCTCCACTTGGAAAGGGATGGACTCATCCACTGCGTGCATTGTGGCCTTCGCAATGTCCTCTTTTATGAGGGTGAAGGCCGCACGGGCCTCTGCCATCAGGGGGAAGGAGGTTGACTTGATGAGGGGCCGGGCTTTGTCCGCATAGTTGGGCACCCACTGGGCGTAGTAAGAGAAGAACCCTAGGCATCTCTTCAGGGCTTTTAGGCAGTGGGGGAGGGGTAGTTCCAGGAGGGGGCGCATTCGGTCGGGGTCGGGGCCGATGACTCCGTTTTCCACCACGCAGCCAAGAATAGCGAGGCGCGCGGTGCGGAACATACATTTTTCTCTGTTGTATGTCAGATTCAGCCATTGGGCCGTACGGAGGAATTTTTCTAGGTTGGCGTCGTGGTCCTGCCGGTCATGGCCGCAGATGGTGACGTTGTCTAGATAGGGGAAGGTGGCCTGCAGCGCGTCCTGGTCAACCATCCGGTCCATCTCTCTTTGGAAGACCGAGACCCCGTTGGTGATGCCGAAGGGGACTCGGAGGAAGTGGTAGAGGCGACCGTCAGCCTCGAAGGCCGTGTACTGGCGGTCCTCAGGCCTGATGGGGAGCTGGTGGTATGCCGACTTCAGATCAATCGTCGAGAATACCCGGTATTGTGCTATCTGGTTGACCATGTCAGATATGCGGGGAAGTGGGTATGTGTCTAATTGCGTGTATCGATTGATCGTCTGGCTGTAATCAATAACCAGGCGCTGTTTTTCGCCGGTCTTTACTACCACCACTTGGGCTCGCCATGGGCTGGTGCTGCCCTCGATAATCCCTTCCCTCAGGAGTCTTTGTACTTCTGATTTAATAAAGCTCCTATCCCTGGCACTGTACCGTCTGCTTTTAGTAGCAATTGGCTTGCAGTCTTTGGCGAGGTTAGCGAACAACGGGGGGGGGTTTGACCTTCAGGGTGGACAGGCTGCATACTTTGCGCGGCGCCATGTTTAAATTCTGCTGGCTGCAGACTGTAAGTGGGGGCAGGGGCCCGCCATATGCCATCGTGACGCTCTCCAGATGGCACTGGAAGTCTAATCCTAGCAGTACGGGAGCGCAGAGCTGTGGCAGGACGAGGAATTTAAACTCTCTGTACTCCACGCCGTTCACTGTCAGAGTCGCTACACAGTAGCCGCCGACGTCCGCCGTATGGGACTTTGAGGCCATAAAGACCTGGTGGCGTGTGCGCATAACCGATAGGGAGTAGCGTCGTACCGTGTCGGGGTGGATGAAGCTCTCCGTGCTTCCGCAGTCGAAAAGGCAATTTGTGGCATGGCCATTTAGCTTTACGTTCATCATGGACCTGGCTAGTTGATGGGGCCTAGATTGGTCCAGGGTGATGGAGGCCATCGCCGAGGTCGGTGGGTCGCTGTAGTATTCGCCCACGCCGAGGGCCTGGTCCCGAGATGGTGTCCAAGATGGTGGCTCCCCCTCGGCTGGTGGTGTCCAAAATGGTGGCCCGCACGGCTCACACGTGGTTGGTGGGGTCCAAAATGGCGGCCTGTATGGTTCACACTCGGCGCTGCTGGAATTGGGGGTCGATTTCGCCTTGCACACTCTCGCGTAGTGGCCTTTCTTGCCGCATTTGGAGCAGGTCGCGTCCTTTGCTGGGCATTGCTATCTGGGGTGCTTGGCCTGGCCGCAGAAGTAGCATTTCTGGCCTCTGTTCATTGCAGCTGTAGTTGGGCTGCTGGCGGCTTGTTGCCTTACCGGGTCCCAAGATGGCTGCTCCCATGGCATCCACGTGGCCATCCGGTCAGGGGGGTAGGCGTCCATGTTCTGGAGGGCCACGTCTAACGAGTTAGCGAGGGCCACCGTCTTCTGCAGGTCGAGCCCCCTCCGTTCCAACAGCCTCTGCCGAGTATAGTTGGACCTGATGCCGGCTATGTAGGTGTCTCGGATCAGGTCTTCCGTGCATTCCTTGGCCGTCACCGCTTTGCAATTACAGTCCCGGCCGAGGACTCTCAGTGTCAGTAAATATTCAGCGCCCGATTCCCCGGGACGCTGTTTTCGGGTAGCCAGGAGGTGTCTGGCGTCGACCTCGTTAACAGGCCTCACGTATTGTTCCTTTAGCGTCGCGATGGCGGCCGCGTAAGTAGTGGCGTCTCGGATGATCGAGTAGACTCGGTGGCTCACCCGTGAGTTCAAGACAAGCCGTTTCGCGTCATCTGTAGTGACAGTAGTGCTGGAGGCCTCCAGGAAGGCTTCGAAACAGCTCAGCCAGTGTTCAAAGTTATTGGCTGCATCTGCTGCTTGAGGATCCAGGTCTAAACGTTCCGGCTTCAAGATTTGCTCCATGTTGAAAATTAGTCAATAAAATTGATGCGCTATCAACAATACCAAAGACTACGAGATGGACTTAAATGAAGTAGGCTTTTATTGACTAAGAACTAGAGCATGCCTCTGCAAGTGAATCCACCCTAAGAGCTCTCGGGGGAAGGGTGGTGAGTCACCTTTATACCCGGGCTTAGGGGTGGAGCCAGGGGCTGAGACATGCCTGGACTTGTACAGGGTTAACAGTGGTTTACCACACAGGCATGTACAGGTTAACAGTGGTTTACCACAATGTGTTACTGCTGCAACATGTGGGAGCTGGTGGACACCATTGAGGTCCACGGCGACCACATTTGCAGTAAGTGCTGGTTGCTCAAGGAACTTCGGCTCCGTGTTGATGAGCTGGAGTCCGAGCATCAATCACTGAGACACATCAGGGAGAGGGAGAGTTACCTGGACGCTGTGTTCCAGGAGGCAGTCACACCCCTTAGATTAAACAATTCAAATTTGGTCCGTGGTCAGGGACAGGTGGGTGTGACTACGAGCGAAGCAGGTATGGGGAACCAGGAGGTAGTGGTGGAGGGGCCTCAGCCCTTGCTCTTGTCCAACAATTGCGAGGTTCTTACTCCCTGTCATAAATCTCATCATCAAGAAACTACCTATGAAATAACACTGGGCGGCCAGCTGGTGGCGCCGTCCAAGGTGTATAAATACTCGGGTGTTGGCCCCAGCTTGCCAGGGACATTTTGTAAAGACAAGGGAGCTAGTGGATACCAACTAGACTTCCATGTCCTGAAATAAGTTGATTAAAGCCTTGCTTTATGCTCAAACCAAGTGCGTAGTGAGTTTTATTACGTCAATCCCTGTGTGGATGAAAACAGGGACTGCAGGGAGGATGAGCAAACTGACCACAGCACCGTGGTACAGGGAGCCATTCAAGTGGGGGAGCAAAAAGAAATGTGGTAGTGGTAGGGAACAGTATAGTTAGGGGGATAGGCACTGTTTCTCTGCACCCAAGAGCGTGAGTCCCGAAGGCTGCATTGCCTGCCAGGTGCCAGGGTAAAGGACATCTCCTCTGAGCTGGAGAGAAACTTAGAGTGGGAGGGGAAAGATCCAGTTGTTGTGGGCCATGTAGTTACCAACGACATAGATAGGACAAAGAAAGAGGTTCTGCTGAGGGAGTATGAACAGCTAGGGGCTAAATTAAAAAGCAGAACCACAAAGGTAATAATCTCTGGATTACTACCTGAGCCACGTGCAAATTGGCAAAGATCAGAGAGATGAACGAGTGGCTTAAAGATTGGTGTGGGTTTCGATTCCTGGGGCACTGGTACCAGTACTGGGATGAGAGGGAGCTGTTCCATCAGGACAGGCTTCATTTGAACCAGGCTGGGGCCAGTGTCCTGGCTAATTGAATAACTAGGGCTGTAGATAGGGCTTTAAACTAAATAGTGGGGGGGAGGGATACGCTGAGCGATTAAAAAAGTCAAAGAAAAATGAGAAGGCAAAAGTGCAGGGTAGCGATAGGGGTAATGATAACCAGAGTGTGGCAGGAAGGGGCAGAGCGTATACACATAAGAGTGCATCAGAAAGAGGGGTCAGAGTAGGGAGAAATGGTAAAAAGACAAAATTAAAAGCTCTATATCTGAACGCACACAGCATTCATAACAAGATAGATGAGTTGACAGCACAAATAGAAATAAATGATGTATGATCTGATAGCCATTACAGAGATGTGGTTGCAAGGTGAACAAGGTCGGGAACTGAATATTCAGGGGTATTTGCCATTTCATAAGGATAGCCAGAAAGGAAAAGGAGGTGGTGTAGCTCTGTTAATAAGGGATGAGATCAGTGCAGTAATGAGAAATGATATTGGCCTAGAAGATCAAGACGTAAAATCAGTTTGGGTGGAGATAAGAAATAATAAGGGTAAAAAGTCACTGGTGGGAGTGGTCTGCAGGCCCCCAAACTAGCCACACTCAGGACAGAGAATAAATCAAGAAATAATAGAGGCTTGTAAGAAAGGTACGGCTATAATCATGGGAGATTTTAATCTTCATATTGATTGGACAAAGCAAATTGGCAAAGGTAGACTTGAGGAAGAGTTCTTAGAGTGTATACGGGATGGTTTCTTGGAACAATATGTTGTGGAACTAACCAGGGAGAAGACTATTTTAGATCTGGTAATGTGTGTAGGGGGTGGTGTGGGGTTGGTGCGTGCGCCCAGTCAGTTATGCCTCTGACTGTTTATGAGTGGTTCGAATCGCTCCCACGCCCCTGGGTTCTAGACACCGGACTTAGGTACAGGCGGCGATACAGAAAAGACTCGAGTAGACAGATGGTTTGGATGTAAGAAAACCAAGATTTTATTGAAATAGGAATTAACACAATCTTATGAAAAGTTACTAGTATAAAATTTACAGGCAAATACAAAATAACTATACTTATACAGGGAATGGGGAACACACGGCTCATCGAGGGAAAATGACTATCTTAACAATCCCCTTATCCTTATCCCACCCCCTATACATAACTAGATTAAGCTATGAGGGATCAGAATTCATGCTCACCAATCAAAAGATCTGCTGAATTCAAAAGAGCGGTGGGGTTTGGGGTTCGCTCTTTGTGCTCTCTGGAGCCTGCCATCATCACGTGGTCTCGAGGTGCTGCAAGGGTGTTGTCCAGGTACAAGTACCCCAAAGTTAAAGTCTCTGCTTGGGTACTTTACCTCGCAGGGATGATGGTTCCTCTTCCTCGGCCGGCAGTTGGAGTTTGCATGAAGATAGTCACAGGTCAGCTGGATTGAAGGCCCGATTATTCGAAGCTTTTCTTCAATCGTCTTTCCATTTGTCTTCCTCCCCACCTCTCCTCATCGCGTCCTGCCTCGCCTGGCCTAGTTTGTCCATGTCTGCCTGGCACAATGCTGGGCATCCCTGATGGAATGGGGAAGGCACGGGCAGTGGCCGGGTGGTAAGCGCTGGTCGGGGGAAGAGCAGTAGCCACGAGGGTGAGGGGCCGGAGCAGGAGACGGGAGCAAGGGCAGAGAGCAGAGAGAGAAGGTTGCCAGTGGGCCTACAATTATACTCCTTCAGATGGCCCTTATCTGCGCGCCAAATCAGGTTAGTTCTTTGTCCCAATCTTGGCGGGCTAGTTTAAATAATTGTAGCAATCTAAACTAACCGTTTTTAGATGGCCAGTAATGTAGAAATTTTGCGAATCTTACTTTTTGCGAATGATACTAAAACTTGCTTGAAGTATCATACTTTTACAAGGTGAGCAAAAATTTTCTGACCCTCCATAGTCAACCTTCCCCTGTAATTACCTATCCGATACACCCGCGACACATGCACTTCCCATTCCGCGAAAATGTAGTGTACATCAGCATGCAGAGAGTAAATTACAGACTTTACACACATCCAAGCATGGAGAGGGTCCAACACCCCTGCACCACTTGGTACACATACATCTTTATTAAATGCATCACAAAAAAAACAACAGAAAAACACAAAAAAACAACAACCTTTAATCAAAAACAGGCGTATCTCCCTCCACCTTTACATAATGTGCCTTCCAGATCTTCTGGTTACGGAATTCTAACAACTGAACTTTTCCCTTACATTGAATGCAAACTAGATACAACACTATCCCTAACTGGCAAACCACGAGAATGTGGGAAGCCAGTCTGATCCACGAAGGGACCTCTATGTTATTGAAAATGTCCCTCCAGGGTGGAATCACAATATCCAATATCTTAGTCCCTATCTCTACTGTTTTCTGCTCTAGAGTGTAATAATGTTTCTGCGAAACTATGACGGCTTTGAGTATTTTGGTAAGGTGTTCAGGGAGAGGGGGAATTTCGTAGCCAAAGTGGGCTACGTACTTTTGCAAATCTGTGAAATTCTCCTTCACAGTGAGGTGAACAGTGGAGGGTTCAGGAATGGGGACAATTCGCTCCTGGGCCACTTGAACTTCTGCCTCGGGTTTAAAACAGAAACTGCAGTCACTAACCGGACAACAGCTATGCTGTCCATGCTGGTAGTGGGACGCGCCGGTGGTGACACAATATGTCCCACCTCCTATATATGCTACCTGCGGGGGAACATGGCCTTGTGCCATTGCCTCCATAATACAACCTCCAGGTTTCGCGCCAGCAGCTCTGAACCCACACTGCGGTTTCGAATAGGCATTCAAGTGCTGGGGACACAGGATTATGTGTGCTCCCCGGCTCCGGCACCCTGAGAGGTCAGTAGCTGTCATAGCGTGCTCCCACTTAATGACGTAAGGCGGGACCACTGTGAAACGAATGTGTGCTCCCCCTTGAATGACTCCAATGTTCTCCACCCTGTATACCGGCACGGGTCGAGCTGTCATACCCATGACCGGCATCCTAACTACTACTCCCATGATTGTGTGGTTGGACCGCCCACAATCCACGGGGACTGGGTAGGCTTCAGAGGCTAGCCGAAGTTGGCACAGGCTTAATGCATTCTCAAACGGGTGGAGGGCTGCGAGGTGCTTGTTGCTAATCCAGGAGGGGACCAAACCCTGCTTTGAATCCTTCAGATTACTGCGGCCCTCGCCCAGTAACCACACCCCGTATAACACGCACACCTCATTCTACGCAGCCTGGTCAGAAGCATTTCTGTCCTCCCTTATGAGATCATTTACCGTCTTTGCGTGCTTTTCGAACTCCACTATGATTTCTTTTAAATGGATCATCATGGCCTGGTCCTCATGCAACTCCAAGCCCACTACCTTGTTCTTATCCAGTAATATTTTCTTTAACTGTGTTTTTAAACCATTTATCTGGGTCTGCAGCTCTATGTCATCTAAACTGTTGATGACAGAGGACCCAGTATTAAACGCAGTAAAAACATCATTACATGCACCCGTTCTTTGCCTCCCTGCATTACCCAAAACCCTCGGTGTGTGGTGTAGAGTTCGGTTTTGTCCACGTGGGCGAAATCGAACTCATAAAACTTCTTGAACATGTCCTTTAATAGGGCCTGGTATAGCTGCTCTGTTTCTTTGGGACACCACTCCGGCAAATGTACCTCGGTGAGATTTAAAATCACGGAGGCTACCGCATAGTGTACCCCCTGGTACAGCACCTGATCGGTAGGGACTGGTACCAACCCATTCCCTGGTCCCTTGGTGGTGGTGGGGCAACATTCCCTGGGTAACCTCGCCGCCTGCGCTGTGGGTGGGGGCTTACGGGGCGGGTTACCAGCTCAGTGGCATTGACTGGGATCGGGGAATATGGGACCGCACACATCTTCCGGCTGGCATCCCACCTCATCCCCTCCCCGGTGTTGTGCCACTGCCGGTGGAAAATGATGGATATGCCTGCGGGGCAGAGCTCCTCTGAACCCCACATACAGATATAAATCCCTTGGTCCGGTTCCCACCACTTGTCCCAACACACACTTAATCCTCCATGAGTCCCTGTAATCATCCGGTGGGTGTTGTTCCCCAACCGTTCCCACTCAACTTTGGGGTTCCTCATGTCTTTGCTCAGCTTCCTGAGCCACCACCACCTATCCAGTGGAATGTCGTTTACACGTTAAATATATTCGCTTATCAACGGTGACGCTGACCCTCATGGTAACGACCCGTACCCTGGGGCACAGGAGGGAGGTCTCCCCGTACGTGAATCCGGTTTGGCTGGAGTACTGAGACGAATTGGACCCCAGCCATCCTGGCCACCTTCCCTCGTGGAAGTAGACGGCGGTCTCATCCGCATCCCGTTCACCGCTTCCATCGGTCGCTGTGGGCGCCTTGTCTCCTGAGCACCCGTAGATGTGGGAGTACTGGACTTCGCCTCGTCTTCCCACGCTCATCCCAATCAGGGCGAATAGGATCACGACCCCCTTCATCCTGAAAGTCTTTCTGCAAAAAGATACAAAAACATGCAGCCAGGTCCCCAAGAGATTCTCTGGCTTGGTGAAGCATTGTCGGGTCCCAGGACCTCAACCCAAAAATATACACACTCTCAGCAGGCTGCTTATTTAAAACTACCCATCACCTTATTTAACTTAAACTAAAAACACCCAAACTTAAGCCAAATAATTAACTTAACAATAAACACTAACCAAAACTTAAACTATACTATATACATCCGCCGCCTGTCTCCGGGCGGCCAGGCTAATCCCTGGTTGGACTGCGGCTCACCGCCACCCCCGGCGTGACTGCACCATCCTTCACTGTTGGTCCCTCGCAGCCCGTGGCTGCTGGCTGAGGACCTCTGTCCTTGCACCTTTCCCTGGCTCGAGGGGCGGCCCTTGGTAACTGGAGGGCCGGTGACCATGGCTTTCTCGGCTGGGGCGTCCGTGGCGACCTTCTGGGGGCCTTGACGGGTGGGGCTTTCTTGGCCCCTGGGCCTTTAACCCGAACCGCTGCTCCCTCAGGCTTGACTCCTCCCAAACCTGGGCTGGGGGCAGGTAACATTTCGCAGCCTGCTGCTGCGAGCTGAGAGTCTCCGCCCCCAGGTCCCACGGCTGGGTCCGGAGCAGGGTTTTCGACCTCAGGTCTCTCCCTCTCTGCACCTGGGTTAGGGGTGGGGTTTTCGCCCACAGGTCCCTCCCCCTCGTTTGGATCCCAGAAGAGCGGGGGAGTGTCCCAATCAATGGGCGGGATAGCCCCTCCCTTCAAGCAAGCCACAGCGCCTGCCTGTGCAGTCTGTGGACTCGCTCCTGCTGCAGGCTGAGGATCTTTATCTTCAGACCTTTTCCCAACTGGCTGTTTTCCCCTTTCAGGTGTAAACAGCTTACACTGGTTGATATGAAACCATTTTGTACGCCGGGGCATCTTCACGGCGTATACCATGGGGCTGGCTTTATCTACAATACTGTAGGGCCCCATGTACAATGGTTCCAAACTCCCTACTCGGGCATAGTTTCTTACCATGACCTGATCTCCTACCTCCCACTCGTGGTGTTTTCTCGGCTGGAGCAACAATCGGTTACTCCGATGCTGCCTTCCCATGTTCCCAGCCGCCTGCTCATGGACCTGCTTCAGGTGCTCAAAGAGGTTTCGGGCGAACTTGTCCCGGTTGACCTCTCTGAGCTGACCCTCCGTGAGCACCGGGGCTAGTACATGGGTCGGGGTTCGCATAACCCTGCCAGTCATTAGCTCGTACGGGGAATACCCCGTGCTTTTAGACTGGCTGGCCCGGATCCCCATCAAAACCAACGGTAGGACCTCGGCCCATTTACGGGGCAAGTCCACCGACTCCTTTCGTAACCTTTCCTTGAGGGTCCGATTCATACATTCCACAATCCCTGATGACTGCGGGTTGTGGGCCACGTGCCATTTCCCTTCAATGCGCCTAACAGCATAAGGGTGTTCTGCATCACCTGTCCGGTGAAGTGACTCCCTTGGTCGGACTCCACAAACAGTGGTAGTCCCCACCGCGAGAACACTTCCCGGACCAGGATCTTGGCAGTACCCAGAGCTGTGGCTGCTCTGCAGGGAAAGGCCTCTACCCACTTGGTAAACACGTCCACCAGGACTAGGAAGTACTTATAGTCTCTCTGGGCGGTGGGCAGGGGCCCGATGTAATCGACCTGTATCGACTGCCATGGTCCCTCTACCCTCCTGACATATCCCATAGGTACCTTCCTTTTGTGGGGGTCGGGGTTATTCGCAGCGCATACAAGACAGCCTGCACAGAACTCGCGGACATCGTCCCTGAGACACGCTGCCAGGTGGTCTCAGGCCCGGGGTGTCCCTCTCCTGGACCCTCGTGGGCCAGTTGAAGGAATTCCCTCCGGTGCTGCTGCGGCACAACCCACTGATCCCCCCAGAAAAGCATGCCCTCTTTAACGGAGAGAGTCGCTGTGCTGTACGGACCCTCTATTCCCTTTCCCTCAGTGACTGCACTGAGGACTGCTTTGAGGACGGGGTCTTGGGCTTGGACCGTCTTAAGGTCCGGGGCTAACGCTACCCCTACAGTCCCTTGGGTCCCGTCCCTACCTCTGACCGCCGCCATGGATCTGGACCCAAATGGGTCCCAGAAATTGTCTGTGCGGGCATCCTCCTTGGCGAGCAAGTCAGCCTGCTGGTTGCCTTGGCCGCGGGGTTCTGTGGAGGAATGGGCCTTCACCTTGTGGATGAAAACCTCCCCTTCCTCCCCCACTGCTGCCAGGGTCTTTTCCAGCAGGGGCTTTATGGTGAGGGGTCTCCCGTCAGCGGAGGTGTATCCGTGGCGGGACCAGATGGCCAGGTACTCTGTACACGAATTACACGTGAATATGCTGTCTGAGCAAATCGTGTACGGGGTGGGGAAGATTTCGGGGTGTGAAACAATGTACACCACTGCGGACAGTTCAGCCTGCTGGGCGCTCATGGTGCTGGGGAGCTTAATCGCCAGGGCAAGTTTGTCGCTGGGTCGTAAGCTCCACACCCCGTGAGACGCTCACCAGCAGATACTGTGCTGGAACCGTCTACACAGATCTCGCGGCCTGTGGGATGTATCCCGGCCCATAAACCTATGTTTACTTCCCAAACCCCTTCAATGGAACACCGGTGGGCTGTTCCAGGATATACCAGGTTGGCTGCGAGCTTTGGCTCAAAGAGACCCTTCACCTTCAGATCCATCTGTGAGAGGAGCAAGGTCCAGCGGGCAATGCGGGCACTGCTCACTGTTCCATCCTTGATCCTCCTGTCCAGAAGCATCTGGGTGGGTGTGTGAAGGGTGAGGAGGGTGATGGGAGAGGTGCCTGTGAAGATCAATGATCTTTTCACAGCCCAATGTGTGGCCAAAAGGTGCCGCTCACAGTTGGAATAGTTCCTTTCCACATCAGTGAGTATCCTGGAGGAGTAGACCACCGGCCGCAGCCGGCCGTGCTGCTCTTGGAGCAGCACAGCACTCAGGCTGTCCCCGCTGGCTGCTACCTCCAGGAAAAGCTCTTTCCCCCCACCTATGGCCCCTAGAGCTGACGCGGTCTGCAAGTCTTTCTTGAGCCTGACAAAGGCTGCCTGGCAACCCTCATCCCAAAGCCACTCCACTCCCTTGTGTAGGAGTCGGAGCAGAGGGGCTGCGGTGGCTGCATAGTCCGCAATGAAATCTCTACAGTACCCGGTTAGCCCTAGGAACGACCTCACACCCGTTAATGTGTTAGGGACCGATAGTTCTTGTACCGCCTCCCTCCAACCTTATCTATGGCCCTTTCTCCAGCGCGGACGATCAGGCCGAGGAATTTCACCTCCTGCTGGCCGATCTGCGCTTTCATGGGATTTACTTTGAAACCCTTCTGCCCTAACAGCTCCAGTAGTTCGGCCAATAGTGGGCCATGCTCCTCTTTCGAATCAGTGAAGAGGAGCAGGTCATCCACAAATTGCACCAACTGTCTGGGCTGGCTAAAATCCTTCAAACTGTTGACCATGCACTGATGGAAGATGCTGGGGCTGTTGTGGAAGCCCTGAGGCAAACAGTTCCACGTGTACTGTTGCCCTTTAAACGTAAAGGCAAATTTGTACTGATCCTCCGTCTTTACAGGGATGGACCAAAACCCATTGGAAATATCCAACACCGTGAAAGTGGTCACGGATGCTGGAATACTTCTGATCAGGTCGGCAACTGCTGCTACTGTGGGTGTGCAGGCTGGGATGTTACTATTGAGCACTCGATAGTCCACCGTGGCCCTCCAGGAATTGTCCGGCTTTCTGACTGGCCATAATGGAGAATTCACGTGGGTAGCTATCGGTCTCAGCACTCCCTGCTGCACTAACGAGGACATGGCACCTCCCATGTCCGGCTCTGCTTCCCTGGGGAAGTTATACTGTTTCTGTGGTTGGGCCATGGGGTCCCCGTCTACTCTGACCTCAAACCCTGTGACCCTCCCGCAGTCGTGTTTGTGAGTGGCAAATGTGGCCAGGTGGGCCTGCACAAATGCCTGGAACTCTGGTGGGGTATTGCTGACCATGAGCCCAAGGTTATAATCCTCTTTGGGCTTCATGGTGCAGAGGGTCCCCTTCCCTTCCTTTCCTGGGATTACTACAATCTCTCCGTTCTTCACTTTACCTGCCCCCCCAGAGGCAATGATTCCTCAAATCCACTAGGATCCTGTGGCTTACGATAAAGTCGGCTCCCAGGACCCCTCTTCCACCCTCCACGTCCCATTTCATCAGGACACAGGTCCACTTGGAGCGGAGCGGTCCTAACCGAATGGCGAGCGGGATGGAAAATGAGCCGGCCTGTTCCCTACCCGTGAACCCTGACAGACTGTATGGGACCCCACTGGAGAAAGGTGAGGTGGTGGGGTTAGCTGAGTAGACCACGGTGCATGATGCCCCCATGTCTAACAGATAGGTCCTCGTCACCTTCTCCACCTCCATCTCCAAAAGGGGTCTTTTCCACTCATCATATCGGAGAGAACACAGATACACAGGCTGCGCTGGCTCTAGTCAGGGCTGTGGGTTGGATGGGGCTGACGGGGTGAGAGCACCGGTGGCAGCTGCTACTCTCCCCTGGCCAGTCAATAAGGACATCATGGTGTCCAAAAGTGACTCGACCTCTGCGGAAGGGATCCCTGCCACCGCCTTTTGGGCTGGAGCTGTGGGATGCTTTCCCTTGTTATCTTTCCAAGGGTTTTTGCACTCCTTCCGCCAGTGACCATCCTTCCCACACCCGTAACAATTGGTCTTGGTGTTGGGGGAGTTACTCCCTTCCTGGTGCCACTCTTTCCTACCTGGTCTGGGTTTCACATCATGCACCTTTCCCTTGGGTGGGTGTGCATCGGCTCCCCTACCGTTTTTGTAAGCCAGAGTGAGCTGCCTAATTACAGTAAGTTCGGTGGTCTGGGGATTTTTGGGGTCGAACCAGGCTTCGGCCATGGCCTGGACCTGTGGCAAGCTGTTTGCCACCAGGCAACGGAGCCAATGGGCCACGGAATCCCTGTGCAGGAACGCCCGGTCCGGCGTCCCCTGACAGGCCCTCCGGTACACCGGCCACAGCCGGTCCGCAAAAGCCTGCGGGGTTTCCCCTGAGAGCTGGATCGTCTTCTCCACATGGGAGAAAGGACTTCCCTCATCCATCCCCATGGCCTCCAGAACCACATCTCTAAGCTCCTCATACCCGCACTGCCCCCTCTTGCACTCGTCAGAGAGAGATTGGAGGAGATTACTCTCCAGGTAGAATAGCAGCATTTTGGCCTTCTCAGCGTCATCGCAGTCGTTGACGCTGGCTGTCTGCTCTACTTCCCTGAAGTGGATCGAGTGGTCTCCCTCTTTGGAGAGCCTCGGGAGATGGTTGACCATCGCCCTAAGCTGTTGGGTGTTAAAGGGTAATATGAACTGGTTTTGGAGGGGTCCCTCAATGTCGCCATTGGCGGGTGGGCCGAACCTCCGATGCCGCGCTGGTCACATCAGACCCGGCTCCGACCTCTCTGGCGGGGGTTGCTCTACCTCCGCCTCCACCTCAGGCTCCACCCCAGGTTCCACCCCCCCTTGCTGCCAAACCTCACTGAAACTTGGCGCTACGGGTGGTGGTCGTGAGGTCTCCTCTCTCTCAATCGGGTCATCCCTAGACACTACCGGTGATGTTGGAACTGTCCTCCCCTCGTTCCCCATAAAATCTGCCTGGCCTGCCTTTCAGAGGGCCCGGCTCAGATTTTCTATCCTCTCTTTACAGGGGCCGTGGTCTGCCTCCTCAAACCCCTGTTCGCTCGCTAGCTTATACGCTGCCTTTACCTCCTGTACTTTCTCTTCCTGTTCCCTAATCTGCCTTGCCAAGCGGGCGTTCTTCTCCCGCAACCTTAACTCATTTCCCTTGGCCTCGGTGACTTGGCACCGTAGGTATTCCAACTGGGCCATGTGTTGTCCCACTAAATGCACTCTCTCCTGATTCAAAGCCTGCAAAGCTACTAATAACTTCTCCCCTGCAAAAGCCTTATCCTGGATCTCCAGGGCTGACTCCCTTAACTCGACTGCCTGTGCTGCAACGAGTCCGTCCAAAAGCTGGACCTGCTTTTTAAAACACATCAGCCAAACTGCCTTCTCTAAGGACTTCTTGTGTTCCTTTCCCTCTGTCCACTTAGCTGCTGCATCTACTGGACGCCCAGCCTTTAACAGAGTGGTGATCCACTTCTTAGTGATATTCACCTTGCTAAATAGATCATCAGAAATCCTTTCCTCCATCATGGTTCGCTCATCCGAACCATCGTCTACTGTATCGCAACCCTGTTGCCGGTGTCCTGTCGCGGTCGCCATTTCTGTAGGGGGTGGTGTGGGGTTGGCGCGTGCGCCCAGTCAGTTATGCCTCTGACTGTTTATGAGCGATTCGAATCGCTCCCACACCCCTGGGTTCTAGACACCGGACTTAGGTACAGGCGGCGATACAGAAAAGACTCGAGTAGACAGGTGGTTTGGATGTAAGCAAAACCAAGATTTTATTGAAATAGGAATTAACACAATCTTATGAAAAGTTACTAGTATAAAATTTACAGGTAAATACAATATAACTATATACTTATACAGGGAATGGGGAACACACGGCACATTGAGGGAAAACGACTATCTTAACAATCCCCTTACCCTTATCCCACCCCCTATACCTAACTAGATTAAGCTATGAGGGGTCAGAATTCATGCTCACCAATCAAAAGATCTGCTGAATTCAAAACAGTGGTGGGTTTGGGGTTTGCTCTTTGTGCTCTCTGGAGCCTGCCGTCATCACGTGGTCTCGGGGTGCTGCAAGGGCGTTGTCCAGGTACAAGTACCCCAAAGTTAAAGTCTCTGCTTGGGTACTTTACCTCGCAGGGATGATGGTTCCTCTTCCTCAGCTGGTAGTTGGAGTTTGCATGAAGATAGTCACAGGTCAGCTGGATTGAAGGCCTGATTATTCGAAGCTTTTCTTCAATCGTCTTTCCATTCGTCTTCCTCACCACCTCACCTCATCGCGTCCCGCCTCGCCTGACCTGGTTTGTCCGTGTCTGCCTGGCGCAATGCCGGGCGTCCCTGATGGAGTGGGGAAGGCACGGGCAGTGGCAGGGTGGTAAGCGCGGGTTGGGGGAAGAGCAGTAGCCATGAGGGAGAGGGGGCAAGTGCAGAGAGCAGAGAGAGAAGGTTGCCAGTGGGCCTACAATTATACTCGTTCAGATGGTCCTTATCTGCACGCCAAATCAGGTTAGTTCTTTGTCCCAATCTTGGCGGGCTAGTTTAAATAATTGTAGCAATCTAAACTAACTGTTTTTAGATGGCCAGTAATCGCACCTACCGGCCCAATTCCTGAGTTGCTTTCGTTATTAATACATCTTAATCAGCCTGCCCAGCTTCGATGGCTTCCCTAAGCTGTTTCCGATTATTTATGCAAACAACTTGATGGCCTTAAGTATAGGCTTCACTGGTTTTAATCTGTCTCCGATTTGACTTAATGCATAATTCAAAGTCCTGTCTGCTTTCAAAACACAGAAGTCTCTCTTCACAGAAACTGCAGCCTGGGTTTCGATTTCCCAAAAATTGCTTGTGCCACAAAGTCCAAGCTTTTAAAATCTTGCAGGCTTTTGGCCACGAGGTGGGACACCATCTTGGATACCCCTTTTCATTAAAATGTCCATGCAGGGTCCCTTTTCTTATTAATAACCTTTGGGGAAATGTAGAAATTTTGCGAATCTTACATGTGTAACGAGGCTGGATTAATTAATGATCTCGAAGTGAAGGATCCTGTTGGGAAGAGTGATCATAGCATGGTAGAATTTCAAATTCAATTTGAGGGTGAGAAAGCTAGGTCTCAAACTAGTGTCCTGAACTTAAACAAAGGTAATTACAAAGGTATGAAGGCAGATTTGGTTAAAGTGGACTGGGAAAATATATTACAGGGTAAGACTGTAGAAAAGCAGTGGCAAACATTTAAGGAGATATTTCATAACTCTCAGCAAAAATATATTACAGTGAGAAAGAAAGACTCCAAGAGAAGGATGAACCATTCATGGCTAAGGAAGTAAAGGATGGTATCAAATTGAAAACAAATGCATACAATGTTGTGAAGAATAGTGAATGGCCAGAGGATTGGAATAAAATTTAAACCAGCAAAGGATGACTAAAAAAATGATAAAGAGAGAGAAGATAGCTTATGAAAGTAAGCTAGCAAGAAATATAAAATTACAGTAAGAGCTTCTACAGGTATATAAAAAGGAAGAGGGTAGCTAAAGTAAATGTTGGTCCCCTAGAGAATGAGTCTGGGGAATTAATAATGGGAAACAGGGAAATGGCGGAGACTTTGAACAAATATTTTGTATCAGTCTTCACAGTAGAAGACACTACAAGCATCCCAATAATGGATAATCAAGGGGCTATTGGGGTTAGCGGGGCGGACTTAAAACAATCACTATCACTAGACAGAAAGTACTAGGCAAACTAATGGGAATAAAGGTGGACAAGTCCCCTGGACTCGACGGCCTGCATCCTAGAGTCTTAAAAGAGGTGGCTGCAGAGATAGTGGATGCATTGATTGTAATCTACCAAAATTCCCTGGATTCTGGAGAGGTCCCAGCAGACTGGAAAACCGCAAATGTAATGCCCCTATTTAAGAAAGGAGGGAGACAGAAAGCAGGAAACTAAAGACCAGTTAGCCTAACATCTGTCATTGGGAAAATGCTGGAGTCCATCATTAAGGAAGTGATAACAGGACATTTAGAAAATTATAATATAGTCAAGCAGAGTCAGCATGGTTTTATGAAAGAGAAATCATGTTTGACAAATTTACTGGCGTTCTTTGAGAATGTAATTTGCTGATGATCCAAAGATAGGTGGGAAAGCAAATTGTGTGGAGGACGTAAAGAATCTCCAAAGGGATATAGATAGGCTAAGTGAGTGGGCAAAAATCTGGCAGATGGAGTTTAATGTGGGAAAATGTGAGGTTATCCACTTCAGTAGGAAAAATAAAAAAGCAAATTATTATTTAAATGGGGAGAGATTACAAAATGCTGAGGTACAGAGGGATCTGGGGGTCCTTGTACATGAATCACAAAAAGCCAGCATGCAGATACAGCAAGTAATTAGGAAGGCAAATGGAGTGTTGGCCTTTATTGCAAAGGGAATGGAGTATAAAAGTAGGAAAGTCCTGTTACAACTGTACAGGGCATTGGTGAGACCACACCTGAAGTACTGCATACCGTTTTGGACTCCTTATTTAAGGAAGGATATACTTGCATTGTGGAGGCAGTTCAGAGAAGGTTCACAAAGTTGATTCCGGAGATGAAGGGGTTGTCTTATGAAGAAAGGTTGAGCAGGTTGGGCCTATACTCATTGGAGTTTAGAAGAATGAGAGGGGATCTTATTGAAACATAAGGGGCTTGACAGGGTAGATGCAGAGAGGATGTTTCCCCTCTTGGGGGAATCTAGAACTATGGGGCATAATTTCAGAATAAGGGGAAACCCTTTTAAATCTGAAATGAGGAAGAATTTCTTCTCTCAGAGGGTCATGAATCTTTGGAATTCTCTTCCCCAGAGAGCTGTGGAGGCTGGGTCATTAAATATATTTAAGGTGGAGATAGACAGATTTTTGAATGATAAGGGAGTCAAGGGTTATGGGGAGCGAGCAGGAAAGTGGAATTGAGGCCAGGATCAGATCAGCCATGATCTTATTGAATGGCGGAGCAGGTTCGAGGGGCCAAATGACATACTCCTGCTCCTACATCTTATGTTCTTATGTACTTATCATTGAATGTCATCCAGGTCTTGCTGCATGCAGGCATGGACTGCTTCATTTTCTGAGGAGTTGCGAATGGAACTGAACACTGTGCAGTCATCAGCGAACATCCGCACATCTGAACTTCTGAAGGAGGGAAGGTCATTGATGAATGCCGTGTATTGATTGCGGGTTTGACACCAGTCAATACAGTAATGTAATGTGCGAGTTTAACACCAGTTAATACGGTAATGTAATGTGCATTGCATTATGGGAATTACCCGGGAAGGCTGCAGTCAGCCATTTTACAAATAAAGTAAAGATCACAGTTAGAAGCCTGTCTGCCTGACTCTGATTTAATTCGACGTATCTACATGCTTGATTGAATGCATTAAAGCATAGATACAACATTGGCGATGAGGATAACAGACAGAATCTTTTTAAAAAGGTAGTTGGCCAAGTTTTAGTTAGTTAGGATGGAGAAGACCGGCATTCAAAATTTTGCATGTTTTGCCGAGCCAGCCACATTGGGCCCAAGATGGACGAGGTGGTTAGCGTCTTTTGAGCTTTATGCCGACGGCAAAGGACTCATTATCGACGATACCTCTACAGCTGCCACTAAGCAGAGGAGAAGAGCTCTACTTCTACACCTAGCAGGACCAGATGTCCAGGATATCTTTTCAACTCTACCGGACACAGGAGAGCCAGCAGACTACACGGCGGCGGTTAGTGCTTTGAATCACTACTTCGTGCCCCAGGTCAATGCAGCATTTGTTAGACAGACTTTTCATAAGTTGTCCCAGAAGGCAGGTGAGACTGTGCAACAATTTGCTACTCGCTTGCGGCAGGCTGCTAAAGACTGTGCTTTTGGGGGGGATGCGAATAATCAAATAAGAGACGCTATCCTGAGTAGGTGCACGGCAGCCTATGTGCGGAGGAAATTGCTAGAGGAAGGGCATGGTCTAGCGCTCGCCCGCACGTTACAATTGGCCTCACAATGTGAAAACGTCAAGGAGCAGATGTCAGCCATGTCATGTACAGAGAAGGCGGAGACAGATACTGTTCGTCGTGTTACACAGAAAAGAGGGTATTACGCAAAAAGCTCGACAGAGAAACCAAAGGGAAATGGCGATAGGAACGAAAGGAAATGTTATAGATGTGGACACACAGACCACATGGGCAGAGATCCGAAATGCCCAGCACGCGGACAAACGTGTCATAAGTGCAAGGGAAAGGATCATTTCTCCAAAGTATGCCGCACAAAGGGTACAAAGAAACACAGTGTGAACAATGTAGAGGAACAAAATGACTTTGCATTGGCTGTTACTGGAAATAACGTGACAGAGAGACTTACCTTTTGTGTGGGGGGAGTAAACCTGAGAATGTTAATTGATTCGGGTGCAACTAGTAATGTGATAGATGAGGATACATGGGAAGGATTAAAGTCAGAACACATTAAGTGTCAGTCACATGTCCCTAAGACAGAGAGAAAGTTATTCTCTTATGCTTCTAGCCGACCACTGTCAGTTAAAGGTGTATTCACATGTGGGATTACAATAGGTAAGAGAACTGAGCGGGCGGAGTTCATTGTGGTTAAAGGCCACGGAGAGCCATTGCTAGGAAGGGAGACAGCCATGAAACTGGGAGTTTTAAAAATAGGCGCAGATGTCTCAGCTGTGGTAGATGTAAGACAGCTACTAGAACAGCGGTATCCAAAGGTGTTCCAGGGAGTAGGAAGGCTGAACACAAAACAGATCAGTTTGTATATCGACCCACAAGTGAAGCCTGTGGCCCAGCCACTCAGGCGTATACCATTCAACTTAAAGGGGGCAATAGAGGCCAAAATAAAACAATTGAGGGACATGGACATTATCGAACCTGTAACTGGTCCCACCCCATAGGTAAATCCTGTGGTTATTGTACCAAAAGCAGATAAGGATGTAAGGTTATGCCTAGACATGAGACGAGCAAACCAGGCAATAGTGAGGGAACGATATCCAATCCCCACCGTTGATGAGATACTCCAAGGTATGAACGGCTCGACGGTGTTTAGTAAGCTAGACCTGAAATGGGGTTATCACCAGCTAGAACTGACCCCTGAGTCACGAGAAATCACAACGTTCGCAGTACATAACGGAGTATACAGGTACAAGAGGCTGATATTCGGTGTATCTTCAGCTAGTGAGCAATATCAGCACGAGATAACTAATGCCTTAGCTGGAATAGAGGGTGTTGAAAACATCTCAGACAACATTATCGTGCATGCACACAACCAGGAAACGCACGACAGATGCCTGCACGCTGTCATGACCAGACTAATGGAAAGTGGACTGACACTAAACTCAGAGAAGTGCCAATTCAACATGGACCGATTGATTTTCATGGGAATCCTGTTGTCTGGAAAGGGCATCGGACCAACAGCAGAGAGAGTGCGAGCGGTGGCAGAAGCTCGGGAACCAGAGAATGCTACAGAGGTGAGGAGTTTCTTGGGACTCGTTGGGTACAGTAGCAGATTCATCCCGCAGTTTGCAACGCTATCAGAGCCACTGCGACGCCTGACGAGAAAAGACACACCATTTAAATTTAGATCACAACAGAGACAGTCATTCAGTGCACTCAAGGAAGAGTTGGCCAGAGCCGCCACTTTAGCATATTTTGATAAGGACGCACCAATCAAGGTGATAGCAGATGCCAGTCCTGTAGGTTTAGGCGCAGTACTAGTTCAGAACTAACAGGGACAAGAGGTACCAATATGCTATGTAAGTCGTAGTTTAACAGACTGTGAGAGGAAATACTCTCAAACAGAGAGAGAGGCTTTAGCTCTTGTATGGGCTTGTGAGAGGCTGCATCCATATGTGTATGGCCGAAAATTTAACTTGGTAACTGACCATAAGCCATTACAGGTGATATACGGCCCACACTCTAAACCCTGTGCCCGTAGAGAGAGATGGGTACTTAGATTACAGCCGTACGATTTCAAGGTGATACACATTCCAGGCAAGCAAAACATTGCAGACCCACTGTCACGATTGCTGGGGGAGACAGCAAAACAGGAGAGACATTCTCAGGGCTCAGATGAATACATGAGATTAGTAGCTGTGAGTGCGACACCAAAAGCACTCACTACTAGAGAGGTGGAGGAAGCCTCTGCTACCGACCCAGAGCTGATTGAGGTACGGAAGGCAATCACAAACGGGCATTTTGAGAACTGTAAAGCTTATGCAGCAATTGCAAATGAGCTGTGCATAGTGGGGTACCTAGTTCTTCGGGGAACATGCATCGTGCTACCCACAGTGTTACACGCACGAGCCCTGGTGTTAGCACATGAAGGACACTTGGGAATAGTTGGAACAAAGCAACATCTCAGAACCAAGGTTTGGTGGCCTGGCATGGACAAGGCAGCTGGAAAACACTGTAAAGCGTGCCACGGCTGTCAGATAGTAGCCAGACCCGACCCACCTGAACCGTTGAGACCAACACCATTACCGGAGGGCCCCTGGCAGGATGTAGCTATAGACTTACTGGGACCCTTGCCATCCAACCACTCCATTCTTGTGGTAGTTGATTATTATAGTCGCTACTATGAATATGACATCATGACCTCCACAACAACAGAGAAGATTATCGATAGTTTAGAGTCAATCTTCAGCTGTCATGGTTTGCCAATCACCTGCAAATCTGATAATGGTCCCCAATTCAGATTGGAATTATTCAAAGAATACTGTGAAAACAACGGGATCAAACACCTGAAAACGACAGCAAAATGGGCTCAGGCTAACGGAGAAGTCGAGCGCCAGAATGCATCGCTGATGAAGAGAATCAGAATTGCTCAGTCAGAAGGACTAGATTGGAAACGTGAACTTAGAAAATATGTTACTGTGTACAGGAGCATTGACCATGCCACGACAGGAAAGAGCCTGGCAGAGCTGCTCTTGAAACGGAAAATGAGAGGAAAGCTGCCAGACATCACAGAGTCGCGCATAGACATGGAAGTACGTGACCGGGACGCAGAACAAAAAGGCAAGTCCAAACTGTACACAGATGAACAGCGGAGAACACAATACTCAGAGGTGGAAGTTGGCGACACGGTGCTGGTACGGCAGGACAAAGTGGACAAGTTCACCACTCCTTTTAATGCCACACCGCACAAAGTTTTGAGTAAATCAGGGAGTCAAGTAGTAGTGGAATCTCCAGAAGGAGCACGCTACTCGAGAAACACTACTTTTGTGAAGAAATACAGAACCAATGGACCAAAGGAGACACTCCATGAGCAGATACATCGATACATAGAAGATAGGAGCAGGAGTAGGCCATTCGGCCCTTCGAGCCTGCTTCGCCATTCAATGAGATCATGGCTGATCATCCAAATTCAGTACCCGGTCCCTGCCTTCTCCCCATATCCCTTGATCCCTTTAGCCTTAAGAAATATATCCAACTCTTTCTTGAATATACTTAATGAACTGGCCTCCACCGCCCTCTGTGGCAGAGAATTCCACAGGTTCACCACTCTCTGGGTGAAGAAATTCCTCCTCATTTCAGTCCTAAATGGCTTACCCCTTATCCTTAGACTATGACCCCTGGTTCTGGACTCCCCGGCCATCAGAAACATCCTTCCTGTATCTAGTCTGTCCAGGCCTGACAGAATTTTATAGGTTTCGATGAGATCCCCTCTCAATCTTCTAAACTCCAGTGAGTATAAGCCCAATCGACACAATCTCTCCTCATACGTCATTCCTGCCATCCCAGGTATCAGCCTGGTGAATCTTCGCTGCACGCCTTCCATGGCAAGAACTTCCTTCCTCAGGTAAGGCGACCAAAACTGCACACAATACTCAAGGTGTGGTCTCACCAAGGCCCTGTACAACTGCAGCAAGACATCCTTGTTCTTGTACTCGAACCCTCTTGCTACGAAGGCCAACATACCATTTGCCTTCTTAACCGCCTGCTGCACCTGCATGCTTACCTTCAGCGACTGGTGTACAAGAACACCTAGGTCTCTTTGCACTTCCCCTTCTCCCAATCTATTACCATTCAAATAATGTAAGAAGTCACACAACACCAGGTTATAGTCCAACAGCTTTATTTGAAATCACAAGCTTTCGGAGCGCTGCTCCTTCTTCAGGTGAAGTGGAGAAATGCATAAAGACACAGCTTATATAGTCAGAGAATCATGTCAGATGTTTACAGGTAACCTTTCCAACTGCCATTTGTCACACCTCGGCAGAGAGATAATCACAGCAGTCAAAGGTGTGAATGGTGTCCAAACAGGTCAGTCAGGGAAACATTACATCAAAGAACAATGAGGTGGGGTCACAAGGGGTCAAATATTGCAGATGCTGGGGTCTGTATGAAAAACAAAAAAGCAGACAAAAAACATTTTTTTTGGCTGGAAATCACAGCAGGTCCGGCCGCATCTGTGTAGAGAGAACAAGCCAATGTCGACTCGAGTCTGGATGACCCTGCATCAGGTGGGGTTACATGTAGCGTGACATGAACCCAAGATCTCGGTTGAGGCCGTCCTCATGAGTGCGGAACTTGGCTATCAGTTTCTGCTCGACGATTTTGCGTTGTCGTGTGTCTCGAAGGCCACCTTGGAGAATGCTTACCCGAAGATTGGAGGCTGAATGTCCTTGACTGCTGAAGTGTTCCCCGACTGGGAGGGAACACTCCTGCCTGGCGATTGTTGCGCGGTGTCCGTTCATCCGTTGTCGCAGTGTCTGCATGGTCTCGCCGATGTACCATGCTCCGGGGCATCCTTTCCTGCAACGTATGAGGTAGACAACGTTGGCCGAGTCACATGAGTATGTACCATGTACCTGGTGGGTGGTGTCCTCACGTGTGATGATGGTATCTGTGTTGATGATCTGGCATGTCTTGCAGAGGTTGCTGTGGCAGGGTTGTGTGGTGTCGTGGTCGCTGTTCTCCTGAAAGCTGGGTAATTTGCTGCGAACGATGGTCTGTTTGAGGTTAGGCGGCTGTTTGAAAGCGAGTAGTGGAGGCGTGGGGATGGCCTTAGCGAGGTGTTCGTCGTCATCGATGACATGTTGAAGGCATGTTCTTCGCAGCCTTCAACATGTCATCGATGATGACGAACACCTCGCTAAGGCCATCCCCACGCCTCCACTACTCGCTTTCAAACAGCCGCCTAACCTCAAACAGACCATCGTTCGCAGCAAATTACCCAGCTTTCAGGAGAACAGCGACCACGACACCACACAACCCTGCCACAGCAACCTCTGCAAGACATGCCAGATCATCAACACAGATACCATCATCACACGTGAGGACACCACCCACCAGGTACATGGTACATACTCATGTGACTCGGCCAACGTTGTCTACCTCATACGTTGCAGGAAAGGATGCCCCGGAGCATGGTACATCGGCGAGACCATGCAGACACTGCGACAACGGATGAACGGACACCGCGCAACAATCGCCAGGCAGGAGTGTTCCCTCCCAGTCGGGGAACACTTCAGCAGTCAAGGACATTCAGCCTCCGATCTTCGGGTAAGCATTCTCCAAGGTGGCCTTCGAGACACACGACAACGCAAAATCGTCGAGCAGAAACTGATAGCCAAGTTCCGCACTCATGAGGACGGCCTCAACCGAGATCTTGGGTTCATGTCACGCTACATGTAACCCCACCTGATGCAGGGTCATCCAGACTCGAGTCGACATTGGCTTGTTCTCTCTACACAGATGCGGCTGGACCTGCTGTGATTTCCAGCCAAAAAAAATGTTTTTTGTCTGCTTTTTTGTTTTTCATACAGACCCCAGCATCTGCAATATTTGACCCCTTGTGACCCCACCTCATTGTTCTTTGATGTAATGTTTCCCTGACTGACCTGTTTGGACACCATTCACACCTTTGACTGCTGTGATTATCTCTCTGCCGAGGTGTGACAAATGGCAGTTGGAAAGGTTACCTGTAAACATCTGACATGATTCTCTGACTATATAAGCTGTGTCTTTATGCATTTCTCCACTTCACCTGAAGAAGGAGCAGCGCTCCGAAAGCTTGTGATTTCAAATAAAGCTGTTGGACTATAACCTGGTGTTGTGTGACTTCTTACATTTGTCCACCCCAGTCCAACTCCGGCATCTCCACACCATTCAAATAATAATCTGCCTTCCTGTTTTTGCCACCAAAGTGGATAACCTCACATTTATCCACATTATAGTGCATTTGCCATGTTTCTGCCCAATCACCCAACCTGTCCAAATCGTGCTGGAATTTCACGACATCCTCCTCACAGCATACCCTCCCCCCCAGCTTTGTGTCGTCTGCAAATTTGGAGATATTACATCCAATTCCCTCGTCCAGATCATTAATGTTAAGTCCGTGAATGATTGAGACATGGACCAGCAGGAGTGAAAACAAACAAGTCTTTACTGATGGAAGTCAATAGTGAAAACTAACAAACAGAGGCTCTCCAGCGCCTTTAATACAGGGGTGGTCACTGCCGGTACTGCAGTCTGAGACCAGTTATTCTCTTAAAGGTACATACACAACAATTCCTCCCCTTTTAGATAAACAGTACATAACATTCATTTAACAACTAAATGATAACGAATTACAATCACAATTACTGTTGCTAGATACATTGGTTAAGTTTAAGCAATTATAAGCTCAGTCTTTGAGGAGGCTTCCTGATTCTGTCTGGATAACGCCTCTTTGGGGTATCAGGTTCTTCTGGCAATGTTGCGTCGGGATCAAATGTCTTTGTTTGGTTCATCTGCTTCCAATATTACCGGTTCTGCGGTAGCTGCAATTGGAACGTCAATTTAATTACCAGGTGTATCAGATCGTGGTGTGGAGTTGACGTTTTCCAGTGACTCTAGAATCTGGTCAGCATGGCATCTTACAATGCTCTCCCCAACGTCCACAGTATACATGAGAGGTCCTTGTCGTGTACAAATCGTTCCTGGCTGCCATTTCTCAGTGCGGTAGTCCCGGGCCAAAACTGGTTGACCTATCTTAAAACTCCTGGTCGGCCTTTCATTCATATTCTGAAACTGCCTGTTCTCCACATCTCTTCGGATGTTTGGCTTAACCAAATCCAAGTGGCATTGTAGTCTTCGATTGAAGAACATCATGGCTGGAGTTTGGTTGGTAACCGCATGTGTCGCATTCCAGTAGGCAAACAAGAAGTTGTCCACCTTGTGTTGTAGGGGTATATCTTCATTACACATTGCCTTGATAGCCTTCTTGAATGTTTGGACAAACCTCTCGGCCAATCCATTAGTGGCTGGATGATATGGGGCAGATGTGTAATGCTTAACGCCATTGTTCTTTAAGAACCTCCGGAACTCTTCAGACACAAACTGTGGTCCATTGTCAGAGCAAATCTGTTCAGGCAGCCCATTCCTGGTGAATATGGTTCGCAAAACTGTGATAGTTTTTTCCATGGTGGTTGAGGACATTTTTATTACCTCTGGCCACTTTGAATGTGCATCCACCGCAATTAAAAACATCGAGTCCATGAAGGGACCAGCAAAATCAATGTGCACCCATTGCCATGGAGATGAGGGTCACTCCCATGGATGCAGAGGAGCTTGTGGTGGGGCGTTTTGGACCTTCTGGCATCCTGCACAGCTCTTGGTCATCTCTTCAATTTCTCTATCGATTCCCGGCCACCACACAAACGCTCTGGCTAAGTTCTTCATTTTTACCCCACCCAGATGACCCTCATGAAGCTCACTGAGTACTCTATCCATCAACTTAGGTGGCATTACTATTCTGGATCCACACATCAAGGTTCCTCTGCACACTGACAGCTGTTCTCTTCTCGGCGAGAATGCTGGCAGCAGTGGTTCGCCAGGTGCTGGCCATCCCTTCACCATTAAATCATAGACCCGTGATAGTGTCAGGTCATTCCGTGTTTCCTTTTCTATGTTTGCATTCGTCACAGGGAGACATTCGACTATGGTTGAGTGGAATAACTCCATTGGATCCACTGCAAGGTCTTCTTCTTCCACCGTCGGCAACGGTAGGCGTGACAATCCATCAGCATTTCCATGCTGTTTAGTTCCTTTGTACTCGATGTCATATTGGTGTGCCCCTAGGAAAAGGGACCATCTCTGCAGCCGTTGTGCCGTCATTATCGGTACGCCCTTCTGAGGGTTGAAAATGGAGACAAGAGGTTGATGATCGGTTAGTGGAGTAAATTTTTGACCGTGCAGATAGTGATTGAACTTCTTCACCCCCCACACTAGGCTGAGGGCCTCTCTGTCAATCTGGGCGTAGTTACGCTCGGCAGAAGTTAATGAGCGTGACGCAAAAGCTATCGGCCTCTCTAAACCATCAAGGAATTTATGTGACAGTACCGCCCCAATGCCGTAGGGAGATGCATCACACGCCAGCCTGATTGGCAGTGCTGGGTTGTAGTGAGCCAATACTTCCCTTGAAGTGATTAAGTCCTTACTCTTCTGAAAAGCACGCTTACAATCATCATTCCATTTCCATGCTACCCCCGTTCGTAGCAGGGCGTTCAGTGGGTGCAGAATTGTCGACAAATTCGGCAAAAACTTATGAAAGTAATTCACCAACCCGAGGAATGACCACAGTTGCGACACATTTTCAGGCGCTGGGGCCTTAACAACCGCTTCAATTTTGTCAGGGGACTTATGTAACCCCTCTTCATCAATCACGTGGCCGCAATACGATATCTGTTTCTTAAAAAATTCGCACTTGGGGCAGTTGGCTCGCAGCCCATGTTCCCGTAGTCTAGTGAGCACCTGTTCTAGGTTGTTAAGGTGTTCACTGTCATCTTCACCTGTTACAAGGATGTCATCCAAGTAACACTGAGTCCCCGGAATCCCTTGCAGGACTTGTTCCATCGCTCTTTGCCATATTGCCGGAGCCGATGCTACTCCGAATACCAATCGATGATACTAGTAAAGACCTTTGTGAGTGTTTATCATGAGATACTTCCTAGAGGACTCTTCAACCTCCATCTGCAAATATGCTTGTGCTAGGTCAATTTTTGTAAAACGCTTCCCTCCAGACAGTGAGGCGAAGATGTCTTCTATCCTTGGAAGAGGATATTGTACTGTGTGAAGGACAGGGTTCACCGTCACCTTGAAATCCCCACAGATGCGAATCTTCCTTGGCTCTCCGGACTTATTGCTTAACGTTTTCTTCATGACAGGAACGATGGGTGTCGCCCACTCGCTCCAGTCGACCTTAGACAACACGCCCACCTTCTCCAGATTCTCCAGCTCCGCCTCGACGGCTGGGCGAATTGCATATGGTACCGGTCTTGCTTTGAAAATCTTGGGAACTGCATTCTCTTCTATTTTTATCGAGGTGGTTACGCCTTTAAGCGTGCCCAGTTCTTGTTGAAATACCTCTTTGGCGTTAGCTAAGATTGTTGACAATCGTCCAGAAGTGACGTCTTCATCTTTTTTACCGTCCACCATCATTGCATGAATGGAATGCCAATCTAAGTTTATCTTCCTGATCCATTCCCATCCCAATAACGGTGGTCCACCATTTGGCAGTATGTAGAGATACAATTTCTGTATTTTCTTGCCATTGTATTCGACAGGCACCCTTATTTTTCCTCTGGGGTATACTTTTTGCCCCGTATACGTCGTCAAGACGATGGGTGTCTCTCTCAAGGGTATGTGTGAAAATAGCCGCTCGTAGTCTCGTCGATTCATGACAGTTAGCGCTGATCCTGTATCCAATTCCATTTTAACTTGGGACCCTGCTATCGTGAGGGTGACCGAAATGGTTTGGTGATCCTCTTTTGCAATTACATTGTAAAGTTTGAGACAGCTTAGTCTCCTGTTTCCGGATTCACTATCGCTCATCTGGTCTTCGGAACTACTGTCCGTCATCTTTTGTACTTTCTTGTACGGTTCCTTAGTAGCCTTTTTGTTGTCGCTGGTCTTCTTCCCAGACCTGCAAACTCGTGCAATGTGTCCAATCTTCCCGCATTGTCTGCATATTTTGTCTTTGGACCAGCAGTCCTTCCGGTCATGGTTAGTTCTGCCGCAGCGATAACATTTTGCAAATCCCCGTGTCATTTCGTGGGTGCCGTATTCCTCTGGTTTTTGTTGAATTTCTGCAGCTCCCCTGGCTGCTGCTTCATACGATACTGCCACGCTGAAAGCCTTATCTAGCGTCAGCTCTTTTTCTGAGAGTAACTTCTTCTGTGTTCCTTCACTCAGGAGTCCACAGACAAATTTGTCCCGTAGGGTATCTGCCAGTCCTGCTCCGAACTGGCAGTGCTTTGATAGCTTGCGTAGTTCCGTAAGATCCTCAGCATTGCTCTCATCTTTGTGTTGAGTTCTCCTGTTGAATTTAAATCTTTCTGCTATCAACAGGGTTTGAGTGTTCCTGTAGGACAGCAACAATTTCGTTAAAACTCTTCGCCTTCGGTTTGGCTGGAGTAATCAGGTCCCGCAATAGGCCGTACGTTCTAGCGCCCATTAAGTTTAGCAATATCGATGCCTTTTTCCCCTCCGCTATTTCGTTTGCCTCGAAATATACCTCGATTCTTTCCACATACGTGGTCCAGTCCTCTAATGTATTATCAAAAGCAGTGATACAGCCAGTCTTCGGCATCTTGCAAATCTAAAATGGCACCTCCCGCGCTTTGCCTTCTTCCCCGATTTAACAAAATGGCGCCTCCCGCACTTTGCCTTCTTCCCCGCTGTTGTTCGCGCTGCTTTCCACGGTTTCTTGCGCGTTAAATATTGATTCTTTTTCTTTTATTATTTTCCCGTCGTGGAGCGGACCCTCTGGGACACTTCCCTCCCTCTTCTTAGGTCCGAACGCTGCCCGGCTTCGAAGCACCGGCCACGCCCTGGGTGCTCCACCCTCTCTCTCTCTCTCTCTGCTTCCCGACTCGCTGCCCGGCCCCATTGAAAAACCACCCGATCGAGCTTCAGCCCGCCGCAGCCCAGGAAGGATCAGAGCACTACCTGCCACCAGCCCGATTAGCTGGGAAACCACAGACCGAGGAACCCAGCCTGGCTCTGGAAAGTCTCTCCTGCAAGTTTTCAAACCGATGATTGATGGTCGACGCCCGTTTCTCGAGTTTCTTTGGACTCTATTTTTTTTTTCTTTCTTCTGGCTCCAACCTTCAACAACGTCGTCTGAGGTGCTGCCGAGTTGCAGGTAAGTTTGTTTCTTACTCGTCGCCAGTGTTAAGTCCGTGAATGATTGAGACACGGACCAGCAGGAGTGAAAACAAACAAGTCTTTACTGGTGGAAGTCAATAGTGAAAACTAACAAACAGAGGCTCTCTAGCGCCTTTTATACAGGGGTGGTCACTGCCGGTACTGCAGTCTGAGACCAGTTATTCTCTTAAAGGTACATACACAACAATTAATATATATTGTGAACAGCTGGGGTCCTAGGACCGATCCTTGCGGTACCCCACTAGTCACTGCCTGCCACTCGGAAAATGACCTGTTTATTCCAACTCTTTGCTTTCTGTCCGCCAACCAGTTCGCTATCCAAGTCAATACCTTGCCCCCAATCCCATGTGCCTTAATTTTGCACGCTAATCTCTTATGCGGGACCTTATCGAAAGCCTTCTGAAAGTCCAAATACACCACATCCACTGGTTCTCCCTTATTTATTTTACCAGTTGCATCCTCAAAAAATTCCAGTAGATTAGTCAAGCATGATTTACCTTTTGTAAATCCATGTTGACTTTGTCCGATCCAGTCACTGCTTTCCAAGTGCGCTGTTATTACATCTTTTATAATCGACTCTAGCATTTTCCCCACTACCGATGTCAAGCTTACCGGTCTATAATTCCCCGCCTTTTCTCTACCACCTTTTTTGAATAGTGGGGTAACATTAGCTACCCTCCAATCCATGGGTACCGTTCCAGAGTCTATCGAGTTCTGGAAGATGACCAGCAATGCATCTACTATTTCTAGGGCCACTTCCTTAAGTACCCTGGGATGTAGATTATCAGGCCCTGGGGACTTATCGGCCTTCAGTCCCATCAATTTTCCTAACACCATTTCCCTACAAATACTGATTTCTTTCAGTTCCACCCTTTCATCAGACCCTATGTTCCCCGGCATCTCTGGGAGGTTATTTGTGTCCTCCTTTGTGAAGACAGAACTAAAATATGTATTTAGTTGGTCTGCCATTTCTTTGTTCCCCATTATAAATTCCCCCGATTCTGACTGCAAGGGACCTACGCTTGACTTCACCAATCTTTTTCTCTTCACATATCTATAGGAGGAAACACAAGGGACTGAGGACAGTACAGTAGACCCTGACACACATACCACTGTGACACAGGCAATACCCACTGACACCAACATGTCAGACATACCCAATACAGCCAGACCTCAAAGGGTTAAAAGAAAACCCCAAAGACTGTCTGATTATATCACAACATAAACTGTGCGAGAACTGCATGGGTGATGTTAAATGTTTAAACCTGTGAATTATTTAGTTGTGTGGTAAGACACAAGTTTGTAAAAAGTTTATGAACCAAATAAGTTATGCAGTGTTATTGTAAGAAACTGTTTGTAAACTGCAAGTTTGTTTCCAAGGAAAAGGGGGATGTCGTGTATTGATTGCGGGCTTGACACCAGTCAATACGGTAATGTAATGTGCGAGTTTAACACCAGTTAATACGGTAATGTAATGTGCATTGCATTATGGGAATTACCTGGGAAAGCTGCAGTCAGCCATTTTACAAATAAAGTAAAGATCACAGTTAGAAGCCTGTCTGCCTGACTCTGATTTAATTCGATGTATCTACATGCTTGATTGAACGCATTAAAGCATAGATACAACAATGAAGCAGCTGAAGATGGTTGGGCCTAGGACACTGCCCTGAGGGACTCCTGCAGCGATGTCCTGGGGCTGAGATGATTGACCTCCAACCACCACAACCATCTTCCTTTGTGTTAGGTCTGACTCCAGCCAGTGGAGAGTTTTCCCCTGACTCCCATTGACTTCAATTTGACTAGGGCTCCTTGATGCCACACTCGGTCAAATGCTGCCTTGTCAAGGGCAGTCACTCTCACCTCACCTATAGTGTGAGGTGAGAGTGAGGTGACTATAGTGTGATATACTGGCTGTTAAATTTTTGATCCAACAACGGTTGAATGGACATATGCTTAAGCATTAACTTCCATTTATCATTAATGTATGAGGCAATAAATGTCTCCTGGGCTGATGAAATGCTGAAGTTACAGATCAAAACATTCAATCAACTGCAGGAGCCATTTCTTGTGAAAGGCATTCCTGATGAGGAGGTTATTGCTGTTATATTTTAGTCATCAAGAACATTTTTTAATATAATAACATTTGAAAGGTTGAGGAAGTATAAAATATAATCTGTAGATGGCTGTAAGACCTAATTGATATGTTGTAACTGGATAATGCCAGTGTCCTGACTCCAATTGCACGCCTTTTGTTCAGCTTAATTCTGCATATCACAGATTAGCTTGTGACCATGTGACCCAGTCCATGGGGCATAATAGGTCCATGGCACTAATTTGAAGAAGAGTAGGGGAGTTATTCCCGGTGTCCCGGCCAATATTCACCCCTCAAACAACATAACAGAAACAGTTTATCTGGTCATTATCATATTGCTGTTTGTGGGAGCTTGCTATGCACAAATTGGCTGCTGCATTTCCCACATTACAACATGACTAAACTTCAAAAAGTACTTTGTTGGCGTAAAGCACTTTGAGATGTGGTTGTGAAAGGTGCTATATAGGGCAGACATGGTGGCATAGTGGTTAGCACTGTTGCCTCACAGCACCAGGGACCCGGGTTCGAATCTGGCCTCGGGCGACTGTCTGTGTGGAGTTTGCACATTCTCCCCGTGTTTGCGTGGGTTTCCTCCGGGTGCTCCGGTTTCCTCCCACAGTCCAAAGATGTGCGGGTTAGGTTGATTGGCTATGATAAATTGACCCTTAGTGTTAGGGGGATTAAATATGTGGGGTTACGGGGATAGGGTGGGATATGTGTTGGTGTAGGGGTTACGGGGATCGGGTGGGATATGTGTCGGTGCAGGCTCGATGGGCCGAAATGGCCTCTATCTGCACTGTGGGGTTTCTGTGATTTCTGTGATATAAATGTAAGTCTTTCTTTCTAGTTAGTAAGTGCACTAAACTGTCTATAAGGCCTGATGATGAGCTAGATGCAGAGGCCCTGATTTTAAAGGGGGCGGAGGGGGTGAGGTACAGTATGCGAGCTGTAAAGCAGGCGGTACACCTGGCGAGTCCGGGGATGTGGAGTCCCGGCAGATCTTAATGGCAGGGCCTCATTCACATAAATATTCCCGGAGTCCCACCCAAACCTGGCCAGATCCACTACCTGGCCGGTGGGCGGGTGCAGCAATTTGGGCGGCAGGAGGCCACAGCTGGGAACTCATGGGAATGGTCCCCAGTAGTCAGTTGATGGGGGTGGAGGAGAGCTCTGGCCACGATCAGGGGTAGGGGGTTAGTGGAAGCAAGGGAGGCCGCAAGCTTCCTTGTGAATGCAGGAAGAGCACTCTTACCTGCTCAGCCTTTTCTGGTCCACGATCCAGCTCTCGGTAAGTATGGTCTGACAGGCAAGTCATCACTGCTCCCCCTCTCAGGCCTTTGACTTAAATTGCAGATCAGGTCCAGATGACATAATTGGACTCGATGTGCATATTTAAAGAAGGACTCCGCTTCCTTCCTGCGGGTGTCTCACTCGCCTGCTCAAAAGAGCAGGTTAAGATCAGGACACGGAAGGAAGGCAGTGGGATCAGAGGGAAAGGGGGTAAGTGACTGGCCTCATTTTAACTGCCCATCACCCGGTTTCTGTCTTTGATGGAATCTGCATTACCTGGCAGCCCTCTCTCAAAATTGTCAACACTGAACTGGTTAATTGCAGAAAAAGAGCTACTTCTACATTGAATGAGCTCCAACTCAGCGAGTGATCTAATTCCGACGTGGCTGTTCTGCATTCCCCCATTGGAGAGCCACTGCACCTTTCTCTGAAAATTCATCAATAAGTCTTAACAAGCAATAGCATATTTTCAAAAAATAATTACCAATTTTACTAACATTTAACAGTGGTGTTTCTACTTATCTTCTGCTATCCCACCTGTTGTAAACACTCATCTCTGCTGTCATTGCCATTAAACAATAGTGGATAAGAGCTCCCTATGTCTTTCAAATATGTTCCAAAACATTTCTGTTTGTTTTGCTACTCACTTGATAAAGAAGAGCTATACCAGCGACAGCATACATGGAATCAATTCAATATCAGTATGGATTTTGAATTGGTTCAATTTGAATTAAGTCGCACCCCCTTTGGGGCGCTAACTTCGCCGGGGCACTACTTTTAGAGCCCTGAAAAAATTAGGGCCCCAGTGGCCGAAATTCATCGGTAGCGCCTCAATAGGGAAGCGCTACTGGAAGTGGCCCGCTTCCCTCTTGGAGTGCTGCGAGGGAATATCGCAGTGCTACATGCTGCAGCGTCACGTGGCATTGCAGCACGTAGCAGTACAGCAGCCCTTCCTCCCCTCCTTAAAAGTGAGGGGCCTTGCGCAGCGCGACCCAGGGCCCAGCTGGGCCAGCAGGGATCGGAGTGCCGGCAAAAGATCCCGGCACTCAAGAGAAGTGCCTGGCTCACGAAGCGCAGCCGGCGCTCCGCGGGGGGGGGGGGGCTGGTCAGGAGGCCAGGGACGGCAACGGGGACAGGTGCTGGCAGGTGGCCCGCAACAAAAATGGCCGCCCGGCACCTCACCTTTAATTAGCGCCGCCCCAGCAGCAGGTAGGCCCCGCTGACCTCGTCGGACATAGCGTCCAGCGGTAAGTCAGGGGGCGCTACTGAAGATTATGGCCGGGCCACGAGTAGGGCACTGCGCACAGCAATTACGTCATCGCCATCGGCGCAGTACCGCAGGACGCTAATGGTTACTGCCGCCGCTAACCTCCTGCTGAATTTTGCGGGAGGCATTGGCGGCGCTGCACCCAGGTGCTAGTTGCTTTGCACCCCGTTAGCCCCCTCTTAGGACACTAACATAAGCGCAAAGCAACTGAATTTTTAGGCCCAATAATCTAGTGCAGGATTCCACCAGGACAATAAGTATAAAATTGAGTTGTGAGCATCACTTATGGAAGCTGAAATGTCACCAGTGTACAAGCCAATTTAATGCTCATGATCGGCAGTTGGACAACATTCTCATAGGTCATAGTAACTTCCATTGTGGATTCCATGCTGTGAGAAAAGAGAACATCCCTGCTTTAGTATTCATGAAAAGGAACTCATGGAGACATAAGGAAGATTATTCATTGTCTGCTTGTGACAGCATAAAAGGAGTTAAAATACCACTGATTAAAAAAATAACCTAATGCATAAATTAATAGTTTTTTCCTGCTTAAGTGTTCAATTTTTCTGTCCCACATTAAGACAGCTCGAGCTTCAGCAATTAAAACACAGTGAACTTTGTTGATGACATTTGTACAAAGTAGTACACTATTAATTCATCTTTTAAAAATAAATGTAAAAAGTTGTGTTTTATTTATCATTTCAAGTCTTGGCTATATCAACAGCTGATGGACGTTACACTTGGACGCAAGTAATTAGTGAAAATTTCACACTTTAACAGAGAAAGACTCAGCCTGCAGCTCCATACATTAGAAAAGATCCAGCTGGTGATTGCTGGACCACAACCAAGTCATTGGAGGGTATAAAAAGGGTATTCTTATTCCACTCTATCAAAGGCTTACCGAATCTCCTTGAGTTGCCTTATGATATTCTGTGTTTAATAAAAAAAAACGACCTCATCTGAGCTAATAATTTAATTCCACACTTTGTTTCCATCCTCGTGGCCAACATACTCAACTGTACTTAGATGAAAAATTGTTCCATATATCAGTCTAGATTCTGTGTTTACTTTGCAGGTGTGAGTGGCAATTTAATTGCAATTTAACTGCCAAAACAAACAAAGATTTCACGTGTGAAAATCAAAAAATGACTAACTCACTTGTGTGAAATGGTCAGCGGCAGCATGAGGTGTTCATAACTAACAACATTCTGCCAGAAATCACATGGCCCTGGAATTAATGCTATAACTCATCAGTGAGGTTAAGTTGCAGGTGGTCTTCCATTCATGTGAAACACTGTAATTCATTGGTTATGAAGCTTTCACATCTATAAAAGAACTGCTATTACTCACCAATCCTCAATGAAATCTTTTCACTTCAAACTGCAAACATTACTGTGTCAGCCTGTGGCTCAGTTGGTAGCACGCTCACCTCTGAGTCAGAAGGTTGTGGGTTCATGTCCCAGTCCAGGATTTTGAGCACATAAAGCTAGGCTGACGCTCCAGTAGAGTGCTGCACTGTCGGAGATGTCGTCTTTCGGATGAGACGTTAAACCGAGGCACCGTCTGCTCTCCCAGGTGGATGTAAAAGATCCCATGGCACTATTTCGAAGAAGAGCAGGGGAGGTGCCCTGACCAATATTTATCTCTCAACCAACATAAAAAAACAGATTATCTGGTCATTATCACATTGCTGTTTGTGGGAGCTTGCTGCGTGCAAATTGGCTGCTGCATTTCCCACATTACAACAGTGACTACACTTGCAAAAGTACTTTATTGGCTGTAAAGCGCTTTGAGGTGTCCGGTGGCCATGAAAGGCACTATATAAATGCAAGTCTTTTTTTTAATGCAACTATATTCCACTCCTATACAATTCAACATTAATATTTCACACCACAGAGAGTAAACAATCCTATCACATGCTTGTGAAGACATCCAGAGGCTGTGCTGTGCCTACAGCCTGCACAACAGAGGTCTTCACTATAGATACCAGCGATGTTGCCCATGTTCAATGTGCAGATAACCATTGCTCCGTGACACCACTTATGTGGCAGAGAGTAGCGCATACCCGGATATGGGACTCCCCCACACCACCTTACATTGTCGTGTGCAAGTGATTTCTCAATACAGTCCTGGTGCAACTTCTTCCAACTTAACATCAGGAAAACCAAAGCCATTGTTTTCAGTCACCAACGTTTCTCCCTTGCCATTGACTCCATTCCCCTTCCCGGGCACTCACTCAGGCTGCACCTGACTGTGTAAAACCTTGACATCATGTTCAACCCTGAGCTGACCTTCAACCTTCACATCCTAACCTTTGCCAAGCCTGCCTATTTCCATCTGTACCAGATTGCCTGCCTCAGCCTTAAGTTCCATCACTGAAACCCTTATCCATGTTTTTGTTACCTTTAAACTTGATTATTCCACTGCCTCCTTTCTGGACTCACAACCTCCACAGACTCTAACTTATCTAAAATATAGACACCCATATCCAGTCAGCACTAAGTTCCACTCATCCGTTATCTCCGAGCTTGCTGGCCTACATTGGCTTCCTGCTCCCTCAATAAGTAAATTTGAGTTCCTTGTTCTCATCTCCAGATATACCCTTGTGCTAGCCCCACCTTCCCCAGCAACTTCCCCAGCCTTAGACCTGCTCCTGTACCCGTTAGTCCTCTGGCTGGCCTTATTTGTGTCTCCCCTCTCTTGCCCCACCATTGATAGTGAAACCTACAGCCATCTTCATCCCACTCTCTGGAATTATCCCAATAAACACCTTCACCTCTCCACTTCTCTCTCCTTTTAAAAGGTTTGTCAAACCTGATTGTTTTTGATCAAGCTTTAAATCACCCTCTAGCCTTTTCCTCCACAGCTTGGTGCTATTTTTTTATTATTATTCATTCCTGGGATGTGAGCGTCACTGGCAAGGTCAGAATTTATTGCTCATCCCTAATTGCCCTTGAGAAGGTGGTGGTGAGCCGCCTCCTTGAACTGCTGCAGTCCGTGTGGTGAAGGTAATCCCATACTGCTATTAGTGACAATGAAGGAACGTTGCTATATTTCCAAGTCAGGATGGCGCGTAACTTGGAGGGGCACTTGCAGGTGATGGTATTCCCATGCGCCTGCTGCACTTCTAGGTGGTAGAGGTCGCGGGTTTGGAAGGTGCAGCCAAAGAAGCCTTGGCAAGTTGCTGCAGTGCATCTTGTAGATGGTACACACTGCAGTCACGGTGCACTGGTGGTGCAGGGAGTGAATGTTTAAGGTGGTGGATTGGGTGCCAATCAAGCAGGCTGCTTTGTCCTGGATGGTGTCAAGCTTCTTGAGTGTTGTTGGTGCTGCGCTCATCCAGGCAAGCGGAGAGTATTCCATCACTCGCTGCAGAAAACCCAGCCTCTGACCTGCTCTTGTTGCCACAGTATTTATGTGGCTAGTTTAGTTAAGTTTCTGGTCAATGGTGACCTCCAGGATGTTGATGGTGGGGGAATTGGTGATGGTAATGCCGATGATTGTCAAGGGGCGGTGGTTAGATTCTCACTTGTTGGAGATAGTCATTGCCTGGCACTTTTGTGGCACGAATGTTACTTGCCACTTATCAGCCCAAGCCTGATTGTCATCCAGGTCTTGCTGCATTCGGGCATGGACTGCTTCATTATCTGAGGAGTTGTGAATGGAACTGTGCAATCATCAGTGAACATCCTCACTTCTGACCTTATGATGGAGGGAAGATCATTGATGAAGCAGCTGAAGATGGTTGGGCGTAGGACACTGCCCTAAGGAACTCCTGCAGTGATATCCTGGGGCTGAGATGATTGACCTTCAACAACCACAACCATCTTCCTTTGTGCTAGGTATGACTCCAGCAAGTGGAGAGCTTTTCCCCTGTTTTCCATTGACTTCAGTTTTACTAGGGCTCCTTGATGCCACACTAGGTCAAATGCTACCTTGTCAAAGGCAGTCACTCTCACCTCATCTCTGGAAATCAACTCTTTTGTCCATGTTTGGACCAAGGCTGTAATGAGGCCTGGAGCCGAGTGGTCCTGGCAGAACCCAAACTGAGCATCGGTGAACAGGTAATTGGTGAGTAAGTACCGCTTGATAGCACTGTTGATGACACCTTCCATCACTATGCTGATGACTGATGTGGCGGTAATTGCTTTTTGTGGACAGGACATACCTGGGCAGTTTTCCACATTGTTGGATAGATGCCAGTTTTGCAGCTGTACTGGAACAGCTTGGCTAGCGGTGCGGCTAGTTTTGGAGCACAAGTCTTCAGCACGACAGCCAAGATGTTGTCAGGGCCCATAGCCTTTGCTGTACCCAGTGCGCTCAGCCATTTCTTGATATCAGGTGGAGTCAATTAAATTGGCTGAAGGCTGGTTTCTGTGATGGTGGGGACCTCAGGAGGAGGCTCATATGTATCATCCACTCGGCACTTCTGGCTGAAGGTTGTTGCAAACACTTCAGCCTTGTCTTTTGCACTCACGTGCTGGTCTCCATCATCATTGAGGATGGGGATATTCTTGGAGCCTCCTCTTCCTGTGAGTTGTTTAATGGTCCACCACCATTCATGACTGGTGTGGCAGGACTGCAGAGCTTTGATCTGATCTGTTGATTGTGGGATCACTTAGCCCTGTCTATAGCATGCTGCTTCCGCTTTTCAGCATGCATGTAGTCCTAGGTTGTCACCTCAGTTTTCGGTACAGCTGGTGCTGCTCTCCTTATTGAACCAGGGTTGGTCACCTGGCTTGACGTTAATGATAGAGTGAGGGATATGCTGGGCCATGAGGTTACCAATTGTGGTGGAATACAATTCTGCTGCTGCTGATGGCCCACAACGCCTTATGGATGCCTAGATCTGTTCTGAATCAATACCATTTAGCACGGTGGTAGTGTCACACAACACGATGGAGGGTGTCCTCAGTGTGAAGATGGGATTTTGTCTCCGCAAGGACTGTGCGGTGGTCACTGCTACCAATGCTGACATGGACTGATGCATCTGCGACAGGTAGATTGGTGAGGACGAGGTCAAGTAGGTTTTTCCCTCATGTTGGTTCTCTCATTACCTGCCGCAGGCCCAGTCTGGCAGTTATGTCCTTCAGGAAGCAGCCAGCTCGGTCAGTTGTGGTGCTACCAAGCCAGTCTTGGTGATGGACATTGAAGTACCCCACCCAGAGTATATTCTGTGCCTTTGCTTCCCTCAGTGCTTCTTCCAAGTGGTGTTCAACATGGAGGAGTAGAGATTCATCAGCTGAGGGAGGGCGGTAGGTGGTAATCAGTAGGATGTTTCCTTGCCCATACTTGACCTGAAGCCATGAGACTTCATGGGGTCCGGAAGCCAATGTTGAGGACTCCCAGGGCCACTCCCTTCCAACTGTGTACCACTGTGCTGCCACCTCTGATGGATCTGTCCTGCTGGTGAGACAGGACATACCCAGGGATGGTGATGGAGGAGTCTGGGACATTGGCTGAAAGGTAGAATTCTGTAAGTATGACTATGTCAGGCTGTTACTTGACTAGTCTGTGGGACAGCTCTCCCAATTTTGGCACAAGTCCCCAGATGTTGGTGAGGAGGACTTTGCAGGGTCGCCTGGGCTGGGTGTGCTGTTGCCGTGTCTGAAGCCCGTGCCGAGGTCGCTGCCAGGTGGTCCATCTGGTTTTATTCTTATTATTGTTTTTCGTAGCGGTTGTGTAAAAAATGAGTGGCTTGCTAGGCCATTTCAGAGGGCAGTTAAGAGTCAACCACATTGCTGTGTGTCTGGAGTAACATATAGACCAGACCAGGTAAGGACGGCAGATTTCCTTCCCTAAAGGACATTAGTGAACCAGATGGGTTTTTCCGACAATCCGATAGTTTTACGGTCACCATTACTGATATTAGCTTTTTATTCTAGCTTTATTTAATTAACTGAATTTAAATTCCCCAACTTCCGTGGTGGGATTTGAACTCACGTCTCACAGATTATTAGTCCAGGCCTCTGGATTACTAGTCCAGTAACATAACCACTAGATTTCTTTGTCTATTTCCATGTGTGAAACATTTGGGACACCTTGATGTTGTTGCACTATAACAATCTCCATTTGAAAGCAGTTTCTTTTCCTTAATATGAAATATCAGAGTTGGGGATGGAGTATTGGAGAAAAAGTAGAATTAATTTCTGTACTTTTAAAGTGAAGAGGTCTCACTGGGATGGCGAGTTATGACAATTCTTTCATAAATGTAAAAATGTCATAACCCATGAATAAAAAATCACCTGAAACTGAATCATATGATGAGTTATCCTGATTAATCCATTGGTATGTGATCTTCGTTAGTTTTGAACATCTCATGCTGTTGTTGATCATTAAGTCTTATTTCACAAGTATGAATTTGTCTTTTTTGATTTGCACACATGCATAGGGGTAATTTTAACTTTTGCCGATAGTGTAAATGGAGCAATATCAGAATGGCTCTATGTACACCTCTGCCAATTTTCCTTTCCATGGAATCAGTTTTTGACAGGCATATAACTCTGCAGGATCACTTAGTATTTAGGACCTATACTTATGCTCAGTTGAACCCTCATGAGATCCTATCACTGCTATCCCTTCCTCACCAGTGCTTGAAGACCCAGCCTAGGCCTTCACCTTAACATAACTGTCTATTCCCAAATGTGTATATCTATGCTGGTGAATACTTCTCAGCTCTATGATGCACTTCATGCCTGGCTTCACAACAACTACATTCTTCTTTCTCTGTGAGGAGAGTAGGTAGTTTACTGAGTTGGTCACACCGCAGGTAAGGGCTGCACAGGCAGAAGGATAATGGGTGACCATCAGGAAGAGCAGTAGAGGCAGGCAGGTAGCGCAGGGGACCCCTGTGGCCATCCCCCTCTCAAACAGGTATACCGATTTGGATACTGTTGAGGGGGATTACTTACCAGAGGAAGGCAGCAGCAGCCAACTTCCTGGCACCAGGGGTGCTTCTGCTGCTCAGGAAGGGAGGAAAAAGAGTGGGAGAGCAATAGTGGTAGGGGATTCTATCGTAAGGGGAACAGATAGGCATTTCTGTGGCCACAGACGTGACTCCAGGATGGTTTGTTGCCTCCCTGGTGCCAGGGTCAAGGATGTCACTGAACGGCTGCAGGGCATTCGGAATGGGGAGGGTGAACAGTCAGAGGTCGTGGTTCACATTGGGACCAATGACATGGGTAGGAAGAGGGATGAGGTCCTGCAGCAAGAATTTAGGGAGCTAGGTAGCAGATTAAAGAGCAGGACCTCAAAGGTTGTAATCTCTGGATTACTCCCAGTGCCACGTCCTAGTGAGTATAGGAATAGGAGGATAGAGCAGATGAATGCGTGGCTAAAGAGTTGGTGCAGGAGGGAGGGCTTTTCTTTCCTGGATCACTGGGCCTGCTTCTGGGGAAGGTGGGACTTGTACAAGTCGGACGGGTTGCACCTGAACCAGAACGGGTCAAATATCCTTGCGGGGAGGTTTGCTAGCACTGTTCGGGGGGGTTTAAACTAAAATGGCAGGGGGTTGGGAACCTTGAGCAGGGAGACAGAGGAAAGGGAAACAGGGATAAAAGCAAAAGATAGGAAGGAGAAAAACAAAAGTGGCAGTCAGAGTAATCAATGGTTTAAATCAAACGTGGCCACAGTAAATAATAATTCTAATAGGTCTAAGAGCGTTAAAAAAACAAGCCTGAAGGCTTTGTGTCTTAATGCGAGGAGCATTTGTAATAAGGTGGATGAATTGGCTGCGCAAATATAGGTAAACGAATATGATTTGGTTGGGATTACGGAAACGTGGCTCAAGGATGGCCAAGAGTGGGAACTCAAAATCCAGGGGTATTCGATATTCACGAAAGATAGGCAAAAAGGAAAGGGAGGTGGGGTAGGATTACTGGTTAAAGAAGGGATTAATACAATTGTAATGAAGGATATTAGCTCTGATGATGTGGAATCTGTATGTATAGAATTGAGAAATACTAAGGGGAAAAAAGCATTAGTGGGAGTGGTATATAGACCTCCAAACAGTAAGGCGGAGGTTGGGGATGGCATTAAAAGGGAAATTAAAGAAGCGTGCAATAAGGGCACAGCAGTCATCATGGGTGACTTTAATCTACATATAGATTGGGCAAACCAAATTAGTAACAATACTGTGGAGGAGGAATTACTGGAGTGTTTACGGGATGGTTCCCTGGACCAATATGTCGAGGAACCAACCAGAGATCAGATCAGATCGGAGTGATCATAATATGATCAAATTCTTCATTAAGATGGAGAATGAAGTAGTTGACTCAGAGACTAGGGTCCTCAATTTAAATAAAGGAAACTACGATGGTCTGAGGAGCGAGTTGGGTAGGATTGATTGGGGAATGGCACTCAAAGGGTTGATGGTGGGTAGGCAATGGCAAACATTCAAAGACCGAATGGATGAGCTACAGAATTTGTTCATCCCAGTTTGGCATAAAAGTAAAACAAAAAAGGTGACTCAACCGTGGCTAACAAGGGAAATTAGGGATAGCATAAGATCCAAGGAGAGGACATATAAATTGGCCAGAAAAAGCAATAATCCTGAGGATTGGGAGCAGTTTAGGATTCAACAAAGGAGGACAAAGGGATTAATTAAGAAAGGGAAAATAGAATATGAGAGTAAGCTGGCAGGGAACATAAAAACTGACTGTAAAAGCTTTTATAGATATGTGAAGAGAAAAAGATTGGTGAAGTCAAGCGTAGGTCCCTTGCAGTCAGAATCAGGGGAATTTATAATGGGAAACAAAGAAATGGCTGACCAACTAAATACATACTTTGGTTCTGTCATCACAAAGCAGGACACAAATAACCTCCCAGAGATGCAGGGGAACGTAGAGTCTGATGAAAGGGTGGAACTGAAAGTGTTAAGTCTGTGTGTTCCAGTTGTATTAAGATTAATTACTGACACAGACTACAAGAATAAAGTTCAACAGGTCTTTACTAGTTGGAGGTCAGGACTATACTAAATACAATGTTACTACACAGTGCTTATATACCGGTGGTCACCACCGGTATTACGTATACAGCAGCCAGAGAAAGTAGTACATCTCTTAAGGTGGAACAGGCTTAAGTTCTCTTAAGGTGGAACAGGTTACATACACCACAATCCTCCCTTTTTAGCTTAACAGTCATATCCCCATTTAACATAACATCATAACATATATACATATATAACTTCAGGTATAAACAGTTCAAAGGTTCAGTCTCTCAGGAGGCCTTCTGATTCGGTTTGGATAACGCCTTTCAGTGGTCTCTGATTCTTGTTGCTGAGGTGACTCTTCTTGTTGGTTTCCTATTTATTGGACGTCATCATCAGGTACAGTCCCTGCCGAGGTAGATGCTTCAGGTTCATTAACGTCTTCCACAGTTGTCTCTGTCGCAACCATGGGTTCGACCCTTGCTCTTGATTCTACCAGTTGATCCGCATGACACCTTATCACATTGTTACCAATATCTACTGTGTACATCAGAGGTCCTTGTCTGGCCCGAATTGTTCTGGACTGCCATTTTTCATTTCCATAGCCCCTTGCCAACACTGGTTGTCCTACGTCGAAACTTCGAGTGGACTTGTTATTAATATGCCGGAACTGTTTGTTTTCCACTTCCCTCCGCACATTTGGTTTTAACAAGTCCAACCTGGACCGCAACCTCCTGTTATAAAACATCATGGCAGGACTTTGGTTAGCCACTGCATGAGCGGCGTTTCGATATGCCATTAGGAAATTGTCCACCTTGTGTTGTAACGGAACCTGATCATCGTTCATGGCCTTTATTGCCTTTTTGAATGTTTGGACAAATCTCTCGGCCAACCCGTTTGTCGCCGGATGATATTGGGCAGAGGTATAATGTTTCACCCCATTCTTCTTTAAGAATTTTTGGAATTCTTCCGACACGAACTGTGGTCCGTTGTCCGAACATATCTGTTCTGGCAATCCGTTCCTTGCGAATATTGTTCTTAACACCGCAATTGTCTTTTCTGAAGTAGTGGTATTCATCTTGATCACTTCTGGCCATTTGGAATGTGCGTCCACCGCAATTAGGAACATGGAGTCCATGAATGGACCAGCAAAGTCAATATGTACGCGTTGCCATGGGGCTGAAGGCCATTCCCATGGGTGTAGCGGTGCGATCGGAGGTGCATTTTGCACTTTTTGGCACCCAGCGCAGCTTTTTGTCAACTCCTCTATCTGTTGGTCAATGCCCGGCCACCATACATAAGCCCTAGCAAGACTTTTCATCTTAACTCCCCCCAGATGACCTTCATGCAGTTCCTTTAGAATTCTTTCCCGTAACTTGGGAGGAATAATCACTCTTGTCCCGTACATCAAAGTACCATGGCAGACAGACAGCTGGTCTCGCCTTGCCGAGAATGCCGGTAACAGAGGATCACCATGTGTTGGCCATCCCTTCACTGTCACCTCGTAAACTCAGGACAGTGTCGGGTCGTTCCTGGTTTCTCTTTCAATACTTGCATTGGTGACTGGTAAACACTCGATGATGGTCGAATGAAATAACTCAACAGGGTCAACTTTCGTCGTCTCTTCTGCTTCAGGTAGTGGCAGGCGCGACAGCCCATCAGCATTGCCATGCTGCTTTGTACCTTTGAATTCTATTTGATATTGATGTGCCCCTAGGAAAAGGAACCATCTCTGGAGTCGCTGTGCTGTCATCACCGAAACACCCTTCTTAGGGTTAAAAATGGATACCAATGGCTGATGGTCTGTCAGAAGTGTGAATTTTTGGCCCTGCAGGTAATGATTAAACTTCTTCACTCCCCACACAAGGCTGAGAGCCTCCCTATCGACCTGTGCATAGTTGCGCTCAGCGGAGGTCAATGATCTGGATGCAAACGCGACTGGCCTTTCCGTGCCATTTGGCAACTTGTGTGAGAGTACTGCCCCAATACCATATGGAGGAGCATCACAAGCCAACCGAATAGGCAGTGTTGGGTTGAAGTGAGCCAACACTTCCTCTGAGGTGATCAATTATTTGCTTTTGCGAAATGCCTTCTTACAGTTTTTGCTCCATTCCCATGGTACCCCCTTCTGTAAAAGAGCATTCAGCGGGTGCAGTACCGTGGATAGATTCGGTAGAAACTTATGGTAATAGTTAATCAATCCCAGAAACGACCTCAACTGAGAGACATTATCCAGAGCAGGAGCCTTTACAACTGCCTCTATCTTGTCAGGAGACTTATGAAGCCCCTCCCGGTCAATGACATGACCACAGTACGAGATCCGCTTCTGAAAGAACTCACATTTCTGCCGATTAACTCTAAGTCCATACTCTTTCAGTCTGTTGAGCACCAGTTCCAAGTTTGCGAGGTGTTCTTCATCACCATCACCTGTAATCAGAATATCGTCCAGGTAACATTGTGTGCCTGGAATTCCCTGTAATACCTGCTCCATGGCCCTCTGCCAAATTGCCGGAGCCGATGCCACTCCAAAAACCAGCCTATTATACTGGTACAAACCTCTATGCGTGTTGATCGTGAGGTACTGGCGTGACTCTTCTTCAACCTCCATCTGCAAGTACGCCTGCGCCAGGTCTATCTTGGTGAAGTGTTTCCCGCCAGACAATGAAGCAAAAATATCCTCAATCCACGGAAGCGGATACTGCACCGTGTGAAGCACCGGATTAACGGTGATCTTGAAATCTCCACAGATGCGAACCTTCCCTGGTTCTCCTGGCTTGTTGCTCGAAGGACGTTTCATAACGGGAACAATGGGCGTAGCCCACTCACTCCAATCTACCTTAGGCAGTACACCTGAACGTTCTAGCGCTTCCAGTTCTGCTTCTACAGTGGGTCGTATTGCATAGGGTACCGGTCTGGCTTTGAAAAATTTTGGTTGTGCATGTTCATCAATCTTGATGTTTGCCGTAATTCCTTTCAGTGTTCCCAGTCCTTGCTGGAACACCTCTTTAGCATCATCCAATATTTTGGACAATCGTTTAGGTTTGACATCTGTTTCCCCGGAATCTACCGTTAGTGCTTTTAAGGAGTGCCAGTCCATATTCATTTTCCTAATCCACTCCCGTCCCAGTAGTGGTAGACCTCCTTCAGGTAGCACATATAAGTCCATTACTTGGCTTTCTTCGCCCTTGTGGACCACTTTTACCTCTATCTTTCCGATGGGGTACACTCTTTGCCCCGTGTATGTTTTCAATATAATCTCCGTATCCCGTAGGGGAATATGTTGGAATAACCTTTTGTAATCTTTCTTATTCATGACCGTCAATGCCGATCCAGTGTCCAATTCCATCTTTACTTGGACTCCTGCTATCTGAAGAGTGACCCAAATTGTCTGGAGATCTGCATCCTTACCAATGTTGTGTACTCTTAAGCTACCCAATTCATTACTGCTAGCATCTGAATCTGACTTCTGTTCATTCAAACTGGTCTTTGTCACCTTGTGCACCTTTATGTATTTTCCTTGTGGTGACTTTTTGTTGCTGGTCTTCTTTCCTGACCGGCATACTTTAGCTATGTGGCCAAGCCTGCCACACGTTCTGCATTCTTGGTTTTTAAACCAACACTGGTTCTGATCGTGTGTTGTCTTTCCACAACGATAACATTTTACAGTACTCAAACCCAATTTATTTGTACTGAGTTCCGGTGACCGTAGCTGCATTACTGCCGTGCCTCTCGCTGCGGCTTCGTGTGCTGCTGCCATAGTGACCGCTTTCTCAAGCGTCAGCTCATTCTCCTCGAGCAGTCGCTTTTGTGTATCTTCTTTTAATAATCCACACACAAATTTACCCCTTAGCGCGTCTGTCAGTCCCGTTCCAAACTGACAGTACCTCGCCAGCTTACGCAATTCCATTAAATATTCAGCATTGCTTTTATCCTTCAGCTGCCTTCTGCTGTAAAATTTAAATCGTTCCGCTAGTATCAGCGGCGTGGGGTTTAGATGATTTTTCAGGACAGTAACAATCTCCTCGAACGTCTTATCCGCCAGTTCATCTGGTGATAAAAGGTGTTTCAATTGCCCGTATGTCTTTGCACCCATTAAGTTCAATAAAGTTAGTGCTTTCTCTGCATCTGGGATTTTATTTGCTTTACAATAATTTTGTATGCATTCTACATACATGGCCCAATCTTCGATGGCGCCATCAAAGGTATCAATGTTCCCATGTTTAGGCATCGTTGCAATTTATTTTATCCCAAGATGGCGGCTTAACGCTCTTGTCTTCGTCCTCCGCCTACAAAATGACGGTTTTCCCGCGCTTGGCGGTCTTCACCCACTGGCTGCAATGGCGTTTGGCGTGCCGCTGCTGCTCCCCTTTCCCAGCGGTTAGTAACTCCCCCGACGCTGTCTCCGCTTCACCGCGGCTCCCTCGGGCATTCGCCCTTCCCCGATGTCGCGCCTCACAGCCCTTCTTGCAGCCCGGTTATTAGCACCGGCTGCGTTCGCCTTCACCGCGGCTCTCGCGCCTTCAGTCGCCCCAGACGCTGCGCCTTTTTGGCCTGAAAGCGACCCGGCCCTTATCACCAGCCGCGATCGATGTCCCCGTGCTGCGCCTTTCGGCCCGAATGCGGCCCGGCCCTTATCTCCGGTCGCGATCGATCTCACCGCCCTTATTCCTCTGTCTTCCTCTCCCCATCTGTACAGCCAACGCAGCCGACTTTCTGCCCGCGTCGCTGACCGGCTTACCCAGCACCGAGGTAGAAAGAAGATAGCTGACTGCCGCTGATCGAGGCTTCGAGTTCAGGATGTCTTCTGCACTCCGGGTTCTCGATGCCTGCCGCGCGACGTGTCTTCCAGCAGGGTGATGAGGGTGGAAGCCTCTCTTCGACGCCCGTTCTGTGGACAAAGCCGCCGTGGATATAAACTGCCGCAGGGTAAGAATCGGACTCGTCGCCACTGTTAAGTCTGTGTGTTCCAGTTGTATTAAGATTAATTACTGACACAGACTACAAGAATAAAGTTCAACAGGTCTTTACTAGTTGGAGGTCAGGACTATACTAAATACAATATCACTACACAGTACTTATATACCGGTGGTCACCACCGGTATTACGTATACAGCAGCCAGAGAAAGTAGTACATCTCTTAAGGTGGAACAGGCTTAAGTTCTCTTAAGGTGGAACAGTTTACATACACCACAGAAATAAATCAGTATTTGTAGGGAAATGGTGTTAGGAAAATTGATGGGACTGAAGGCTGATAAATCCCCAGGGCCTGATAATCTACATCCCAGGGTACTTAAGGAAGTGGCCCTAGAAATAGTAGATGCATTGCTGGTCATCTTCCAGAACTCGATAGACTCTGGAACAGTACCCATGGATTGGAGGGTAGCTAATGTTACCCCACTATTCAAAAAAGTTGGTCGAGAAAAAGTGGGGAATTATAAACCAGTAAGCCTGACATCGGTAGTGGGGAAAATGCTAGAGTCTATTATAAAAGATGTAATAGCAGAGCACTTGGAAAGCAGTGACAGGATCGGACAAAGTCAACATGGATTTACAAAAGGTAAATCATGCTTGACTAATCTACTGGAATTTTTTGAGGATGTAACTGGTAAAATAGATAAGGGAGATCCAGTGGATGTGCTGTATTTGGACTTTCAGAAGGCTTTTGATAAGTTCCCACATAAGAGATTAGCATGCAAAATTAAGGCACATGGGATTGGGGGCAAGGTATTAACTTGGGTAGAGAACTGGTTGGCAGACAGAAAGCAAAGAGTTGGAATAAACGGGTCATTTTCCGAGTGGCAGGCAGTGACTAGTGGGGTACCGCAAGGATCGGTCCTAGGACCCCAGCTGTTCACAAAACATATTAATGATCTGGACGAGGGAATTGGATGTAATATCTCCAAATTTGCAGACGACACAAAGCTGGGTGGGAGGGTAAGCTGTGAGGAGGATGTCGTGAAACTCCAGTACGATTTGGACAGGTTGGGTGATTGGGCAGAAACATGGCAAATGCACTATAATGTGGATAAATGTGAGGTTATCCACTTTGGTGGCAAAAACAGGAAGGCAGATTATTATTTGAATGGCAATAGATTGGGAGAAGGGGAAGTGCAAAGAGACCTGGGTGTTCTTGTGCACCAGTCGCTGAAGGTAAGCATGCAGGTGCAGCAGGCGGTTAAGAAGGCAAATGGTATGTTGGCCTTCGTAGCAAGAGGGTTCGAGTACAGGAACAAGGATGTCTTGCTACAGTTGTACAGGGCCTTGGTGAGACCACACCTTGAGTATTGTGTGCAGTTTTGGTCGCCTTACCTGAGGAAGGACGTTCTTGCCATGGAGGGAGTGCAGCGAAGATTCACCAGGCTGATACCTGGAATGGCAGGAATCACGTATGAGGAGAGATTGTGTCGATTGGGCTTATACTCACTGGAGTTTAGAAGATTGAGAGGGGATCTCATCGAAACCTATAAAATTCTGTCAGGCCTGGACAGACTAGATGCAGGAAGGATGTTTCTGATGGCCGGGGAATCCAGAACCAGGGGTCATAGTCTAAGGATAAGGGGTAAGCCATTTAGGACTGAAATGAGGAGGAATTTCTTCACCCAGAGAGTGGTGAACCTGTGGAATTCTCTGCCACAGATGGCGGTGGAGGCCAGTTCATTAAATATATTCAAGAAAGAGTTGGATATATTTCTTAAGGCTAAAGGGATCAAGGAATATGGGGAGAAGGCAGGGACAGGGTACCGAATTTGGATGATCAGCCATGATCTCATTGAATGGCGGAGCAGGCTCGACGGGCCGAATGGCCTACTCCTGCTCCTATCTTCTATGTTTCTATGTTTCTAGTACATTATAAGTAAATAGCCACACTTATCCACATGGATATTGCATTATCATTGCACACTATTATACACTTGTGCACAATCACTGCACAAGCACATGTTTGTGTAACATATTGTGCAAATCATGGGATATCTAAATAATGTTTCACAAATCAGACGTTCTGCACTGCCATCTAATCTCCACAGATTTCATGCTTTCCAAGCATTCAGCCCCAAGCATATCTATAATAGCTTCAGCATATAGCATCAGTTGTTTATGCTCTGGAGATCCACCACCCTGAACTTAAGTACTAGTTTTGTTTTCAAATATGAAAGTATTGATTGAGGCATAGTCATTTGGTCCATGGATTTTTTTTCCTGCAGTCGAGTCTGTGTCCAACTGGGGAATGTATATACATTTTCATAATCCTCCTATTTCCACTTTACTAACTTACTTACTGCCTTCTTGTTAACACTTCTCTATGTCAGTACAGCTTTTAATGCAGACATCTTTTACAACTACAATTTTCCATCATATGTTCTGTGCTCCTACCTCACTGAAATATTCATGTCTTAGCTTTTGTCCTTTCTTGAAGCTATGCAAATACTTTCTCACTTCTGCCCAGGTCCCTGCAGTGGGTCACCAAGAGTTCACTACCTCTGTTAAGTACTCCTATATTTGCCTCCTCTCTCACCAAAATGTCCATCACAGAGGCCATCAGGGCTTGAAGGGCCTGGTTGGTAAAATATGCTTTTCTCTGACAACATTCAAACTTTTTCTGCAACAGTTTTCTGCACTCCACAGCTGGATTAACAAACTTTCTGATATCTATACTGTTTAAGTGGCCTGTTAGCTGCGCAAGGCCTGTTAACTAATCATTATTCCAGGTGTAGCGTGATCAGTTGCTATTTCATTATTACTGCTCTCAAAGTCCCATGCTGCGAAATCGCATCTTTCAAAATCATTTGATCCTAGAACTTCATTCGATGCACCTTAATTTCACGCATTTTTAAAATAAATAGGAATGTAGGCCCCCTAAGAGGTGCTCCTGTATAAATTCCATGGACTGTGAAGGAACAATCGGAGCAATCAGGAACCAAGTGCAGTATAAATTGTCATAGCGTGTCATCTGATGGTGGTCTCCTTCTAGAACATTAATTCACCAAAGTTCAGTAGTCCATCAAATAGCACAATACTGGTGTGTTGTTGGATTTAATTCACTTGTGAGAAAAAACACATAAATTCAAAAACAAACTAAATTAGCATAATATGGAAGAGTGGTGGTTATGGTACTAGACTAGTAATCTAGAAGACAGGTGTTCAAATCACACCAGTGCAAATAGTGAAATTAAATTCAATGAACCTGGTCATTTGTGGACTAGCGCCAGAAAATGAAAATAGGCAAGTGTAAAAAATCTAAATGGTTTATTAATAGCCTGATCCTACTCCTATTTTGTGTGTCTAATTCTGTTAGATTCAGGAGATGGTTCTGTGATAGTAGATTGGTGGTTAGGATCAGATCAGCCATGATCTTATTGAATGGCGGAGCAGGCTCGAGGGGCCGATTGGCCTACTCCTGCTCTTATTTCTTATGTTCTTATGTTCTTATGTTCAGTGATGGGAACCTGTCACCCTACCCAGCCAACATGTGAATCCAGTCCCACACTATGTGGTTGACTCTTAAGGAAACTGGAAAAGGGCAATAAATTCCACTATGTCAGTGTTGCCCACATCCTGAGAACAAATAAATAAGCTTTTATTGATGACGCTCATGATTTGTACATCTCTCTTACTTGTGATATAAATCTAGTTGTCAGAACCAGTGGTGTAGAAGTCATCATTAATTTATTTATTATTGTAAGTACAGTACTAATGCACACTGAAGTATTTTTATCACCTCTGCATTTTAGCTAAGTCGTTTCTCATCCCATATTTCCAAGAAGAAACAACAGTGAATATTGTGTCATGTGCGTATATGCTTCCATTTCTGGTTGTTCTATTTCACAAATGTAGTGTAAAGGTGGGCTTCATCACAAACTTGCAGTACAAAACACAGTTATGGAGTAGAAGATATAAATTGGTGGTCAGTCAGCCAGCTCTTTAAATTAAAAATTATTCACTACATTTTGTGTATATAGCTACAATGTGGCGGAGACCACATTGGGACAATAACACAATTCACAATGTATAGCCAATGTTGTTATATGTACCTAAACACAATTCACTATGTATAGCCAATGATGTTATATGTACGTACTTGGTTGGGTTATCGGGGCAGGGTCCCTTTAAGAGCGTCGGTAGCGTGATGATGTCATGCGTCGGTAGCGTGATGACGTCATAGCCCTGCAACGAGGCTGAGACTCTCAGTCATCATGGAGAGTGAATAAAGTAACACGCGTTTTGCCTTTGCTGCAACAAAAGTCTCAGAGCCTGTTGATTTCTAGCGACTCCAATAACAATATATTAAAAAATCTATGCATTCACCCTGTCTACAAAATCTCCTATTGTTATTTTTTTTGTCACACTTTAGTGTCAACTTTTTCCCTTTTAAATTCCATTCATAATGGAAACTGCTTTTGTCCATTTGTTACGCTGTAATTACACCTTCCCACGGTGGTGGTGCTGTTTTGTGCCTCCGCTTCTAAGCCTGCACTGCAGAGACTTCTATGCTTCAATCTGCTTTCCCATAGCTTTAGCTATATAACTAAATAATACAAAATCAAAGTATATTCGATAAAGATAGGCACAGAAAGTATGACTGGAAAATGGGGACTGAATTATGGCTACACCCCCTGGTCCAATCATTCCGCCCTCCCAAACCCGGGTTACCCAAAGACTATAGTTGGTTGTGACTTCACAGGAAATCGACTAGTATATAAAATAATGGTTGCCTAGGAGATTCTTTGTGAGGTTGGCTATGTCCTGAAGGCCACATAACCTGCTTGAGCATCACTCCTAAGTTTAATGATAGTACCAGAGTGCTTTGTTTCTATCCCCATAACACACTCCCAACAAACTATTATCCTATAGAAAGTGTCAATTTTTAGTCCAAGATTGCCGATAACAAGATAACTGATTTATATGGTGCCCAATCCGCCAAACCGTCAATGATTTAACTTGTCAAGTAGTTGGAGTACCCATCATCACTGCAAAAACTGACCTGGTCACTTCAGTGATGTATTCTCTAATATTCTGCGATTTGATTAGCTGAAAATATAGCCTCTGGCCTTACTTTTCAGTTACTTAAGCCAAATGTTATCAAATTGTATCCCAGTACAGGGATAAAATGAATTAAAATAATGTAAGTTATAATTTTAGGAGTAAAGTAAATAGAAAATGAGGTTTAGCAGAAAATATAAAGGAGAAATACAAAATTCAAAGTTGAAATTATCAAAATTGATAAAGGATAATCTAGAGAAGGACACAAACAAGGGAGCAAAACGGTGAGCAGCAAAGTGTTTACTGTAGTACTAAAACCAGTCTTTGCATCTCAGTATTTTTAATTATAATATTCAGAGATTTTTCAGTGTCATAATACATACGCTGAAATTTTTAACAAGTGTTTGGGCCAGAGAGCAGAATCATCTGGCGCTGCCAGCTATCTAAGCATTTATAGTAATCCCAATCATTACTTTCAACATAATAGAAAATGACCCTACAACTAACATTGATATAATTCATTAGTAAGTCAGAAGGAGAGTTCATTTTAACCACAATAAGTGCATTTAGGTACTTGATTGCAAACAATCTGTAAAATCCTCCACACAGCAAAGAGTCCCGAGTACAATATATTTTTTAACATAATTATCATAACCCATGTACCCGGTAGATCTTGCAATTAGCTGGTCTGTTTCCAGTAGTAAAAGCATAGTAGCTCTAGAGTCGTAGGGGGAAAAATTGAGTCGCACCCCCTTTGGGGTGCTAACTTCACCGGGGCACTACTTTTAGCGCCCCGAAAAAATTTGCATCCAACGGCCGAAATTGAGTGCTAGCACCCCAAAGAGGGAAGCGGGGCACTACTGGAAGCGCCCCGCCTCCCTCTTGGGGCGCTGCAAGGGAATATCATGGTGCTACATACCGTAGCACCACGTGCTGCGGCATGTCATGGCGCAGAATTGCAGGCCTTCCTCCCCTTCTTAAAGGGGAGGGGCCTTGCGCAGCGTGACCTGGAGCCCAGCTGTGAGAAGTGCCAGGCTCATGGAGCACAGCCGGCATGCCGCGAGAGGGGGGGGGGGGCGGTGTGCTCAGGAGACCAGGGACGGCAGAGGAGGCAGGTGCTGGCAAGCAGCCAGCAACAAAAATGGCCGCCCGGCACCTCGCCTTTAAATAGCACCGGTCCGGCCGCAAGTAGGCCCTCCTGACCCCGTCGGACATAGCGTCCAGCAGTAAGTCAGGGTGCGCTACTGAAGGTCGCGGCCGGAGCACGAGCGGGACGCTGCGCACAGTGATGATGTCATCACCGGCAGCGCAGTGCCACAGGGTGCTAACGGTTACCGCCGCTGCTAACCTCCTGCTGAATTCCGGAGGAGGCATTGGTGGTGCCGAGCTCGGGCGCTAATTGCTTTGCGGCCCGTTAGCGCCCTTGTACAATCTTGTACACCTCTATCAAATCACCCCTCAACCCCCTTTGCTCTAATGAAAACAAATCCAACTTCTCCAACCTGTCCTTGTAGCTAAGATCCCCCATCCCCGGAACCATTCCAGTAAATCTCTCAAGTGCCTACACATCCTTCCTAAAGTGTGGTGACCAGAACTGGACGCAATACTCCAGTTGTGGCCTAACCAGCACTTTATAAAAGTTCAGCATAACCTCTCTACTTTTGTACTCAATACCTCTCTTTATGAAGCCCAAGATCCCATATGCTTTGCTAACCACTTTCTCAATATGTCCCGCCACCTTCAGGGACCTAGGCATAATAACTCCCAGGTTCCTTTGTCCCTGCACACTCTTTAACACTGTGCCATCAAGCGTATATTGCCTCTCCCTGTTCCTTCTGCCAAAATGCATCACCTCACACTTCTCTGTATTAAATTCCATCTGCCACTTGTCTGCCCATTCTGCTAGCCTTTCTATGTCCTGTTGCAGTTGATTGGTATCATCCTCACTGTTTGCCACACCCCCAAGTTTGGTGTCATCGGCAAATTTAGAAATTCTACTCTGTATCCTAATATCCAGGTCATTTATATATATCAAAAAAAGCAGTGGCCCCAGCACTGACCCTTGGGGAACACCACTGTCTACCATCCTCCAGTCTGAAAAGCAGCATTTACCACAACTCGCTGTTTTTTGTCCTTAAGCCAATTCCTTATCCAAGCTGTCACTGACCCATCTATTCCATGAGCCTCAATTTTGTTAACAAGCCTTCTATGTGATAGTTTGTCAAACACCTTCTTAAAATCCATATAGACAACATCCATTGCATTCCCTTCATTAATCCTCTTGGTTACTTCATCAAAAAATTCAATTAGATTGGTCAAACATGATCTGTCTTTTACAAATCCATGTTGGCTCTCCTTAATTTGCTTAAGTCTCTCCAAGTGCCTATTAAATTTTTCCTTGAATTTTGTTTCTAAAACTTTACCCACCACTGATGTTAAACTGACTGGCCTGTAGTTACTAGGATTGTCCTTACACCCTTTGTTAAACAGTGGTGTCACATTTGCCACTTTCCAATCCTCAGGCACCTCCCCCACATCTAGGGAAGATAGCCCTTCCGCTATCTCCTCCTCCAATTCCCTTAGCAACCTGGGATACAAGCCTTCTGGATCAGCCGACTTATCCACTCTAAGCATACCCAGCCTTTCTAGTTCATCCTGTCTATCAATTTTCACCCCTTCCATTGCTTTTACCTTTTCCATTTCCACCGATATTTTGCCAGCATTCACCTTTTTAGTAAACACCGATACAAAGTACTCATTGAGTATGCTAGCCTTGCCCTGCACCTCTAAGCATATATCACCTTCTTTGTCCCTAATAGGCCCCACCCCGCCTCTTACTACCTGCTTACTGTTTACATGCCGGTAGAATATTTTTGGGTTCCCTTTTATGTTAACCGCCATTCTACTCTCATAATGGCCCAGAAATTCGGGTCTCCACGGGTGAGTATGCACAGGGTACTCACCCATAGGCCCGATGGAAGTGCCAGTTTCCCGCATGCACTGTGTGTAATGAAATCTGTTTGTCTTGATCCTGTATTTGTTTTGCACTCATGTATATTACCCTCCCCCACTGTGTATAGTTTCACTTCCTCTTTCCCGACTAACCTGGGAGGTTCCAGGTCTTGGCTCTTGGCTCCGCCCCTGACTTCTCTTACATAAAGATCCCAGGATCTGTATGATTCGTTCCTGTGAACCAGTCGGCGTGTTGAGATGTTAGCTCTGATCTTAGTGATTAAAAGCCAACTTGTTTAAGTCTATAACTTCTAGTTTTGTGGTTATTGAAGGCCCATCAATTTTAATCACTAAAGAATACTAGGATGGATCGACTCCTAAAACCAGAGCGTCTGGACTTGGATCCACATTCTGCTGAAGCATCAAATCAATTTGGACACTGGCTCAAATGCTTCGAACTCTTCGCGGGGGCCTCATCCGCTAGCGAGGTAGATAAACTGAGTCTACTGACTACTCGCGTAAGTCATCGGATTTATTTGTTCATCCGGGACGCCACCTCTTACACGGAGGCCATCACTATCCTGAAGGCCCAATACCAGAGGCCGGTAAACGAAGTGTACGCCAGACATCTGCTGGCTGCACGCAGGCAGTGACCAGAGGAATCAATGGACGATTTCTTACAGGGCCTAAAGGACCTGGTCCAGGACTGTAACTGCAAGGCCGTGACGGCCAACGCATACTCTGATGAATTGGTCCGCGATTCCTTCGTCACGGGCCTCAAATCGAATTATATCCGGCAGAGACTGCTGGAGAAGGAGGTCCTGGACTTTAAAAAGGCAGTGGCCACTGCGCGATCGCTGGACGTGGCCCAGAAAACTCTGACTCTTATTCTTCCGGCCATGCGGCCCTCACCGCCTCATGCGCGCCGAGGGGGCCGCCATCTTGGAATCAGCCATCTTCCCCATCCATGTCTCAGACCAGCTCTACGCTGCCGGAGTCCCCACACAGAAGTTCACCCAGGAGTCCTACTACAGCGGCAATGTCTCGAGGCCCGAAATGCTACTTCTGCGGCCAGGCAAAGCACCCCAGACAACGATGCCCAGCGAAGGACGCTACATGCTTCAAATGTAAGAAAAAGGGGCATTTTAGCAAAGTCTGCAGGGGGAATCCGATTTCCAACTCCGTCACCGCCTCATGCGTGCCGTGCGGGCTGCCATCTTGGGATCCGCCATCTTTTCCCGACTCAACGGCCGCCCAGGGCCCAACAGTGGCTTCGATCACGGTGGATCAATCCAGGCCACACCCGTTGACAAAATCCATGATGGACATACAGGTAAACGGGAATTTAACGAAATGTTTAATTGACTGTGGGAATACCGAGAGTTTTATCCACCCTAGCCTGGTACGGCGGCACTCATTAACGGTAACCCCTACACGGAGCAGAATTGCTATGGCTGCTAAGCCCCACACTTCGGACATTTTGGGCTACTGTGTGGTAACACTGACTGTAAAAGGCACGGACTACAAGGATTTTAAACTCCTCGTGATGCCAGAACTCTGTGTTAATGTAATCTTGGGCCTGGACTTCCAGTGCCACCACGAAAGTGTCACGCTAGCATATGGCGGGTCCCAGCCGCCACTCACAGTCTGTGGCCTATCAACCTTAAAAATCAGCCCGCCCTCTTTATTCGCTAATCTCGCTCCGAACTGTAGGCCCATAGCGACCAAAAGTAGACGGTACAGTCTGGAAGACAGACACTTTATCAAGGCGGAAGTGAACAGACTCCTGCGGGAAGGCATTATTGAATGCAGTACCAGCCCGTGGCGTGCCCAAGTAGTCATAGTTAAAAATAGCGAAAAGAAACGGATGGTAATTGACTACAGCCAGACTGTTAATATTTATACCCAGCTGGATGCCTACCCTTTACCCCGCATATCAGAAATGGTCAACCAGATTGCGCAATACCGAGTCTTCTCGACTATCGACCTCAAATCCGCGTATCACCAGCTCCCCATTAGAACGGAGGACCGCCCATACACCGCCTTCGAGGCGAACGGGCGCCTCTACCATTTTCTCAGAGTGCCCTTCGGGGTAACAAATGGGGTCTCGGTCTTCCAACGTGAGATGGACCGCATGGTTGACGAGAATAAACTACAAGCTACCTACCCCTATCTGGACAATGTCACTATCTGCGGGCACAACCAGCAAGGCCACGATCTGAATCTTGCGAGATTTTTTAAAACTGCCCTAAAGCTGAATCTAACCTACAACGAAGACAAATGTGTCTTCAACACAACCCGTCTCTGTATCCTCGGCTGTGTGGTGGAAGATGGGGTAATTGGACCGGACCCTGACCGATTACGCCCCCTAAAGGAACTGCCCCTGCCACACAATCCCAAAGCTTTAAAAAGGTGCCTGGGATTTTTTTCGTATTATGCCCAATGGGTGCCCAATTACTCTGATAAGGCCCGACCCCTCATTAAATCGACGTCCTTCCCACTATCAGCTGAAGCTCGGGAGGCTTTCACCAGTATTAAACAGGACATTGAAAGGGCTGCAGTGTGTGCAGTGGACGAATGCATTCCCTTTCAAGTCGAAAGTGATGCTTCAGACTTTGCCTTAGCTGCGACCCTCAATCAGGCTGGGAGACCTGTGGCCTTCTTCTCCCGAACCCTTCAGGGACCTGAAATCAGGCACTCTTCTGTTGAGAAGGAGGCACAGGCTATAGTGGAGGCAGTGCGGCACTGGAGACACTACCTAGCCGGCAAACGTTTCACCCTGCTCACCGACCAGCGGTCGGTGGCTTTCATGTTTAATAACAAACAAAGGGGGAAAATCAAGAATGACAAAATACTCAGGTGGAGGATCAAACTATCCACGTTCGACTATGATATTATGTACAGGCCGGGAGCCCTTAATGAACCCCCAGATGCCCTATCGCGGGGAATGTGTGCCAGCATTCATACGGACAAATTACAGGGTCTCCACAATGACCCCTGTCACCCAGGGGTCACCCGACTATATCACTTTATAAAGTCCCGCAATCTGCCCCACTCCATCGAGGAGGTCAGGGCAATGACCAGAGCCTGCCGCATCTGTGCGGAATGCAAGCCTCGTTTTTACAGGCCTGACCATGCACACCTTATCAAAGCCACACGGCCATTCGAGCGCCTAAGTCTGGACTTCAAGGGACCCCTTCCCTCTGCCGACCGTAACGTATACTTCCTCAATATCATTGATGAATATTTCCGCTTCCCCTTCGCCATTCCCTGCCCCAACATGACCAGTGCCACGGTCATCAAGTGTCTCTGTAATCTATTCTGCATGTTTGGCATGCCAAACTACATACACAGCGATAGGGGAACGTCATTCATGAGTGACGAGCTGTGCCAGTTCTTGCTCTCGAAGGGGATAGCCACTAGCAGAACCACTAGCTACAACCCCCGGGGTAATGGGCAAGTGGAAAGGGAGAATGCTACTGTTTGGAAGGCTGTCACGTTCGCCTTAAAGTCAAAAGACCTTCCGACCTCCCACTGGCAGGAAGTCCTCCCAGACGTGCTCCACTCCATAAGGTCTCTGTTATGTACTGCCACTAACGCTACCCCTCACGAAAAGATGTTTGTTTTCCCCCGGAAATCCACCTCGGACATATCTCTACCCGCATGGCTGACGTCTCCGGGGACAGTACTATTGCGGAAGCACGTGAGAGGCCATAAACCAGACCCCCTTGTGGAAAAGGTACAGCTCCTCCATGCAAACCCTCAGTACGCCTATATCGAATACTCTGACGGGCGAGAGGACACTGTTTCCATAAAAGACCTTGCTCCCTCGGGGAGCGGAGAGAACGATGGGAGACTACCCGATGAAGACCTACACTACAAAGAGACAGGACGCCCAGAGGTATCAACACCCAACTTTAACCTGGAGGACACTGCAGATAACCTGGAAGACACTGCGGAGGCCCGGACAGCGGAGGAACCAGAATCCACTCCCCTAGAGGCACCCCAACCGGCTTTGCGCCGATCACTGAGAACTGCAAAACCTCCTGACAGACTCACTTATACCAACTTTTAAGAAACATCACCCCGATGGGCTAAATCTATAGAAGGGGTGAATGTAATGAAATCTGTTTGTCTTGATCCTGTATTCGTTTTGCACTCATGTATATTACCCTCCCCCACAGTGTATAGTTTCACTTCCTCTTTCCCGACTAACCTGGGAGGTTCCAGGTCTTGGCTCTTGGCTCCGCCCCTGACTTCTCTTACATAAAGATCCCAGGATCTGTATGACTCGTTCCTGTGAACCAGTCGGCGTGTTGAGATGTTAGCTCTGATCTTAGTGATTAAAAGCCAACTTGTTTAAGTCTATAACTTCTAGTTTTGTGGTTATTGAAGGCCCATCACTGTGCATGCGCGGGAAACCGGCACTTCCGTTCCTCTGAACGAAGAGGTTCAGAGGTTGAACGCGTGCACGGGGGAGGCTGCGCGTGCGCATCAAACTTACGTTTTTTTTTACAGGTTTTTCCGTGAGGGTAAGTCTGCAGGATTTAGAAATGTAAAAAGCAGGCGTAAGGCCTGCTTTTTACAAGGTAAGTGTTGAATTAAATAAAATTTAAACATTTTTTCCACAGGTTTATTATTTTTAAATACTTTAAAGCAAGGTAAGTTTATTTTTAGCCCCGTTAGAATAAAAAATTATTTTTTTCAAAAATTTAAATTATTGTTTAAAATAGTTATTCCATGTAATTTATAGTTTATTTAAAAAATGTGATTTTTTAAAAATGTATTTGAATGTTTAGTGCTATTTTGGGGCCGCAGTATTTATAAGTCTTGACAGCACTTCCTGTCAGACTTATGAATGGAGCATTCCCTGCTCCGATTGGCTGCCCATGGCCCACGTGATCCCAGGGGACGCATCGAACTAACTGCGCCCCTGGGATACGCAAGCACTGTGCACCGGCTGCTGGACCAGGCCCTGGATGGGAATTCCATGGGGCCCTACAGCTCAACGGATGGTGCGCAAGGTAAGTGCAGATCAGGGGCTTGCACCCACGGGAAGCCCCCGACCCAAATTTCTGGGCCAATCTCTCTTTGTCAATCTTATTTTCATCTTCACATCCCCTCTCAAATTATTGTATTTGGTCTGGTTCTACGTTGAAGAATTCACCTGACATTCGTCATACACCCTCTTTTTTTGTTCCATCATCTTCTCTATCTCCCTCGCCATCCAAGGAGCCCTTGTTTTGGTTCAAAAGTACATAAGAACGTAAGAAATAAGAGCAGGAGTAGGCCATACAGTCCCTCGAGCCTGCTCCGCCATTCAATAAGATCATGGCTAATCGTCGACCTCAACTCTACTATCCCGCCCGATCTCCATATTCCTTGATTGCCCTAGAGTCCAAAAATCTATCTATCTCAGCCTTGAATATACTCAAAGACTCAGCATGCACAGAGAATTCCAAAGATTCACAATCCAGAGTGAAGAAATTCCTCGTTATCGCAGTCTTAAATGGCCTACCCCTTATCCTGAGACCATGTCCCCTAGTTCTAGACTCTCCAGCCAGGGGAAACAACCTCTCAGCATCTACCCTGTCAATCCCCTTCAGAAACTTGTATGTTTCAATGAGATCACCTCTCATTGTTCTAAACTCCAGAGAGTATAGGCCCATTTCACACAATCTCTCATCATAGGACAGCCCTCTCATCCCAGGAATCAATCTAGTGAGCCTTCGTTGCACCGCCTCCAAGGCAAGTATATCCTTCCTTAGATAAGGTGACCAAAACTGTGCACAGTACTCCAGTTGTGGTCTGACCCTGTACAATTGTAGCAAGACTTCCTTACTCTTATACTCCAATCCCCTTGTAATAAAGGCCAACATGCCATTTGTCTTCCTTATTGCTTGCTGTACCTGCATGCTAGCTTTCTGTGTTTCTTGCACGAGGACACCCAAATCTCGCTGAACACCAATATTTGAAAGTTTGTCACCATTTGAAAAATATTCTGTTTTTCTATTCTTCCTACCAGAGTGAATAACCTCACATTTCCTTACATTATACTCCAACTGCCACCTTCCTGCCCACTCACTTAGTCTGTCTATATCCCTTTGCAGACTCTTTGTGATCTCCTCACAGCTTACTGTCCCACCTAGCTTTGTATCATCAGCAAACTTGGATACATTACACTCGGTCCCTTCATCTAGGTCATTAATATAGATTGTAAATAACTGAGGCCCCAACACTGATCCTTGCGGCACCCCACTAGTTACAGCCTGCCAACCTGAAAAAGATCCGTTTATCCCTACTCTCTGTTTTCTGTCCGTTAACCAATCCTCTATCCACGTGACTATATTACCCCCAACCTGTGAACCCTAATCTTGTGTAATAACCATTTATGTGGCACCTTATTGAATGCCTTTTGGAAATCCAAATATACTACATCCCTGGTTCCCCTTTATCTACCCTGCTAGTTACATCCTCAAAAAACTCTAATAAATTTGTCAAACATGATTTCCCTTCATAAAACCATGTTGACTCTGCCTAATCATGTTATGATTTTCTAAGTGCACTGATACCACTTCTTTAACAATGGATTCCAGCATTTTCACGATGACTGATGTCAGGCTAACTGGCCTGTAGTTCCCTGTTGTTTTGCTCCCTCCTTTCTTGAATAGCGGTGCTCCATTTGCGACCTTCCAATCCACTGGGACCATTCTATAATCTAGGGAATTTTGGAAGATCAAAACCAATGCATCCACTATCTCTTCAGCCACCTCTTTCAGAACCCTAGGATGTAGGCCATCAGGTCCAGGGGATTTGTTGGTCTTGAGTCCCATTAGTTTCTCTAGTACTTTTTCTCTGCTTATATTAATTATGTTAAGTTCCTCATGCTCATTAGACTCTTGGTTCCCCACCATTTTTGGTATGCTTTTTGTGTCTTGTGTCTTAACTTTTCTGTCATTTCCTTATTCCCCAGAATAATTTCTCCTGTCTCAGCCTCTAAAGGACCAACGTTTACTTTTGCTACTCTCTTCCTTTTTACATACTTGTTGAAGCTCTTATAATCTGCTTTTATATTTCTTGCTAGTTTTCTCTCGTATTCTATTTTTTCTCTTTTTATTAATTTTGTGGTCAACCTTTGCAGGTTTCTAAAACTCTCCCAATCCTCAGGCTTACTATTATTCTTTGCAACATTATAAGTTTCTTCTTTCAATCTAATGCTATCCTTAACTTCTTTAGTTAGCCACGGTTGGATCATTTTTCCCATGGAGTTTTTGTTTCTCAATGGAATGTATTTTTGTTGAGAATTATGATATATTTCTTTAAATGCTAGCCACTGCTTATCTACCGCCATATCTTTTAATCTATTTTTCTAATCTACCTTCACCAACTCGCCCCTCATACTTATGTAATTGGCTTTATTTACGTTTAAGAGTCTAGTTTCGGACTTAGGCAAGTCACTCTCAAAATTAATGTGAAATTCTATCATATTATGATCACTCTGCCCCAGAGGATCCTTTACCATGAGATTGCTAATTAACCCTGTCTCATTATACAATACATGATCTAAAATAGCCTGTTCCCTGGTTGGTTCCATGATATATTGTTCTAGGAAACTGTCCCGAATTCATTCCATGAACTCGTCCTCCAGACTACCTTTGCCAATTTGATTTGTCCAGTCTATATGAAGATTAAAGTCCCCCAAGATTATTGCATTACATTTGTTGCAATCTCCTACTATTTCTTGATTAATATTCTGTCCAACGGTACAGCCACTGTTAGAGGGCCTATATACTACTCCTACCAGTGTTTTCTGCCCCTTGTTATTCCTTATCTCCACCCATACTGATTCTACTTCCTGATCTTTCGAGCCGAGATCCTTTCTCGTTACTGTCCTTATGTCATCCTTTATTATCAGGGCTACTCCCCCTCCTTTTCCATTCTGCCTGTCTTTTCGAAACGTCAAGTGCCCTGGAACATTTAGTTCCCAACCTTGGCCACCTTGCAACCATGTCTCTGTAATGGCTATTAGATCAAACCCATTTACCTCTATTTGTGCTATGAGTTTGTCTATCTTGGTATGAATGCTTCGTGCATTCAGATAAAGTGCCTTTAATTTAAATTTTTTACCATTATTCCCTGCTTTGATCTTATTCTCTGCTGCACTGCTACCGTTAAACTCTCTGTCCCTTCCTGTTCCCTTACCCTTCCCTCTTGTTGGAATGTACCTAGCCTGTACATGGAACATCTCCTTAAAGATCACCCTAGGTAATTACTAATCCTTTTGTGCTATTATCCAATCAAAGTGTCCTTGGTTCAGTGATTGTGTTACCCCATAAACTATCTGGCCTCTTCTGCAACAGTAGTAGTACAAAACATGATAGATCCCTCATACGTAGGCCTAGAAATTCGGCCATGTGGCACCATTTTTCGGGCACTGATCAGTCTCCTAAGCCTCCAATATGGCAGGCAGGAAGCGCATGCTCATTACAAATGAGGAGTGCACTGCCAAACATATTGGTAAATGGCAAAAAAATCATCATGCAGTGCCCATGGCTGAATCAGGTATATGCAAATAAGGGGCCTATCGCTTTTTTGAGGTCCATACTGCAAGTTTGGTTTGCCTGTTCGCCAGCTGCACGCAAGAAAACCAGGCTGCAACCAACAAGGACAGTTTCCAAAATATACTTAAATGAGTGTGGAGCTAAGACGAGCAGGACAGCTCCTATTGACCCACTTTCAAAGAACAAGGACAGCTGGTGAACAATTATACCCCCGATCGCCGCCGTTCCTTCACCTCATCGCCATACCCCTCATGCCCCCTAATCGTCGCTGCCTTCACCCATCCCTAACCACTGCTATCACTCAACCCAATTGCCCCAATTCCCAATTGCATCACTTCTGGGTCGCTCCCCTTCCTCACTTACCTGAGGGTCAGTGCAAAGCAATCATCACAGCATTTCACCGGCGAGCTGCCAGTTGCTCTCCATAGCTTATCAGTTCGATGGAAAAGAGGCCCAAAGTCCAAGATCAGGGGTGCCTCAGGCCGCACCATCCATGTTTGGCCCCTGTACCCCATAAATGAGTGCACCCAAATTTCTAGGTGACAATTTTGAAGTCTGCCTAGATGCAGTAGATGAAATGTAAGTCAGCTTCACTGCAGCATTTTTTTTCAGCTGATCAAATTAATCATCTTTTTAATCATTTCCACTGAGATACCCAGGATAAAATTTTTGTTCCAGTATGTCATTTTTTCTTTTCTCTTAATCCTATGTAACTTTCGAACTTGTTTTTTGGATGGGAAATTGCAGCAACTCAATTTCCATTCTTTATAAATGCCTGGCACTTATTGAAATGATGATTTATTTTCCAGTTCCAGTGACAAATTAAGTATACAAATAATGGGAAATAAAAATTGATATAAAGGATCTTGGGTCATTATTTTCAACACCTTCTTGAATCCCAATAACTTAGATTTTGGTTTATCAAAACCTAGGGGGTGAAATTGGATAAAGCCTAAAAATGCCCGCGCCAATTCAAAGTGGTCCAGGCAGCACCCAAAATTCGAGCTGCCTGCTCATTATAATGATTGAAGTGCTGATCTCTGCGCTAAATGAGCTGCTGGTTGGCTTCGGGCTGAACAGGGAGGCAAACATTGGGTGCAGTCTACTGGTCAATAAAATTTGGCCTCGGCTCTCTGCAGTACTTAATGCACCTCACCGTCAGTCTGGATGAAGTCATGGCTCAACAGGGAAAAGAGAGGGTGAGGAAGTTTTCTGATGTGGAACTGCAGGCCTTTGGCCTGGGGGTTCACAGACAACATGAGGTCCTCTACCCATAGGTGGGCAGGAGGCCTTCCAGGCAGCAAGCCTGGGAGGAAATAGCTCAAGTGGTCAGTGCCACAAGTGTAGTCCCCAGGACCTGGATCCAGTGCCGCAAGAAGTTTAATGACCTCATATGAGTGGTCAAGGTGAGTGAATGCATCTTCAAATGCCATATCCCACCAACTGCACCTGTGATGGGCTACTTCATTGAAGAATTTGTGGACCCAACCATGATGCTGAGTGTGATGGGCAATCTCACAACTTCCATTGCAGCACAGGTGGAAGTGACCCAACATTTCAGCGCTCCCGTGGAAGCTCAGACTGCTCTCCTGCAGTCTCAACTTGCTGCCTTCATGGCTGGGTTTACGAGTGTCGACAGGAGCTTGCAGGGTGTCGCAGCAGTCCAGCAATCTGTCCCCCAACAGATGGCTAGGAATGCTGAGGTGCCACCCCAGGGGAGTGGCAGTGGCTCCGTGGAGCAAGAACCTGCTGTCCTCTCTCAAGATGACAGCAATCCTACTCCCACCACTGCCACTCTGCCAGTGTCCTTGCTGCTGCCTGTCATCTAGCCAGCCCAGACTGCAGCCACCCGTGCCAAAGTGGTGCAATCTACAGTTGGACCTTCTAGGCCCAGAGGAGCTCGAGGTCATCCTGCAAGGCCATCTGTAGTCTCCCCCACTGAAAGTCAGCAGCCTTCTACCAGCCATGCTACAGCCACTGGGAGGGCACTGCATAGGAGCACTAGAGTAGGGAAAGGAACACAAAAGAGGAACAGACACTAAGGGAATGCACAAAGGTGATTATGTAATATTCGCAAAATTGAACATTGTCCTATAAGGGTCTATTGGCAGAAGAGGCCTTAATTTTAAAGACTGTTTTAAAAGAAGCCCAGAAAAAGGGGCATACAAAATGGCCACCAGACCCCGTGACCAGCTTTTCGGGACACTTTAAAATGGTTCCTGCAGTCCCCAGACAGCCTTTGTGGATTCAGCCCACAGTAAGTTCTAGATGGCCGTTTCGGAGAAAACGAAACCAGACAGAACCACATACATATGGATTGGATGCAGATCTAGTCAGATCGGCCTGTAGATAAAGGCCATCTATATGTTTACCCAGACAAAGGGAAACAGTTTTATATTCATAGGGGGAGCATCAAAGACCCATTAAAGACATCAAGAAGACATTCAAAACAATACAAGGTCATTCCAGACCAGAGATGGCCATTACCGGCCATCCCAAAGTAGTTTAAAACATAATAACTACCCTGTTGTGATACCAGCCCGCCAAAAGTTAAACAAAGACTAACCTTGATTTGGTGGGAGATAAAGGCCTCTTTTGAGAAGTATATCTGGGAGACCCGGGGTAGCGATCGATGTTCTGAGAAAGATCGAGGTGCTGAGGAGGTTCACAGGATCCGGGGCTTCAGCTGGGCTTCTACATCGATATGGAGTTCAAGCAGAGACGACGGAGGATCGAGGTTCGAGATGGGAGGTCGAGTCAGCATCTAGCCCCAGGGTAACTGTCGGGAGATCATCGACCAACCCCGCGACGCTGACAAGTATAGGTGAAACCTATATGAAAACGGTGAACCAGCTGGGCTGTGCGACGAAGCCCATACGAAAATGGTAAAACAGTTGGTCTCTCCCCGCACCGACTTCCAGGCCTGCTGACATCCAGCCTGTCCGTGACCTTCACCTCGAGGAAGAAGAGAGACTGTCGCAGCCCGCAGCGCTGACCACGTGGAGACAGGACGCCTGAAAGGATCAAAACACAGACCTGTTTCAAAACTCTATACTTTCCAACTGGATTGGTGAGCATGTTTCTGGCCCCTCACAATCTGACCTAGATAGGCTTAGGGGGTGAGCATTTAAAGGGTAATTTTAACAATGAGTTGTTGTCCCTTGATGTTCCGTGTGTTTCCCCGTTTCATGATGACTTTTGTAAAGTATAATGGCCTAGAAATTCAGTATAGCCACTTTTGGGGCGGTAAAGTCGGGCGGGCGCTAAAGTTTGCGCCCGGCGCAAAGTCGATGGCACTTCGCCGATATTCAGTAGCTTCGCCCTAAGAGGTTGCTTGAGCGCTAGAACTGGCGTTGCACGCTTATCTTTAGGCGCTAAGCCGGCGGTGCAGAGGGATAGCGCCGAGGCCGGGCGCAGCGCAGGTGCGGTCATTTCTTGATTGACAGCAGACACCGTGGCGCCGGCCAGCTCTTAAAGGGGGAAGGGTCGACTGCTCTGCTGCAACGGCCTGCACACTGCAGCCTTCCAGCTAGGCCTGAACACTGCTGGTGATCAGAAGGAGCCATGGCAACGGTACAGAAGGCCCGTGAGCATGCCCTGCGCTTCTCAGCCCATGACTTGAAGGTGATGGTGAGGGCCTTGGAGAAGAGACAGCACAACTTGTTCCCGGACACTGGCAGGAAGCCTCCAACCAGAGTCTATAGGAAAGCCTGGAGGGAGGTCGCCCGCTGGGTGTCGGCCACCGGCGATGCCCCCAGGGACAATGTCCAATGCCGGAAGAAGTCTAATGACCTGACCAGGATTGTCAGGGTGAGTACCCTTTCCAGTCTCCTCCTCATCCTTGCATGTACACCTGACATGATGGGCAAAGGGACCTGAAAGCCCTAATGGCCAGCCCTCAGCCAGCAGCTATGGGACAATCATGAACATCAATTGCACATTCTGCACTTTACACCATGGGAGGCAGTGCACACCACATCAGGGCTACACACTGGCCAAGCTATTCCACCATGGGAGGCAGCGCACACCACATCAGGGCTACACACTGGCCAAGCTATTCCACCATGGGAGGCAGCGCACACCACATCAGGGCTACACACTGGCCAAGCTATTCCACCATGGGAGGCAGTGCACACCACATCAGGGCTACACACCGTACTTACAGGCCGTCCTTTCTCTTGCAGGCTAAACTTGCCAACAACCGAAGGCACCAGGAGCAGACCGGGGGAGGCCGCCCCCAGATCCAGGAGCTCACTCCCCTGGAGGAGCGCGTGAGTCGCCTCATGGGACCCCGGGTGATTGGGCCCGTCGCCTGTGGAGATGCCGACCCTCTTCTGGGCCACAATGGTATGGACATCATCTTTTGGACCTCTCTCGTCGCACTTGCGCATCCGATCTACCTCCTTTGCCATTGTCCGACCAATGCGCTGAATGCCACCAGTCATGCCTCCCTCGCTGACGCCCTCTCCTCACTCTAAAGCTACTCTTGTGCCTTCCTGCTTTCAGCTGGTGACGAGGAGCTCCCTGAAGCCGCCAGTGACAGCCCCTCTGAGGAGGAGGAGGAGGAGGAACAGGAAGGCGGACCATCAGGGCAGCAGTCAGGTGCGGCTGCAGATGCCGAAGTAGTGGACACGTCTTCCCTGGAGGAGAGCCTGGAGGAAGTGCCGGAGGGGAGTGGAGCTGCTGGGACCAGTGGCGTCCAGCAACCCAGGAGGGCTGCGGTTGGTCCGCGGCCTTCCCCCCAGAGGGGGGAAGGATCGGAGGGGAGTGCAGTTGCTGGGCCCAGTCGCCGCCGGCAACGTGGCAAGGGTCGGCCAGCTCTGCCCCCTGCTCCCCAGCGGGAGAGTCCAGACTCCAGTCCGGCCACCTTCAACTCAGAGGAGGTGCGCCACCTCGATCAAATGGCACAGGATTCGGATCGCCGGCACACCGAGCTGATGGGGGTAGTGGCACGGATGCCTGAGGCCATCGAGTCCCTGGCTAGTAGTGTGCGCGAGTTCGGGGCCTCACATGCCGCGAGTGGCCGGCTGACCAGTGATGCCGTCCAGACAGTGGCTGCTCTGTTGCGGTTGCAGACCAGGGCAACAGGGGCACTGACTGCTGCCACACGCGCAGCGTCAGCCAGGCATCGCCTGGACACCTGCCGCGCTGCAGCAGCACAGCGGGCTGCCCTTCGGCAGATTGGTGCGCATGCTGCAGTGCGGGTCCGTGCGAGTGCCAGAGTGGCACATCACCAGCCAGGGCCGACCATCCGCCAGATTGCACACATTCCTCCAGCCGTCACCGCCACTCCCCCAGTGGCGCCTCAACGGCAAGTGGCTGCGAATGATGTTGGCCAGGCACAGCTGCGCCAATCACCAGCCGGACCCTCGAGGGGCAAACCCCGTCTAGGCCGCCCCCCAAGGGCATCTGCCGGAAGGACATCTAACCCTCAGGAGCCTTTCCCCAGCCTCGCAGCAGCCACTGGGCAGAGCTTGCGGAGGAGCAGCAGGCCGGGCAGGGGCCCCAAAAGGCTCGACAAGGTCTCGCCCTCACGGCCCAAGAAGTAGACGTTGTGGCCAAGTGTTCTTTTATATGGCGATGCCTATGTTTCTTTTGGCCATGGTTGTTTTGTTTCTGGGGATGTTTTTTGGGTTAAGGCCGAGGATGAAGGCCATTTTTGAACAAATGTTCAGTTATTCCTCCCCAGGTTGTGGGAGTGAGTCATTTGATGTACTGTTTTTTGGGGCCGTTTAATGTTTCTGGGTTTCATGTGTGAAGGGGTTTCATTGGTCTAAAATAAAGATTTCTCTTTATTCAGAGAGTGTCCATGTTTGTTGCTGTAAGTGTTTGTTGCCTTCGCCGGCTGAGGGCTTGCGGAGCGGCTGCGTTCATGTTCCTTCATGGCCACAAGGCATTCCCTGACAGGGGGCTTAGAAGTGACGCTCAATAAACCGCCGACGGACGGCCCTTGGACCTTCTCGCTCCCTCCTGGGTGGTGTGATTGATGAGCCTCAATAATTCCGAGACTCGAAGTTAGCAGAACAAAAACAAGGCTTTTATTAACTTAGAAAGTAACATGTAAGAGAGAGAGATGTCTTCCTTCTGGAGACTGAGGCCAGACTGAAGCTAGCTTACAAACGGGGCCAGGTATGGGCGGAGCCCTACACACAGCACATTCCAGCACATTCCAGTATACAATACAGCACATTCCAGTACACAATACAATGAGGTCTGGGGGAAGGGAAATGACACTGAAACCGATCTCAGTCACAGGCAGTGGTGAATGGAATATTTCATCACATTCACCCCTTCTATAGATTTAGTCTGTTCGGGGGTTTGATAGTCCTCTGCGACCGACGTGGCTGTTGCGGTGCCGCGGGTGTCGGCTGGGTGTCCCCGGTAGCCTCCTGGGTCTCTGCCGGGGGTGCCGCCAGGGTTGTTGGAGGGTTAGTTGGTGGGGGTGCCGTTGGTCGGTGTTCTTCCGGGGGTGATGAAAGAGTAGTGGGTGGGTAAGAGTTGCTGTGATCGTCGTTGCCGCTATTGCCGTGGTTGTTGTCGATGCCGGCTGGGGCGACGTCTTTTATGGACACGGTGTCCACCCTTCCGTCGGCGTGCCGGACATATGCGTATTGGGGGTTGGCGTGGAGTAGGTGTACTGGCTCCATGAGAGGGTCCGTCTTGTGGCCCCTCACATGCCTTCGCACGAGTACCGGACCTGGGGTGGAGAGCCATGACGGCATGGATACGCCTGAGGTGGATTTCCGGGGAAAGACAAACATTCGTTCATGAGGCGTGGTATTAGTGGCCGTACACAATAGCGACCGTATCGAATGGAGCACATCCGAGAGGACTTCCTGCCAGCGGGAGATAGGGAGGCCCTTGGTCCTTAGAGCTAGAGTGACTGCTTTCCATACTGTCCCGTTCTCTCGCTCCACTTGGCCATTACCCCGGGGGTTGTAGCTGGTGGTACGGCTTGTGGCGATCCCCCTGGACAGCATGTACTGGCGTAGCTCTTCACTCATGAAGGACGCCCCCCTATCCGTATGGATGTAGCTCGGCATACCGAACAGGCAGAACAGGCTGTTGAGGCATTTAATGACCGTGGCGCTGGTCATGTCTAGGCAGGGGAAGGCGAATGGGAACCTGGAGTATTCGTCCACAATGTTCAGGAAGTAAACATTGCGGTCGACGGACGGGAGGGGGCCCTTGAAATCTAAGCTGAGCCGCTCAAAGGGCCGTGTAGCTTTGATTAAGTGGGCTCTATCTGGGTGGTAGAACCGAGGCTTGCACTCAGCGCAAGTGCGGCAGTTCCTGGTCAGGGACCGAACTTCCTCAATCGAGTAGGGTAAGTTACGGGACTTTATGAAGTGGAACAGCCGCGTGACCCCTGGGTGGCAGAGGTCGTTGTGGAGGGTCTGTAGCCGATCCCCGGTGGCGCTGCACACATCCCTCGTGAGAGGGCGTCAGGGGATTCGTTAAGGGCCCCTGGCCGGTAAATGATGTCGTACTCGAAGGTGGAGAGCTCGATCCGCCACCTAAGAATCTTATCATTTTTAATCTTCCCCCTCTGTTTATTATTGAACATAAACGCTACCGACCGCTGGTCGGTAAGTAGGGTGAAGCGTTTGCCGGCTAGGTAGTGGCGCCAGTGGCGCACTGCCTCCACGATGGCTTGGGCCTCCTTTTCCACGGAGGAGTGTCTGATCTCGGGCCCTTGGAGGGTCCTCGAGAAGAAAGCTACGGGCCGCCCCGCCTGGTTGAGGGTGGCCGCCAAGGCGAAGTCAGACGCATCACTTTCCACTTGAAATGGAGTGTTCTCGTCCACTGCCTGTAGCGTGGCCCACTCAATATCCTGCTTAATGCTTTTGAAGGCGGCGTGGGCCTCAGCAGAGTGCGGGAAAGAGGATGCTTTTAAGAGGGGGCGGGCTTTGTCGGAGTAGTTGGGGACCCATTGGGAATAATAAGAAAATAACCCCAGGCACCTTTTCAGGGCTTTGGGAGTGTTGGGCAGGGGCAGCTCCCGTAGGGGGCGCAATCGGTCGGGGTCTGGCCCGATTTCCCCATTCTCCACCACGCTGCCTAGTATGCAGAGGCGTGTGGTGTTGTAAACGCACTTGTCCTCGTTGTAGGTGAGGTTGAGTTTTTGTGCGGTTTTCAGGAACCTCTCGAGGTTCGAGTCGTGATCCTGCTGGTTGTGACCGCAGATGGTGACGTTGTCGAGGTAGGGGAAGGTTGCCTGCAAGTGGTGGTCATCGACCATGCGGTCCATCTCCCTCTGGAAGACCGAGACCCCATTCGTCACCCCAAAGGGGACTCTGAGGAATTGGTAGAGGCGTCCGTTCGCCTCGAAGGCGGTGTACGGGCGGTCCTCTGGTCTGATAGGGAGCTGGTGGTACGCTGACTTGAGGTCGATGGTGGAGAACACTCGGTATTGGGCGATTTGGTTCACCATTTCTGATATGCGGTGTAGCGGGTAGGCGTCTAGTAGGGTGTACCTGTTGATTGTTTGACTATAGTCGATCACCATCCGTTTCTTCTCGCTACCCCTTACCACTACCACTAGGGCGCGCCACGGGCTGTTGCTGCGTTCAATAATGCGCTCTTTCAGGAGCCTGTCTACCTCGGTCGCGATAAACCGCCTGTCCTCCCAGCTGTACCTCCTGCTTTTGGTCGCTATTGGCCGGCAGTTAGGGGTAAGGTTAGCGAATAGCGAAGGCGGCTTTACCTTCAGGGTAGCCAGACCGCACACTGTGAGGGGCGGCTGGGACCCACCGTACTTGAGCGTGATGCTTTGGTGGTTGCACTGGAAATCCAGGCCCAAGATCACGCTCGCACATAGGTTCTTCATGATTAATACTTTAAAATTATCATATACAGTTCCGTTAACGCACAATTGTACCGTGCAGTAACCCAGAATGGTCGATGTCACAGAAATCACAGAAACCACACAGTGCAGATAGAGGCCATTTCAGCCCATCGAGCCTGCACCGACACATATCCCACCCGATCCCCGTAACCCCTACACCAACACATATCCCACCCTATCCCCGTAACCCCACGTATTTTATCCCCCTAACACTAAGGGTCAATTTATCATAGCCAATCAACCTAACCCACACATCTTTGGATGATGTCTGGGTTTTACCAGCCATAGAGATGGTACCCTGAGTAGGGACCACCTTTAGGGAGAGTTGTTGTGCCAGTTCTGGGTGGATAAAGCTCTCTGTGCTTCCACTGTCAATTAAGCATTTAACCTGGCACCCGTTTACCTCGATGTCCACCATTGATCTGGATAGTGGTGCGGCCTGGTCTGGTCCACTGTGACCGATGCCACTGTAGGGCCCTGATCGATACAAGATGGCGTCCACGCTGTCTGCTCACAAGATGGCGGACCCCACGAGGTCGGGCAAGATGGCGTCCAAGATGGCCGCTGCCACGGCGCACACGCGGCGGTGGCGGGTTTTCCGGCGGTTGGTTTTCCGGCGGGGTTCCCTCTGCACACCTTCCCGAAGTGCCCCTTCTTACCGCACTTAAAGCAGGTGGTGCCTTTCACCGGGCACAGGTTTCTGGTGTGCTTTGGCTGCCCGCAGAAGTAGCAGTTGGGTCCCTGACGCGTCGCGGCTGTCGTAGGGCTTCTGGGGGGAGAGCGGGGCCCAGCCGGTGTCGGGCTGTCGGGTGGGGAAGATGCCTTCCAAGATGGCGGCGCCCTCGGTGCACACGTGGCGGCGTGGACGGCGCGGGCTGAAGAGTAGGCGTCCGAGTTTCTCTGGGCCACATCCAGGGATCGCGCGGTGTCCGCAGCCTGTTTCAGGTCCAACCCCGTTTTTTCCAGCAGTCTTTGCCGGATGTAAGTGGAGCTGAGGCCTGTGATGAAGGCATCGCGAACAAGCTCATCAGTGTACACTGCGGCTTTTACATCTCGGCACTTGCAGTCTTTGCCAAGCATTTTCAGGGTGCTTAGGAACTCCTCCACCGATTCCCCAGGTCGCTGTGCGCGGGTAGCGAGCAGGTGCCTAGCATACACCTCATTTGTAGGCTGCTGGTAATGCGCCTTTAAGATGTCGCAGGCGGCCAGGTACGTCTCGGCGTCTTGGATGAGAGGGTAAACCCGGTGGCTTACCCAATTCCGCAGAATTCTGAGTCTCATCCTCGCAGCGTCCGTAGCGTCTTTGACGGCTGCGGAATTGTCCAGGAAGAATTCCATACACTCAAACCAGTGTCCGAAGCATGCTGATGCGTCCGGAGCATGTTGATCCAAATCCAAACGTTCGGGTTTCAGGAGTTGATCCATAGTGTTGAAAAATAAGTTAATAAAATTGATGTGCCTCAATAATTCCGAGACTCGAAGTTAGCAGAACAAAAACAAGGCTTTTATTAACTTAGAAAGTAACACGCAAGAGAGAGAGATGTCTTCCTTCTGGAGACTGAGGCCAGACTGAAGCTAGCTTACAAACGGGGCCAGGTATGGGCGGAGCCCTACACACAGCACATTCCAGCACATTCCAGTATACAATACAGCACATTCCAGTACACAATACAATGAGGTCTGGGGGAAGGGAAATGACACTGAAACCGATCTCAGTCAATGGAATGAGTTTCAGCGTCATGTCCATAGGGCTCGCAGACGCGGTGTGAGAGGGGCAGCCCTGGCTAGACGCAGAGGGGGCAACAGGCGTCGGCAACATAGGCCTTATCTCAGTCAGTGAATGGAATATTTCATCACACTGGGATGGTACTCCTCCTCCTCCTGCTCCTCCTCCTCATGCTCCTCCTGCTCCTCCTCCTGAGGTGGTGGTCCAACGTGAGGTGGCAGTGCCTGAGTCCTGCGGAGAGCCAGGTTGTGCAGCATGCAGCAAACAACGACGAATTGGGACACTCGGTCCGGGGAATACTGCAGAGATCCGCCGGAACGATCCAGACAGCGGAACCGCTGCTTGAGGACGCCAATTGTTTGCTCGATTATGTTCCTGCTCGCTTGATGACTCTCGTTGTATGCCTCTTCAGCAGGGGTCCTGGGCGTGCGGAGCGGGGTCGTGAGCCAGGTACACAAAGGATAGCCTTTGTCCCCGAGAAGCCATCCTCTTGGGGGAGGCTGTGCCTCGAACATGTCACGCACAGTTGTCTGCCGCAGGATAAAGGCATCGTGGCTGCTGCCTGGAAAGCGGGCATTGACAGCTAGGATGCGCTGCTTGTGGTCACACACCAGCTGCACATTGAGGGAATGGTAGCCCTTACGGTTGCGGTAATCCTCGGCATGCTCCACAGGTGCCCGCAAAGCCACATGCGTACAGTCAATGGCGCCCTGCACCAAGGGGAAGGCCGCGAATCTTGCAAATCCCAGTGCACGCTGATGCTGCCTCTCCAGGGCCATGGGGAAGGAGATGAATTGGCGTCTCCTTCTGAAAAGGGCATCGGTCACCTGGCGGATGCAGCAATGCACGGCGAACTGGGATATGTTAGCTATGTCCCCAGCAGCGGATTGGAAGGAGCTGGTGGCATAGAAGTTCAAGGCCACCGTCACCTTCGCCTCCACCGACAGAGACGTCCTGCTCCTGAGCTTTGGACGCAGATCTCTGCGAAGCAGATGGCAGATCTCTGCAACCACCTCCTTTCGGAATCTCAGCCTTTTACACATCTCGCGCCACTCATGTTGAGGTAGGTGCGCTGCTGGCGGTATGCCCTGACTGGGTAAGGCCTATGTTGCCGACGCCTGTTGCCCCCTCTGCGTCTAGCCAGGGCTGCCCCTCTCACACCGCGTCTGCGAGCCCTATGGACATGACGCTGAAACTCAGCGTTGGCACCCCATGCAGCCCCCATAATATGCTGCCAAACAGTCAAATATACAAGAGGCCACTTGCAACGCTCTGGCCTGAAGCCAAAAATACCTGAGCTAGTGTGGGCCCAAACCAGAAAGCTGTCTTCCTTGGTCTCTCTCCAGAAATCCGTTGCACAAGAGTGTTTGCTGCAAAATGGCTGCCCTTTATAGTGCAGGGTAAGTGCCCTTTAATTTACGCTCCCCGGGTCCCGCGTCGGCTCTGTTGCGTTCCACTAAACAAGCGTTCGGGCCGTCGGCCGCACAATGGGGTGGTCCCACTGAAGTTCTGGATCGGGGCGCGCAAAGGGCGTTGCACGAGGATATGACGTCATTTTCTGCGCGCGCAGGTGAGCGCGCGCTAAGACTTTGCGCCGGCGCTAAATGTGTACTTAATTTGGGGCGAGGCGCAGATCGCACTGCACCCGGACGCTACACGCATAGCGCCCGAAATTCACTTCTCTTAAGGCGCTAACGGCTGGCGCAACCAACTGAATTTCTAGGCCAATATGCCTGTACATATCTTAGCCAGTACTGTATTATGATTTGTTTTTCCCTCCCATGTACCTTATTGGCTTGCAGTTTGATCTGTTCGTTTATGCAATAAAGTTTCATTTCGTTTTCATTAAACCTGGTCTATACAGTTTTCTCTGCATTGTAGTTCCTGCCTCAAAGTCCAGTGTCTAGAACCTAAGGGGTGAGTGGGTCGAACCCCTCAAGGTTTTACTGTGCAAGAGAGAGAGGCCTCTAGAGAGAGAAACCTCTGCAATCTAAAACCCCTTACAGAAAATGCCGACCACGGCAGGACACTGGCAGCAGGATTGCAATGTATTAGACCCAGGTTTGAATGGTCGAAATGTTATGGATGAGAGGATAGCGGATTATGTATTTGGGAAGGTAAATCTCACTAAGCAGTGGATTTCCGATCTCTTACTGGATGGGCGTCCGGTAGACGCAGCCATCAGGTGGACAGAGAGCAAAGAACATAAAAAGTCAGTGGAAAAGGCACTGTGGCTGATGTGCTACAAGAAACAAGTCCAGATTTTGGACAGAGTCGTTGCAGCACAGGCAGCCAAGATCACTACCCAGGCAGCAGAAATAGAGGAAAAGGCCATGGGTGGGAAAAAACTCATCACAGCGCTTCACGCGCTGAATCAGGAACGCCAAGTTGTAGCCAGCCAACACCAGGCTAGAATAGAGTACCTGGAATGCCAGGTTACTGAGGCAAAGATCCATGAAGCGAGAGTACGGGAGAAAAACGCCCGCCTCGCAAAACAGCTAAGAGTGCAGGAGGAGAGAATAGTGGAGGTTAAGGCAGCTTACAAGCTGTCCCTTGAGCACGGGTTTGAGAGCGCAGACCATGGCCCATGCCAAAAGACCATAGAAGACCTAAGAACGGCCTTGGTTAAGGCAAAAGGCATGGTATGCCTCGTAAGCCCAAAATCATAATCATAATCATAATCATAATCAACTTTATTGTCATTGTTAGTGCACAAGTGCAGTACAACGAAATGTAGGCTTGCGGCTCCCGAGAGTGTACATTTAGATTAAGACAATTAAACATTCAACATTCATTTGGCTTGTAATACATTAACATAAACATAACCATAATAAAGTGCATTGGCAGATGTGCAGGCTTTAGAGTTTATTTGTGGAGTTCAGTAGGATGACAGGCCTGGGAAAGAAGCTGTTCCTAAATCTGGTTGTTCGGGTGTGAATGCATCTCTAGCGTCTCCCAGATGGCAGGAGGGCGAACAGACTGTGGCTGGGGTGGGTAGGGTCTTTGATGATGGTCCGTGACCTCCGTAAACAGCGTTTCTGGTATATGTGCTCTATGGTCGGTAGCCGGGTGCCGGTAATGCGTTGGGCAGTTTTGACTACCCGCTGCAGGGCTTTCCGGTCATAGTAGCTACAGCTGCCATACCATACTGTGATACAGTTCGTCAGGATGCTCTCTATTGTGCAGCGGTAAAAGTTAGAGAGGATCAGGGGTGACAGGTTACATCCCTTCAGCCTCCTTAGGAAATATAGGCGCTGCTGGGCCTTCTTCACCGGAGAGGATGTATTGAGGGGCCAGGAGAGGTCTTCCGTGATGTGGACTCCGAGGAACTTAAAGCTGTCCACCCTTTCCACCACAGCCCCATGGATGTGGATGGGGGTGTGACTTCCGCCTTTTGACTTCCTGAAGTCCACAATGATTTCTTTGGTTTTCTTGATGTTAAGGGCCAGGTTGTTATCGGCGCACAACTTCACAAGATGCTGGACCTCCTCCCTATAGGCTGACTCATCGTTGTTGGTGGTCTGGCCTACTACCGTGGTATCATCCGCAAACTTGATGATGGTGTTGGAACCATGAACAGCCACACAGTCGTGGGTGAAGAGGGAGTAGAGGAGGGGGCTCAGCACACATCCTTGTGGGGCCCCCGTGTTCAGGGTCGGGGGGGGAGGTGTGGTTACCTAATTTGACAGACTGGGGTCTGTTTGTTAGGAAGTCCAGGGTCCAGTTGCAGAGGGAAGTGTTCAGGCCAAGAGTGTGGAGTTTGGTGGCCAGCTTGTTGGGGACGATAGTGTTGAATGCTGAGCTGTAGTCTATGAACAGCATTCTGATGTAGGTCTCTTTACCATCTAAGTGATTCAGTGCAGAGTGTAGAGCAGTTGTGATTGCAACTTCAGTTGATCTGTTTGCACGATAGGCAAACTGGTGTTGGTCAAGAGAGGCGGGAACACTGGCTTTGATGTGAGCCAGGACCAGTCTCTCGAAACACTTCATTATGATGGGTGTGAGTGCGACAGGTCGATAGTCGTTCAGGCACGTCACAGCCATTTGCTTTGGCACAGGAATAATGGTAGTGGTCTTGAAGCATGTAGGGACTACTGCCTGGGCCAATGACAGATTGAAGATGGCGGTGAAGACATCAGCCAGCTGATCAGCACATTCCTTGAGTACCCGTCCAGAGATGCTATCCGGTCCAGCAGCCTTTCGTCTGTTCACTCCGCGTAGAACACCCCTTACATCGGAGGTCGACAGAGTGAACACCTGGTCTTCCGGGGGTGGCAAGGCTTTGGTAGCCGGCTCCCTGTTGTCCCTGTCGAAGCGAGCGTAGAAGTTGTTAAGCTCCTCCGGAAGGGAGGCATCTCTAACCGGGGGGCTGGTGTTTTTGCCCTTGTAGTCAGTGATGGACTGGATGCCTTGCCACATGCGCCGGGGGTCCGAGTTGTTGTGGAAATGATCCTGTATCCGCAGTGTCTGTTTCCTTTTGGCAGTCTTGATACCCTTTTTTAGGTTGGTCCTAGCTGCACTGTATGCCGCCGCGTCGCCAGATTTAAATGCTGCGTCGCGTGCTTTCAACAGCGAGCGGACCTCTCCGTTCATCCAGGGTTTCTGGTTGGGGTATGTCCTGATATTTTTATGGATCGTGACGACCTCGACACAACTGTTAATGTTAAATAGCACTGTGGATGCGTATTCCTCGATGTCATTATGGGCAAGTCACATAGACTTTTTGCAGGAATCCAAAAATCCGATTCCTTGTGAAATAGTTGTGGCACCAGCCACTGAACCCTCAGCGCCACCGAGCAATAGTGAGGCTTGGCCCGAAGGGGAGGTGGTGAAAGAAAGGATAGCCAAGGTGGAGCAGGAGGAGGAACAACCCCTGGTAGTAAAGCTGGAGGCGGCACCAATGTGTCCTACTCGGCACCAGAGGTTCGGTCCCACCGCCGCAAATGGCTCGGACGGACCCCACATGAACCTACTCGTGGTGCCCCACGGTGCCCAGCAACTCAGAGCGGTGATAAGCCACCTCCCAAAACTCTCCGAGAAGTGAGATCCCTCAGTCCATTTCAGGGAGGTAGAGGAAACAGCCGCCATCAATGATTGTGATGATCTTGAACAGGCAAAGATGCTGCTCTTCTCCCTGGATAGCACAATCCTTCAGTGCCTCTCAGATGGGAGTAAGAGGGGACAGACAGGGTATGTGGAACTCAGAGACGAGGTCTTGGAGGTTCTGGGAGTGGACGACGGTAATCCGTTCCTCCGTGTGGAAGGGACTGTGCAGCTAACTGGAGAACCCCCGCGGGTTTTCGCAGAAAGGCTGTGGCCAGTGTATTGGCGCAGTTGTCCGGGCATGCCTGAACGGGCCGCAATGAACGCCGAACAGCGGGTTCATTGGCTCCGTTGTCTGGTTGCTAACAGCTTGCCCCAGATACGGGCCCTAGCCAAATCTTGGTTTGACCCCCAAGGTCCCGGTATCACGGAGGAGACGGTGCTCCGACAGCTTAACATTGCTTACAAGAATTGTAGAAGTCAGGAGACACCTCCCTCTAAGGGAAAAGTGCATGAGGCAAAGCCCGCAGCCCCAAGCAAGAAGGATTGGCGTCAGGAGGGGAATCGCCCTGCCCAAGCCAAGCTCAATTGTTATCGGTGTGGGAAGGATGGACATTGGCGCAGGGACTGTAAAAATCCGTGGAAGGATAGTAAGGGAAAAGCTCCCGCAGCCCAAGCCCAAGCCCAGACCGCCGCCCCAGCATGAGTCCAGGTCCAAGATGCAGCCCCTGCCCCTGAAAGAGGAACCGGTGCAGCTATGGATCCCGCTGCGATAGAGTCAATTATAGAGACAATGCGGCCTCTTATGATAAAGCAGGGGAGGATAGCCGTCGCCACCGGTCCTGTCGTTCCTGCAGCCCCGACCGCTGCACCCAAACGACTAGAGCCGGCGCAGCCTGTCTACCTGTGCGTGCTGCAATATGATGTATGGAAAAGACCCATCGTGGAGATGGAGGTGGAGGAGGTGCAGGGGACCTATCTATTGGATACGGGGCATTGTGCACCGTGATCCACTCAGATAACCCTACCACCTCACCTCTGTCCACCGGGGTTCCATATATGCTATCGGGCTTCACAGGCGAAGAACAGGCTGGCGCATTTTCCATCCCCCTCTCCATTCGTTTAGGACCACTCCGCACCACGTGGAAGTGTACCCTAATGAAGTGGGAGACAGGAGGTGGAAAGGGGGTCCTTGGGTCTGATTTCTTGGTAGAACACGGGATCCTCGTGGATCTAAGAAATCATTGTCTCTGGGGAGCGAGTACGGGAGTGTGGTATCTTGAGTGGGCCATAGATGGAGACAGACACAGGTTAACTTCATAACATGGTTTAATCAACTCTTGCACATAAAAGCTTCTGCCATGAGGCAGCAAAAACAAAGAGTACAACAGTACAGATCAGACTTAACTCAGGAGAGCAATTGCCACAGCGCCACCTGGTGTATCAGGTTACACATAACCTCCCAGGTTACTACACTCCTCCCCCCTTAAGATTGCCGTATGCAATTCTTAAACAATAACCCTTACTAGGTACTATGTTTTAACTAACCAGTATGCTCTAACCATGGTTAACCCCTGACTAATTTAATAGGTTTGTATAAGTCTTTCTGGTTGCTTGCGAATCCTTTGTGAACGTCTTAATTCCACTTGTGGTGGATTCTCAGATTCATTCGCACTTGAGATTGGAGTAGTCTCTGATGTTGGTTTTACTCTGTCCCGCTGTGGCCTGGCAGTACCAGTGTCCACTGGCACCTTATAAGCCGTGCTGGGTCCTGGAACAGCCTCCTCTACTGCCCTTTGTTCCATCTGAGGCAGTTCCCCCTGCTGCCGGCTGAAAAGCTGATCCACATGCCGACGAACCCCTCGACCATCCCCTAGTAACACGGAGTACGACACAGGTCCTGTAATGTCCTGGATTAGTCCTGGTATCCATTTAGGTCCATAACCGAAGTTCCGGGTGTACACAGAGTCCCCTATGGTGAAATGGCGAGCTTTAGTATGTTTGTCATGGTACGCTTTTTGGTTTGTTTGTTTTGTCTCAACCTTGCTTTTGAGATCTGGGTGTATCAGGTCTAACGTGCACCGCAACTTTTTCCCCATCATCAACTCAGCCGGAGAAAGCCCCGTGGTAGCTTGGGGTGTTATACAATAACTAAACAAGGCTCTACTGAGCTTGGTCTCCAAGGTGTCACCTGAGCTTTTCCTCATGAGCTCCTTAAAAGTCTGCACGGCTCGCTCGGCTAACCCATTTGAGGCTGGGTGATATGGAGCCGAGGTGACATGTGTGATTCCATTCCTTACCATGAATTCTTTGCTCCCTTCACTAACAAAACACTGTGCATTGTCGGATACAATCATTTCTGGAATACCATGCGTGCTGAAGCTGTTCCTGAGACAATCCAGTGTGGCATCAGTCGTTGCAGAGCTCACTGGATAAACGTCGATCCACTTTGAGTGAGCGTCTACCAGCACCAAAAACATTTTGCCCATAAAAGGTCCCGCATAGTCTATGTGAATTCTCCTCCAGGGTTTGCTGGGCCACTCCCAGGGATGGAGTGGTGCCCCGGCAGGTGCTTTCCTCTGTTCCTGACATATAGTGCATGACTTTACCTTTGACTCAATTTCAGCATCCAAGTTAGGCCACCACAGGTAGCTCCTAGCCAGTCCTTTCATTCTAGTCATTCCTGGGTGCGATTGATGCAACTGTTCCATCAAAGTAGAGCGTCCCCGCTCTGGGACTATGATGCGTGCTCCCCATAGCACACATCCATCTTGGACACTGAGCTCGTGCTGTCTCTGTCTGTACGGCGCGAACTCTGGTCCCTCGCGGTGATCTGACCAGCCTTTCAACACATACTCACGGACCCTTGACAGAACGGGGTCCTTGGCTGTCCAGCCCTGGATTTGCACTGAAGTCATCAGGGGACTGATCTCCTGATCCAGCATCAGGACGTGCTCCTCAGGGGAAGTACTGCGAGGAGATTTTGAGAGGGGCAGGCGGCTGAGAGCATCCGCATTCCCGTTTTCCTTGCCAGCTCTGTACATGATCACATATTCATAAGCTCTTAGTATTACTGCCCATCTCATTATTCTCTGTGATGCCATTTGAGGCACCGCTTTCATCTCATTCAGTAAGCTAATAAGAGGCTTGTGGTCAGTACTGATTACAAACTTCCTCCCATATATGTACTTATGTAATTTCTTTACTCCAAATATAATGGCCAACCCCTCTTTATCAAGCTGTGAATAGTTATTTTCCGCAGCTGTGAGCGTGCGTGAAACAAACCCGATGGGCCTTTCCGCTCCATCTGGCATGCGGTGGGCCAACACTGCCCCCACTCCGTAGGGTGATGCGTCGCAGGACATTATCAGTTCCTTCTTCTCGTCATAATGCACTAACACCCTGCTGGACTGAAGTAGCTCCTTTGACTGCTGAAATGCTTTTGCTTGCTCTGGCCCCCAACGCCATGGCTCCTCCTTTCTCAGCAGTTTGTGCAGGGGTGCCAGCAGCATCGATAAGTTTGGAAGAAACTGGTTATAATAATTCAGGAGCCCTAGATAGGCTTTCAGTTCAGTCACTGAGGTGGGTGCAGGTGCATCCTGCACTGCCCGCACTTTCCCTGGTAATGGATGGAAGCCTGTGGCATCCACCCAATGTCCCAGGAATGTAACTTCCTTCTCCATGAAACTACACTTACTCCGTTTCAGGCGTAGCCCTGCCTCTTCCAGCCGCTGTAGCACTTTGTCCAGTGTCTTTAAGTGATCCTGATCGTCACTTCTTGTTAGCAGAATATCATCTAAGTACACGGCCACCTTTGGAATGCCCTGAGAATGCCCTCCATAGTCCGTTGGAATATTGCTGGGCTAGAACTAACACCAAATGGTAACCTGGCATACGTGAACAGCCCCTTGTGCATGTTCACCGTGACAAACTTTTTTGATTCTTCATCTAGCAATATCTGCTGATACGCGTGACTCATGTCCAGTTTGCTGAATCTTTGTCCCCCAGCGAGCGATGTTAACATGTCCTCCATTCTCGGAATGGGGTACTGTTCCAGTGATGATACTCTGTTCACTGTTAACTTATAGTCACCACACACCCTTACGTTACCGTCGGGCTTCAATACCGGGACTATTGGTGCCGCCCAGTCTGAAAATTTCACTGGTTCTATTACTTTGTCCTTTAGCAGGCGATCTAGTTCCGCCTCCACCTTGGTTTTCATTGCAAAAGGCACCGACCTTGGTTTAAAGAAACGAGGCGTGGCATCACTGGCTACATGAATCTTGGCTGTGGCTCCCCTTAAGGTGCCCAGTTCGTCCTTGAACACTAACTCATGCTTCATCAGCACTTCTTGCAGTGCCTCTGTACTGTCCTCCATTTTATTCATTGCCTGCCAGTCCACACTCAACTCACTGATCCACCCTTGCCCTAACAGGTTTGGCCCTGACACTGCTACCACTACCACCATAAGCTCTTTGGTGACTCCTTTGTGTTCCACTTGTACTTCGGCCGCCCCCAAAATGTCCACCTTCTGTCCTGTGTAGGTTTTGAGACAAATGGGGCATGTACCTAGCTCTGGTACTTTTGCTTCCCCCCATAGCTTGGCGTACTCAGTCTGCGACATTATGGTTACACTACATCCGGTGTCAATCTCAAACTTTACTTGACCTCCGTTCACTATCAAATACTGAGTGAGAGGGGGTACGTTGGGCCTTGAAGTGTCTATACTGTATATAGTGAAAACCTCCTCACTAGACTCACTAGACTCTTCCTCTTGTATGTAATTTGCCCGCTTTGTGTACTTCTCCCTCCCCCCTTTAGCATGCTTTGCCCCTTTAGCACTGCTTCTCTCACTCACTGCCCTTTTACAGACTTTCTTTAAGTGCCCTATTTTTCCACAATTGTGGCACTTTGCCTTTGCAAACCTGCAGTCCTTTGCATAATGGCTCGTCCCGCCACATCGGTAGCAATCCCCAATCCCGGCTGGTGGACTTTTCGCGCCAGCTTCCATCTTGAAAACAGCTCCTCCCACTGGTTTACTCCATTTCTCCTTGCTCATACTGTTTAAGTCCTTAATGTCCTTGTTAGCCATCTCCATGGCGTGTGCTTTTTTAAGTGCCGTTTCAAATGTTAATCCTTCTTCTGACAGCAACCTTTGCTGTATACCGTCGTCGTTAACTCCGCATACTAGTCTGTCCCTTAACATGACTGTGAGCGTATTTCCAAAATTACAGTCCTGTGCGAGCTTCCGAAGCTCCTCCACATACTCAGTAACGCTTTCTTCCGGCCTCCTAATCCTCGAATTGAATTTCCATCTCTGCACTATTTCACTAGGTTTCGGATTGAAATGATTCTTTAGTGGACTCACCAACTTGTCAAAAGATTTTTCTCCTGGCCGCTCCGGGCTCAGCAGATTCCTCATCCGTGTATAGGTTTGCGCTCCCACACAACTCAGTAAAATGGCCCTTTTCTTTTCAGCACTGTCCACCTCGTTTGCCATAAAGAAATGGCTCAGTATTTCAATATACTCCTCCCAAGACTGCGACTTGCTGTCAAAAGGTGCCACGGAGCCTACCGTTCCTGCCATCCTTGGAGTCCGGTCACTTCAGCCAAAAAATCAAACTCCGTTTCGACTCCCGCGGCCTAGCCTCGTGCTTTTCTGACTAGTTTGCTAACCAACCTGAGCACCTCTTCCGAATACTCCAAAACTTTTCCGTCCTTTATTCTCGTCACCATATGTGGTATCTTGAGCGGGCCATAGATGGAGACAGACACAGGTTAAGTTCATAACATGGTTTAATCAACTCTTGCACATAAAAGCTTCTGCCATGAGGCAGCAAAAACAAAGAGTACAACAGTACACATCAGACTTAACTCAGGAGAGCAATTGCCACAGCACCACCTGGTGGATCAGGCTTCACATAACCTCCCAGGTTACTACAGGGAGAGAAAGGAAAAGAGGGTTTCAAGGGGAAACCAAAGAAGGCACGGGTCGGTCGGCAGGAAATAAAATTCCTAGGTCTGACCATCCACGCTGGGGAGAGAGCCATTGAAGAGGCTAGACAGGAGTCGGTGCAAGACCCACCAGTCCTCGCCACCAGCGTGGTGAAGTTGCCCCAACGCACTAAATGGTTTCACATCAACCAGTGCAAACTGTTTAAGCCAGGTGCAAAAGAGCCAACAACCGAAGCCAGGTCTGAGGGTAAAAATCCTCAGCCTGAGGCGTGCAATAAGTCACAGACCACACAGGCTGGAACTGCAGCCTGCTTGAAGGGAGAAGCTGTCCCGCCCACCTGGGAGGTTTCCCCATTGGCCTGGGGCTCGGACGAGGAGGAGCCCGAAGACCAAGGCCCTCCCCCTGATCCGAACGCCATCGGAGGGGAGCCCGAACAGCTAGGCCCCGCCCTGACACAATTCTGGAGGAGGTGGAGTCGGAGGACGGAGATCCCGCCCTCGACTCAGGCGTAGGGGAGGTAGAACTTGGGGGCGGAGATTCTCCACCTGTAGGGACAGGTAGGGAGAAGTCGTCTGCCACAGACCCAAATCCCAAAGGGGCGGAGCCTGAGGGAAGGGAGCCGAAGCCGGCAGTCATGGAGGAGCCACGGGCTGTGAGGGCTAAAGTCCCAACCACAGGTCCACTCGCTAAGAGAGCCTCGCACAAGGCACCCTCTCGCAGGTCGTCTCGGACGCCTCAGCCAAGAAAAACTTGGCCAGATTCCCCCTACCCCAGCAGACACCGACTTGGCAAATCCCTGGAAAAATGCAGTCCCCAATTGGCAGCAAAAGGCTGCGAGGGACCCAAGCTACAGGTCAATGCAGCCCCGCCACAGGGAGCGGTGAGCTGCAGTCCAAACAGGGATTAGGCAAGCCGCCCGGGGACGGGCAGCGTTGTACATAAGTTAAGTTTAAGTTTAGTTAAGTTCAAGGTGTGTAATTTTTAAGGTAATAGTGTGTATAAGTAATAGTTTTGGAATCTGCCCAGCATGTGTGTTGTTTGGATCGAGGTCGAAAGACCCGATCATGCCTTCACCTAGGCCAGAATCTCTCAGGAGCCTGGCTGTGTCGTTTAATTTGTTACAGGAACCAAAAGGATAATGAAGGGGATTCTCGTCGCGTTCGCGGTGATCGGGTGTAGCCTGGCCTATCGGGGCTACACCAAGGACTCCATCATGTATGGCTGTTCTGGGGACACAGCCCCCATCGTGACCGATGGGACGGGAAGATGGGACGTTGAAGAAACAGCCACCTATTTCCACGAAGGGAGGTGGCCAGGATGGCTGGGGTCGAACTCTACAGAATACTCCAGCCAGTCGGGTTTCGCATACAGAGAGACTTCTCTAATGTGTCCCAGGGTGAGGATCATCGCGCCCAGAGTCAGCGTCACTGTCGGGAAGAAGATCTGTTTAGAATGCTACGGACATGTTCCTTTGGACAGATGGTGGTGGTTGCGCAAGTTGAGCAAAACCATGAAGAACTCCACGGTCGAGTGGGAGCGACTGGGTAACAATACCCATCGGACTATTACGGGGACTCATGGGGGATTGAGTGTGTGTTGGGACAAATGGTGGGAACCAGATGAGGGGATTTACATCTGTATGTGGGGTTCAGAACGCGTCTGCCCCACAGGCGTCTCCATCTTTTTCCAAAGACAGTGGCAGGATGCTGGAAAAGGGATGAGGTGGGACGTCAGCACAAGGGCGTGCGGAGTCCCATACTCTCAGATCCCGGTGAATGCCACTGAGCTCATCACCCGCCCCCGCAAGCCCCTGCCCACGATTCCGGTTGCCAAAGCCTGCAAGGAAGGGTGCCCCACCACTACCAAAGGACCCGGGAACGGATTGGTATTAGTGTCCACAGGTCAGGTGCTGTACCATGGGGTGCACTACACGGTGGCCTCGGTGATCTTAAACCTCACCGAGGTGCAATTGCCAGAGTGGTGCCCCAATGAAATGGAGCAATTGTACCAGGTCCTGTTAACAAACATGTTCAGACAGTTTTATAAGTTCGACTTTGCCGATGTCGACAGAGTCGGACTGTACACCACACCACATGAGGTTTTGGACAGGGTAGGGAGACAAAGAAGGGGTACAGTAAATGATATTTTTACAGCTTTTAACACAGGGACTTCCGTCATCAACACTCTGGATGACGTGGAGCTGCAGACCCAGATCAATGATTTAAAAGGGTGGTTAAGAAAGATACTGACGGATGAGAATAAGGTAGTGGGTTCTGAGTTAAATGAGGACCAGGCCATGACACTACACTTAAAAGAAATGATAGCTGAGCTGGAGAAACACGCGAAAACGGTAAATGCTCTCATCAGGGAGGATCAGAATACGTCAGACCAGGCTGCGCAGAATGAGGCGTGCGTGCTGTATGGGGTGTGGTTACTGGGCAAGGGCCACAGTAATCTGGAGGATTTAAAACAAGGTTTGGTCCCCTCCTGGATCAGCAATAAGCACCTCGCAGCCCTCCACCCTTTTGAGAACGCATTAAGTCCGTGCCAGCTCAGACTAGCGTCCGAGGCCTACCCAGTCCCAGTGGACTGTGGGCGGTCTAACCACACCATTATGGGTATAGTGGTAAGAATGCCGGTTATGGGAAAGACAGCTAAACCCGCCCCAGTATACAGGGTGGAGAACATTGGAGTCATTCAAGCGGGTGCACACATTCGCTGCACAGCGGTCCCACCTTACGTCATTCGATGGGAGCATGCAATGATGGGTACCGACCTCTCGGGGTGCTGGAGCCGGGGAGCATACATCATCCTGTGTCCCCAACACTTGAATGCCTATTCAAAACCACAGTGCGGGTTCAGAACTGCTGGTGCGAAGCCTATAAATTGCACCATGGAGGCAATGGCACAAGGCCATGTGCCCCCGCAGGTGGCATATATGGGAGGTGAGACATACTGTGTCACCACTGCAGTGCCCCACTACCAACATGGACAGCACGGCTGGTGTCCGGTGAGTGACAGCAGTTTCTGCTTCAAACCCAAGGCAGAAGTTCAAGTGGCCCAAGAGCGAATTGTCCCCATTCCTGAACCTTCCACTGTTCACATCACTGTCAAGGAAAATTTCACCGATCTGCAATGATTCGTTGCACATTTTGGGTATATCATTCCCCCTCTCCCTGAACACCTCACCAAGATACTAAAAGCCATTGCCGTTTCACAGAAACATTTTTACACGCTGGAGCAGAAGACATTAGAAATAGGGGCAGACATACTAGATATAGTGACCCCACAGTGGTGGGACCTGATCACTAATATAGAAGTCCCTTCTTGGATTAGGATAGCCTCCCACATCCTTGTAGTGTGTCAGGTTGTTATTGTGATTTATTTACTGTATGTACACTGTAAAAAGGTCAGACACTTGCAGAAGTATGAGAACAGAGGAGAATGGAGGGAGCATTATGTGCGGGTAGACGAGGAGACACCCGTTTAGATTTTCGCTGCTGATATAAAGTTAAAGTTACGCTCCCTCATCTATGTTTGATGTTTGTTCATGTGCAATTTTTGTGTGTACTTTATTTTTATTATTGAAGTTCATTAAGTGAGTTGTTGTTAATAAAAGATAATGGCCTAGAAATTCAGTGCCCTTAGCGCCGATTTTGCGGCGCTAGAGGGCCTAGCGCTGCAATTGGCGCCGGCGCCTAAATTGCCTGGGGCCCTTCCGCCGCGGTAGACAGGTAGCGTTGCGCCGGCACCGATGACGTCATCAGTGTGCGCAGCGTCCCGGTTGCCATGGTGACGGGCCCCAGCGCCGAAATTGACTTGCGGCCGCCTCGCCCGTGGCAGCCACAAGCAACGTTCTTGCAGAGGTGCCTTGCACAAGTTTGCGCCGGCGCATTAAAGGCCCCGCGGCGGCCGGCCGCTTTCCCGCCGCCCGCCTGGCCGCAGCTCCCTCCCCGGACTTCCCCCCCCCCCCCCGGAACAGAAGCAAGCCCGGCACTTGTCCGAGGTGCCGGGCTCATTTTTAATAAGATTATCGCGGGCCGCGGCCGGGTGCAGGCAGCTCCTCCTTAAGGGAAGGAGGAGGCCTGCACTTCCCGAACCTGTCGCACCGCAGCGGGCGCCGCAGCGCCGGAATAGCGCCGAAATTCAGCGCATAGCGCCAGTTTTCAGGCGCTAACAGCTTTCAGCAGCGCCGGCAGCCGTTTGGGCGCAGAACCAGTGAATTTTGGGCCCGACCAGCGCGACTTAGCTCCGGCACTAACTTCCGGCGCTAAAGCCCTGGCAGCGCCAAAACTCAATTTCTAGGCCAATGTGTATGAACCAGGTGGTGTTGGGGTATTAGGCCCCCCTCCACGCCTGAAAATGAATGTGTCAGATTTTAAATCCAATGTATTGCCATCTATAGATGCTTAATGTACTTTGTAGGTTTTCTGAAATGGGAAATACATGTGTTGTGGGATCATAGATAGGTAAATAAAGGGGATGGTTTGATTGTGGAGAGTCAGAAAATTTTGCTCACCCAGAATTATGATACTTCAAGCAAGTTATAGTATCATCAGGGGGGACTGTAAGATTTGCAAAATTGAACATTGTCCTATAAGGGTCTATTGGCAGAAGAGGCCTTAATTTTAAAGAGTGTTTTAAAAGAAGCCCAGAAAAAGGGGCATACAAAATGGCTGCCAGACCCCGTGACCAACTTTTCGGAACACTTTAAAATGGTTCCTGCAGTCCCCAGACAGCCTTTGTGGATTCAGCCCACAGTAAGTTCTGGAAGGCCATTTCGGAGAAAACGAAACCAGACAGAACCACATACATATGGATTGGATGCAGATCCAGTCAGATCGGCCTGTAGATAAAGGCCATCTGTATGCTTACCCAGACAAAGGGAAACAGTTTTATATTCATAGGGGGAGCATCAAAGACCCATTAAAGACATCAAGAAGACATTCAAAACAATACAAGGTCATTCCAGACCAGAGATGGCCGTTACCGGCCATCCCAAAGTAGTTTAAAACATAATAACTACCCCGTTGTGATACCAGCCCGCCAAAAGTTAAACAAAGAATAACCTTGATTTGGCGGGAGATAAAGGCCTCTTTTGAGAAGTACATCTGGGAGACCCGGGGTAGCGATCGATGTTCTGAGAAAGATCGAGGTGCTGAGGAGGTTCACAGGATCCGAGGCTTCAGCTGGGCTTCTACATCGGTACGGAGTTCAAGCGGAGGCGACGGAGGATCGAGGTACGAGATGGGAGGTCGAGTCAGCATCTAGCCCCGAGGTAACTGTCGGGAGATCACCGACCAACCCCGGGACGCTGACAAGTATAGGTGAAACCTATATGAAAATGATGAACCAACTGGGCTGTGCGACGAAGCCCATACGAAAATGGTAAAACAGTTGGTCTCTCCCCGCACCGACTTCCAGGCCTGCTGACATCCAGCCTGTCTGTGACCTTCACCTCGAGGAAGAAGAGAGAGTGTCGCAGTCCGCAGCGCTGACCACATGGAGACAGGACACCTGAAAGGATCAAAATGCAGACCTGTTTCAAAACTCTATACTTTCCAACTGGATTGGTGAACATGTTTCTGGCCCCTCACAACCTGATCTAGATAGGCTTAGGGGGTTGGCATTTAAAGGGTAATTTTAACAATGAGTTGTTGTCCCTCGATGTTCCGTGTGTTTCCCCATTTCGTGATGACTTTTGTAAAGCATAATATGCCTGTACATATCTTAGCCAGTACTGTATTATGATTTGTTTTTCCCTCCCATGTACCTTATTGGCTTGCAGTTTGATCTGTTCCTTTATGCAATAAAGTTTCATTTTGTTTTCATTAAACCTGGTCTATAGAATTTTCTCTGCATTGTAGTTCCTGCCTCAAAGTCCAGTGTCTAGAATCTAAGGGGCGAGTGATGTTGAACCACTCAAGGTTTTACTGTGCAAGAGAGAGAGGCCTCTAGAGAGAGAAACCTCTGCGATCTAAAACCCCTTACAATTATTTGATGTTTTGTGTAGTATTGACATTGATAATTTTAAAAATTATGTTTGGAATGTTTGTTTTGTGGTGGCTCTCATTTCAGCTTTGTACCTAGGAGGACGCTGTGATGTTCTGTTACAAAGGGATGGTAATGTGGGGGAAATGGTGAGCAATTGGGTCTGGGATTTCATTCATTGGAACCGGAGTCTGATGAGGCATTCATGGATAGCCCATCCAGAACAGGGATCTGCTGCCTGACTCCTCCCTTCCTCCTCATCCTCCTCCTCTTCCTCCTCCATTACTCCTCTTCCTCCTCCTCCTCCTCCTCCTGAGGTGGTCCTGGAACCTGTGGTGGCAAGGGCTGTGCCTTCATGATGGCCAACTTGTGGAGGATGCAACAGACTACCATGAATTGGGACACCCGCTCCAGCATGTACTGGAGGGAAGTGTTCAAGGCAGCGGAACCGTTGCTTCAGCACTCCGATGGTCTGCTCGATGAGGTTCCTCATGGCAGCGTGGCTCTCATTATATGATTCCTGGCTACAAGTGGTGGGGTTGCGGAGGGGAGTCATCACCCAGGTGTAGAGTGGATAGCCCTTGTCTCTAAGCAGCCACCCTTGGGTTTGACGTGGTGGCTGGAAGATTGCTGGCACAGTGGACTAGCGCATGATGAAGGCATCATTACTGCTGCCAGGATACCGGGCACTCACCATCATGATGTACTGGGTATGGTCGCACACCAACTGCACATTAAGTGAGTGGCAGCTTTTGTGGTTGCGATAGATCTCAGGATTGCCCGCAAAGCCATGTGCGTGCTGTCGATGGCGCCCTGCACCGTGGGTAAGCCCGATATCCTGGCAAAACCACTTGCACACTCGTCCTGCTTCTCTCTGTTCAGCGAGAAGACAATGAAGTCCCTTCTCCTGGAGTACAGAGCCTCTGTGACCTCCTGGATGCAGCGATGGACAGCGAACTGGGAGATGTTATCTATGTCTCCTGCTCCAGACTAGAAAGATTCAGTGGTGAAAATATTGAGGGCCACAGCAGCACCATTGCTGCCCTGCTCTGAGGCTACAGGTCTGGTTCCAGGAGGTGGCTGAGTTCTGTGACCACCTCCTTGGTGAAACGGAGCCTTCTAATCCACTGCTCCTTGCTTAAGTGCAGGTAGGAAAAGTGCTCTCAGAAGACCCCTGGATGGGTAAGGCCTCCTGTTGAGAGTCCTCCTGCCCCTCCCCCCTCTGCGAGCAGCTTGTCCTCTTCTTTGCTGTCTCTGAGCCCCCATAACTGGGAGCAAGTGATGTGAGCAGAACCCTTTAAATTGGAAACAAGGCATTCTCCACTTGCAGCAAATTTGCCTGTCACCTCAGCAACTTTAAATAACTGCAGAAAGCTCCAAACAGTTGCACAAACTTACACAGAGCCAGTAGAAATCAAAAAGCTAGTCACCTACAAGTTGTTGCTGATCCCTTTAAATAGCACTGGTGGGGGGTCCTTCCTGCTGCTGAACACATGGTCAGCTGTTCGTGATTTGGAGAGGGTGTAGAATGGACCGGCGACGTCCAAGATGGCAGGTCATGCATTAAATCAGCGTTGCACATGCATTGATGTCATGATCTGCCTCATTGCCATTTCTCCAGTGAGCGCAGGCAAAGGCAGCACTGCCAACCTGCCAAAATGGCAGCTGGCCCGGGACCCGCCAGAAGTGGACGGAAATTAGGCCACCGCCATTTTTTCATTGAAATCAGCCTGATCAGCAAGCGCTAGGGGGCCTAATCTATTTTAAGACCTATATTTTCTGCCCCAGATCTGGTTTCACTGGAGTATTTCCAATTTCATCACTGAATCCTTTTAATCATTTGAACAACATCCATTCGCTGGCCTCACCTTTTGTAAGAGTTTTACAGAATGAATAACTAATTTTACAGGCTCAAGGCAATTGTCAGGTATTTATAATTCTAGTTTGCATCCTGCAGTCACCTCTGCAACATTATGGATTAATGGTCACTCTATTCAAGTTTCTTTTAACAACACGTCTATTCCGTGTACAGAATTTGTTCCCAATGTTACTAAATTCTTGTTAACAACAATCTTTGCCTTTCATCTCTTCTTAACAGTAGTTTTTTCTAAAAGTGATGCAATTGGATAGCTGTAGTTATACATGGTAATTTTGCAACGCTCCACTCTTATAATGGAGCCTCACTATAACAGGATCACAGGTCAAAGATAGGGCTGCAGCAATATGGAGCGGATTCTTTGATCTGTGCTGCCATCCATCTCCTTGCCATAGAGCTTTATACTGCCCGAAATGAAGCAAATCTCCGGCAGCAGATTTCCCGGGTGCAACCGAGAGGTAAAAGGGGCAGAGACCCGTGGCCCCAGCGGGATCTCCTGCCTCATTTCCCACCACGTTCTCTAGGCAGACACCCAAATGTGGGGTGCCCAAAAGATGTTGGTGGCCCTTAAGCCTGGCCCCTCTCAGATTGGAGGAAGGCCAGGGAGAAAGGCCAAGTAAGTGGCCCGTTTTTGTTCTTATAGCTCCGCAGCAGATCCTCAGGGCTGCTGGCTTTCTGGCTGCTGTTTTTGGAGAGCAGCCAGAAGAAGCTGCAATTGGTGGCCATTACCACAGCAGCAGATCTCTCAGGCCTGTAACAGCAGCTGGATCTCCACCCTAATTCTGGGTGTAGGCCCCTGCCAAAGGAGAACCCTGCACCTGGGGAATATTGAGTCAGCTAATGGCATGAATCTGGAAATCCAGGCTGTTGTGTATGTAACCTGTTCCACCTTAAGAGAGCTTAAGCCTGTTCCACCTTAAGAGATGTACTACTTTCTCAGGCTGCTGTAGACGTAATACCGGGGGTGAACACACCGGTATATAAGCACTGTGCAGTAATCTTGTATTCAGTGTAGTCCCTACCTCCAACCAGTAAAGACCTGTTTTATTGTTACTGATTAAGTCTGAGTATTAATTACTTGAACAACTCACAGACTTAACACTGGCGACGAGTCAGATTCTTACCCTGCGGCAGTTATTCCACGGCGGCTTCGTCCACAGACAGGACGTTGAAGAGAGGTTTCAAATCTCACCACCCCACTGGAAGCGACAGGCATTAGGACCCTGAAGCCTCCATTAGCGACTGAAAACTGGAGGACAGAAGACATCCTGCAGCTTCTTTTTCAACCTCGGTGGTGGGTAAGCCGAGCAGCGTTGGCTGCAAAGACAGGGCTGGGGAAGTTGGAGGAGATAAGGGCCGCACTCGGACTGAAAGGCACGGCGGCTGCAGAAGCTCAAGGTGCGAGAGCCGCGGTGCACAGCGCGGGCTATCGATCGCACAGAAGATAAGGGCCGAGAGCCGCTTCGGTCGGGAGCCACTTCGCGATCCAGCGATCGCATCCGCTGATAAGGGCCGCACTCGGGCGATCGCGGCGAAGATAAGGGCCGCACTCGGGGGCTGAAGGGAGACGGCGTCGGGGGACGGGTGAAGACCGCCAAGCGCGGGAAAACCGCCATTTTGTGGGTGGAGGACGACGGCAAGAGCGGGAAGCCGCCATCTTTGATAACAAGTAAAGAAAATAAAATCTGAGAAATTGCAAATCTACAATGCCTAAACACGGGAATATTAGCACCTTTGATAGTGACCTCGAAGATTGGGCCATATATGTTGAAAGAGTACAAAATTATTGTAAGGCCAATAAAATTCGTGACCAAGATAAAGCTCTAACATTATTAAATTTAATGGGTGCGAAGACATACGGGCAATTGAAACACCTGTTATCACCAGATGAACCGGCGGATAAGACGTTCGATGAGATTGTTACTGTCCTGAAAGATCATCTAAACCCCACGCCGCTGATGCTAGCGGAACGATTTAAATTTTACGACAGAAGGCAGCTACAGCATGAAAGCAATGCTGAATATTTGCTGGAATTGCGTAAATTAGCGAAATATTGCCAGTTTGGAACGGGACTGACAGATGCACTACGAGACAAATTTGTGTGTGGTTTATTTAAACAGGATACACAAAAGCGACTGCTCGAGGAGAATGAGCTGATGCTTGAGAAGGCGGTCACTATGGCAGCAGCACACGAAGCCGCAGCGAGAGGCACGGCAGTAATGCAGCTACGGTCACCGGAGCTCAGTGCACACAAATTGGGTGTGAGTTCTGGCAAATGTTATCGTTGTGGAAAGACAACGCATGATCAGAACCAGTGTTGGTTTAAAAACCAAGAATGTAGAACTTGTGGTAGGCTTGGACACATAGCTAGAGTATGCAGGTCAGGGAAGAAGACCAGCAACAAGAAGTCACCGCAAGGAAAATACGCAAAAGTACACAAGGTGGCCGAACAGGAGTCCGATTCAGACGCTAGCAGTAATGAACTGGCTGGCTTAAGCAGTATTGAACTGGCTGGCTTAAGGGTACTCAACGTTGGTAAGGGTGCAGACCTCCAGACAATTTGGGTTACTCTTCAAATAGAAGGAGTCCAAGTAAAAATGGAATTGGACACTGGATCGGCATTGTCGGTCATGAATAAGAAAGATTACAGAAGGTTATTCCAACATATTCCCCTACAGGATACGGAGATTATATTGACAACCTACACGGGGCAGAGAGTGTACCCCATCGGGACAATAAAGGTTGCAGTGGCCAACAAGGGCGAAGGAAGTCAAATAATGGACTTATATGTGCTGCCGGAAGGAGGTCCACCACTACTAGGCCGGGAGTGGTTTAGAAACATAAATATGGACTGGCATTCGCTAAAAGCCATAAAGAGTGAGAACTCGGTGCAGATAATCAGCCCAGACTCTGGAACTGATGATGGTAAGACCAACCCGTGTGCAAAAGACAAAGTTTCAGCACAGAATTCCACTGAGATAGAGAATTCTGAGTCTGTCCAGTCTACTGACATGCACATTTCTGAGGGACACTGGGCTCGAACTCAACTCCATTTCAAACTGCAACAGCAATTAGAACAAATGATTCGCCGTTTTGAGCAAGAGATGAATGCGACGAAAGAGTTCTTTGATATAGAGTGGGAACATCTGGAAAGACAACAGAAGCAGCTGCTGGAGCAAATGGAGCAGGAGCACACAAAACATCTGATGTCAGAGGAGTTAACGGTCAGCCAACTCCTGCATATGCTGAAGGACAGGACTCTGAAATGGGAAAAACTTGAACACGAACTTCAATATTCAAACGAAAGGGGTTCGGAGCTCTCAAAGGTTATTGGAAGAGCTGAGGTGGCAACACAGACTGAGATGACTGCAACAGAGCAGCCCTTGGATGCCAAAAGTACGCTGACTCACGTCAACGTAGAACAACAGACCGCTGAAACAGCTGCTCCGGTAGAGAGATTGAATAGTCCGATCAATCAATCTCCAAAAGAAGTTGAAGTAGCAAAATCACAAATGAGGTCACTAGTAAACGACTTGCTGAAAGCCCAGAAAAAGCTGGATGCAGAGGTACACATGAAGAAGTCTCTTCAGGAAAGATGTCTGGATTTGGAAGAAGAGCTGGCTAACGTCCAGCTGGGTATGGAGGAAATAGACGACCCTCTCACTGGTCTAGCTCAGGACGACACCGAATATTACCATGACCTGGTGGACGACACCGAATATTATGATGTCCTGTCCTGCCCAGCTTGTAACTTTGACTCCCAAAGTGCAGAAATCATGGAGGAGCACCAAAAGTCTACGGAACATCGGGAGAAGCTGGCTATACGACGGAAACAGGAGGAAGAGAAGGAGGAACTGCGCATGCAGCTGGCAGCTGTGGCAGCTGACAATGGAGCCCAGAGAGTCTCCAAGAAGCAGAAAAGGAAAAGTAAAAACAGAAGATGACCCATCTGAACCATTATCACCTCTACCAGATCACACACGTGGTCCCTCCGAACGGAGCCAAATCAGTTCGGAAGTTCAAGCTGTTAAATCCATGAAAGGACTATTGAATGAGTAACGTGAACCGACTACACCACAGAGATTGAATCTGTGAACTGTTTTCCGCAGAGACTGAATCTGTGATATGTTACGTTAAACATGAAGTTATATATGTATATATGTTATTACGTTATGTTAAATGGGGGGGATGACTATAAAGCTAAGAAGGGAGGAGTGTTGTGTATGTAACCTGTTCCACCTTAAGAGAGCTTAAGCCTGTTCCACCTTAAGAGATGTACTACTTTCTCAGGCTGCTGTAGACGTAATACCGGGGGTGAACACACCGGTATATAAGCACTGTGCAGTAATCTTGTATTCAGTGTAGTCCCTACCTCCAACCAGTAAAGACCTGTTTTATTGTTACTGATTAAGTCTGAGTATTAATTACTTGAACAACTCACAGACTTAACACAGGCGACTGCAGGTCATTTCAGGTGGAGTGCGCTTCGGGTGCACTCCACTTGACCTGTGCCCAGGCACAGTGGGCTTAAGGAATATCAGAGGTTTGGGGGTTATTTTGGGGAAAGGGTGAAAACATGCAGTAAGTGGGTGCTGTGCTAATAAGATACCTGTTTAAAAGTCTGGTTTTAGTCTGCAATTTTGGGGCTAATTGGTGATTACCGTGATTTAGACCTGCCTGGAGGCGCTAAAACAGAGACCTCCATGTTTAGCACACAAGCGCTGATTAGGAGCAATTTTCTCTGCTATGTGGCCTCCACGCATGCACTTCCACTGAAGGTATGGAGTACGCTGGCTGTGCAGCAAATTTAAAGGGTCCACGCACCAAAAAAAATGACAAGGAACATTGGTGGTCAAGGTAAGGTCCCATCTCACAAAAACACTTCTCAATAACTGCACCACCACCAGCATCACAACCACAAATCACTGCATCCACCATCTAAGTATACACTAACAGTCACACAGCCCTACACTATTGCATCCTTCACAGGCACTACTCACACCTCAGACACCTCGCACAGCTCTTCAACCATGTGAGGCATCACACACACACACAAACATGCCTGCATAGAAACATAAAAACATAGAAGATAGGAGCAGGAGTAGGCCATTCGGCCCCTTGAGCCTGGTCCACCATTCAATGTCATCATGGCTGATCATCCAAATTCAGTGCTCGGGCCCTGCTTTCTCCCGATACCCCTTGATCCCTTTAGCCTTAAGAAATATATCCAACTCCTTCTTGAATATATTTAATGAATTGCCCTCCACCGCCTTCTGTGGTAGAGAGTTCCACAGGTTCACCACTCTCTGGGTGAAGAAATTCCTCCTCATATCAGTCCTAAATGGCCTACCCTTAATCCTTAGACTGTGTCCCCTGGTTCTGGACTCCCCGACCATCGGGAACATCCTTCCTGCATCTAGTCTGTCCAGTCCAGTCAGAATTTTATAAGTTTCAATGAGATCACCTCTCATTCTTCTAAACTCCAGCGAGTACAAGTCCAATCGACCCAATCTCTCCTCATACATCATTCCTGCCATCCCAGGTATCAGCCTGGTGAATCTTCGCTGAACTCCTTCCATGGCAAGAACATCCTTCCTCAGATAAGGCTACCAAAACTGCACACAATACTCAAGATGTGGTCTCACCAAGGCCCTGTACAACTGCAGCAAGACATCCTTGTTCCTGTACTCAAACCCTCTCGCTATGAAGGCCAACATTTGCCTTCTTAACCGCCTGCTGCACCTGCATGCTTACCTTCAGCGACTGGTGCACAAGGACATCCAGGTCTCGCTGCACTTCCCCTTCTCCCAGTCTATTGCCATTTAGGTAATAATCTGCCTTCCTGTTTTTGCCACCAAAGTGGATAACCTCACATTTATCCACGTTATATTGCATCTGCCATGTTTCTGCCCAATCACCCAACATGTCCAAATCATCCTGGAGTTTCTTGACATCCTCCTCACAGCACACACGCCCACCCAGCTTTGTGTCGTCTGCATATTTGGAGATATTACATCTAGTTCCCTTGTCCAGATCATTTATATATATTGTGAATAGCTGGAGTCCAAGGACCGATCCCTGTGGTACCCCACTAGTCACTGCCTGCCATTAGGAAAAAAAAACGTTTATTCCAACTCTTTGCTTTTTGTCTGCCAACCAGTTCTCTATCCAAGTCAATACCTTGCCCCCAATCCCATGTGCCTTAACTTTGCACGCTAATCTCTTATGCGGGACCTTATCGAAGGTCTTCTGAAAGTCCAGATACACCACATCCACTGTTTCTCCCTTATCTATTTTACCAGTTACATCTGCAAAAAATTCCAGTAGATTAGTCAAGCACGATTTACCTTTTGGGAATCCATGTTGACTTTGTCCGATCCTGTCACTGTTTTCCAAGTGCCCTGCTATTACACCTTTTATAATGGACTCTAGCATTTTCCCCACTACCGATGTCAGGCTTACCGGTCTGTAATTCCCCATTTCCTCTCTACCACCTTTTTTGAATAGTGGGGTAACATTAGCCACCCTCCAATCCATGGGTACTGTTCCAGATTCCATCGAATGTTGGAAGATGATCAGCAATGCATCTGCTATTTCTAGGGCCACTTCCTTAAGTACCCTAGGATGTAGATTGTCAGGCCCTGGGGATTTATCGGCCTTCAGTCCCATCAATTTCCCTAACACCATTTCCCTACAAATAATGATTTATTTCAGTTCCACCCTTTCATCAGACCCTATGCTCCCCGGCATCTCTGGGAGGTTATTTGTGTCCTCCTTTGTGAAGACAGAACAAAAATATGTATTTAGTTGGTCTGCCATTTCTTTGTTCCCCATTATAAATTCCCCTGATTCTGACTGCAAGGGACCTACACTTCACTTCACCAATCTTTTTCTCTTCACATATCTATAAAAGCTTTTACAGTCAATTTTTATGTTCCCTGAAGCTTACTCTCATATTCTATTTTCCCTTTCTTAATTAATCCCTTTGTCCTCCTTTGTTGAATCCTAAACTGCTCCCAATCCTCAGGATTATTGCTTTTTCTGGCCAATTTATATGTCCTCTCCTTGGATCTTATGTTATCCCTAATTTCCCTTGTTAGCCACGGTTGAGTCACCTTTTTTGTTTTATTTTTATGCCAAACTGGGATGAACAAATTCTGTAGTTCATCCATGAGGTCTTTGAATGTTTGCCATTGCCTATCCACCGTCAACCCTTTGAGTGACATTCCCCAATCAATCCTACCCAACTCGCTCCTCAGACCATCGTAGTTTCCTTTATTTAAATTTAGGACCCTAGTCTCTGAGTCAACTATTTCATTCTCCATCTTAATGAAGAATTCGATCATATTATGATCGCTCCGACCCAAGGGACCTCGTACAACAAGATTGCTAATTAATCCTTTCTCGTTACATAATACCCAGTCTAAGATGGCCTGATCTCTGATTGGTTCCTTGACATATTGGTCCAGGAATCCATCCCGTAAACACTCCAGGAATTCCTCCTCCACAGTATTGTTACTAATTTGGTTAGCCCAATCTATATGTAGATTAAAGTCACCCATGATGACTGCTGTGCCCTTATTGCATTCGTCTTTAATTTCCCTTTTAATGCCATCCCCAACCTCCGCCTTACTGTTTGGAGGTCTATATACCTGTAAGATTCGCAATTTTCAGCAAAGATCACACAAGAAAACTGGATAAAATAAGACTGTTTATTGACCAAAGTAAGCTTGCACAGAAAAACCTTTGATAAAAGGGCATACAAAATGGCCGCCAGGCCCCGTGATCAGTTTCTGAACCATTTTATTTCTGTTACTGCAAGCCAGACAGGCTTGTGGATTGAAGACAGTAAGCCCGCGAAAGCCAGTATCTGGGAACTGAAACTCAGAGAAACAGCATACATATTCAATGGATTCTAAGTACAGGATGGGGCCCAAAGGAAAAACCGTTTAGCAGCCATCAAAGAAAATCTCCGGACCGATCAATATGCGAACCGAGCCGCGGTGACAATGAAAAAGACATTAAAAGACATTATCGGCCAGGAAGGCCAGTTTAAGTTATCACCGGCTCCGTTACAAGACAAAGCGCCCCTGCAGAGATTTCTGCCCGCCAAAATTAATACAAAGACAGGACTATGATTTGGCGGGAGATACGACTGTCCCAAAAGAGTATAACTATGGATTGAAAGTCCATCTAAGTTACTTCGGACTTCGGGTTACTTGAGCAACTTCGCTTGACTTCTACGGGAACAACTTCACTTGACTGGACAGCGGCTGCTTCTTCTTCTTGGACGACTTCAGATTTTCTCTTCAGGGACTTCTCCCATAAGGAACGAACGAAGGACGGACGGTGCCAGGATCGGCGCCTCTTCCACTTCGGCAGATGCGGCATCGATGAAAACATTTTCGTCTTTTTAAAGACGGACGGTTTCGGTAAAAGGACACCGTGGTCGGTGTTCAGCCAAACAAGGCTCGGCCACGACGAGAAGACGACGAGGGTGACCCGGGTACTGAGGTTGGGAGATCATCGACGACCCAGGCCGACGGAGAAGAAACCCTCTGGAAAACCGACGATCCAGGCCAGAGAGAGGACATTCCGGGCCTGACACTTCCGTGTCTCAACATCCCATTGGGTTGTTGTTCTACTCCATGAACAAAAATCCACGACAGACTTAGTGGATCTCAACCTTGACGAGCGCTCATCGAGGCTGTGTCTACCCCACCACCTCGAGGGAAAGAAAACATCGACTGCGCCAGAAGCTTCCAAATCCACGTGACGACGGAAAGCGGTGCCAAAAGGCTGCGAACCCCCTTCTTCGCGATTTCGAGAGTGGTGAGCATGATCCCAGGTTCCCCAGGTCAAAACTTAGTTTAGGTATAGGGGAGGGAGTTAAGGGTAATTCGTAATGTGTTTCCCCTTTTACGATGTGCCGTGTGTTCCCCATTTCCATAGAGTCAAGTTCATAAATTTGTGCATGATTGTAGTTAATTTAATCTGTGCCTATGACATGTATTTTGTAATGCTTCAAACTGTTTAAAAATAAAAGCATCCATTTCGTGCTAGTCAACCTGGTCTATTGAGTTCTTTCTCTGCACTACTGTTCTCTGCATCTAAGTCCAAGGTCTAGAACCGTAGGGGGAGTGGGTCAAACCACTCAAGGGTAATTATTGCACGAAACCTGGCAGGAGACCAGAACGAGCAAGAGAAACCCCCTACAACCACTCCCACTAACGTTTTCTGCCCCTTGGTATTTCTCAATTCTACCCATACAGAATCCACATCATCAGAGCTAATATCCTTCCTTACAATTGTGTTAATCCCTTCTTTAACCAGTAATGCTACCCCACCTCCCTTTCCTTTTTGCCTATCTTTCCTGAATATCGAATAGCCCTGGATGTTGAGTTCCCAGCCTTGGCCATCCTTGAGCCATGTTTCTGTAATCCCACGGTGGCATAGTGGTTAGCACTGTTGCCTCACAGCGCTAGAGACCCGGGTTCGAATCCGGCCTCGGGCGACTGTCTGTGTGGAGTTTGCACATTCTCCCCGTGTTTGCGTGGGTTTTCTCCGGGTGCTCCAGTTTCCTCCCACAGTCCAAAGATGTGCGGGTTAGGTTGATTGGCTATGATAAATTGACCCTTAATGTTAGGGGGATTAAATACATAGGGTTACAGGGATAGGGTGGGGTTGGTGTAGGTGTTACGGGGATCGGGTGGGATATGTGTCGGTGCAGGCTCGATGGGCCGAAATGGCCTCTATCTGCACTGTTGTGATTCTGTGATTCTGAAATCATATTCATTTACCTCTATTTGCGCAGCCAATTCATCCACCTTATTACGAATGCTTCTCGTTTTAAGACACAAAGCCTTCAGGCTTGTTTTTTTAACGCTCTTAGACATATTAGAATTATTATTTACTGTGGCCATGTTTGAGTTAAACCGTTGATTTCTCTGACTGCCACTTTTGTTTTTCTCCTTCCTATCTTTTGCTTTTATCCTCGTTTCCCTTTCCTCTGTCTCCCTGCTCAGGTTCCCAACCCCCTGCCATTTTAGTTTAAACCCTCCCCCAGAGCACTAGCAAACACTCCCCCTAGGACATCAGTTCCAGCCCTGCCCAGGTGCAAACCGTCCGGTGTGAACTGGTCCCACCTCCCCCAGAACCGGTTCCAATGTCCCAGGAACTTGAATCCCTCCCCCTTGCTCCATTCCTCTAGCTACGTATTCATCTGAAATATCCTTCTATTTCTACTCTGACTAGCACGGGGCACTGGTAGCAATCCTGAGCTTACTACCTTTGAGGTCCTATTTTTTAATTTACCTCCTAACTCCCTATATTCAGCTTTTAGGACCTCATCCCGTTTTTTACCTATATCGTTGGTACCTATATGCACCATGACAACTGGCTGTTCACCCTCCCCTTCCAAGATGTTCTGCAGCTGTTCTGAGACATCCTTGACCCTTGCACCAGGGAGGAAACACACCATCCTGGAGTCTCGTTTGTGGCCGCAGAAACGCCTATCTATTCCCCTTACAATAGAATCCCCTATTACTATAGCTCTACCCCTCTTTTTCCTCCCATCCTGTGCCAGGAAGTTGGCTGCTGCTGCTTTCCTCTGATAAGCCATCCTCCCCCAACAGTACTCAAAGTGGTGTATCTGTTTGAGAGGGGGATGTCCACAGGGGACCCCTGCACTACCTGCCTGCGCTTAGTACTCTGCCTGTTGATCACCACTTCCCTTTCTGCCTGTCCAACCTCTACCTGCGGTGTGTCCAACTCCGTAAACGTGCTATTCACTACGTCCCGAGCATCGCAAATGCTCCAGTATGCATCCAATCGCAGCTCCAGCACCACAATGCAGTCTGTCAGTAGCTGCAGCTGGATGCACTTCCTGCACATGTAGTTGTCAGGGACACAGGAAGTGTCCCTGAGTTCCCACATATCGCAGGAGGAGCATACCACATGGCTGGGCTATCCTGACATGACTTACCCTTTAATTATTTGAACTTAAATTAAATCAATCAATCCCACTAATTACACTACAGTTAAATGGTTTACCAACAGTCTCCGCTACACCAGAGAGACGTTAGTAACTATAAACCACAGAGTTTAAGTTTAAAACGAGAGAAATGCTCACCAACCAATCACTTACCTGCTTTCTGGTGATGTCACACTTCAATTACTTTTTACTTCTCTCCCTCCCTCTGAGCTCAGAGATTGGAGACTGGTACGCCTCACCTGAACACTGGCGCCCTTTTTAAACTGCCGAGTCTCCCGAGTCTCCCGCAGGTCCACACTGCCACCGCCTCCGCTGCTGCTGTGGGGCCTCACCTGAACACTGGCGCCCTTTTTAAACTGCTGAGTCTCCCGAGTCTCCCGCAGGTCTGCACTGCCGCTGCCTCCGCTGCTGCTGTGGGGCCTCACCTGAACACTGGTGCCCTTTTTAAACTGCCGAGTCTCCCGAGTCTCCCGCAGGTCCACACTGCCACCGCCTCCGCTGCTGCAAATACACTCATTCACAATCATCACTCTTACTCTTCCAGGGCAAGATAGCAAATAACAGACGCCAGCAGGAACTGACCAGGGGAGGGGCAGCATGACTCCATGAGACCACACCCCTTGAGGAGGCAGTGCTGGTGGTAATTGGGAAGGGGAGTAGCAGACGCCGTAGCCACAGGCAAATCAGGGGACATCTCGCCTAGAGGTGTGTGGCCACTCCAGTTTCCTTACATATCTACAACTATTCCTAATCCACAATCCCCCAAACCTATCCTCCTATCCTCACTCACAAGCTCCATATGGTCACATCGCGACTTGTAGAGCCTGACATCATGCAGCGTCTGATGACTGAGGCCGCAGCTTCCATTGCCGTCATTGCAGCTGCCACGGAATGCTAAACAGCTTCCATGGGACGACAAACAGCTTTCATTGCACTACTAGCGTCTTCTATGGAATGGTAAAGTGCTGCAATGGAAGCTCGGGCAGCTGCCTGGTGGTACTGGACTCCTCGGTTGAAAGGGGCTTGCAGAGTATCTCAGCTGCCCAGAGATCTGTCCTCCAGTAGATCATTCGGCTGGCTGAACAAACGCCCTGAGGTAGTGGCGTGGGAATCATGAAGCAGGAACCTACTGGCCTTTCTCCAGATGGCAGCCTTCTGCTCCTTCCTTTACCACTCCAACATTGCACTTGCAGTTGCCTCTCAACCAGGTGGCTCAGACTGCTCAAGCCTATGCTGAGATGGTGCAGTCTGAGGTGGGGCCATCATGGCCAACAGCCTCTCGAGGGAGGCCATCTGAAGTTCCCTCTTCAGATTCTCAGCAGCCATCCACCTCGTCTGCTGCTGCCACTGGGGTTGCACTTTGTAGAAGCACCAGAGTAGCCAAGAGCACTTACAGATAGCCACTGAGGGTAAGTACCAGGGTGAGTAGTATAATATTTGTAAGCGCTGTTGGTTGTTGTAATGTTTTCATTGTTTGGTTTTGGTATAGATAAAGAGTGATTATGGTCATTGGGTAGTGGTGGAATTGGTGGTCTTTTTATTGTGTTCTTCTTGGGGAAGGGGTTGAAAGGATTGAGTGCAGGTGGTAGATTTCTTGATGGATCCTCAGTCTTGGAAGGTAAGGCATGTGGCAACAGTGCTCTGAAGTCTGATGATGGAGGATGTATCTCAAAAGCGGTCTTCAATTAGATGGCATCGAGTTTCCCTCCCAGGTCTGGAACTCTCTGGTGCTCCCCCTGGTCCCTGTCGCCTTCCTCCTCCTTCTCAACCTCCACCTCCTCCTCCTCAACCCCCACCTCCTGCTCTTCCTGCTCCTCCTCCTCTTGTGGCTCCGGAGCTTAACCCTCTGGCAAAATTGCTGGTGGTAACGGCTGGTCTCACATGATTGCCAGATTGTGGAGCATGCAGTAAGTCAGCGCGAATCTGGAGGCCTTCTCAGCCAAGTACTGCAGCGCACCTCCTTACTGGTCAAGGCATCTAAATCTCTGCATGAGGACCCCAATGGTCTGCACAGTGACATTCCTGGTGGCTGAGTGGTTCTCATTGTATGAGTGCTCAGCTGGTGTCTGGGAGTTTCTCAGGGGAATTATGAACCATGGCATCAAAGGGTATCATTTGTCACCTAGTAGCCAGCCATGCACATTGCATTGGGGCTCAAAGATCTATGAGATGGATGACTGTCTCATTATGAGTACTACTGTGACTTTGACTGCTACAGGCAATGCTGTCCTAGCTGTGCTGCGAGGTCTGTGTCTTCCTTCCACAAGGCCACAGGTCTCTGTGATGAATTTCTTGGTAAAGTGCAGCCTCCTCATGCACTGGTCTTGGGTCATGTGAATGTAGGAGTGGTGCTCTCTGAAGACCCTAGGTGGATAAAGCCTTCTGCTGAGATCCCTTCTCACCCTCCTGTCCCTCCTCTCCCTCACCCCTGCAGCAGCTGGTGCTGCTCTGACTGGCCTAATTTCCTCCTCCCATTCCTCCTCCAGACCAAGGGGGACCCCAAGCAATATCCCCACGACTAAGCACTCCCTTTCCTAGTGACTCCTATATGGTCTCCAATAATGCGCAGTAGCACTGCACTGACTCTCTTTAGGGTGAAGTCCTCAGAGAACTTCTGGAAAAAATGTTGATAGAGTGTTGATGAAGTCATGACAAAGTGTGACTGGAAAGTCTCCCGATGTGAATCGAAAGTCCCCTTCAAACACAGTGTAGTCAGTCGTTCTCAATCAGCAAGTGAACAGTGAAAGCTGAGAATGGCTTTAAGTAGTGCTCGCAATCAATGTTCCCTGGAATTTCTTTTGGCGCCACACGACCCCTTTAAGGGGCTGCAGGACCCATTCAAAGCACCGCACAAGCCGGCTGTGCGGAATCCCTGGAGCGCTGCAGAGATGCATGGCCACGCAGCTTAAAGGAAACATAGTTAGCAATCCTCACCAACGACTTATTTACTACTGTTCAGCTGATCGCTGTTAGGAGAGATCATTAATTGCAGCACTAGCCAGCAAAATGGCGTGCTGCCTTTTTAATGAGCAGTAGGGGCCAATTTAATTGGTAATCAGAGGGTTAATCATCCTCGGGGTGGCCGTTCTTAGCACTTAAACTCCTTTACCAAGATGCCGTCTTGCGCTAAAGGCAGGCTAACCAGCTCAATAACCTATCTTGGCCACCTTGGAGGCTCTTTAGTGCCTAAACTACCAACGCTACAGTGGGGAAAATAGCCCCCACTATGTCATGCTCAAATGCATGAATAAAGCGCTGAGTAGTATTTGCTGATTTACAGTGGCATTTCTGATGATTTAAAGTACTATTAGGATTGCAAGCTCTTCCAGAAATCCTTAGAAATTGAATTGGTGGTACAGCAAGGTACTAAGTTGTTTTTAATATTTTTAAAGAAAAGATTAAAAAGCATGCTGCACATTGGTTTAATTGTACTGCAGCCAATGCTGAACACAATTGCTACTGAAGCTGAACTTCCAGTTATCATGAAATGAAGAACAATAGACTGCACAACAAGCATTGGTACAAAGCAATAGATCATTATATTACACTGAGAACAAACATGCAGTGTAACTGGGACATTGAGAACATGTTTCTTCCATATCTACAGTCACCTCACAATCGTTTGCTCTGTGTTAGGTCTCCAGTCGCCATTTGACGAGCAATGTTTGCTTTTATTTTGCTTTAATGGATTGCATTTTACTCACTCATGCTGTGTGTTTTTCTTTCAAATATTGATAAGGGCATATTGATACAAATTTATGGATTAGTATGGGGAGTGGGAAGTGAATTCTGATAAGAACTATTTCTGTTTGCCCTCTAAATAGTAAAATACCTCTTCAGCTTTCCAAAATGTATTAGTTTTCTTTCATATAATATAAGCAGATAATATTTTCCATAAATTTCCAATGTTATGTGGTAGAAAGGGGAATTAAATACACAACTAGAACAACTTGCATTTATATAGCACCTTTAATGTAGGAAAACGTCCCAAGGCACTTCACAGGAGATTAATCAGAAAAAAGTGACACTGAGCCAAAGAAGGAGATATTAGGACAGCTGGCCAAAAGCTTGGTCAAAGAGGTGGGTTTGTTATACCTTCAGAATCAAAAGAAGGCTTCTTCAATCATATACTTCCAAAAATCTAATTGTGTAAAAACAAAATCCATATTCATCATAATAACATCACATCGTAGTCAGCTTGGTCCTTTTTGGGCTGGGCCTTAGGAGTAGATGCACAGGAAACGTCATCATTCTTGCTTTTAAATGCCAGTGGAAAACAATCCTGGGGTTATTTTGGTGAAAAGGTGAAAACAGGTGCTGATTGGGTGCTGTGCTAATAAGACACGCCTGTTTGAAAGTCTGGTTTTAGCACGCAGTTTTGGCCCGAATTGCTGATTACCATAATTTGAACTAGCCTGGAGGTGTTAAAACAGACACCTGCAGGTTAAACACACAAGAGCTGCTAGACACAATTTTCATGGAGCAGTATATAGAAACATAGAACCTTGGAAGACAGGAGCAGGAGTAGGCCATTCGGCCCCTCGAGCCTGCTCCACCATTCAATGCGATCATGGCTGATCATCCAAATTCAGATCCCGGTCCCTGCTTTCTCCCCATACCCCTTGATCCCTTTAGCCTTGAGAAATATATCCAACTCCTTCTTGAAGATATTTAATGAATTGGCCTCTACTGCCTTCTGTGGTAGAGAATTCCACAGGTTCACCACTCTCTGGGTGAAGAAATTCCACCTCATTTCTGTCCTAAATGGCCTACCCCTTATCCTTAGATTTATACCCCTGGTTCTGGACTCCCCTACCATTGGGAACATCCTTCCTGCATCTAGTCTGTCCAGTCCTGTCAGAATTTTATAAGTTTCAATGAGATCCCCTCTCATTCTTCTAAACTCCAGCAAGTACAAGTCCAATCGACCCAATCTCTCCTCATACGTCATTCCTGCCATCCCAGGTATCAGCCTGGTGAATCTTCGCTGAACTCCTTCCATGGCAAGAACATCCTTCCTCAGATAAGGCTACCAAAACTGCACACAATACTCAAGATGTGGTCTCACCAAGGCCCTGTACAACTGCATCAAGACATCCTTGTTCCTGTACTCAAACCCTCTCGCTACGAAGGCCAACATACCATTTGCCTTCTTAACCGCCTGCTGCACCTGCATGCTTACCTTCAGCGACTGGTGCACAAGGACACCCAGGTCTCGTTGCACTTCCCCTTCTCCCAATCTATTGCCATTTAGATAATAATCTGCCTTCCTGTTTTTGCTACCAAAGTGGATAACCTCACATTTATCCACGTTATATTGCATTTGCCATGCTTCTGCCCAATCACCCAACCTGTCCAAATCATCCAGGCATTTCTCGGCATCCTCACAGCACACACGCCCACCCAGCTTTGTGTCGTCTGCAAATTTGGAGATATTACATCTAGTTCCCTTGTCTAGATCCTTAATATATATTGTGAATAGTTGAGGTCCAAGGACTGATCCCTGCGGTACCCCACTAGTCACTGCCTGCTACTCGGAAAAAGACCCATTTATTCCAACTCTTTGCTTTCTGTCTGCCATCCAGTTCTCTATCCAAGTCAGTAACTTGCCCCCAATCCCATGTGCCTTAACTTAACACACTAATCTCTTATGCGGGACCTTATCAAAAGCCTTCTGGAAGTCCAAATACACCACATCCACTGATTCTCCCTTATCTATTTTACCAGTTACATCCTCAAAAAATTCCAGTAGATTAGTCAAGCACGATTTACCCTTTGTAAATCCATGTTGACTTTGTCCAATCCTGTCACTGTTTTCCAAGTGCTCTGCTATTACATCTTTTATATTGGACTCTAGCATTTTCCCCACTACCGATGTCAGATTTACCAGTCTGTAATTCCCCATATTCTCTCTACCACCTTTTTTGAATAATGGGGTAACCTCCAATCCATGGGTACTTTTCCAGATTCCATCGAATGTTGGAAGATGATCAGCAATGCATCTACTATTCCTAGGGCCACTTCCTTAAGTACTCTAGGATGTAGATTATCAGGCCCTGGGGATTTATCGGCCTTCAGTCCCATCAATTTCCCTAACACCATGTCCCTACAAATACTGATTTCTTTCAGTTCCACCCTTTCATCAGACCCTATGTTGCCCAACATCTCTGGGAGGTTATTTGTGTCCTCCTTTGTGAAGATAGAACCAAAATAAGTATTTCATTGGTCTGCCATTTCTTTGTTCCCCATTATGAATTTCCCTGATTCTGACTGCAAGGGACCTACGCTTGACTTCACCAATCTTTTTCTCTTCACATATCTATAAAAGCTTTTACAGTCAGTTTTTATGTTCCCTGCAAACTTACTCTCATATTCAATTTTCCCCTTCTTAACTAATCCCTTTGTCCTCCTTTGTTGAATCCTAAACTGCTCCCAATCCTCAGGTTTACTGCTTTTTCTGGCCAATTTATATGTCCTCTCCTTGGATCTTATGCTATCCCTAATTTCCCTTGTTAGCCACGGTTGAGTCACCTTTTTTGTTTTATTTTTATGCCAAACTGGGATGAACAAATTCTGTAGTTCATCCATGTGGTCTTTGAATGTTTGCCATTGCCTATCCACCGTCAACCCTTTGAGTGACATTCCCCAATCAATCCTACCCAAGTCGTGCCTCAGACCATCGTAGTTTCCTTTGTTTAAATTCAGGACCCTAGTCTCTGAGTCAACAACTTCATTCTCCATCTTAATGAAGAATTCTATCATATTATGATCGCTCCGACCCAAGGAGCCTCGTACAACAAGATTGTTAATAAATCCTTTCTCGTTACATAATACCCAGTCTAAGATGGCCTGATCTCTGGTTGGTTCCTCGACATATTGGTCCAGGAAACCATCCTGTAAACACTCCAGGAATTCCTCCTCCACAATAGTGTTACAAATTTGGTTAGCCCAATTTATATGTAGATTAAAGTCACCCATGATGACTGCTGTGACTTTATTGCACGCTACTCTAATTTTCCTTTTAATGCCATCCCCAACCTCCACATTACTGTTTGGAGGTCTATATACCACTCCCACTAACGTTTTCTGCCCCTTGGTATTTCTCAGTTCTACCCATACAGATTCCACATCATCAGAGCTAATATCCTTCCTTACAATTGTGTTAATCCCTTCTTTAACCAGCAATGTTACCCCACCTCCCTTTCCTTTTTGCCTATCTTTCCTCAATATTGAATACCCCTGGATGTTGAGTTCCCAGCCTTGGCCTCCCTGGAGCCATGTTTCCGTAATCCCAATCAAATCATAATCATTTACCTCTATTTGGGCAGCTAATTCATCCACCTTATTAAGAATGCTCCTCACATTAAGACACAAAGCCTTCAGGCTTGTTTTTTTAACGCTCTTAGACCTATTAGAATTATTATTTACTGCGGCCATGTTTGATTTAAACCGTTGATTTCTCTGACTACCACTTTTGTTTTTCTCCTTCCTATCTTTTGCTTTTATTCTTGTTTCCCTTTCCTCTGTCCCTCTGCTCAGGTTCCCAACCCCCTGCCATTTTAGTTTAAACCCTCCCCCAGAGCACTAGCGAACACTCCCCCTAGGACATTGGTCCCTGCCCTGCCCAGGTGCAAACCGTCCGGTTTGAACTGGTCCCACCTCCGCCAGAACCGGTTCCAATGTCCCAAGAATTTGAATCCCTTCTCCTCACACCATTCCTCTAGCCACGTATTCATCTGAAATATCCTTCTATTTCTACTCTGACTAGCACGTGGCACTGGTAGCAATCCTGAGATTACTACCTTTGAGGTCCTATTTTTAAATTTACCTCCTTACTCCCTAAATTCAGCTTTTAGGACCTCATCCCGTTTTTCCCAATATCGTTGGTACCTATATGCACCACGACAACTGGCTGTTCACCCTCCCCTTCCAAAATGTTCTGCAGCCGCTCTGAGACATCCTTGACCCTTGCGCCAGGGAGGCAACACACCATCCTGGAGTCTCGTTTGCGGCCGCAGAAATGCCTATCTATTCCCCTTACAATAGAATCCCCTATTACTATAGCTCTACCCCTCCCTTTCCTCCCGTCCTGTGTAGCAGAACCACCCCTGGTGCCAGGAAGTTGGCTGCTGCTGCCTTCCTCTGATAAGCCATCCCCCCCCAACAGTACTCAAAGTGGTGTATCTGTTTGAGAGGGGGATGTCCACAGGGGACCCCTGCACTACCTGCCTGCGCCTAGTACTCTGTCTGTTGGTCACCCCTTCCCTTTCTGCCTGTCCAACCTTTGCCTGCGGTGTGACCAACTGATTAAACGTGCTATTCATGACGTCCTCAGCATTGCGAATGGTCCAGTGTGCATCCAATCGCCGCTCCAGCGCCGCAATGCGGTCTGCCAGTAGCTGCAGCTGGATACACTTCCTGCATACATAGTTGTCAGGGACACAGGAAGTGTCCCTGAGTTCCCACATATCGCAGGATGGGCATACCACAGGGCCGGCCTGTCCTGCCATGACTTACCCTTTAGTTAATTGCAATTAAATTAAATCAAATCAATCCTATCAATTACACTACAGTTAAATGGTATATTTAAGGGCCCTGGTTTTACAAACAGTCCCCGCTACACCACAGAGAGCTTAGAAACTATAAACCACAGAGTTAAAGTTTAAAAAGAGAGAAATACTCACCAACCAATCACTTACCTGCTTTCTGGTGATGTCACACTTCGATTACTTTTTACTTCTCTCCCTCTCTGTGAGATTGGAGATTAGTAAGCCTACCTGGTCTCTTGGAGCCTTTTGTAGCCCCGCTGCCGCTGCTGAGTTTCCTGCCGACGCTGTGAGGCCTACCTGGTCTCTTGGAGCCTTTTATAGCCCCGCTGCCGCCGCTGAGTTTCCCGCCGACGATGTGGGTTCCACTCAACCACTTCCACTGAAGGTATGGAGTTTTTTGGCTGACAAACAGCAGCACATTTCAGGATGGCTCAGGGACCGAGTGAGAGGGCGCACAGGTTCTGGGATGCAGCACTGGAGGTCCTGGTGAAGGAGTTCCAGAGAAGGAGGGATGTCCTTTACCCACAGAAGGGGGAGGACGCCATCTTGCCTTCCCCGCCTTCCTATCCCTCTCTCCTGCAGCAGTTGGTGCTGCTCTGCCTGGCCACATGTCCTCCTCCCACTCCTCCTGCAGACCAAGGGGGACCCCTAGCAAGGTGCCCATGACCAAGCACTCCCTTTCTCCTGGTGACTCCTATAAGGTGTCCAATAAGGTAGAGTAGCTCAGCAATTACTCTTTTTAGGTGAAGTCCTCAGAGAATTTGCGCTGATAGAGTGTTGGTGAAGTCTTGGCAAAGTGTCCCAGAAAGTTGCCCGATCTGTTTCAAAATTCCTCTTCAAATCTACAGCAGCAAGTGAACAGTAAAAGGTGATATAACTTTAAGTAGCGCTGGAAATCCTCTGCAACGACTAGTTTACTCCCAATCAGCTGGTCGCTGTTATGAGATGGCATTAGTTCAATTACTAACCACCAAAATCCCTTGCAACCTCCTTAATGAGCGCTACTAGGCAATGTAAGTGGCAATCAGCTGCTAATGATCCTCCGGTCGGCTATTCCTAGTGCAAACTTCAACTCCTTTACCAAGATGCCATCTTGCGCTAAATGCAAACAAAGCCGGCATTTAAGCTTAAAACTCTATCTCGGCCTCCTCAGAGGCTCTTTAGCATCTAAAGTATCTGGGGAAAACCAACCCCCACCTTTGTCTGAGTAGTACACTGATACAGAAGTCTCCCCTGCTTTAAGTATGCACTGTGTCAAACAGTCTCTTCCATAGTAATTACTTCTCTCATTAAATATTTGTCCTCAAGAGGATTTCAGTAAAAAGTAGCTTGTGACAAGCAGGGTTGTTCCTGCCAGGCCTGTCATAAATAGTCAAATATGGTATTTAAATACTTCATGCACCCCCTGGTTCTATACTCAAATTCTACTCCATATTCTAAAGCACAGGAGATCAAAGCCAGGTGATTCAAGGAGCTAAGACAAGAAGCAGGGACATCAGACTGAACATAAGCACATAAAGTTCCTCTGGATTAAAAGCTGGAGTAGAAGATGGAAAATGGAAGGAAGGAGAGTCTGAAATGTGAAATTTGGATTTTAGCAAGAAATTATAGATGAGGAAGGTTGATTGGCGATGCAAATGGGCAGAATGAAGGTTTGAGGAGTTATCACAAATGTTGTAGCAATGCAGGATGAAGCCAGAAGAAGAAATAACAAGTCCAATGAATATAGATTTGGTGCCTTGGTGGCTGCTGTGATGGATGGAAAGAAGAATAAATAAAAGTGGCTGTAACATGTCATGGGACTAGCAGATACATAGAAACATAGAAGAAAGGAGCAGGAGTAGGCTATTATGTCCGTGTATAATTGAGACACGGACTGCAGGAGTTGATTATAACAAGTCTTTACTGAATGGAGACAACCTGGAAACTGAAACTACAGAAGCCTGCTAGGGCCTTTTATACAGGGGTGGTCACTGCTGGTACTGCAGTCTGAGACCAGTTATTCCCTTAAAGGTACATACACAACAATTCCTCCCCTTTTAGATAAACAGTACATAACATTCATTTAACAACTAAATAATAACTAATTACAATTACAATTACGGTTGCTAGATACATTGGTTGAAGTTAAGCAATTATAAGTTCAGTCTTTGAGGAGGCTTCCTGATTCTGTCTGGATAACGCCTCTTTGGGATATCAGGTTCTTCTGGCAAGGTTGTGACGGGATCAATGTCGTTGTTTGGTTCGTCTGTTTCCAATATCACCGATTCTGCGGTAGATGCAATTGGTACTTCGGTTTCATCGCCAGGTGTATCAGATCGTGGTGTGGAGTTGACGTTTTCCAGTGACTCTAGAATCTGGTCAGCATGGCGTCTTACAATGCTCTCTCCAATGTCCATGGTATACATTAGAGGTCCTTGCCGTGTACAGATCGTTCCTGGCTGCCATTTCTCTGTGCAGTAGTCCCGGGCCAAAACTGGTGGACCTATCTTAAAACTCCTGGTCGGCCTTTCATTCATATTCTGAAACTGCCTGTTCTCCACATCTCTTCTGATGTTTGGCTTAACCAAATCCAAGCGGCATCGTAGTCTTCGATTGAAGAACATCATGGCTGGAGTTTGGTTGGTAACCGCATGTGTCGCATTCCGGTAGGCAAACAAGAAGTTATCCACCTTGTGTTGTAGGGGTATATCTTCATTACACATTGCCTTGATAGCCTTCTTGAATGTTTGAACAAACCTCTCGGCCAATCCATTAGTGGCTGGATGATATGGGGCAGATGTGTAATGCTTAACACCATTGTTCTTTAAGAACCTCTGGAACTCTTCAGACACAAACTGTGGTCCATTGTCAGAGCAAATCTGTTCAGGCAGCCCATTCCTGGTGAATATGGTTCGTAAGACTGTGATAGTTTTTTCTGTGGTGGTTGAGGACATTTTTATTACCTCTGGCCACTTTGAATGTGCATCCACCGCAATTAAAAACATCGAGTCCATAAAGGGACAAGCAAAATCAATGTGCACCCTTTGCCATGGAGATGAGGGCCACTCCCATGGATGTAGAGGGGCTTGTGGTGGGGCGTTTTGGACCTTCTGGCATCCTGTACAGCTCTTGGTCATCTCTTCGATTTCTCTATCGATTCCCGGCCACCACACAAACGCTCTGGCTAAGTTCTTCATTTTTACCCCTCCCAGATGACCCTCATGAAGCTCATTGAGCACTCTATCCTTCAATATGGGTGGAATTACTACTCTGGATCCACACATCAAGGTTCCTCTGCACACTGACAGCTGTTCTCTTCTCGGCGAGAATGCTGGCAGCAGTGGTTCGCCATGTGCTGGCCATCCCTTCACCATTAAATCATAGACCCAGGAGAGTGTCGGGTCATTTCGTGTTTCCTTTTCTATGTTTGCATTCGTCACAGGGAGACATTCGACTATAGTCGAGTGGAATCACTCCACTGGATCCACTGCCAGTTCTTCTTCCACCGTCAGCAACGGTAGGCGCGACAATCCATCAGCATTCCCATGCTGTTTAGTTCCTTTGTACTTGATGTCATATTGGTGTGCCCCTAGGAAAAGGGACCACCTCTGTAGCCGCTGTGCCGTCATTATCGGTACGCCCTTCTGAGGGTTGAAAATGGAGATGAGAGGTTGATGATCAGTTAGTAGAGTAAATTTCTGACCATGCAGGTAGTGATTGAACTTCTTCACCCCCCACACCAGGCTGAGGGCCTCTCTGTCAATCCGGGCATAGTTACGCTCGGCTGAAGTTAACGAGCGTGACGCAAAAGCTATCGGCATCTCTGAACCATCAAGGAATTTATGTGACAGTACTGCCCCAACACCGTAGGGAGACGCATCACACGCTAGTCTTATCGGTAGTGATGGGTTGTAGTGAGCCAATACTTCTCTTGAAGTGATTAGGTCCTTACTCTTCTGAAAGGCCCGCTTACATTCATCGCTCCATTTCCATGCTACTCCCGTTCGTAGTAGGGCGTTCAGTGGATGCAGAATTGTGGACAAATTCGGCAAAAACTTATGGTAGTAATTCACCAATCCGAGGAATGACCTCAGTTGCGACACATTTTCAGGCGCTGGAGCCTTAACTGCCGCTTCAATTTTGTCAGGGGACTTATGCAACCCCTCTTCATCAATCACGTGGCCACAATACGATATCTGTTTCTTAAAAAACTTGCACTTCGGGCGACTGGCTCGTAGCCCATGTTCACGTAATCTAGTGAGCGCCTGCTCTAGGTTGGCAAGGTGTTCACTGTCATCTTCACCTGTCACTAGGATGTCGTCCAAGTAACCCTGAGTCCCCGGAATCCCTTGCAGGACTTGTTCCATCGCTCTTTGCCATATCGCTGGAGCTGATGCTACTCCGAATACCAATCGATTATACTGGTAAAGACCTTTGTGAGTGTTTATCGTGAGATACTTCCGAGAGGATTCTTCAACCTCCATCTGCAAATATGCTTGTGCTAGGTCAATTTTTGTAAAACGCTTCCCTCCAGATAGTGAGGCGAAGATATCTTCTATCCTTGGAAGAGGATATTGTACTGTGTGAAGGACTGGGTTCACCGTCACCTTGAAGTCCCCACAGATGCGAACCTTCCTTGGCTCCTCAGACTTATTGTTTAACGTTTTCTTCATGACAGGAACGATGGGTGTCGCCCACTCGCTCCAGTCTACCTTAGATAACATGCCTGCCTTCTCCAGATTCTCCAGCTCTGCCTCGACGGCTGGGCGAATTGCATATGGTACCGGTCTTGCTTTGAAAAACTTGGGAATTGCATTCTCCTCTATTTTTATCGAGACGGTTACGCCTTTAAGAGTGCCCAGTTCTTGCTGAAATACCTCTTTGGCGTCAGCTAAGATTGTTGACAATCGTCCAGGAGTGACGTCGTCATCCTTTTTACCAGCCACCGTCAGTGCCTGAATGGAGTGCCAGTGTAAACTTATCTTTCTGATCCATTCACGTCCCAATAACGGTGGTCCACCATCTTGCAGAATGTAGAGATACAATTTCCGTATTTTCTTGCCGTTGTATTCGACAGGCACCCTTATTTTTCCTCTGGGGTATACTTTTTGCCCCGTATACGTCCTCAAGACAATGGATGTCTCTCTCAAGGGTATGTGTGAGAATAGCTGCTTGTAGTCTCGTCGATTCATGACGGTTAGAGCTGATCCTGTATCCAATTCCATTTTGACTTGGGACCCTGCTATCATGAGGGTGACCCAAATGGTTCGGTGATCCTCTTTTGCGATTACGTTGTGAAGTTTGAGACAGCTTAGTCTCTTGTTCCCGGATTCACTATCGCTCATCTGGTCTAGGGAACTACTGTCCGTCATCTTTTGTACTTTCCTGTACGGTTCCTTAGTAGCCTTTTTGTTGTCGTTGGTCTTCTTCCCAGACCTGCAAACTCATGCAATGTGTCCCATCTTTCCGCATTGCCTGCATATTTTGTCCTTGGACCAGCAGTCCTTCTGGTCATGGTTTGTTCTGCCGCAGCGATAACATTTTGCAAATCCCCGTGTCATTTTGTGGGTGCCGTATTCCTGTGGCTTTTGTTGTATTTCCGCAGCTTCCCTTGCTGCTGCTTCGTACGATACTGCCACGCTGAAAGCCTTATCTAGCGTCAGCTCTTTCTCTGAGAGTAACCTCTTCTGGGTTCCTTCACTCAGGAGTCCACAGACAAATTTGTCCCGTAAGGTATCTGCCAGTCCTGCTCCGAACTGGCAGTGCTTTGATAGCTTGCATAGTTCCGTAAGGTAATCAGCATTGGTCTCATTTTTATGCTGATTTCTCCTGTGGAATTTAAATCTTTCTGCTATCAGCAGCGGTGTAGGATTTAGGTGTTCCTGTAGGATAGCAACAATTTCGTTAAAACTCTTCGCCTTCGGTTTGGCTGGAGTAATCAGGTCCCGCAATAGGCCGTACGTTCTTGCACCCATTAAATTTAGCAATACCGATGCCTTTTTCTCATCGGCTATTTCGTTTGCCTCGCAATATACCTCGACTCTTTCCACATACGTGGTCCAGTCTTCTATTGCATTATCGAAGGCAGTGATATCGCCAGTCTTTGGCATCTTGAAAATCTAAGATGGCGCCTCCCGCGCTTTGCCTTCATCCCCGATGGATCAAAGTGGTGCCTCCCGTGCTTTTCCTTCTTCCCCGCCGAGTTAAGATGGCGCCTCCCGCGCTTTCCCGCCGCTGCCGCTGCTGCCAACGCTGTTGCTGGCGATTATTTTTATTTTTCTATCGCGCTTCAATATTTGCTCCGTTAATTGAAGAACTGTTCCCGTCGTGGAGCGGACCCTCTGGGAAACTTCCCTCCCTCTTCTTAGGTCTGAACGCTGCCCGGCTGCGAAGCACCGGCCGCGCCCTGTGTGCTCCACCCTCTCTCTCTCTCTTTGCTTCCCAACTCGCTGCCCGGCCCCGTTGCAGAGCCACCCAATCGAGCTCTAGCCCGCCGCAGCCCAGGAAGGATCAGTGCACTACCTGCCACCAGCCCGATTAGCTGGGAAACCACAGACTGGAGACCAAGCCTGGCTCTCGACAGTCTCTCCTGCACTTTTCAATTCGATGATTTGGAGGGCGGTTGCCCACGGTCGACGCCCGTTTCTCGAGTTTCTTTGGATTATTTTTTTTTTCTTTCTTCTGGCTTCGACCTTCAATAACATCGTCTGAGGTGCTGCCGAGTTGCAGGTAAGTTTGTTTCTTACTCGTCGCCAGTATTATGTCCGTGTATAATTGAGACACGGACTGCAGGAGTTGATTATAACAAGTCTTTACTGAATGGAGACAACCTGGAAACTGAAACTACAGAAGCCTGCTAGGGCCTTTTATACAGGGGTGGTCACTGCCGGTACTGCAGTCTGAGACCAGTTATTCCCTTAAAGGTACATACACAACATAGGCCATTCAGCCCCTCGAGCCTGTTCCACCATTTAATGAGATCATGGCTGATCATCCAAATTCAGTACCCTGTCCCTGCTTTCTCCCCATATCCCTTAAGATAGACCTGAACATAGCTGTACAGTAAAGACAAACAGGTAAGGCACCTACCCTAAGATATTCACTTGTTTATGGAGTAGCTTCCCAAAATGCCAGTGTTCAGATCTTTAATGATCAGGAGGCTGCACCACAAAGCTAGTAGAATCATCCCTCATTATACTACCAGCAGTGATGGCGCAAAGTGAGGAGAACATTAGACAAAGAGGTAAGGAACCATAAAAGTGCTGGGAGAAAAGGCAAACTTAAAGAGACTGAACATAAGAGTAAGAAGTGAAAAGGAGAAATAGAAAAATGGGTCTAGCAACTATCTAGAGCACCAGATCCTACTTTTGGAGCTAATCAATGCATATGGGTTGAGAGGTGCTACAGCAGGTGATCTGAGTAGATAGCTCACCAATGAATGCTTTACTTCACTCAAAAGACTTATCTGAATAGTCATTTGGATAAAGAATAGGTATATTTCTTTACAACAGTTTAGTCAGGCAGCTTTATATGAACATACGAACAATGACAGATAGGAAAAGACCCCCTGCTCCATCCATCCTGTCCCACATAATTGTAATACATTATGCATCACAATACAGATACTCCTCACCCCACCTGTGTTATCTTCCCGGAGAGGCGAAAAACCCGGCCAATTTAGAGGAAAATAATCTGGGAAATTCCTCTCTAACCCCCCAGGTGTTCAAAACTTGTCCAGGCGATCACTCTGGCCCTGAATTCCCTGAAGCACCTACCTTTTGTACGAGGTGATCTCCGCCCCAGCCAGAAACAGGTCCAGCTCTCACTTGAAGGAATTCAATGAATCGGCATCCAACACACGAGACAGAATCCTGTTCCAAAGGTCCATTGTTCTCAGGGAAAAGAACCACCTCCTGACATCTAACTTAGATCTGGCCTTGTACAACTTAAAATTTTGACCCCGATCCTCCCTAATTGGAACAAACTCTCAAATAGAACACAATAGCGGAGAAATTGGCTAACCCCAGAAAATGGGCATGGGAATCGTGGTACACGATTAACCCACGCCCATTCATTGTGTTGCAGCCAGCACGGTAAATTTGTGCTGTCTGCTGCTTTACATGAATGCTATGTGCAATCAGCATGCCCTGCACTGTTCATTGGCTGCATACATCAGCAGGGGCCTGATATCTTGAGTGACTAGTGGTACTTAACGGCAGCCTGCACCTCTTAAAGGGGAGGTGCATTGTAGCTACAAGAAGTGGCGGCAGTCATTTGAGAACTGAACCTGTGCTCTGATCATTTCCAATCCGCAATTTAATTTTATTTGCTATTATTATTGTTTGTTTTATGTATGGCCACAAATTTGCACTTTTTAAAAACTTGTTTACTTTATTTGATAGCCAGCAATTTGTTGGCTGTCGTTGAATCTATATCGTTATAGTTTTTTGCATTTTCGCTCATTTGGGGGGATTTTTATATACCACTGCAAAAAAAATCATGTATAAATAGCAAGAAAGAACTTCTGTTACTGATTTGCGGACTGTCATGCTAACCATTTCTCTTATCGTGAGATTAGGTCATAATTAAAGTATGTAGGTTACCCGTGTTTGTACTGAAGGGATAATTACTAGTCCTAGCCCTTTTCAGGCTACCCCGGATCAGGCATATTCCCCAGACATTCACCTTCAACTAAAGTTAGAGATAGCCGAATTATATAAGATGCTTAATTGGGTCTAAACATTCAGACTATCTCTCCCTAAAGGAAAGGAACAACTTGAAGATGTTACCATCCTCCAGATAGCACTTTTAATAAGTTTAACTAGACTGTAACCTTCAGGATATTATGAGGGTCTGGAATACTTCCCCAGAATGCTGTAACTCCTCACCAAAGAGTGTACAGAGATCGAGTTTGCGAGTTTGATACAGAAGTACTCTGTAAGACAATTCTAAAAATATATAGATTTATTAAAGAACCGACATGTAGTTAACAGCTGATGATTTCAGTCACAACATTAACAGTTCAAAATACAAATAGCTTACAATTGTAAGCAGTTTTGATCCTAGCCCAATTGCTAGAAGGAAGTTTCGAATCTTACGAAAGTTCTATACCCGGGAATTATTATTCAGAGTGTAAATGGAATAAGTCACGGACAGGAACGCCTCGGTGAAAAATCGCACTTATATTTATTTGGTCTAACATACACTGGCTAAAACATGCACTACTAAACAAAATCACTGTCTCTGTGGAGAATAAGATCCAGGTTACAAACAACATACATACAGTACACAATTGGGGACTATAACATGCAGTAATTCCTATGGTGGACTCTAACTCCACCCCGACCAATGAATTACCCTGTTGCATAAGCCCCTTTGCCTGGCTGAACCAACCGAAGCTTCCACCCCGGAATAGCCACAAACTTCACTTCTGAGAAAAACCCTGAGCCTTTACACCTGACCCAGCTCGCCTGGGATATCAGGTTACCGGCTTGGGATACTCGAGACCATGCTTACCACCACACACAGTCGGTCTCGATCGCTCCGCTCAGCCGCCCCTTCCTCTGGTACTTCTTGTTAGGTCGTTCTTGGTGGAGCGAGAGAGAGAGAATGGTGGAAAAGGATCTATCTTTATTGGAGTCTTGCTACCCCTATCTTTCCTGCCAATCTTTAAAATCCTTTTGTTTCTAAGCACTCTGGTGCTTAGTCAGTGATGGGTCATCATCAGCCCCATGAGTATTCCGTGATTGGACTAATGGCCCTAAGTCTGGGACATCTCTCGGCCTTTGTGTTGGGAAAAACTGTTTCCTCTTCGGCTGGCTAGGCTAGTGGGTTCATTGTTCTGCTTCTCCTCTGAGATGGAGGTGAGAAGTGCTTTTGCATATTAGAGTGGCTTTCTAATATCTTCAAGTTCAATGGGTGCCTCAGGGTCCTCAGCCCCTTCAGCAATGGCCCCCTTCTTTTTTCCAGGACTGTCGGGCGAACCCATATATTCTGGATGACTGACAGTTCTTTTGTCACAGCCAACTGCCATATGTTCTCTGGAGTTTTAACAAACCAATTTTTCACGTATCTGCACAGGGCGATCCCATCACAGGGAAAATACCCTCAGAAAAATCCCATGAAGTCCACAAAATATTCTCGACTGAGTCCATTCTTCAAACAGAGACTTTGAGATCTCTTCAGTCCCCCATTTGATGCTTTTCTTTCCACAAAGCATCACTCGATGAGAGAGCAAAAGCTAGAGTCTCCCACAAGTGAAACTGTTTCCCTGATTTTACGTTTTAAACCCCAGAACTGTACCCCTTACTGCGTGTCATAGTTCCTTTCTACCGAGTCAAAAAATCAGCGAAATGGCTTCTTAACACATTTAAACGGCTGGGTTCCAATTTCCACCGACAAACTTCAAGTCAAAATACAGAACATTAATAAGATCCACAGGACGTTACCAAAAAGCCACCGCACACATCACACAGTACAGCATTGACAGGTGGTAACACATTACAAAAATGCAACAGTGCACATCGCGCAATACAGAGTGTAAAACTATAACCAGAATACAATACACTTTCTTACAGAACTTTGGTACATTACAAGTTTTGGCAGGGAGAAAACGGTCATCAACATAAATCAATTACACCTTTCCGGATCGATCTAACACCCCTTGCCACCGCGCTCGGAGCATCTGGCTCCGTTGCCTGCAGCTGGTGTAAATCAAGTAGCCTACAAACAACAATTGTATGATTACTAATGCATGGGAACAGATGCGGATCCAGGGAGGAATCTCTATAACAGAGCTTCATAAAGCTTCTCCGTCTTCCTTGGACACCACACAGGCAGATGGACTTCAGTCACGTTCAGGGTCATGGATGCCACGGCGTAGTGCACGTTCTGAAACAACACTTTGTCATTAGGGATTAACACCAACCCATTCCCTGGACCCCTGGTGGTGGTAGGACACCCATCTACAGTCGTCTGTACCGTTGGGGCTATGGGCGGGGGCTTCCTGGTGTATGAGATGAGCTCTATGATGTTGATGGTGTTCAGGGGTTTTGGGATCACACAGGAGTCCACACTCCGATCCCAAACGATCCCACCCCCGGCGTCCTGCGATCGCCTGCTAAACGTGATTGACACACCCACTGGGCAGGTCTTTTCCGACCCCCACATACACACATAAATCCCTTCCTCGGATTCCCACCACTTATCCCAACACACATTCACTCCTCCCTGAGAACCCGTGATCGTCTGGTACGTGTCATTACTTAGTCTTTCCCAGTCAGCTGTCTGGTCCCCTGTATTCGCGCTCAGTTTCCTGAGCCACCACCACCTTCCCAGTGGAATACGTCCCCTACAGCTAAGGCACACCCGTTTACCCTCTGTTACCCTAACCCGGGAGGTGGTAACCCCTATTCTCGGGCATGGGATGGACGCTTCACCATAGGTGAACTTGTCATGGCTGGAATACTGGGTGGAATTCGACCCCAGCCATCCAGGCCATCTTCCCTCGTGGAGATAAATGCTCGCCCCATCCTTCGAGCGAACTCCAGTGGTCACGGTCGGTCCATCTCCACCGGTGCAGCGGAAGACAACCAATTCCTCGGTGCCGCCCCTGTGACTCGTGCTGGCTTCAATCATGACGATCAGGACTACCATGGCTGAATTCATCTTGTTCTTAGGCATTTCCTGAAAACACACAGAATGCAACATTGTCCTTGGGTGATGCCTCACCTTTCCAGACGCAGCTACACACGATTACATTTGGTATCCACAGCATACATGTAAATCCAAACTATACAGACAAGCTAAGGCAACAGACAGGAGAGAAAAAAGTTATGTACAGCGCCACCCGTCTCCGGTTGGCCACACTAGGTCTCCTCGACCTTGGGCCTCTTTCAACTCCAGCTTCCTTCGTTCACCAGTGTGTAAGGAGGTGTCCATGGCACCCTCAGCCATGGGATCCTGGCACTCCTTCTCACTCCTGCCCCCACAGGCAGAACGACTGGTCCTTCTGTGGGCTCCTCACAGCCCCAGATTATGGGCTGGAGACCCACACCTGTAGCATAGTTCACCACTCCCTGCTGTTTCCTCCTCTTATCAGCTCTTTCCCCAGGGTTGAAAAGCTTGCACTGATTGATATGGAATAACTTAGTGCGTCGGGGCATTTTGACCGCATGTACCATCGGACTTGCCCTATCCACGATACTGTATGGTCCCACGTATAGCAGTTCAAAAGTCCCTACCCTGGCGAAGTTTCTAACCATTACTTGATCTTCGACCTTCCACTCATGGTGCCTCTGAGGCTCAAGCAATAAATGATTTCTACGATGTTGCTTCCCCATGTTACTGGCAGCCTGCCAATGGATCTGCTGAGATGCTCAAGCAAATTCTTAACAAACCTGTCCCATTCACCTCTCTCAACTGACCTTCCGTGAGAACCGGGGCCAGTACATGGCTGGGCGTTCTCATGACCCTGCCAGTCACAAGCACATGCGGGAAATACCCTGTGCTTCTACACGGGCTGGCTCAGACCCACATCAGAACTAACGGCAAGACCTCCGCCCATTTTCTAGGCGAATCTCCCATCTCCTTCCGGAACCTTTCCTTGATGGTCCTATTCATCCACTCCACAATCCCCGATGACTGCGGGTTGATTGTGACTTTTACCCTCTACATCTAGCATCTTCAGAGTCGCCTGCATGACTGCCCCTGTGAAGTGACTTCCCTGATCGGCCTCCACATACTGTGGTAGCCCCCACCTAGAGAACGCTTCTCTCACTAGAATCCTTGCGGTCCCCAAAGCTGTGGCTGTTCGGCATGGGAAGGCGTCTACCCATTTAGAGAACACATCCACCAGGACCAGGCAGTACTTGTAACCCCCCTGTGCGGTGGGCAGCGGTCCGATATAATCGACCTGTATGGACTGCCATGGTCCCTCCACTCTCCTAGTGTGTCCCATGGTTACCTTCCTTTTCTGGGGGTCAGGATTGTTTGCAGCACACACCAAGCAATCTGCGCAGAAGTCACGGACGTCGTCCCTCAGTTGCGGCCACCACCCTGCCTGTTCCACCCGTTGCCAATTAAAGGAAATCTCTCCGGTGCTGCTGCGGAACTACCAACTGTTCCCCTCTGAAAACCATCCCTTCCTTTACCATAATACCTGCCAATCCGTATGGACCCTTTACCTTATTTCCCTTAGCCAGCGTCTCCAGAACAGTCTTTAGGGCGGGGTCCCATGCCTGGACCATCTTTAGGTCCGGGGCCAATGCTACCCCTGCACTCCCTTGGGTCCCACCTCTGTCTCTGATCGCTGCTACCAGACTCGACCCATATGGATCCCAAAACATGCCCGTTCAAGCACCCTCTTTGGCCAGCACATCGGCCTGCTGATTGCCCTCCGCAAGGGGTTCTGTCTTAGAATGGGCCTGGACTTTGTGGATATAGAAATCCCCCTGGTTTCCTATCGATGTTATGATCTGTTGCAACAATGGCTTGGTTGCTAGGGGTTTCCTGTCTGCAGATGTGAACCCGCGACGAGACCAAATGGCTAAATATTCTGTATACGAATTGCAAGTGAACATGCTGTCCGGGCAAATTGTGTAGGGTGCAGGGAACTCTTCGGGGTGGGTAACCACATACACCACTGCCGACAGTTCAGCGTGTTGGGTGCTCATGGTCCTTGGGAGTTTAATGGCCTTGGCAATGCCTGCTTTTGGGTCAAAAATCCCGCACCTAGTGAGTCGCTTCCCGGCCACCACTGTACTGGACCCGTCTATATAGTTGTTGCGGCCCATGGGATGGATCCCAGCCCGAAACCCGAAACCCCAATCGTGAAATGACACATGCCACAACTGCAGAAGTTGCCATCTGAAATTTTATTTACAATAACCAACTGATGGCATTTTTTAAATAAACACAACATTTCACCCAAGTGACTACCCTTGTGATTAGTGGTGCTTTATTTTTCTCTTACGCGTGCTCCTGCGTAGTGGTTCCCCTGTGGCTTCAGCAGATGTGGAGGCCCCTTGCTCACTTTCCTGCTGCTCCTGTCTCGAGACCTTTGACGGGCGTCATCTGGGGTGGCGAGCCTGTGAGGGCTCGCCAGCAGTCTGCTGCTCCTGCGGCTGTGCAGGGGTTGAGACCTCTATCTCCATTGGGTGTGGACTCCGGCGGGGCTCTGACCGAGGGCTCTGCAGTGGCATGGAAGTGTGAACGCTTGGAAAGGAGCCCCCACTTCCTTGAGGTCTGCCACCAACCTCCCTCTCATGGGTCAGGTCCCCCTCAGTGCCTGCAAGAGGCTTGAGAGCAGCTTGCTGCACATCAGCGGGGCCATGGGGACCCGTTTCTACAATGGCAGTCCTACTCAGAGGGCCTGCCATGAAGGTCTGGTTTCTCTGCTCAATAGCTGACCATCGCTCCTCCAGAGATGTCAGTCTATTCTGAACACTCACCGTGTTTTCAACACCCTGGCGACTTAGCTCCTCTATGGCCGTAGCCATCCTTGCCTCTACTGTAGCCATCCTTTCCGCGGAGGTTGCCATCCTTTCCGTGGTGATGCGTTCATGCGCCAATGACTCCACAAAGGCTCTGCTCATGTTCGCTATGGACTCCTCCATTCGCTCCACACTCGCAGCAACCCTGGAGACAAAACCTGCCAGAGACCTGGTTCTGCTGTCTCCCACAGAACAGGGATTACAGCAACAACTAGACCTACTCGACAAATACTGCCAAAATTGGGCTCTAACAGTAAATCTAAAGAAAACCAACATCATGATTTTTCAAAAAAGGCCCAGATGTCAGGAAAACAAATACCAGTTTACCCTCAGTGATACCACTATAGGACACACTATGAGCTACACCTACCTTGGTCTAACTATTACAGCATCAGGGAGCTTCAGCATAGCAGTGAATGCACTAAAAGAAAAAGCCCGAAGAGCCCTATATGCAATAAAAAGAAAATTCTACAACACCCAAATCCCAATCAAAATCTGGCTCAAAATATTTGACAGCATAATCCTGCCCATTGCACTGTACGGTAGTGAAGTATGGGGCCCGCTAAATCACCAAAGCTACACTAAATGGGAAAAACACACAATAGAAGCCCTACATGCAGAATTCTGCCGAAGCATCCTTCGCACCCAAAGAAAAACGCCAACAAATGCATGCAGAGCCGAACTAGGCAGATATCCACTGATAATAAACATCCAAAAACGAGCACTAAACTTCCTAAATCACCTCAAATCTAGCTCCCCAGACACCCTTCATTTCAAAGCCTTTCAGACCCAAGAGCTAAACCCAGAAAAGAGTCCCCTGAGTCAGCTGCTACTGAAACTAAGTACTCAGCCGGACCCTGACCAGCCCCAGACCAACACAGCCGTCCAAACACCAATCCGAGTGAACCAAATCATTAAAAAATGCAAAGAAACCTACCTGGAACATTGGAACAAAATAACCGAAAGCCAAAGCAGATTAGAATGTTACAGGGCCCTAAAAAGAGAATATAAACTGGCAGACTACCTCACGACCATCAGAGACACAAAACAGAGACAGACCCTCACCAGGTACAGACTAAGCGACCACCAACTGGAAATTGAAAAAGGCAGATACGAGAAATCCTGGCAGCCTAGAGAGAATAGAATATGCGATCAATGTCTGGCCGGCGAGGTTGAAACAGAGATGCATTTCCTCCTAAAATGCGAAAAATTCAACACATCAAGAAACATATTATTCAACAAGCTAAGCCAAACAACCCCAGATTTCAAGGAATTGGATGACCTGTCAAAATTGAGATTAGTCCTAGGAGAAGGAGACAGACCATACCTTGGGGCCAAATATGTAACAACATGTCACAACCTGAGGACTGTTTAAAATTAAGACTGTTTAAAATTAATATTGAACGTACCAAATGAAGTACAAAGACTGTTTAAAATTAATATTGTTTAAAAGTAATATTGTATGTACCCAACAAATGTCAAATCGATTGACACCTACAGAATGTTGGAAAACTGTACCTTTTTGCTATGTAAGCTTTGGCAATATGGTTCTCTGTAAACTTTCATGCCAATAAAGCATTTGAATTGAATTGAATTGAATTGACTCCTGCATCTGTGCATGGAGATCCATCACCTCTTCTCTTGCGGATGGACCCAGAGGCAGAGGGTCAACATGCAGCAGAGCTGAGCTGGCAGAGTCCTGTGCCCTCCGGCGAGGACTCTCCACTGCTGTCCCTGTCTCCACCATCTGCTGATGCTCACTTGTGAGCTGTGATACTCCAGGTGACAACATTACTCTATCTCGCGAAAGTCCCACCGAGGTGTGAGTGTCTGCGCTGGTGCTGAGTGCTCTGAATTCTGCTGACGCTGCACCCTCAGAGGTGGGAGCTTCCTCTGAAGTGTCTGGCTGCTCAGCTTCTTGCTCCTCCGCAGTGGGGACGGGGGCTTCGGGTGGAGTAAAGGAAAGAGTTAGAGATGTGATGCCAAGGTTACATGCACATTGGATTTTGCAGATGTTCATAAGTCCAAATGATGTAGCTTCAGAATCATAACAGCGACTCATGCTATTGTAGGGGTTTCACAAAATTCCCCTGAAAACAAGTGAAACATTGGTCCACATCATGGATGAAGATTTATGTGTTTTGAATTGCCTCTGGGTCAGATCAATGTTTTAAAGCATGCTCAGAACCACGAAATACTGCTGAGCTGGGCTGAGCTGGACTACAACGGAATCGAGGAAATTCGTGGAAGTATTCACACACATTGAGAAAGAACATCTTGATTAAAACTTGTGCTTTTGAGCCCGGTCAAACACAGAGGTTTACAGCTTGTAATGTGTTTGTGTGAAAGACCTGTCAATCAAACCAGGGAGGTCAGGAGTTGCCCACTTGACCCGAGGCCACAGAGACAGGTTGTTATGGCTGGCTATGATTCAGCAACCAATCACAGTCCTTTTTTTTGTGTACTGGCCAGTCAGAACGGCAGGAGCATGAAAGACCTGTCAATCAAACCAGGGAGGTCAGGAGTCGCCCACTTGACCCGAGGCCGATTATGGCTGGCTATGTTTAAACAAGCAATTCAGCAACCAATCACAGTCCTTTTGTTTGTGTATCACAGAAATCACAGAAACCCCACAGTGCAGATAGAGGCCATTTCGGCCCATCGAGCCTGCACCGACACATATCCCACCCGATCCCCGTAACCCCTACACCAACACATATCCCACCCTATCCCCGTAACCCCACGTATTTAATCCCCCTAACACTAAGGGTCAATTTATCATAGCCAATCAACCTAACCTACACATCTTTGGACTGTGGGAGGAAACCGGAGTACCCGGAGGAAACCCACGCAAACACGGGGAGAATGTGCAAACTCCACACAGACAGTCACCCGAGGCCGGATTCGAACCCGGGTCCCTGGTGCTGTGAGGCAACAGTGCTAACCACTACGCCACCGTGTACTGGAACTTTAGGCGGGAATTTTTCCAGACAGAACGGCAGCAGCACACAGGTATAAAGATAGCTACTGAGAAGCTATCTACTCTCTTTTTACTTTGCTGGACCACAGGTGAGCAGTGTGTTCTGACTCCTCAACAAGACAACCTAGCAAGGAGTTTGGGGTGGTGATTTAAGGGAATTGCTAAGATTGTTTAAATAACATTGTAGTCATTGTATCCCTCGTTTTTGCCGTCTGTACCCCCTTGTTATATACTTTTGTTGCATTTACTATGTTCGTGTGGTATAGTTTATATTTGATTATGGTTCTTTAGTTTAATAAATTTTGACTTTGCTCATATCCAAACCAATTGTCCGCTTTAACATCATTAATTGTAAGTCCTCCAGTCAGAACTGAAAGGTGGGGTAGCGATTCGGAACCGCTATTAAAATTGGTTTACAGTGCAGCAGGCAAAAAGGCTGCTGGCCAGGTACGTTACCATAAACCAGTTAATAGATGCCCCCCTACACTATGTCAATGAGAGAGATGGAAAACTATTCTGTCACCAGCTTGCGGGCCTGCCCCGTCTCTCCTTCCCAGGCTTCCGCAGCCACATCAGCCCCAACAATTTCCAGGGCTCCTTCCTCCCAGGGGGTTAGGTGGGCTATTGAGGGTGGGCCTCCTCCAGTCCTGGCTCACTCTCTGTTGTTGTGAGCTCTCTTTTCCTGCAATGAGGGAGACAAGTGGAGTTTGAGTGAGAATGAAGGAGTGAGTGTAGAGATTGCATAGCATAGATACTTTGAGGGAGACAAAGATGGTGTGAGGCTGCCAGACCAAGGGCCCTCCCTGGGTGTTGTCAGTTGTGCTCAAAGTATCAGAGTGAGAGGGAGTGTGAGGGCTGCATGGTGGAATAGTTATGTGAACGTGAGCATAGAGAGAGAGGGAATGGGTAAGGGTGCATGGATGTGATTGTGAAGTGGGATGTGGAGGAAGAGAGTGCTAAAGCTGAGTGCTGGTGGGGAAAAACAATGGGGATCAGTTTGAGGGTGATCGAAACTTCATACTTACTTTTCTTGTACGGTGAAGGTCATGGAATCGCTTCCGACACTGTATCCAGGTTCTTCTGGTGACTCCCAGTGAGTTGACATCTGCTGCCACCTGCATCCATGCAGCCTTGGTCTGAGTGGGAGGCCTCTTCCTCCCTGACCTAGGGAAGAGGACCTCCCTGTGGGCCCTCACCCCATCCAATAACACCTGCAGTGAAGCCTCGTCGAATTTGCTGCCAGCTCGGGGTCTGGCACTGGCCACAGCTGCTGCAGGCTCCTCTGCCATCCTGTGTGGTTCGTATGGAAGCCTGCAGAGGTTGCAATGCTTGCTATAGACTTTAAAAGCACCACGAATGATGACATCATACTATGGGGCTTTCTGACTGGAAATAGTCAATTAGCAAGGGTTCCCAAACGCTGGAAATGAACTGGCCAATTGAGGGAAAATTGCATCAATCTGGCAGACCCATTTACATTCGTGTGGGAACCCCGACATTTGGGGAACCCGACAATTCCCCGCACCTGCGGGAAAATTGACCCCTTAGTCTCCGTCTTTGTTGTTATCAGTGTTACAGAAGCAGTGTTTAATGCAGCTGGCTTTCTGAGCGATAAGGGAATCTGAACTTCATAGGGAGTCGGCCATTTCTATCTCTGCCTTAAACACCTTGGGGTCAATTTTCTGCCAGCCGTCGGGCGGCTTTTCATGCGGCCGGGGGCCGAAAATCGCTGAAAAAGCGGGTCGGGACCCCCCCTGCCTGATTCCCCGCCCAGTCCGACTTTCGGACCACCGTTTCCCCGCGACCCGCTTCAGTCCCGGCCGCCACTGGCAGGACTGGTCGTCGGCACACTAATGACCAATAATTACCTTGTTGAAGTAGATTTTCCAGAGCCGTTGCGACTTTGGGGCTTTCCCCACATTAAACACGCCTGTGGGGAACCCCACTGATGAGACCTGGCGTGAAGCTTGCCGGCTTGCTAGCTGTCAGCTGCAGGTCAATCGGAGAAGCTGCGATTTAAAGGGACAGCACTTGTATGTTGAAGGACCTTGTTGTTGCAGGTTTGGGGCTACTTCTTCAAGGCTTAGGCACAGCTGTGGAAGGTTGGAGCCTCACACACTTCTCTAATGCGATCTCCTGGGAAGCCCCTCTCGCCACACTCACTCAGTGCTTCCTCAGCGGAGGCATCTACGAGAAGCATGGGACGCCTTTTTTTCCTTCCCTTCTTGCCATTAGAGGATCTCCAGCAGCAGAGGCAGCAGCAGCAGAACCAGGAACAGCAGGATCAGCAACAGGAGCACCAGGCTGCTGCTCACTCACCTGAAGCTGCACAGGCCAGAAGGGGCCAGCGCTTGGAAGTGGCTTAAGAGCACCTTGCTGCGCTTTAGGGGGCCATGGGGATCCTTTTCTGCACTGGCAGTCCTACTCAGAAGGACTTCCATGAAGATCTGGTTTCTCTGTTCAACAGATGGCCAACGCTCCTCAAGAGATGTCATTCTCTTATGAGCACTCACCATGTTTTCCGTACCCTGGTGAGTTATCTCCTCCATGGAGGTTGCCAACCTTTCCATGGTGATGCATTCATGCGCCAATGACTCCACAAAGGCTCTGTTCATGGTCGCTATGGACTCCTCCATTCGCTCCACACTCGCAGCGACCCTGGAGACAAAACCTGTCAGAGATTCCTGCATCTGTGCATGGAGATCCATCACCTCTTCTCTTGCGGATGGACCCAGAGGCAGAGGGTCGACATGCAGCGCAGCTGAGCTGAGCTGGCAGAGTCCTGCACCCTCCGACGAGGACTCTCCACTGCTGTCCCTGTCTCCAGAATCTGCTGAGGCTCACTTGTGAGCTGTGAAACACCAGGTGACAACACTACTCTATGTCCCGAAGGTCCCCCTGAGGTGTGAGTGTCTGCGCTGGTGCTGGGTGCGCTTACTTCTGCTGACGCTGTGCCCTCAGAGGTTGGAGCTTCCTCTGAGGAGTCTGGCTGCACAGCCTCTTCCTCCTCCACAGTGAGGACGGGGGCTCTGGATGGTACTGTGGGGGAGTAAAGGAAGGAGTTAGAGATGTAATGCCAAGGTTCTTCTGGTGACTCCCAGCGAGTTGGCATCTGCTGACACCTGCATCCATGCAGCATTGGTCTCAGTGGGAGGCCTCTTCCTCCCTGACCTAGGGAAGAGGACCTCCCTGTGGGCCCTAACCCGATCCAATACTGCCTACAGTGAAGCCTCATTGAATTTGAAGGCAGCTCGGGGTCTGGCACTGGCCACAGCTGCTGCAGGCTCCTCTGCCATCCTGCATGGTTCATTTGGAAGCCTTCAGAGGATGCAGTACTTGCTATGGACCTTGAAAGCACCACGAATGATGACATCATACTGTGGGTATTTCTGACTCGAATTGGACAATTAGCAAGGCTTCGCACATGCTGGGAATTAATTGGCCACTTGAGGGAAAATTGCGTGGAGCTGGCTAACACTTTTTTATGTGTCAGAAACCCCACATTCGGGGAAACCCAACCATTTCCCACACAAGCCGAAAATCGGGGCCCTTATCTCCCTTTGTAATGTCTGCTCACAACCAAAAGCTGACATTGTTTATTATCTCAAAAATTAAGCGACCTTGCTCACAGAAGCTAGAAACTAGGTGTTATGCTGTATGTCAGAACACTTCAGGGCGGCTCCCGACATTGAGTGACTAATCACCCAACCAATAAAAGAGTAACTGTAGTGATGTTGTCTGTAGGTGTACACCCACTTTTGTAACCAATGGGCATTGCTTATTGAAAGGTATATTAATGCTTGTATGCTGTATTTCCTTTGAGAGGAAAGGTTCGATTCTGGGGAAATCAACCTCTTTCCCTTTGTGCACAAGGCCTTCCAGCCATTTACTAATAAACTTTTACTTTGTCAGCAGTTCCGTCTCCATGTGGTTTTGCTCCAAAAATTCGGATCGAACAGGATTAACCTTAAACCCAGCTTCCTTTAACAGACTCAGCAGCTCAGCCAGCAGTTGGCCATGCTCCTCCCCCTTGTTGGAGAACAAAAGCAGGTTGTCCACATACTGCACAAGCCGCTGCAGTCTGCTGAACCCTTTTAAACAGTTGGACATACATTGGTGGAAAATAGAAGGACTATTATGAAACCCTTGCTGACCCTTGAAAGTGAATGCGAACTTATACTGGTCCTCCCTTTTGAGAGGGATAGACCAGAATCCATTCGAAATGCCCAGCACCGTGAATGTTTTTGCGGATGCTGGGATACTACTGATCAGGTTGGCTATGGCTGCGACGGTGGGGGCATGGGCTAGGATGTTCTTGTTAAGAACCCAATAGTCCACAGTGGCTCTCCATGAATTGTCCGGTTTCCTAACCGGCCAAATCGGAGAGTTCGCATGGGTCGCTATGGGTCTCAACACACCCTGCTCAACCAGTGATCCCAATGCCATCTCTAAATCCACCTCTGCCTCTCTGGGGAAGTTGTACTATTTCTGTGGTCGGGCCATGGGGTCTCCTTCTACTCTGAACTCCACCCCTATTACCCTCCCACAGTAGTGCTTATGTGTAGCGAATGCCGCGAGGTTGGCTCGCACATCCGCTATGTACTCCACCGGGGTAGAAGTGACCAAAAGTTCAAGGTCCTAACTACCCTCGGGCTTCATCACATGGTTCCCTTGCCTTGCTTCCCTGGTATAACTACCACCTCCTTTTCCTTTCCCGTGCATACTGCCCCCCAAAGACAGTGATTCCGGAAATCCACCAATATCTTGTGGGCCAGTATGAAGTCTGCCCCCAAAATGCTTATGCCCTCCCGCTCCCAACACATCAGGACACATTTCCACTCCATATGGAGTGTACCCAGATCGATGGCTAGCGGGATGGAGAAAGACCCAGCCTGCTCGTTCCCGGTGAACACTATTAATTTATATGGGACCCCGCTCGATAGAGGTGATGTGGTCGGGTTACCCGCATAGACAATGGTGCTTGAAGCTCCAGTGTCCAGCAGATAGGTCCCTTGCACCTTCTCCACCCCCATCTTGGCGCCAATCTCTTCTAATGTTGCCTCCACTAGGCTTTAACTTGTGTACTCTGCCCTTTGGTTTGTCATCCTCACCCCTACCATTCTTAAAAGAGAGAGTTAACTGCCGGATCACACTCTCTTCCGTGGTCTGGGGATTCCTGGAATCGAACCACTCCTCTGCTTTGGCCTTGATCCTGGGCAGGCTGCTCGCCACCAGGGTCCTCAGCCAATGAGCCCTAGGCTCCCCCTGCAGCTGCGCCCGGTCGGGCACCCCCACACAGGCACTCCGGTTGACGGGCCAAAGCCTGTCCGCGAAAGCCTGCGGTGCCTCCCCAGCTGACTGCAGTGTCCTTTCCACTCGGGAGAAGGGACTTCCATCATTGAGGCCCATAGCCTCTAGGATGTCATCCATTATCCCCTCTAACATACCTTGCCCCTTCTTGCTGCCCACTGAGAGCAATTGGTACAACCTACTATCCAGGGAAAATAACAGTAATTTGGCTGTCTCAGCTTCATTACAATTATTGATCCCCCCCACCTGTTCCACATCCGTAAAATGGGCAGATGGGTCCCCTGTGCTGGTCAGTTTGGTCAGGTTAGAGACCATTGCCTGCAGCTGGGGGTTGTATACGGGACCATGAAGTCACTCTGCAGTGCTCCTTGCGCTTGACCATCTACGGGTGCACCATATTTCCGCTGCCAGACAGGGCATATGGGTCCTGATCCCGGCACTTCAGGCGGTGGTCGAGCGTCCTCCTCTGCCTCACAGTCCTTCATATCTCCCTCCTGCTCTTCCTCATCTACCTGGGCCATTCCCAGAGCTACCAAGCAGACCATCCCTTTGGCCTTAGATAGAGCATCGGTCAAATTCCAGATCTGCTCCTTGCAAGGACCATGATTGCCCGTATCAAACCCTCCAGCGCTGGCGACTCTGTATGCCACCTGAATATCCTTCAACTGCTCTTCCAGCACCTTTACCTCACTCAACAAGTGAGCATTCTCCTCCCTAACCACCCTCTTGTTCCCCTTTGCCTCAGTTGCCTGGCATTGCAGGAACTCCTTATAGTTACAGAAGGTTTCCTCCTGGCTTATTCTTCCCTGCTTCTCATCCCTTAGCTCTGTGAATAACCTGCTCCCTACTACAGCCCTTGCGTCTGACTGTGCCTCGGCTCCCTGCGCTCTGCCTCTAACTTAGCAACCTGCTTATCTAGCAGTTGGACTTGTCTTTGTAGACAGACGAGCCATATCGCCTTTTTAATGCTGCGCCTATGCTCCTTGCCCTCCGTCCATTCTGCCGCTGCGTCCACTGGATGCTCAGCACGCAACAAGCCTAACATCCACTTCTTAGTGATGTTAACCTTCTTAAACACATATGAAGAAATCCTTTCCTCCATTTGGGATCTTTTGCCAGAAGTGCTGTCCATGACTGATTTACACTCCTTTAACCCAGGTCCTGCTGCGGATCGCCAAGAGATGTAAGCGGCTTTGATCCTAGCCCAATTGCTAGACGGACGGTTCGAATCGCCCCCGCCTTACGAAAGTTCTATACCCGGGAATTATTATTCAGAGTGTAAATGGAATAAGTCACTGACAGCAATGCTTCAGTGAAAAATCCCACTTATATTTATTTGGTCTAACATACACTGGCTAAAACATGCACTACTAAACAAAATCACTGTCTCTGTGGAGAATAAGATCCAGGTTACAAACAACATACATACAGTATACAACTGGGGACTATAGCATGCAGTAATTCCTTTGTTGCTATGGTGGACTCTAACTCCACCCCTACCAATGAATTATCCTGTCGCATAAGCCCCTTTGCCTGGCTGAACCAACCATCGCTTCCACCCCGGAATAGCCCAAAAACTTCACTTCTGTGAAAAACCCTGAGCCTTTACACCTGACCCAGCTCGCCTGGGATATCTGCTTACCGGCTTGGGATACTCAAGACCATGCTTACCACCACACACAGTCGGTCTCGATCGCTCTACTCAGTGGCTTCTTCCTCTGGTACTTCTTGTTAGGTCGAACTTGTTGGAGCGAGAGAGAGAGAGAAAATGGTGGAAAAGGATCTATCTTTATAGGAGTCTTGCTACCCTTTTCTTTCCTGCCAATCTTTAAAATCCTTTTGTTTCTAAGTACTCCGGTGCTTAGTCAGTGATGGGTCATCATCAGCCCCATGAGTATTCCGTGATTGGACTAATGGCCCTAAGTCTGGGACATCTCTCGGTCTTTGTGTTGGGAAAAACTGGTTCCTCTTCGGCTGGCTAGGCTAGTGGGTTCATTGTTCTGCTTCTCTTCTGTGATGCAGGTGAGAAGTGCTTTTGCATATTAGAGTGGCTTTCTAATAGGTTCAAGTTCAACGGGTGCCTCAGGATCCTCAGCCCCTTCGTCAATGGCCCCCTTCCTTTTTCCAGGACTGTCGGGCGAACCAATACATTCTGGGTGACTGACAATTCTTTTGTCATAGCCAACTGCCATATGTTCTCTGGAGTTTTAACAAACCAGTTTTTCACGTATCTGCACAGGGCAATCCCATCACAGGAAAATCCCTTCAGAAAAATCCCATGAAGTCCACAAAATATTATCAACTGAGTCCATTCTTCAAACAGAGACTCGCTGATCTCTTCACAATTCTTATTCTCAAATCTTAACTTCATTTCTTTTCTACATTTCTAAGTCTTATTTCTAATCCAGGATATCCCCCAAAATCAAATAAAAGTACCTTTTGATCCCCAAGACTCAAAGAGTTAAAAACTTACAGAGCCTGCCTCTGAAGTTGAGAATTGCTTGCCCTTTCCAGTGACTTCTGACTTCCTATCTGAAAGTTCCATATTTTATATTCTTTTTGCAGTGGTATATCATTTGAAGTTTGGAGTATTTGTTTGATTATCCCACAGGATATTCTGTATCCCCTGGTTCTGGAGATCAAAATTAATCATGCCATGAGTTCTAACAGCTCCTTCAGCATCAAAGCCTTCTATTTCAAAAATTATCACTTGGTTTTGTGGAGGTACAGGGATAAGATTATTTCCCCTAAGAAAACAATCGTTTGAATTTCCTAATAAAAAGACTTGGCCAATTCCGACAGGGTTTGCCATTTTGTCAGGACCTACCGTTGGTTAGGGTTTAATATGAACTTTATAAGAAATTTCTAGACCTCAATGGTATATTGAGGTAGTTCTGATTTAAGTTCTACAAGGCCTGATCAAAGTCTTGTTGTCTCTCGAGACTTAAATCTGGGTCTTAGTACCACTGTCAGTAAAACACTCCTTCTATACTTAACAATCTACAAGATGATATATAGATATATATAAGTATAGGTTCTGTATCAACTCATTAACACACACGTTGGGCACCAACTGAAGGGATAAATACTAGTCCTCGCCCTTTTTGGGCTACCCCGGTGTAAGGTTCTCAAAATTCCCACATTCCCCGAAAGTTATGGATAAAGGGACCCTGTATGGACAAGTTATTAAAAAGGGTACCCAAAATGGCTTCTGAGACCTCGTGACCAAAACCGACAGGCCCTGCAAAAAGGCAGGCCCTGAAACGAAACCTAACATGCATGGATCTGTGAAAAGACTTTGTAAAGCCAGACAGCTAAGTAAGCACAGAATATGCATTCTTCATCTTGGAACAGATCAAGTCAGGATGGGCCTAATCTGAAGGCCATCAACTCTTCGCATAAATAATCGGTAACAGCTCACAGGTAGCTGCCAAGCCAGGAAAGACGATTAAGTTTCATAAATAACAAACAGCCAGGATATCGAAGCCATTATACAAGGGGACAACCGCCCCAGACGTCGTTAAAGTAAATGGCTGTAATCATTTTAGATGAGCCCGCCAAAAGTTAGACAAAGGGCTGACCTGATTTGGCGCGCAGATAAGGAGTGAAGAACCGGGTATAATTGTAGGCCCACCGATAGCTCTTATCTCTTGCCACTTGCCTCTTGCTCCTGCCTCCTGCCTCTCGCTCTCACTTCATGCCTTGTTGCGGGCCCTCTTCTCCCTCCCCGCACCGCTCGACACCAAGGACGCCCATTACTACACCGGGGGCCAAACGCGGGAGGAGAACGAGACCCGAATCGAAAACGCACCGGACGTACGGGGCTATGAACAGATGAAACAAGATGAGGAAAACGGTAAAACCGGTAAAGGCATAGAAGGGCAGCGGAAAGACGCGCAGATCAGGCGTATTCCCCAGACATTCACCTTCAACTAAAGTTAGAGATAGCCGAATTCTATAAGATGCTTAATTGGGTCTAAATGTTCAGACTATCTCTTCCTAAAGGAAAGGAATGACTTGAAGATGTTACCATCCTCCAGACAGCACTTTTAATAAGTTTAACTAGACTGTGATCTTCTGGATATTATGAGGGTCTGGAATACTCCCTCAGAATTCTGTGACTCCTCACCAAAGAGTGTACAGAGATGAGTTCCCGAGTTTGATACAGAAGTACTCTGTGAGACAATTCCATAAATATATAGATTTATTAAAGAACTGACATGCAGTTAACAGCTGATGATTTCAGTCACAACAATAACAGTTCAAAATAAAAATAGCTTACAATTTTTATTGTCAAACCTTAATTTTGTTACATTTCTACATTTCTAAGTTTTATTTCTAATCCAGGATATCCACCAAAATCAAATAAAAGTACCTTTTGATGCCCGAGACTCAAAGAGTTAAAATCTTACAGAGCCTGCCTCTGAAGTTGAGAATCGCTTGCCCTTCCAGCGGCTTCTGACTTCCTATCTGAAAGTTCCATATTTTATACTCTTTTTGCAGTGGTTTATCCTTTGAAGTTTTCTGCTAATGTAAGCTAATTATCTCTAGTCATTCTTTCTGTTGACTTCTTTCTAATCTTACTGTCAGTTCAGCTGTTATCTGGCAGAATCCTGTCTCTACATTTAGGTGTTCAAATTTTATCATAAAAGATGGTTATAACAGATGTATCTCTTTGATTCCATTCTTATGAAGGTCTTCAATTCAATTCTTAACTCACCTTAGCTGTTTGTAAGCAAACGTTGTGTCTATAGTTATTCCAAGTTCAACACAAACACAATGTGATTGCTTGGTGCATCTATTGATATCATATCTACAAAGTCTTCTCTTTGTACCTTTTACAATATGTAAATCAAATACACTTCAACTAGGGCATTCTATGCATTTCTTAGCTACTTCAATTGGTTGTATTAAGAATTATGTCTCCTGTCTTTCATTTGATGTCATATTTATCAAAGGCACATGATTCTTTAATGTTCTGTGTTTCTGTTCGAAGTGTTAGTTTATAACAATTTAAACTGGGTAACGTTATTGTGTTTCTCCCAAACTACAGACTCTCTGGAAGCAACCCTTTACTTCTTCAATAGGGCCATTGTTTCAGTATTTACAACCAACTCCCATTTCAAAAGCCTGTATGGTGTTCACAGCCCCGTGTCAACACTTCATCTTACCTCAGAAGCCCGTATTCTGTTTACAGCTTGTGTCATTGAAGCTTTTAGATTTTTAAACCCAGCTTCCATGTTTTAATCAAGTCAAAATTCCATTCATAGGATGGTGTATCTCTTGGAATATGGCTATTTCCTTTACACACCCCTCTTGATCAAAAGATGAGCTCATAACATCAGGGCAGAGTTTGGTCAATGATACTACAGGAAACTTTGGTTTAACCGGAGGTTGTATGTCCGGAATCCTCGCTCTACTGGCAGAATTCACCCCCGAAAACAGCGCCTGAATAACTGGCACTGTTGCCGGTTCCGAGTCCGAGTCTCCAACGGTTGCCGAGTTCGTCAGTGGGGGTAGTTCTACAAACTGCCACTGCTCGGCCTCTTGGTGCCAGTGAACTCGGAACACCTCAGAAACCCTGCATCAGGAGTCTCACCCTCCCACGCTGCCGGTAGCCTCTTCTGATCCGCCATTTTTTGGGGTTCCAGTACAGTACTGTGTGTCTCCCACGCTGCCGGTAGCCTCTTCTGATCCGCCATTTTTTGGGGTTCCAGTCCAGTACTGTGTGTCTCCCACGCTGCTGAAACTCATTGGACTGCGTTATGGAAATCCCAAAAGTTGATCCAACCAAAAGGAAGAGAGTGGTGTTAACTTTAAAGCAGAAAATTGATATATGCAAACGACTAGAAATGGGAGCGAAGCGTATGCACATTATGAAAGAATTCAAAATCGGTTCGTCAACAATGTACGACATCAAAGTGCAGAAGGATAAGCTGCTCAAGTTTTATGCAAGCTCAGAGACATCTAAGAGTGTAGAGAAATGGCGCACGCTTCGTAAGCCTAAGCTTGAAGAGCCGGATACCGTGCTTTATGAGTGGTTTGCTCTGAAGCGTTCAGAGGGTGTTCCGATTTCCGGACCCATGCTAATATCAAAAGCGAAGGATTTTTATGCAAAGATGGAGCTCACTGACAAGTGTGCTTTCTCTGATGGATGGCTATCGTGCTTCAAGGCACGGCATGGGATACGACGACTCAATGTTTGCGGGGAGAAGAAATCAGCTGATCACAACGCCGCAGAAGAATACTGCGATTATTTCAATCGGATTGTGCAGCAACATGATTTGTCGCCAGCACAGCTATACAATGCCGATGAAACGGGCTTATTTTGGAGGTGTTTGCCAGAATCAACACTTGCTGGGGCTAGTGAGGCTAATGCTTCAGGTTACAAGAAAAATAAAGATCGTGTAACCGTGCTAACATGTGCGAACGCTGCTGGATCACACCGGGTTAAACTTCTCGTCATTGGGAAGTATAAAAATCCCCGTGCATTTAAAAATGTGAGGCACTTACCTGTTGAGTACAAAGCTCAAGCAAATGCTTGGATGGATAAGGAAATCTTTTCAAATTGGTTCCATCATACTTTTGCTCCATCTGTGAGGGAACATTTCCGTAGAATAAGGAAACCTGAAGATAGCAAATGCATTTTATTGCTGGATAATTGTAGAGTCCATCCGCATGAATCCGAATTGGTTTCTGGAAATATTTTCACCATTTATTTGCCACCAAATGTAACTTGTCTCATACAACCCATGGACCAGGGCGTTATCCAAAATCTCAAGTGTCATTACAAGAAAGACTTCCTACGTAGACTGATAAGCCAAGATGACAGTACAGGTACTATTCAGGCATTTCAGAAGGAATACAATCTTAAAGATGCCATCTTTAATGTTGCATGTTCCTGGAAATTGGTGAAAGGTCACACTTTGAGACAAGCCTGGTGCAAATTGTGGCCTTCTGTAATGTTTGCTGAAGGTTCTTCTTCAGAGGAGGAACTTCGTGGGTTCAATGTTCGTCCGCGGAAGACTGCAGTAATGGAAATGGCTGACATGGTGAAAGATGTAGGCCCAGCAAACCCTCTACATCACCTCAGTGAAAGTGATATTGAGCAGTGGGTTGATGCCGATAGAGAAGTTGCTGTTGTGCATTTGCTAGGTGATGATGAAATAATGGAGAATGTTTTGAATCCAAGGAAAGAAAAGGAAAGTGTGATGGAAAATGAAGACGATGAGATTTCTGAAGTGAACAAGATTTCTTGGGCTAAAGCTGCAGCAGATCTTGCTTCATTCATCAAATTTGCTGAAAGCCGTTCTTGCTATTCTGCCCAAGAAGTTATGCAGCTCCATATTCTGCAGTCTACCTTTCTGCAAAGAAGGCAAGAGTCCACTAAGCACGCAGACATCCAGGACATGTTTAAGAAAGCTTCCAAAAGAGTTGGAGCAGTGGAAGTGCCTGAAGAATCTGTTGAAGTGCATGATCCTGATGAACCAGTTGGCTTGGAATAAGTGTACAGTCAACCACCGTACAGTACTTTATACTGTACTGTACAGTCGTTTAAGTTTTGGTGCACTGCACAGTCGTTTATAAGTTTTGTTTTACTGTTAAGTCGTTTATAAGTTTTGTTTTACTGTTAAGTCGTTTATAAGTTTTGTTTTACTGTTAAGTCATTTATAAGTTTTGTTTTACTGTTAAGTTATTAAAGAGTTATGGATTACCATCAACTGGCAGTACTGTACTTCATCAAGCATCTTTCACCATCCATTTAACACAACATTCTGTAGGTGAGTACCCAATTACTGTATATTGCACATTTCTTGATTTTTAAATTTTTCTTAGTTAAAAACAGCCTGGGTAGATAATCCGCTCACCACTCCGGAACTTTTGATAGATCGTCATCACGCCGGTCCCGTCGGTGCCGGATATCAGAACTTTTCCTGTAATAAGGTTAAAATAGCATATTAATTTCACGAGATGCACAATCATGTGCTACATGAAAATTCCTTTTAAGTCATCCTAGGACAATGTTTTACCTTATTTTAAATTGAACACAATTTAAAAGGGTGATAAGTACATAGTCATGCAATTAGCGAAACAATATGTACTTAGAATGTGCAATCGGCAGATGTACGTTCTGTAGAGGTGAGGTATTCATACGAGTCAAGGAGACGTCATTTGAAACTAGTTGAAGCTTGACACACTATTCCTTCGATCCGGCGTGTGGACAGATTCTTGTTTTCGTAAAGACCTTACCAGGCACTCAGTTGATTCCTTCTTCATCCACTGTGTCTTCCTCCTTCGTTGAAGTAACTCGTTGATCTTTCCTTGTTTCGGTTGTTGCTTTTCACGAATCCAATTCCTGAAGCGATGCAAAGCATCGTGTGGAGGAGTCGGCGACACCATCTAACTGACCGTCGTCAGTAATTCGATCGCATCCATTTCCTGTGTCGTTCTCCAAGCTGTGTCTTGAAAGACAGTGTATGACTGCACCTTGTATTGTTCCTGCATTTCGATATCCCTCAAGACATCTTTTGAGATTGTCTATGGAGGCAGTTTTAAGAATATGCCTGCCATTCGGCTGATTAATATGTATTTGAACTGTTCTTTCGTTAATAACAGAATGTATTTGAACAGGTTTTTTCCACTTCGGTCTTAAACCAGGATTTTGCTCAAACTTCTTTTCCTGTAGCCATTCTCCTACTATGGGTTGCCAGGTTTTATTTGTCAATTTTTTCTGCCTATTTGCTTCCCTTATCCTCTGATCAATTCGATGAATCTCCTCTGTTACTTCTTTTTTTTAAATCTAACTGTCGCTGTCGGGCCAAGGACTCAGAATGTGTAGAGGCAATAAAAGAACTATGGGTAAGCGGTGTATTCATCTCAACCCCATGCATCAGATAATATGGAGTTTTAGGGGACACTGTCCCTGATGCAGATGCGGGCCCATTATTAAGTGATAGCTGTGGCTCCGAAATGATGGTGGCCCACTTATTCCCCCTGATTCTCAACAGTTTGACCAAAGCATTTTTGCTTCCTGGTTTTTATGTTCCACCAGCCCCGCTGATTGCGGATGACGTGGCGTGCTGTGCTCTAACCCAATCCCCCTTTGTTCACAGTAGTCTTTAAAGACCTTAGATACAAAGGCTCCGCCTTGATCGGAGTGTAAGATTTTGGGTGCACCGGCTACAGTAATTATATCAGAAATAGCATTGGCAAGTGCGTTTTCTGAAACAGTTTTTGTGGGGGCCAGCCAGCAGAAGGAAGTGCATCCATCTACACAAGCGAGAACATGTCTGTATCCCAACGACAGGGGAAGTGGTCCAATAAAGTCAATAAAGAATTTTCCCATTGGCTCATCAGCTTTCACAGGAGCCAATGGTGGTGGCTTAATTAGTGATGATTTATTGGTTAAATAGCATGGAGCACAATTTGCCACGTATGTTTTACAGGCTTTAAGCATGCCTGGCCACCAATATAAGGGTGTCAATTTGCAGAATGTTGTTCTGGCACCACAATGTGCTTGACTTATGCCCTCGTGAGCTTCTTTTACATGCTGTTCTCGTTTGTGTCTCGGGGATACCTCTCGGTTTCCCTTGGGCAACTTAACTAGTACAATACCCGTAGCGGTTTCCGAGTAAAAGTACTTTGGTGGATATCCTGGTGGATTCTCTTTTATTGGCTCTAATAGCTGAATCAGTTCTTCATCCTGATTAGCTGCCCGTTCTGCCCTAGTGATTACACTAATATTGGCAGGCCCCTCTCGAGGGGGTTTCATGCAGACTGAATGTTTTGCTTGTTCATCTGCAAGACAGTTTCCTTTTGACTGTACTGTCCCAGTGGTATGCCCGTTTACATGAATCACCTGACAATTCTGTTTCTCCCTTCTCGAACGGAGAATGTCTTCCCACAATGACTTATGTTTTATGGGTTTACCCTTATGATTGGTAAAATTTGTTTGTTCCCAGAAAACTAGATATTGGTTATATCCTCTTTTACAGTAGTCACTATCCGTGCAGATTAGTGTGGGTTTAATAGGGTCTGCCTTCTCTAAAGCATACCGTAATGCTGCGGCTTCAGCATATTGTGCTGTCTTATGGCCAAGGGGTATAGACATTAATTCTTCTGGATAAAAAGAATAGGAATCTCGAAAAGTCCCTACTACTATCCTCATCCCAGCTGAGGATTGTCAGGATGTCCCTTTTTTAATCGTCATTGACAATCCATCACAGTAAATAACTTGATGGTATTCTGTAAGCGGTCTCATAGGTATTTGTCTGATTCCCTCCTCCGTATCATCATCCTCCATGATGGGGAGATGCTCTATCTTTCCACATTGATTTGGATGGCATTGTAGATAAGGGTAGTATCTATTCATGAGTTGCTCGAGGAGGTCTTTGCCTCCCCCCTCTAGGCAAGTTCGATCAAGCTATGTTTGAACATGTTTTTTCCTGTCATCCTGGTATGTGGATGCTTCTACAGGTCTGGTTGAGATTTTAAGGTAATGTTTCATATCTGGTTGTCCTATAATGAGGGAACAGGCCAATTGTGGTACCAGTCCTACATCTAGGGTTGCCGTGATTCCATATATAGTAATATGTATTTTGTAAAAATTAATAATTTTGGTTTTGTCTTGTGTGAATCCCCTTAATGATTTTTTACAAATTGGGCTTCCCAAATCTGTCCACTTAGTTTTTATAATTGCAGGATCTATTAGAGTGTAATCAGCTCCCATATCACTTGTGTGTTTGTGGGCAAGGTTGTGAGGGCATAGGGGAATTGAAGAGGCCCTGGCTGGGTGCCAGGCCTCCAATCCTGGGATTGTTCATCCTCAGGATATTGAGTTTCATTTGCTGCCTTGTCTTTAATTATTTTAACTGATTTTTGTTCCTCCTTTTGGGGGTTTCAAGTTTTCCAGATCCCTGAGGGGGCTTGTCAGACCGTTTATTATCTTGACGATCCTCCTGTTGAGGTGGACACTGGTTCTGCCGGGAATCTTTTTGATCCCAATTTCAGTTTTCTCAGTACCCTCCCATGGCTCTCTGATAGTTTTGACCAGTGTAAAAGCTACCCCCATAGGGAGTCCACTGTCCTTCGCTTTCCTTTCGAGGTCTAGCCCCTCATCTATCCCATCTATCTGAGGAGAAATCTTTCTCGTATTGTGGGCGAGTTGGGGGTGTAAACCTTCTGGAATACCCTCTTCGGGGTCCTGAGCCACAAGTTTGTGTCTGGGCGGGGTGGACTTGAGACTTGGTTCTATACAGTCCTTGTTTCTGAGTACCAAAGCTACCTTCTTTGTTCTTTTTATCCCTAGTTTCTGATCTCATTATAGGTTTAGTTTGGGGTAGACCTAAGAGGTCATGATTTAATTGGATAATGCAATTGACATTATCCCATCTTTGTTGGTTATCTTGATAATCATTTAGAGCACCCTCACAGGCAAGTTTGAGGGCTGTATTTTGATATTGATTGGCCAGGCAACCATGGACAATGTCCCAGTTATCCTGTGTAAGTACTTTGCCTAATCTGTAGGCAGCTACCGGCCCTTTAGTTGTGGCTGTATTAGTGAGTATTTCCTTGATAGACCCCATTACATGCCCTCCCTGAGTTGCCGTGAGAACATAAGCGTATATTTCAACCCAGTTGTTACATTGGTTTAATGGGGATATTAAGTCTGAACTTAGTATCATTTGCAGTAGTTGCCTCAGGTGTTGGGCATTCCAATCTTGGTAACAGGCTTCCAATTTATCAAGGTTAGTTAGAATCCAGCAGGTTCTTTCCTGGCTGGTGTTCCCCGGTCTCCCACACATTTTGTAGATAGAGTTCAGATTTACTTGACCTAGGGGCGCAATTTGTGGTTGTTGGGGTTGGCTTACTGGACCAGTAATCATTGCACCTCCAGCACTTCGATAAGATTGAGCTAATGCTTTTTGGCATTGATTATAATTGATTCTAAGCTGTCTATAGTTTTCTCAAAGGTTCTGGTCATTTATTTCATCATGAGCTTGCCACGTTAACCGGAATCCATGGCCCCCAGCGGCATAGGCTGCTCTGGGTCCTGCATTTCGGCCATGGTTGCCATCACCTTGTTGGGCACCATTCATTAGGCCTCCCAATTATTCAGGTGTGCACCTTATCATTAAAGAATTTAGTGGAATTGGAGTATGTGTTTGATTATCCCACAGGATATTCTGTATCCCCTGGATCTGGGGATCAACATTAATCGTGCCATGAGTTCTAACAGCTCCTTCAGCATCAAAGCCTTCTATTTCAAAAATTAGCACTTGGTTTTGTGGAGGTACAGGGATAGGATTATTTCCCCTAAGAAAACAATCGTTTGTGAATTTCCTAATAAAAAAAGTTGGCCAATTCCGACAGGGTTTGCCATTTTGTCAGGACCTACCCTTGGTTAGGGATTAATATGAAATGTATAAGAAATTTCTAGACCTCAATGGTATATTAAGGGAGTTCTGATTTAAGTTCAACAAGGCCTGATCAGAGTCTTGTCATCTCTAGAGTCTTAAATCTGGGTCTTAGTACCACTGTCAGCAAAACACTCCTATACTTAACAATCTGCAAGATGATATAGATATAAATATAAGTATAGGTTCTGTATCAACTCGTTAACACACACATTAGGCACCAACTGAAGGGATAATTACTAGTCCTCGCCCTTTTTGGGCTACCCCGGATCAGGCGTATTCCCCAGATGTTCACCTTCAACTAAAGTTAGAGATAGCCGAATTCTATAAGATGCTTAATTGGGTCTAAACATTCAGACTATCTCGCGCTAAAGGAAAGGAACGACTTGAAGATGTTACCGTCCTCCAGATAACACTTTTAATAAGTTTAACTAGACTGTAACCTTCCGGATATTATGAGGGTCTGGAATACACCACCAAAATTCTGTAACTCCTCACCAAAGAGTGTACAGAGATTGAGTACACGAGTTTGATACAGAAGTACTCTGTGAGACAATACTAAAAATATATAGATTTATTAAAGAACCGACATGTAGTTAACAGCTGATGATTTCAGTCGCAACAATAACAGTTCAAAATAAAAATAGCTTACAATTCTTATTGTCGAATCTTAACTTCGTTACATTTCTACATTTCTAAGTTTTATTTCTAATCCAGGACATCCACCAAAAGCAAATAAAAGTACCTTTTGATCCCCGAGACTCAAAGAGTTAAAAACTTACAGAGCCTGCCTCTGAAGTTGAGAATTGCTTGCCCCTTCCAGCGACTTCTGACTTCCTATCTGAAAGTTCCATATTTTATACTCTTTTTGCAGTGGTATATCATTTGAAGTTTTCTTCTGATGTAAGCTAATTATCTCTAGTCATTCTTTCTGTTGACTTCTTTCTAATCTTACTGTCAGTTCAGCTGTTATCTGGCAGAATCCTGTCTCTACCTTTAGGTGTTCAAATTTTATCATAAAAAATGTTTATGACAGATGTATCTCTTTGATGCCATGAAGGTCTTCAATTCAATTCTTAAATCACCTTAACTGTTTCTAAGCAGACGTCGTGTCTATAGTTATTACAATTTCAACACAAACACAATGTGATTGCTTGGTGCATCTATTGATATCATATCTACAACAAATCTTCTGTTTGTACCGTTTACAATATGTAAATCAAAAATACTTCAACTAGGGTGTTCTATGCATTTCTTAGCTACTTCAATTGGTTGTATTAAGAATTATGTCTCCTGTCTTTCATTTGATGTCAGATTTATCAAAGGCACATCATTCTTTAATGTTCTGCTTTTCTGTTCGAAGTGTTAGTTTATAACACTTTAAACTGGGTAATGGTATTGTGTTTCTCCCAAACTGCAAACTCTCTGGAAGCAACCCTTTGCTTCTTCAATAGGGCCATTGTTTCAGTATTTACAATCAACTCCCATTTCAAAAGCCTGTATGGTGTTCACAGCCCCGTGTCAACACTTCATCTTACCTCAGAAGCCCATATTCAGTTTACAGCCTGTGTCATTGAACCTTTTAGATTTTTAAACCCAGTTTCCAAGTTTTAATAAAGTCAAAATTCCATTCATTGGATGGTATATCTCTTGGAATATTGCTATTTCCTTTACAGTATTGTGACTTATTTGAGGTAGGACGCGGTGTACATAATGCTTTTAAATTAATATGCATTGATATCACTAATAACTTGTAAAATCATAATCATGCTTACTTATTTAACACAGCAGATGTGACTTCTAGTACACTGAGCATCCCTAATACCCTGACTTGGGGCTGTTGGTGTAAGTTGTTGGTTTTGTATCGGGCAGCCTCTGCCTATTTGAAGAATGGGTTGTGTCAGGAATAGAAATTCCAGCATCCTGCAGGAGCGGTGAAATCGACATCAAAGCTCATCTACAGTTTATACATCAATTTAAGTGAGTAATTCCTAGATGTAGTTCAGCATAACAGGTGAGTTGCAGATCATTACAAACTTAATGTTGACACCTACGGGAGGCATTTTTGAGTTTAAACATTTTTAGTCCTGTTTTCAGAATTTGAATTTGCAATAGCACGTTAAGTATAAGCTTTTAATTTCAGAAACTGTCACCAATTAATCATTCAGTGATGTATCAATGTGGGCCGTTTTCCGATTATACTTCATTTCAGCTCCCTAATTTCATTCAATGATGTATGCAGCTACAGAGATCTCTCCCTATTTGTCAAACTAGAGTATTTTTTCTTGCTGTGCAATCCTTTGAATGAAGGAAGCAAGCTGGGCCAAAATATCCCTCCATCTTTTAATAAATTTAGATGTTAGGTGTAAGGCCTGCCCTGCTCAGTAAGCACTTTCACATTAGAGTCATAGGGGGAAAAATTCAGTATCGCCCTGTTTGGATCGTCATTATCAGCCATGCGCAAAGTTTAGCGCCTGGTGCTAATTATCGCCTCCGACGCCAAACTTGGATTTTATCGCCCCTGGAAGTGATTGGAGCGCTAAATCAGGTGCTTCACACCTGTCTTAAGGCGCAAAGGCCGAGGAGCGAGGCGCTACCTCAGAGTGCTGGCAAAGCAAGGAAGGGCAAATCAAAATGAACCTGCATAGTGCTGCTCAGTACCCAAAACTCCTTCACACAGCGTTGAATCTCTCCAGAAGTCTCTTTCTCTCTCTCTCAGACAGCGTGGTGCAAAAATGTCACCCACAAAAAAAGGGAGGAAGCGGTCACCTTTAAATAGCGCTCCCCCAATCCCTTTGCTCCCCTCAACCTTGTTGTATTCGTGTGTTAATGAAGACACAGAATGCAGGAGTTGGTTTACAGGTGTTTACTGGACAAAGTCTGGAGGTGAACTAACAGATACAAGACAATATACAGGCTTATATAGCCCGAGTGGCCATTACCAGCATTACAGTACACAGGGGGCTCTTAAAGGCACATACACCACAATTCCTCCCCTTTTAGACAACCAGTACATAATATTTTAAGTAATCATTAATTAACATGTTACAAGAACAATAATCTACACATTGCTGCAGTTAATCAATTATAAGTCAGTCTCTCTGGAGGCTTCCTGACTCGGTCCGGATAATGCCTCTGTGGTGTAGTAGTTTCTGGTGGTGTAGTAGGTTCTTTTGGCAAGGCTGATTCGGCTTGAATGCCAGTGTCGGGTTCATCTGGTTCCAGTATCACCGGATCGGAGGTAGATACTATGGGTATCTCTACTTCATCATTAGGCGTATAGAGTTGTGGTGTAGGTTGTCCCTTTTCGGATGACTCTATGATCTGGTCAGCATGGCGCCTTATTATGCTTTCTCCAATGTCCACGGTATACATCAGCGGTCCTAGTCGTGTGCAAATAGTTCCAGGCTGCCATTTCTCGGTACGGTAGTCACGGGCCAAAACTTGTTGGCCTATCTGGAAGGTTCTAGTTGGCCTTTCATTCATGCCTTGAAATTGCCGGTTCTCCACGTCCCTTCTGATGTTTGGCTTGATCAAATCCAGCCGGCATCTTAGGCTTCTATTGAAGAACATCATGGCGGGAGTTTGGTTTGTAACCACATGTGTTGCATTCCTGTATGCAAACAAGAAGTTATCTACCTTATGCTAAAGTTTTATGTCTTCATTACCCATGGCCTTTATGGCCTTCTTGAAGGTCTGGACAAACCTTTCAGCCAATCCATTGGTGGCGGGATGGTATGGGGCGGACGTGTAGTGCTTAACCCCATTGTTTTTTAAGAACTTCCTGAATTCTTCGGACACAAATTGCGGTCCATTATCAGAACAGATCTGTTCAGGCAGCCCATTCCTGGCAAATATGGTCCTTAATACTGTGATGGGTTTTTCCGTGGTGGTGGAGGACATCTTTATTACCTCCGGCCACTTGGAGTGTGCATCAACCGCAATTAAGAACATTGAGTCCATAAATGGACCAGCAAAGTCGATGTGTACCCTTTGCCATGGAGATGAGGGCCACTCCCATGGATGTAGAGGGGCTTGTGGTGGGGCGTTTTGGACTTTCTGGCATCCTAGGCAGCTCTTGGTCATTTCTTCGATGTCTCCATCGATACCTGGCCACCACACAAACGCTCTGGCTAAGCTCTTCATTTTCACTCCACCCAGATGCCCCTCGTGAAGCTCCTTTAGCACTTTATCCTGGAGTTTGGGTGGAATCACCACTCTGGATCCACACATCAAGGTTCCTCGGCACACTGACAGCTGTTCTCTTCTTTGCGAGAATGCTGGCAACAGTGGTTCGCCATGTGCTGGCCATCCCTTCACCGTTAAATCGTAGACTTCTGAGAGAGTTGGGTCATTTCTCGTTTCCTTTTCAATGGCAGAATTTGTTACTGGCAGACATTCCACTATGGTTGAGTGGAACATCTCCACTGGGTCTACTGAAGGTGCCTCTTCTACCGTTGGCAACGGTAGGCGCGATAAACCGTCAGCATTCCCAAGCTGTTTTGATCCTTTGTATTCTGTGTCATATTGGTGTGCCCCTAGGAAAAGGGACCACCTCTGTAGCCTTTGCGCTGTCATAATGGGAACACCCTTTTTAGGGTTGAATATGGAGACGAGGGGTTGATGGTCAGTCAACAAGGTCAATTTTTGTCCGTGTAGGTAATGGTTGAATTTCTTCACTCCCCATACCAGGCTGAGTGCTTCCCTGTCGATCTGGGCATAGTTACGCTCAGCTGAGTTCAATGAGCGTGACGCAAAAGCTATCGGCCGCTCCGAGCCATCAGGGAATCTATGCGATAATACCGCTCCTACGCCGTAAGGGGATGCATCGCACACCAGTCTGATTGGCAGTGATGGGTTGTAATGAGCCAAAACTTCCTTGGACGTGATCAAGCCTTTGCATTTATGGAAGGCACATTTACAGTCTTCGCTCCATTTCCAAATTACTCCCGTTTGTAGCAGTTCGTTAAGAGGGTGCAGAAGAGTTGACAAGTTCGGTAAAAATTTATGATAGTAATTTATCAATCCCAGGAACGACCTTAATTGTGAGACATTTTCAGCTGCTGGTGCTTTTATGACCGCTTCAATTTTCTCAGGGGACTTATGCAACCCTTCTTCATTAATTATGTGGCCACAATATGATATTTGTTTCTGGAAAAATTCGCACTTGGGGCGGTTTGCTCGTAGGCCCCGTTCTCTCAGCCTAGTGAGCACCTTCTCCAAATTGGCAAGGTGTTCGTTGTCGTTTTCTCCTGTTACAAGGATGTCGTCTAGGTAGCATTGAGTCCCAGGAATCCCTTGCAGGACTTGTTCCATAGCTCTTTGCCAGATAGCTGGAGCTGATGCTATTCCGAAAACCAGTCGATTGTACTGGTACAGGCCTTTGTGTGTGTTTATTGTGAGATACTTTTTAGAGGCCTCCTCAACCTCCATCTGTAGATATGCCTGTGCCAAGTCAATTTTTGTGAAACGTTTCCCTCCAGATAGTGAGGCGAAAATATCTTCTATCCTCGGAAGAGGATACTGTACCGTGTGAAGGACTGGGTTTACAGTCACCTTGAAGTCCCCACAGATGCGAATTTTTCTCTGTTCTTCAGATTTATCATTATTTAACGTTTTCTTCATGACCGGGATGATGGGTGTTGCCCACTCGCTCCAATCTATCTTGGATAACACGCCTGTCTTTTCCAAATTCTCCAGCTCTGCCTCGACTGCTGGACGAATTGCGTATGGCACCGGCCTTGCCTTAAAAAACTTGGAAATTGCCGCATCTTCCACCTTTATTGAGGCAGTGACGCCTTTCAAGGTTCCTAGTTCCTGTTGGAACACTTCTTTGGCATTGGCCAAGATGTCTTTTAATCGTTCAGGTATGATGTCATCATCATTTTTTTTCTTACTGGTCACCGTCAGTGCCTGAATGGAGTGCCAGTCCAAACGTATCTTCCTGATCCATTCACGTCCCAACAGCGGTGGACCACCATCTTGCAGAACGTATAAATACAACTTCTGTATTTCCTTGCCGTTGTATACAACAGGCACCTTTATTTTCCCTTTGGGGTATACTTTCTGCCCCGTATATGTTTTCAAGATAATGGATGTGTCTTTCAAAGGTATATGCGGAAATAGCCGCTCGTAATCCCGTCTACTTATGACGGTCAGAGCTGATCCTGTATCTAGCTCCATTTTAACTGGGGACCCCGCTATCGTGAGGGTAACCCAAATGGTCTGGTAATCTTCTTTGGCAATTACATTATGTAATTTGAGAGAGCTTAATCTCTTGTTTCCGGAGTCGCTATTGCTCTTCTGGTCTTCGGAGCTACTGTCCGTCATCATTTGTTCCTTTCTGTACTTTTCCTTATTGATTTTTTTTCTGTCAGTGGATTTTTTGTTTCCAGATCGGCATACACGTGTAATGTGTCCCATCTTTCCGCATTGCCTGCATGCTTTGTCCTTGAACCAGCAGTCCCTCTGGTCATGGGTGGATCTGCCGCAGCGATAACATCTCTCGAAACCCCGTGTCATTTCATGGGTGCCGAAGTCCTGTGGCTTTTGCTGTATCTCTGCAGCTACTCTTGCTGCTGCTTCGTATGATACAGCTACACTGACAGCCTTGTCCAGTGTCAAATCTTTCTCAGAAAGTAACCTTTTTTGTGTTCCTTCACTTAGGAGACCGCAGATGAATTTGTCTCGTAGAGAATCTGCCAGTCCTGTCCCAAATTGGCAGTGTAGGGTATCAACAATCTCCTTAAAATTCTTGTCCATCGGTTTGGCTGGAATGATTAAGTTTTGTAACAGCCTGTATGTCCTTGCGCCCATTAGATTTAGAAGTACCGATGCCTTTTTATCATCCTTTATTTCATTCGCTGTGCAATATACTTCCACTCTTTCCACATATGTGGCCCAATCCTCTACATCACTATCGAAAGTAGTAATGTTGCCAGTCTTAGGCATCCTAAAAAAAAAAATGGCGCCTCCCGCGCTTTCCTTTCTTCCTTGCTGAAAAAAAAAGGCGCCTCCCGCGCTTTCCCGCCGCTGTTGCTGCTGACAACGCTGTTCTCCGCGGTTTTTCTTTATACAAATATTTTTAATAGTCGGAGACTTGTTCCCGCCGGACTCTCTGGGACTTTCCCCGCCCTCTGCGTGGTCCGAACGCCGACCTGCTTTGCAGAGCTGGCCGTCTCCCGAGTGCTCCACCCTTCGTATTTGTTTGCCTGCGCCTTCACTGCTTGGCCCCTCTGTAGAGCCAGCCGATCGAGCCCCAGCCCGCCGCCCAGGAAGGATTATTGCAGTACCTGCCACCAGCCTGGCTAGCTGGTGAAACCACAGTTTTTTTTCTTTTTTTTTTCTTCTTTCGTCTGAGGAATCGATCTCCTTGAGGTGCTGCCGAATTGCAGGTAAGTCCATTTCCAATTCGTCACCACTGTTGTATCCGTGTGTTAATGAAGACACGGAATGCAGGAGTTGGTTTACAGGTGTTTACTGGACAAAGTCTGGAGGTGAACTAACAGATACAAGACAATATACAGGCTTGTATAGCCCGAGTGGCCATTACCGGCATTACAGTACACAGGGGGCTCTTAAAGGCACATACACCACAAACCTGTCGTTGTTAGCGGCAGGCGGTAAGGCAGGGGGCGCCACTCAATATCCGGTCCAGGGCGCTACCGGGGCGTTACGCACTCGACTGACGTCGTGATCTGCCAGCGCAGGAGATCATGGCGGTAGTGTTTAGCACCGCCGCAAAATGTCTAGCTAATTTTGCAAGCGGCGCAAACATCGCCGCGCCCGGGCGCTAGTTGCTTTGTGCCCTATTAGCACCCTCTTAAGGTGCTAACGGGAGGCGCAAACAACTGAATTTTTCCCCCATAGAGTTATACAGCACAGAAAGAGGCCCTTCGGCCCATCGTGTCTGTGCTGGCCATCAAGCCCTGTCTATTCTAATCCCATTTTCCAGCACATGGTCCGTAGCCTTGTATGCTATGGCATTTCAAGTGCTCATCTAAATGCTTCTTGAATGTTGTGAGGGTTCCTGCCTCTACCACCCTTTCAGGCAGTGAGTTCCAGATTCCAACCACCCTCTGGGTGAAAAAGTTTTTCCTCAAATCCCCTCTAAACCTCCTGCCCCTTATCTTGAAACTATGCCCCTGGGTATTGACCCCACTACTAAGGGGAAAAGTTCCTTTCTATCTATCCTATCTATGCCCCTCATAATTTTGTACACCTCAATCAGGTCCCCCTCAGCCTTCTCTGCTCTAAGGAAAACAACCCCAGCCTGTCCAATCTTTCTTCATAGCTGAAGCACTCCAGCCCAGGTAACATCCTGGTGAATCTCCTCTGCACCCTCTCCAATGCAATCACATCCTTCCTATAGTGTGGTGACCAGAACTGCACACAGTATTCCAGCTGTGGCCTAACTAGCTTTATGTACAGCTCCATCATAAACTCCCTGTTCTTATATTCTATGCCTCTGCTAATGAAGTCAAGTATCCCATATGTCTTTTAAACCACCTTATCTACCTGTCCTGCTGCCTTCAGGGATCTATGTACATGCACACCAAGGTCCCTCTGATCTTCTGTCCTTCCTAGGGTCCTACCATTCATTGTGTATTCCCTTGCCTTGTTAGTCCTCCCAAAATGCATCACCTCACACTTTTCAGGGTTAAATTCCATTTGCCACTGTTCTGCCCATCTAACCATCCCGACTATATCGTCCTGTAGCCTGAGGCTTCCCTCCTCGCTAGTTACCACTCCACCAATTTTCGTGTCATCTGCGAACTTACTGATCATACCTCCTACATTCATATCCAAATAATTAATATACACTACAAACAGCAAAGGACCCAGCACCGATCCTTGCGGTACACCACTGGACACATTATCTTGCAGAACCCCTGGAAAGTCTCTATGGACCCCAGTTTGAGAACCACCGCGCTTTCATACACCTTGTGGCAGTATGGCTCTCATTGTAGGCCCACTGTGCATGTATGCATGGGTTCTGGACCGGAGTCATGAGCCATGTCATGAGTGAATAATGCTTGTCGTCCAGTAGCCAGCCTTTGACTTGCCGTGGTGGGCCAAATACAGGTGGCACAGAGGACTGGCACAGAATGAAGGAATCATGACTACTGCCAGGATAACAGGCATTCACCTGCATGATGCGTTGCCTGTGGTCGGAAACCAGCTGCACATGGAAAGAGTGGAATCCCTTTTGGTTCATGAAAATCACTGAGTTCAGATAAGGCGCGCACAAGGCAATGTGTATGCAGTCAATGGCACCATAGGCAATGGGGAAGCCTGTAATCCATGCAAACCCTTGTGCTCGCTCCGCCTGCTTGTCTCTGGCAAGAGGGAATGAGATGAAGCTGTCTCTCTTTGTATCGCGAGCCTCAGCAACAGTATAATGCAAACTGTGAGATGTTGCTTATATCTCCAGCACCAGCCTGGAAGGAGCCAAATGCATTAAAGTTAAGAGCCATGGTCACCTTGACAGCCACAGGCAATGCTGTCCTTGCCCTACGTTGGGGTTGCAGTTGTGGCTGCAGCAGTTGGCAGATTTCAGTGATAACCTCCTTAGTGAAGCACAGATGTCTCAAGCATTGGTCCTCACTGAAGTTGAGGTAAGACAATTGCTCCCTAAAGACACTCGACGGATATGGCCTCCTGCTGATAGCCCTTCTCCCCTCTTCCTCCTCCCTCTTCTAGCAGCTTGTCCTGCTCTGCGTGGCCTTTCTTCATTCTCCCAGTCATGCTCAATTCCAAGTGGAAGGCCTACCAAGCCACCCATGTCTGGAAGAAACTTGTTTCAGGGCAAGCTTTTAAGTGAACAAAAAAGTACTTCAGTACCAGCCAGACCACTCCCTGTATACTATTGAAGCTTTAGGCAAGTATAAGAAAGCTCCAGAAACACCTGTTATTGCACCAGCAGCTAATGGGGTGCAAAGTAACTAGCGCCCGGGTGCGGCGATGTTTGCGCCGCCCACGAAATTGAACAGAATTTTTGCGGCAGCGCAAAACTCTACCACCCTGAAATCCTGCGCCCGCAGATCGTGACGTCAGTCGAGCGTGTAACGCCCCGGACCGGATATTGAGTGGCGCCCCCCTCCTTTCTGCCTACTGCAAGCAACGACAGGGAGACTGGAATGTTTTCCAGTCGGTGAGGGACTCGGGGGGGCACTATTTAAAGGTGGCCTCTTCCTGCCTTTTTTTGTGGGAGACATTTTTGCACCACTCATTCTGACAGAGAGAGAGAGATTCTGAGAGAGAAAGAGGGAGAGACTTCTGCATAGAGTCAACGCTGTGTGAAGTAGTTTTGGCTACTGAGCATCACTTGGCAGGTTCTTTTGGATTTGACCTGCATTACTTTGATTGTCAAGAGACTTGGGGGCTGCACTGATTTGGGGCGTCGTCCTGCACCTGCAGAATCGGAGGCATCAGAGACGCAGAGAGAGAGTGGCAATCATGGCCAGACTGAGGAGGGCCAACAGGCCTTTGCACAGGAGACCTTACCCTCCCAGGGTATTCCAGGAACAATTCTCCTACATTCATTTCTTTGAGGAGCAATGTTTGCGCAGGCTGCGCTTCAGCAAGGAGGTGGTCACTGAGCTCTGCCATCTGCTGCAGCCAGATCTGCAGCCTCAACTGAGGACCAGGATGTCTCTGTCGGTGGCAGTGAAAGTAACAATGGCTCTGAATTTTTATGCCACCGGCTCCTTTCAAGCAGCCACTGGGGTCATCCCAGTTCGCGGTCCATTGCTGTATCCGGCAGATCACAAATGCCCTCTCTAAAAGGAGACACCAGTATATCTCTTTCCCGATGAACCGGGCCAAACAGCATGAACGCGCATTGGGCTTTGCGAGGATAGCGGGTTTCCCCAGGTGCAGGGCGCCATTGACTGCACGCATGTGGCATTGCGGGCACCGCATGAGAATGCAGAGGTTTTCCAAAACCACAAAGGGTTCCACTCCTTAAGTGTCCAGTTGGCCTATGACCACAGGCAGCTGATACTCGCTGTCAATGCCCGCTATCCTAGCAGCAGCCACGATGCTTTCATCCTGCGCCAGAATGCTGCGCCAGAACTTTTCCAGGCGCCGCTTCAGCCAAGCGGTTGGCTCCTCGGAGACAAGGGTTATCCACTCTGCACCTGGCTGGTGACACCGCTCCGTAACCCCAACACCCCTGCTGAGCTGCGGTACAATGAGAGTCATATCGCCACCAGGAACATCGTTGAGCAGACGATCGGCATGCTCAAGCAACGGTTCCACTGTCTGGACCACTCAGGAGGAGCCCTGCAGTACTCATCTGAGCGAGTCTCCCTCTTCATAGTTGTGTGTTGTATTCTTCATAACCTGGCAATCCTCAGGACCCAGCCAATGCCACCAGGCCTTGGTGCATCACTGGAGGAGGAGGAGGAGGAAGAGCAGGAGAAAGAGGAGGAGGATGATCAGCAGCAGCACCAAGGCGGGAGGGAGGCCCACAATGTTGAAACTGCAAGGGCCGTCCGTCAAAGACTGATAACAAGCCACTTCTAGGCTCCTACTCAGGAAATGGCTTCTGGCATGGAGAACAACATGATGGAAAGCAACCCGCAACCCCTATAGCCAGCCAAGGCAGCAATGATTCCAAAGGCCAAACATATACATTTTCAATACAAAAACTTTTTTATTTTACAAACTCTGTGTGTGTCATTTCTTCATGACAAACTAATAGAAACAAACACTAATTAAAAAATCATTAATTAACATAACTGGTTCTCGCAACCTGGAGATAATGGCCAAAACACTAAACAAAAGTTATTACACGAACCTCGGCCTTCAATAAAAACATTCCCAACATTTCATCAGACCTCCTACTTTTTACCCTTCGAGGGTGATCTCCTTCCCTTGCGCACATCCCCCCTTCCCACCCTACTGCTCCTCCGTAATAGGACCCCAGTGGCTGCAGCAAGGCTGGTGGAAGGCTGCTGAATGTCAGATCCTGAGACTACAGATGCCCTTGAAGGATGGCCTTGACCAGCTCTGGGCCTGGAGGGCCTGGCTGCAGACTGCACCAACACTGCATGGGCGGCAGCAGTCTGAGCTACAGGCGGTGGCAAGTGCAATGGGGAAGTAACAGTGGTGGGAGCAGGAATGCTGTCCTCTTGAGAGAGGACAGCACCTCCCTGCTCGACTGACACACTGGCACTCCCACAGGGCAGCACCTCAGCATCCGGAGCAATCTGCTGGAGCACAGATCGCTGGCCTGCTGCGGTGCCGTGAGAGCCCCGGGGAAATGTGTCTGAACCAGCGACGATTGCAGCAGGCAGTGCTTGCGTTACATCAATCTAAGACTACATGAGAGCAATCTGAGACTGGATGACAGCAGCCAGTGACTGAATTGCAGCACTAAACAGTTGTGGGGTGTCGGTCTGTGCTGCAGCATAGTGCTCCACACTCCTTGCCAGTGTATCAATGCATCCGGGCACTCTTCTCACTGCAGCCATGAGCTGAGTGTGCATGTCCACCGCCTGGGTGTTCATTTCAGTGATGAGCCGCTCCTCCTCTGCGAACAGTACAGCAGGACTCACTGGCATACTCTCCCTCTGGGGAAAAGGCCCCGAGCTTCAGTACTCCCATTGCGTTGCTGCAGCCCGCTGGGTCCTGGAGCTTCACCCTCATCAGACCCTTCCCCCCTGCTCCCCTCCAGGGAAGACGTGGTCCCAGTGTGGGCATGGGCTTCCTTGGGAGAGGGTGGCACTGATGCTCCAGCTTCCTCTTCCTCCTCGCCTGTGGCTTCACTCCCACTGGCAGCTTGAGGGCCCGTCTCCTCAGCTGGTGAATCACCATCTGAAAGCAGGTAGGTACAAGAGTGGCTTTAGCGCGAGGGTAGGGGGACAGTAAGGGAGGAAGGAGTGGAGCGATTTAGTAAGTTGGATTGAAAGTGTAAAAGGCTGGTGTTGTGAGAGACAAGTGGAATGAGAGAGGAGAAAAAGCTGATGGCCTTACCATTGCTGTCCAGAACGGGGTCGACCATTCCAGGGGCGACGGGACCGATCACCTGGCTTGCTACAATCCTGTGGACGCACGCCTCAAGATCGCTGAGGGGTTGCAGCTGAGGCGGCCCTCCACCCGTCCGTTGCTGCTGTCTCCTATTATGAGAGAGCTTGGCCTGCAAGAAAAAGGACAGCGTCTGAGTAAATATACAGCCATGGTCTTGCCTGATGTGCCTCCCATAGTAGAATAGCCCTTACTGTATGCAGCCATGGTCTTGCCTAATGTGCCTCCCATAGTTGAATAGCCCTTACTGTATGCAGTCATGGTCTTGCCTGTAACTGCAGGGTTCTCAAAATTCATGCACTCCCCAAATTATGGATCAAGAGACCCTGTTTTGGACAAGTTATTAAAACCAGGGTACCCAAAATGGCTTCTGTAACCTCGTGACCAAAACCGACAGGATTTTAAAACAGGGCTCTGCAGACAGGCAGGTCCAGAGACGAATCTTAAAATGCAGGAATCTGTGAAAAGGACTCTCTGGAGCCAGACAGCCAAAGTAAACACAGAATACGCATTCATTCAATTTGAAATAGATCAAGCCAGAATGGGCCTAGAATCGAGGCCATTAGGTTTCTGCATGTTTAATTGACAACAGCTCACAGTAGCCATCAAGTCAGGATGGGGACAATTAGGCTTCATCCATGACAAACAACTAGGACATCGGGGCCATTAGACCCAGAGACAACCACTCCACAAGTCGTTAAAATAAATGGCTGTAATCATTTAAACAAGCCCGCCAAAAGTAAGACAAAAGGACTGACCTGATTTGGCACGCAGATAAGGAGTTGAAGAATGGGTATAATTGTAGGCCCATCACTGGCAATCGCTCTCTTGACTCTTGACTCTTATCGCTTGCCTGTGGCCTTGGCCTGCTGCCTCTTGTACTCGCACCCTGGCCTCGTGGCGGGTTCTCTTCTCGCACCCCACGCCGCTCAAAAACCAAGGACGCCCATTACACTGGTGCCAAACGTGGGAGGAGAACGAGACCCGAGTTCAAAACCACACAGGCCACAAACGGGCAGACGAGAGGAGACGAGACGAAGAAGAAGGTAAACCGGTAAAGGCAGAGCAGTGTAGCGGAAAGACGCATTTGGGGACCAATGCCCAGTTAGAAGCTGGTGTTTGGTGAATAAGCTGACGTATAGTGTAACCCCAATTTAAGAATATGCTGCCATTCGAAGGATGGGTAGAAGAATCGAGACATACAGCCTAGTTATAAGCTAGTGTTTGTCACATGGACAATAATAGCCCGGTTAAAGAATAAACTGGCATTCGAAGCATGGCTAGCAAAATCATTTAAGTGGTTAAGACCGCCAATCGACCCCCGACCGTAACATTACTGCCGACGACCGCCCGAGGGAGAAGAAGAAGAAAACCCAGCGCGACGAGACGACGACGGTAGCTGAGGAAAAGGAGGGTGCTTCGCATCAACAACTTCAGCGCCGCGCCCTGAGACCACATGGCGACTGGATACCCCAAAGGACAGCAAGAACGGACCCCTAAACTCACAACCATTAAAGCAACAGGTTTTGGATTGGTGAGCATGAATTCCTGGCCCCTCATAGCTTAATCTAGTTAGGTATAGGGGGTGGGATAAGGATAAGGGGATTGGTTAATGTCGTTGTTTTTCCCTCGATGTGCCATGTGTTCCCCATTCCCATAAACGTGTAATTGTTTATGCCTGTATTTCATACCAGTAATTTTCATAAGATTGTTGTATTCTGCTTTTAATAACATTTTGGTTTTCTTACACCAAACCACTTGTCTACTCGATTTTCTGTATCGCCGCCTGTACCTAAGTCCGGTGTCTAGAACCCAGGGGTGTGGGAGCGATTTGAACTGCTCAGAGGACAGTCAGAGGTGAAGCTGACTGGGCGCATGCCACCCCCTACAGAAATGGCGACCGCGGCAGGACTCTGGCAACAGGGGTGTGATACAGTAGACAATGGTTCGGATGAGCAAACCATGATGGAGGAAAGGATTTCTGATTATGTGTTTAGTAAGGTGAATATCACAAAGAAATGGATCACCAATCTGTTAAGGGCTGGGCGTTAATAGATGCAGCATCTAAGTGGACAGAGGGGAGGGAACACAAGAAGACCTTAGAGAAGGCAGTTTGGCTGATGTGTTTCAAAAAGCAGGTCTAGCTTTTGGATAGGCTCGTTGCAGCACAGGCAGCCGAGTTAAAGGAGTCAGCTCTGGAGATCCAGGACAAGGCTCTAGCAGGGGAAAAGTTACTGGTAGCATTGCAGGCCCTGAATCAGGAAAGGATGCATTTAATGGGAGAACATAAGGGCAAGTTGGAATACCTACAGTGCCAAGTCACCGAAGCCAAGGGTAATGAGTTGAGGTTGCGGGAAAAGAACGCCCACCTGGCAAGGCAAGTTAGGGAACAGGAGCAGAAAGTAAAAGAGGTAAAGGCAGCTTACAAGTTAGCGAGCGAACAGGAGTGTGAAGATACAGATCATGGCCCCTGCAAGGAGCAGATAGAAAATCTGAGCCTGCTGGCCCTGAGGAAGGCAAAAGGCATGGTGTGCCTCATAAGCCCGAAGGCAGGTCAGGCGGATTTTATGGGGAACGAGGGGAGGACAGTTCAAACATCACTGGCAGTGCCCAGGGATGACCCGGTTGAGGAACAGGAGGTCTCACGACCACCACCCATAGCGCCAAGTTTCAGCGAGGTCTGGCAGCAAGGGGGGGTGGAGCCAAAGGTGGGAGCGTAGGTGGAGCAAACCCTGCCAGAGAGGCCGGAGCCAGGACCGATGTGCCCAGCCCGGCATCGGAGGTTCAGCCCACCCGTCAATGGCGACGATGAGGGCCCCCTCCAAAAGCAGTTTGTATTACCCTATAGCACCCAACAGCTCTCCGAAAAAGGGGACCCCTCGATCCACTTCAGGGAAGTAGAGCAGGCAGCCAGCATCAACGACTGCGATGGCGCTGAGCAGGCCAAAATGCTGCTATTCTCCCTGGAGAGTAGGCTCCTCCAATCCCACTCTGACGAGTGTAAGAAGGGGCTGTGCATGTATGAGGAGCTCAGGGATGACGTTCTGGAGGCCATGGGGATGAATGAGGGAAGTCCTTTCTCCCGTGTGGAGAAGACGGTCCAGCTCACAGGGGAAACCTCGCAGGCTTTCGCGGAGAGGTTATGGCCGGTGGACCGGAGTGCCTGTCCGGGGACACCTAACCGGGCATTCCTGAACGGGGTTCCACTGGCCCATTGGCTCCGTTGCCTGGTGGCAAACAGCTTGCCATAGGTCCGGGCCAAGGCGGAAGTCTGGTTCGACTCCAAGAGTCCCCAGACCACCGAACTTATGGTGATCAGACAGTTGACCCTAGCCTATAAGAACGGTAGGGGAACCAATGCACACCCATCTAAGGGGAAGGTGCATGAGGTAAAACCCGGACAGTGTAGGAAAGAGTGGCATCAGAAAGGGAATAACCCCCCCAACACAAAGATGAATTGTTACGGGTGTGGGATGTGTAGGATCCGCAAAATTAATATTGTCAGATAAGGGTCCTTTGGCAGAAGAGGCCTTTACTTTTAAAGACTGTTTTAAAAGTAGCTCAGAAAAGGGACACATAAAATGGCCGCCAGACCCCGTGACTAGCTTTCTGGACACTTTAAAATGTTTCCTGCAGTCCCCAGACAATCTTTGTGGAGTCAGCCCACATTAAGTTCTGGAAGGCCGTTTCGGAGAAAACGAAACCAGACACAACCACATACATATGGATTGGATGCAGATCCAGTCAGATCGGCCTGTAGATAAAGGCCATCTAAATGTTTACCCAGATAAAGGGAAACAGTTTTATATTCATAAGGGGAGCATCAAAGACCCACTAAAGACATCAAGAAGACATTCAAAACAATACAAGGTCATTCCAGACCAGAGATGGCCATCACCGGCCATCCCGAAAGCAGTTTAAATATAATAACTACCCCGTTGTGATACAAGCCCGCCAAAAGTTAAACAAAGACTAACCTTGATTTGGCGGGAGATAAAGGCTTCTCTTGAGAAGTATATTTCGAGTCCCGGGGTAGCCATCGGGAGCGATCAGCCAGACGCGCTTTTGAGCTTGTCCTTTTGAGAGCCGTGGAGGAACGTCGATCCAGAGACCAAGAAGGTGATTCGAGTCTGTGTCCCACCCCAGGGTAACCATCAGGAGATCATCGGCAAACCCCGGGCCGTTGACGAGACAAAGGACAGCAGCCCTACAGAAGAAATCTAGCTGAAAATGGTAATCAGCTAGACTCCGCAAAGAGACCTCTTCAACCATGGTCAAACAGGTGGTCGCCGTCCCCGCCGACGTCCAGGCCTGCCAGTGTCCAGCCTGTCCGTAACCCTCACCTCGAGGAAGAAGAGAGAGTGTCGCAGCCCGCAGCGCTGACCATGTGGAGACAGGACGCCTGAAAGGATCAAAACGCAGACCTGTTTCAAAACTCTATACTTCCCAACTGGATTGGTGAGCATGTTTCTGGCCCCTCACAATCTGATCTAGCTAGGCTTAGGGGGTGGGCATTTAAGGGGTAATGAGTTGTTGTCCCTCGATGTTCCATGTGTTTCCCCATTTCATGATGACTTTTGTAAAGTATAATATGCCTGTATCTATCTCAGTTAGTAATGTATTATGAATTTGTTTTTCCCTCCCATGTACCTTTTATTGACTTGCATTTGATTTGTTTTACTCTATGCAATAAAATTTCATTTTGTTTCCATTAAACCTGGTCTATAGAGTTTTCTCTACATTGTAGTTCCTGCATCCAAGTCCAGTGTCTAGAACCTAAGGGGCGAGTGGGTCGAACCACTCAAGGTTTTACTGTGCAAGAGAGAGAGGCCTCTAGAGAGAGAAACCTCTGCGATCGAAAACCCCTTACAGATGGACGGTCACTGGCGGAAGGAGTGCAAAAACCCTTGGAAAGATAACAAGGGGAAGAATTCCACAGCCCCAGCCCAAAAGGCGGAGGCAGGAATCCCTCCTGCCGCGGTCGAGTCATTTTTGGACACCATGAGGTCCTTATTGACTGGCCACGGGAGAGTAGCAGCCGCTACCAGTGCTCTGACCAGTGCAGCCTGTGTATCTGTGTTCCCTTTGGTATGATGAATGGAAAAGACCACTCGTGGAGGTGGAGGTAGAAAAGGTGAAGGGGACCTATCTGTTGGACACGGGGGGCATCATGCACCATGGTCCACTCAGCTAACCCCACCACCTCACCTCTATCTAACGGGGTCCCATACAATCTGTCGGGATTCACAGGCAAAGAACAGGCTGGCTCGTTTTCCATCCCGCTCGCCATTCGTTTAGGACCGCTCCGCTCTAAGTCGACCTGTGTCCTGATGAAATGGGAAGTGGAGGGTGGAAGAGAGGTCCTGGGAGCTGACTTTATTGTAGGCCACGGGATCCTGGTCGATTTAAGAATTCATTGCCTATGGGGAGCAAGTACAGGAAAGGACGGCGAGGTAGTCATAATCCCAGGAAAAGAAGGGAAGGGGACCCTATGCACCATGAAGCCCAAAGAGGGTTATAACCTCGAGCTCATGGTCAGTAACACCACAAAAGAGTTCCAGGCATTTGTGCAGGCCCACCTAGCCACATTTGCCACACACAAACATGACTGCGGGAGGGTCAACGGGTTTGAGGTCAGCGTAGACGGGGACCCCATGGCCCGACCACAGAAACAGTATAACTTCCCCAGGGAAGTGGAGCCAGACATGGAAGCAGCCATGTCCTCCTTAGTATAACAGGGAGTTCTGAGGCCGATAGCCACCCATGTAAACTCTCCATTGTGGCCAGTTAGAAAGCCGGACAATTCCTGGAGGGCCACGGCGAACTATCGGGTGTTCCACAGTAACATCCCAGCCTGTGCACCCACGGTAGCAGCAGTTGCCGACCTGATAGGAAGTATCCCAGCATCCGCGACTACTTTCACAGTGCTGGATATTTCCAATGGGTTATGGTCCATCCCTTTAAGGAGGGAGGATCAGTACAAGTTTGCCTTTACGTTTAAAGGGCAACAGTACACGTGGAACTGTTTGCCTCAGTGCTTCCACAACAGCCCCAGCATTTTCCATCAGTGCATGGCAAACAATTTAAAGGATTTCAGCCAGCCCAAGCAGTTGGTACAATATGTGGATGACCTGCTCCTATTCACTGACACGAGGGAGGAGCATGGCCCACTACTGGCTGAACTGATGGAGCTGCTCGGGCAAAAGGGTTTTAAAGTAAACCCCAAGAAAGCGCAGATCGGCCAGCAGGAGGTGAAATTCCTAGGCCTGACCGTACGCACTGCAGAAAGGGCCATAGATAAGGCTAAGGGAGAAGAGTTACCAGTCCACAACACAGTCACGGGTGTGAGGTCATTTCTAGGGCTAACTGGGTACTGCAGAGACTTCATTGAAGACTATGCAGCCACAGCAGCCCCTCTGCTCCGACTCCCACACAAGGGAGTGGAGTGGGTTTGGGATGAGGGTTGCCAGGCAGCATTCGTCAGGCTCAAGAAGGACTTGCAGACCGCACCAGCTCTAGGGGCCATAGATGGGGGGAAAGAGTTTTTCCTGGAGGTAGCAGCCAGTGGGGACAGCCTGAGTGCTGTGCTACTGCAAGAGTGGCATGGCCGGCTGAGGCCGGTGGTCTACTCCTCCAGGATACTCACGGATGTGGAGAGGAGCTACTCCAACTGTGAGAGGCACCTTTTGGCCACACATTGGGCTGTGAAAAGATCGCTGATCTTCACAGGCACCTCTCCCATCACCTCCCTCACCCATCACACACCCACCCAGATGCTCCTGGATGGGAGGATCAAGGATGGAACGGTGAGCAGTGCCCACATTGCTCGCTGGACCCTGTTCCTCTCACAGATGAACCTCAAGATGAAGGGTCTCTGCGAGCCAAAGCTCGCAGCCAACCTGGTATATCCTGGAACAGCCCACCTGTGTTCCATAGAAGGGGTTTGGGAAGTGGACATAGGTTACGGGCCGGGATACACCCCACAGGCCGCGAGATCTATGTGGACGGCTCTAGCATGGTATCTGCTGGCGAGCGACTCACAGGGTGTGGAGTTTATGACCCAGCGGCAAACATTGCCCTGGCAATTAAGCTCCCCAGCACCATGAGCGCCCAGCAGGCTGAACTGTCCGCGGTAGTGTACGTCGTTACACACCCTGAAATCTTCCCAACCCCATACACGATTTGCTCGGACAGCAAGTTTACGTGCAATTCATGTACGGAGTACCTGGCCATCTGGTCCCGCCGCGGATACACCTCCGCCGATGGGAGACCCCTCACAGTAAAACCCCTGCTAGAAAAGATCCTCGCAGCAGTGGGGAAGGAAGGGGAGGTTTTCATCCACAAGGTGAATGCCCATTCCTCCACAGAACCCCGCAGCCAAGGCAACCAGCAGGCTGACATGCTTGCCAAGGAGGGTGCCCGCACAGGCACTTTCTGGGACCCGTATGGGTCTAGACCCATGGCAGCAGTCAGAGGTAGGGACGGGACACAAGGGAGTGCAGGGGTAGCTTTAGTCCCAGACCTTAAGACGGTCCAAGCCCAAGACCCCGTCCTCAAGGCAGTCCTCAGTACAGTGACTGAGGGATAAAGGGTAGAGGGTCCGTACAGCACAGTAACCCTCTCCGCCAAAGAGGGTATGCTGTTCCGGGGGAAACAATGGGTTGTGCTGCAGCAACACCGGAAGGAATTCCTTCAACTGGCCCATGAGGGTCCAGGAGTGGGACATCCCGGGCCTGAGACCACCTGGCAACGGGTGGAACGGGCGGGATGGTGGCCAGGACTCAGGGAAGATGTCCGCGAGTTCTGCGCTGGCTGTCTTGTGTGCGCTGCTAATACCCCTGACCCCCACAAAAGGAAGGCACCTATGGGACACATCAGGAGGGTAGAGGGACCATGGCAGTCGATACAGGTCGACTACATCGGGCCCCTGCCCACCGCCCAGGGAGGCTATAAGTACTGCCTAGGCCTGGTAGATGTGTTCACGAAATGGGTAGAGGCCTTCCCCTGCAGAACAGCCACAGCTCTGGGTACTGCCAGGATCCTGGTCCGGGAAGTGTTCTCGCGGTGGGGGCTACCACAGTATGTGGAGTCCGACCAAGGGAGTCACTTCACCGGACAGGTGATGCAGAATACCCTTATGCTGCTAGGCATCGAGGGGAAGTGGCACGTGGTCCACAACCCACAGTCATCAGGGATTATGGAAAGAATGAATAGGACCCTAAAAAAAAGGTTGAGGAAGGAGACGGTGGACTCGCCCCGTAAATGGGCCGAGGTCCTACCGTTGGTTCTGATGGGGATCCGGGCCAGCCAGTCAAAAAGCATGGGGTACTCACCGTACGAGCTGGTGACTGGCAGGGTTATGTGGACCCCCACCCATGTACTAGCCCCGGTGCTCACAGAAGGTCAGCTCAGAGAGGTAAGCCGGGGACAGGTTCGCCCGAACCCTCTTTGAACACCTTAAGCAGGTCCACGAGCAGCCGGCTGGGAACATGGGAAACCAGCATCGGAGTAACCGATTGCCGTTAGAACCCCGAAAACACCACGAGTGGGAGGTAGGAGATCAGGTCATGGTGAGAAATGATGCCCGAGTAGGGAGTCTGGAAGAATTATACATGGGGCCCTACAGCATTGTAGACAAGGCAAGTCCCATGGTATACGCCGTTAAGATGCCTCGGCGCACCAAATGGTTCCATATTAATCAGTGTAAACTGTTTACGCCCGAGAAGAGAAAACAGCCAGTTGGGGCAGGGTCTGAGGATGGAAATCTTCAGCCTGCAGCGGGAGCGAGTTCACAGACTGCACAGGCAGGCGCTGTGGCTTGCTTAAGGGGAGGAGCCATCCCGCCCACCGATTGGGACACTCCCCCACTCTTCTGGGCTCCAGATGAGGAGGGACCCGAGGGCGAAATCCCCGCCCCTACCCAGGTTTAGAGAGGAGGGACCTGAGGTCAAAAACCCCGCCCCAGACCCAGTTTTGGGACCTGGGGGCGGAGACTCTCAGCCTGCAGCAGCAGGCTGCGAAGAGTTACCTGCCCCTAGCCCAGGATCAGGAGAGGTAAAGCCTGAGGAAGAAGATCCCCAGCCAGCGGCAGTGGTGAGCCCACAGGCCGTGCCGGAGGGGGCAGTGGCTCGGGTTAAAGGCCCACCAGCCAAGCAAACCCCACCCGCCAAAGTCCTCAGAATGTCCCCATGGATGCCCCAGCCAAGAATACCATGGTCACCAGCTCCCCATTTTAAAGAGATAGCCTCCCGAGTCAGGGGGAAGTCCAAGGACAGGGGTCCCCAGCCGGCAGCCACAGGCTGCGAGGGACCGACAGTACAGGACAGTGCGGCCACGCCGGAGGGAGCGGTGTGCTGTAGTCCAACCAGAGATTAGCCTGGCCACCCGGAACGGGCGGCGGATGTACATAGTTTTACGTAAGTTTGTATTGTTAAGTTTAGGTGTTTAGCTTAAATTTAAACAAGGTGATGGGTAGTTTTTTTACAGTAGTAGTTGTTTTAAGAATGTTCATATTAAGTCGAGGTCGCGAGACTCGACTATGCTTCACCCAAGCCAGAGAATCTCCTCGGGACCAGGCTATATGCTCTTGTGTCTCTTTGCAGAAAGAGGATTTCAGAATGAAGGGGGGCGTACTCCTACTCGCCCTACTAGGGATGAGCATCGGAAAGCGAGGTGACGTAGAGGACTCTCACATCTACGGGTGCTCGGGAGAAAAGGCTCCAGTGGTGACCGCTGGGAGCAGCGAACAAGGTGTGGAGGGACCCGCCATCTACGCCCACGAGGGAAGATGGCCCGGGTGGTTGGGATCCAACTCCACCCGGTACTCCAGCCAGACTGGGTTCACCTTCGGGGAGGCCTCCCTCCCCTGCCCCAGTGTACAGGTTGTGGCCTCATTGATCGGGGTCACGGAGGGGAAACGCGTGTGCCTGACTTGCAAAGGACAGATTCCCCTGGGAAGGTGGTGGTGGCTCAGGAAGCTGAGCACGGACATGGGGAATCGTACAGCTGACTGGGAACGGATGGGGAACGACACCCACCGAACGGTCACCGGGACCCAAGAAGGGACTAGCGTATGTTGGGATAAGTGGTGGGAGTCGAAACAGGGAATCTATGTCTGTATGTGGGGGTCGAAAAGGACCTGCCCTACAGGCATATCCATCATCTTCTCCGCATCATGGCAGGATAAGGGGAGGGGGGTGGAATGGGATTCCCACCTACACACCTGCATAGTCCCACGTTATCCAGCCCCAGTTAAAGCCACTGAGCTAGTGGCGCGCGCCCAGAAGCACTTGCCCACGACTCAGGCAGCAAGGACACACAGAGAGGGGTGCCCCACCACCACCAAGGGACAAGGGAATGGGCTGGTACTAGTGCCTACGGAACAGGTACTGTACCAGGAGGTACACTACGCGGTAGCCTCTGTGATTTTAAACCTCACCGAGGTACACTTACCGGAGTGGTGTCCCAAAGAGACAGAACAGCTATACTAGGCCCTGTTAAAGGACATGTTCAAGAAGTTTTACGAGTTCGATTTTGCCAATATAGACAAAACCGAACTGTACGCCACACACCGCGAGTACTTTGGTAGTGCAGGGAGACAGAGAAGGGGAGTATGGAATGATGTTTTTACTGCATTTAACATTGGGTCCTCTGTCATCAACAGTCTGGATGACATAGAGCTGCAGACCCAGATAAACGGTTTAAAAACACAATTAAGGAAGATATTAATGGGCGAGAACAAAGTAGTAGGCTCAGAGGTACATGAGGACCAGGCCATGATGGTCCATTTAAAGGAAATCATAGCCGAGCTGGAGAAGCACGCAAAGACTGTAAATGCCCTCATAAGAGAGGACAGAAATGCTTCTGACCAGGCTGTGCAGAACGAGGTGTGCATGCTGTATGGGGCATGGTTGCTGGGCGAGGACCGCAGTAATCAGCAGGATTTAAAATAGGGTTTAGTCCCCTGCTGGATCAGCAACAAGCACCTCGCAGCCCTCCATCTGTTTCAGAATGCAATAAGCCCGTGTCAACTCCGGCTAGATTCCAAAACCTACCCGGTCCCAGTGGATTGTGGGCGGTCCAACCACACCATCATGGGAATAGTAGTGAGAATGCCGGTCATGGGTAGGACAGCCCGACCCGCACCGGTATACAGGGTTGAGAACATTGGAGTCATTCAAGGGGGTGCACACATTCGTTTCACAGCGGTCCCACCTTATGTCATAAAGTGGGAGCATGCTATGACAGGTACTGACCTCTCGGGGTGCCGGAGCCGGGGAGCACACATAATCCTGTGTTCCCAGCACTTGAATGATTATTCAAAACCACAGTGTGTGTTTAAAGCTGTTGGCGCAAAACTTATAAATTGCACCATGGAGACAATGGCAGAAGGCCATGTCCCCCCACAGGTAGCATATATAGGAGGTGGGACATATTGTGTCACCACAGGGGTGCCCCTCTACCAGCATGGACAGCATAGCTGGTGTCCGGTAAGTGACAGCAGTTTCTGCTTTAAACGCGAGGCAGAAGTTCAAGTGGCCCAGGAACGAATTGTCCCCATTCCTGAACCCTCCACTGTTCACCTCACTGTGGTGGAGAATTTTACCAACCTGCAAAAGTACGTAGCGCGTTTCGGCTATGAAATTCCCCCTCTACCAGAACACCTTACCAAGATACTCAAAGCCGTTATAATCTCGCAGAAACATTTCTACATGTTAGAGCAGAAAATGGTAGAGATAGGGGCTAAGATATTGGACATTGTGATCCCACCCTAGTGGGACATTTTCAACAATATAGAGGTCCCTTCGTGGATTAGACTGGCTTCCCACATTCTCATTTGCCAGCTGGGGATAGTGTTGTACCTAGTCTGTACTCAGTGCAAGGGAAAAGGTCAAATACTAGAATTCCGAAACCAGAGGACCTGGAAGGAACATTATGTTACACCTGTTTGAATTTTTTTGTATTTCTGATTAAAGATTGTTTTTTTGTGTTTTGTTGTTTTTAATAAAGATTTTCAAATGTGTTGTTAATAAAGATGTATGTGTACCAAGTGGTGCAGGGGTGTCGGACCCCCTCCATGCTTGGATGTGTGTAAACAACTGTAATTATTCTATGTATACTTATGTACACTACTTTTTCACGGAATGGGAAGTGCATGTGTCATGGGTATCTTAGGTAGGTAATTACAGGGGAAGGTTGACTATGGAGGGTCGGAAATTTAGCTCACCTCATCAGGGTGATACTTAAAGCGAGTTTAATATCAACAGGGGGGGAGTGTAAGCGCAGGGTTCTCAAAATTCCCGCACTCCCCAAATTATGGATCAAGGGACCCTGTTTTGGACAAGTTATTAAAACTAGGGTACCCAAAATGGCTTCTGTAACCTCGTGACCAAAACCAACAGGATTTTAAAACAGGGCTCTGCAGACAGGCAGTCCCGGAGACGAAACTTAAAATGCAGGAATCTGTGAAAAGGACTCTCTGGAGCCAGACAGCCAAAGTAAACACAGAATACGCATTCATTCAACTTGAAATAGATCAAGCCAGAATGGGCCTAGAATCGAGGCCATTAGGTTTCTGCATGTTTAATCGGTAACAGCTCACAGTAGCCATCAAGTCAGGATGGGGACAATTAAGCTTCATCCATGACAAAACAACCAGGACATCGGGGACATTAGACCCGGAGACAACCACTTCACAAGTCATTAAAATAAATGGCTGTAATCATTTAAACGAGCCCGCCAAAAGTTAGACAATGGACTGACCTGATTTGGCGCGCAGATAAGGAGTTGAAGAACGGGTATAATTGTAGGCCCATCAGTGGCAATCGCTCTCTTGACCCTTGACTCTTATCGCTTGCCTGTGGCCTTGGCCTGCTGCCTCTCGTACTCGCGCCCTGGCCTCGTGGCAGGTTCTCTTCTCGCTCCCCGTGCCGCTCAACAAACAAGGACGCGCATTACACCGGGGCCAAACGCGGGAGGAGAACGAGATCCGAGTTCAAAACCACACAGGACACACAGGCCACAAACGGGCAGACGAGACGAGACGAGACAATGAAGAAGGTAAACCGGTATAGGCAGAGAAGGGCAGCGGAAAGACGCATTTGGGGACCAACGCCCAGTTATAAGCTGGTGTTTGGTGAATAAGCTGACGTATAGTGTAACCCCAATTTAAGAATATGCTGGCATTTGTAGGATTCGCAAAAATCCATGAAATACAGTATACGGGTAGGGCCCCTGAAGTGGCCACATTGTGAGAACACAGAATGGAGTTGGCAGTTCTCATGGCCCAGTTCAAAAGGACACACACACAGTACCTAACAGCAGTCTGAGTCATCATCGATTAGAATAATCCAGGACCTTACTGTTTTTGATATTGTAATGTGGTTACAGCAATAAACAAAACTATTAGCACCTGGAGGTGCGCTAATCGCTGGCAGAGCGGTAACCGATCTCAGAAACCGCTGAGCACACACAAACGGAGGGACACTAAACGGATTCCCATTATGGCAAAGCGGTAACCGATCTCAGAAACTGCTGAGCACACACAAACGAAGGAACACTAATCGGATTCCCATTAGTTCGGTTTGCGAGCAGTTAAAATTAATGTGCTTGCTTTTGTTAAAGCAACCTTAACAAAGGAAAACGGTTGATTTGGCGCCAAGATTAGGGCCAGAAAAGAGTATAACCGTTCAGGTAAATCGTCAGCAAGTCAGTCTAAGGTTCGACCAGAGTAAGGAAGACTCCTCCGGAGACGGTTCACACCGTGAAGTCCAAGTCCAGTTACCATCAGGAGTTCGAGGACCGTGCGGAACAGAAAACGGCTCGAGGATTTCGGAGGACTTCCAAAGTTTGTACAGGAGAGCGAGTCCAGGAGCCAGTCCCATAAGGAAGGTCGGAGGTCCCGGACGACACCAAGTAACAGGGTCCAGGAGCCGGCCCCATAAGGAAGATCGGAAATTCCAGACGTAACAAGAAGTACCAAGGTCCAGAAGGGTTTTGAAATTCTGGTGAGCATAAAGGCCCAACTCTACCTAACTGACATAATTGAGGTATATTCAGTAACGGGAGGGTTTGTAACGTTAAGGGTATTTGTAAGTCAGGAGTGTGATTTATCCCTCGATGTGTCCGTGCGCTTCCCTCACCCCCACTTTTAGCTTATCGCTATTTTAGAACTGTTTATATGCTTCAAAGTTATTTTTCTCAGTGTATAATTTAGTCCTCTGTGAGAAACGTTATTTTTCGTCTGCATTTATTCTTGCCATTTTTCTATGTGTACATTCTCTTTCAAAAATAAAGATCGTTTTGATTTAAAACTCAATCTGTCTCATCTGACCATTTGTCTTCCGAGTCACGAGTTGGGCCAACACACAAAGGTTGTCTGGCAATAAGCCCAGTGTCTAGAACCGTGAGGGGGGAGCGCTTCGAAACCGCTCACGAGTAGTGTGAAAATCAAAACCGATTTAGCACACCATAAGCTCGTTAAAACGACCCCTTACACATTTGAAGGATGGGTAGAAAAATCGAGACATACAGCCTAGTTATAAGCTGGCGTTTGTCACATGGACAATAATAGCCCAGTTAAAGAATAAACTGGCATTCGAAGCATGGCTAGCAAAATCATTTAAGCAGTAAAGACCGCCAATTGACCCCCGACTGTAACATTACCGCCGACGACCGCCCAAGGGAGAAGAAGAAGAAACCCATTGTGACGTGACGACGACGGTAGCTGAGGAAAAGGAGGGTGCTTCGCATCAACAACTTCAGCGCCGCGCCCTGAGTTGTTTTTCACTCGATGTGCCGTGTGTTCCCCATTCCCATATAAGTGTCATTGTTTATGCCTGTATTTCATACCAGTAATTTTCATAAGATTGTTGCATTCTGCTTTTAGTAAAATTTTGGTTTTCTTACATCAAACCACTTGTCTACTCGATTTTCTGTATCGTCTCCTGTACCTAAGTCCGGTGTCTAGAACCCAGGGGTGTGGGAGCGATTCGAACCACTCAGAGGACAGTCAGAGGCGAAGCTGACTCAGCGCATGCCACCCCCTACATGCCTGATTGGCCTCCCATAGTTGAATAGCCCTTATTGTATGCAAGGTGTGGAACATGCATTTGTGTTTCATGAGAGAGCTATAGGTCTTGGATGAGTGTTGGGCATTGAGGTTTTAAGACCCTCTGGCCATAGAGTGAGGTTGAGATGGAGGGATGGAGAGGTAATGAAAAACAGCCACACACCCTAACAGCCCGAGTGAGGTCATTGAACTTTTTGCAACATTGTATATGGGTCCTGGTCACCATGCTACTGGAGGAGACATGCTGAGCCACCTCCTGCACCTGGGCAGGGCCGGGACCGATGCCCTGGGGGAGTGTTTGCTAGTGCTCTGGGGGAGGGTTTAAAATAAAATGGCAGGGGGTTGGGAACCTGAGCAGGGGTACAGAGGAAAGGGAAACAAGGATAAAAGCAAAAGATGGGAAGGAGAAAAACAAAAGTGGCAGTCAGAGAAATCAACGGTTTAAATCAAACATGGCCACAGTAAATAATAATTCTAATAGGTCTAAGAGCATTAACAAAACAAGCCTGAAGTCTTTGTGTCTTAATGCGAGGAGCATTCATAATAAGGTGGATGAATTAGCTGTGCTAATAGAGGTAAACAAATATGATTTGATTGGGATCACGGAAGCATGGCTCCAGGGTGGCCAATGCTGGGAACTCAACATCCAGGGGTATTCAATCTTCAGGAAAGATAGGCAAAAAGGAAAGGGAGGTGGGGTAGCATTGCTGGTTGAAGAAGGAATTAACACAATTGTAAGGAAGGATATTAGCTCTGATGATGTGGAATCTGTATGGGTAGAACTGAGTAATACCAAGGGGCAGAAAACGTTAGTGGGAGTGGTATATAGACCTCCAAACAGTAATGCAGAGCTTGGGGATGGAATTAAAAGGGAAATTAGAGAAGCATGCAATAAGGGCACAGCAGTCATCAGGAGTGACTTTAATCTTCATATAGATTGGGCTAACCAAATTAGTAACAATACTGTGGAGGAGGAATTCCTGGAGTGTTTATGGGATGGTTTCCTGGACCAATATGTCGAGGAACCAACCAGAGATCAGGCGATCTTAGACTGGGTATTATGTAACGAGAAAGGATAAATTAGCAATCTTGCTGTACAAGGCCCCTTGGGCCAGAGCGATCATAATATGATCGAATTCTTCATTAAGATGGAGAATGAAGTAGTCGACTCAGAGACGAGGGTCTTAAATTTAAATAAAGGAAACTACGATGGTCTGAGGCGCGAGTTGGGTAGGATTGATTGGGGAATGTCACTCAAAAGGTTGACGGTGGATAGGCAATGGCAAACATTCAAAGACCGTATGGATGAACTACAGAATTTGTTCATCCCAGTTTGGCATAAAAATAAAACAAAAAAGATGACTCAACCGTGGCTAACAAGGGAAATTAGGGATAGCGTAAGATCCAAGGAGAGGACATATAAATTGGCCAGAAAAAGCAGTAAACCTGAGGATTGGGAGCAGTTTAGGAATCAACAAAGGAGGACAAAGGGGTTCATTAATAAAGGGAAAATATAATATGAGAGTAAGCTTGCAGGGAACATAAAAACTGACTGTAAAAGTTTTTATAGATATGTGAAGAGAAAAAGATTGGTGAAGTCAAGCGTAGGTCCCTTGCAGTCAGAATCAGCGGAATTTATAATGGGGAACAAAGAAATGGCTGACCAATTAAAACATATTTTGGTTCTGTCTTCACAAAGGAGGACACAAATAACCTCCCAGAGGTGTCGGGGATCATAGGGTCTGATGAAAGGGAGGAACTGAAAGAAATCAGTATTTGTAGGGAAATGGTGTTAGGGAAATTGATGGGATTGAAGTCCGATAAATCCCCAGGGCCTGATAATCTACAACCTAGGGTACTTAAGGAAGTGGCCCTAGAAAAAGTAGAGCATTGCTGATCATCTTCCAACATTCGATGGAATCTGGAACAGTACCCATGGATTGGAGAGTAGCTAATGTTACCCCACTATTCAAAAAAGGTGGTAGAGAGAAAACGGGGAATTACAGACCGGTAAGCCTGACATCGGCAGTGGGGAAAATGCTAGAGTCCATTATAAAAGATGTAATAGCAGAGCACTTGGAAAACAGTGACAGGACCGGACAAAGTCAACATGGATTTACAAAAGGTAAATCGTGCTTGCCTAATCTACTGGAATTTTTTGAGGATGTAACTGGCAAAATAGATAAGGGAGAACCAGTGGATGTGGTGTATTTGGACTTTCAGAAGGCTTTCAATAAGTTCCCGCATAAGAGATTAGCGTGTAAATTTAAGGCACATGGGATTGGGGGCAAGGTATTGACTTGGATAGAGAACTGGTTGGCAGACAGAAAGCAAAGAGTTGGAATAAATGGCTTTGTTTCCGAGTGGCAGGCAGTGACTAGTGGGGTACCGCAGGGATTGGTCCTTGGACCCCAGCTATTCACAATATATATTAATGATCTAGACAAGGGAACTAGATGTAATATCTCCAAATTTGCAGATGGCACAAAGCTGGGTGGGCGTGTGCGCTTTGAGGAGGATGCCGAAAAACTCCAGGATGATTTGGACAGGTTGGGTGATTGGGCAAAAGCATGGCAGATGCAATATAACGTGGGTAAATGTGAGGTTATCCACTTTGGTGGCAAAAACAGGAAGGCAGATTATTATCTGAATGGCAATAGATTTGGAGGAGGGGAAGTGCAACGAGACTTGGGTGTCCTTGTGCACCAATCGCTGAAGGTAAGCATGCAGGTGCAGCAGGCGGTTAAGAAGGCAAATGGTATGTTGGCCTTCGTAGCGAGAGGGTTTGAGTATAGGAAACAAGGATGTCTTGCTGCAGTTATACAGGGCCTTGGTGAGACCACATCTTGAGTATTGTGTGCAGTTTTGGTCGCCTTATCTGAGGAAGGATGTTCTTGCCATGGAAGGAGTTCAGCGAAGATTCACCAAGCTGATACCTGGGATGGCAGGAATGACGTATGAAGAGAGATTGGGTCGATTGGGCTTGTACTCGCTGGAGTTTAGAAGAATGAGAGGGGATCTCATTAAAACTTATAAAATTCTGACAGGACTAGACAGACTAGATGCAGGAAGGATGTTCCCGATGGTCGGGGAGTCCAGAACAAGGGGTCACAGTCTAATGATAAGGGGTAGGCCATTTAGGACAGAAATGAGGAGGAATTTCTTCACCCAGAGAGTGGTGAACCTATGGAATTCTCTACCACAGAAGGCAGTAGAGGCCAATACATTAAATATATTCAAGAAGGAGTTGGATTTATTTCTTAAGGCTAAAGGGATCAAGGGGTATGGGGAGAAAGTAGGGACCGGGTACTGAACTTGGATGATCGGCCATGGTCGCATTGAATGGCGGAGCGGGCTCAAGGGGCCGAATGGCCTACTCCTGCTCCTATCTTCTATGTTTCTATGTTTCTCCCTCCACACTCTTCTGTGGTCACTCGGCAATGGCCTCCTGCCACACTCAGGGTACAATATAGCACTTCTGTGCTCCAGAGCGCCAACCAGAGCCTCCAAGGTCTGGTCACTGAAGCGCTGCGCTCATTCCCTGACTCGCTCCATAGTCCTTGGCTGGAAAATTTAGGCACAGGTCTCTCCAGGCCGAGATTCAAGGCTGCAATGAGTAGGGTGTGGCTGGAGAGCAAGATAAAATAAATAATTAAATAATTCAACTTTATTGTCATTGCACAAGTACATGAACAACGAAATGTAATCTTGCAAGCTCCCATGAGTCCAGTACAAATATCATTAACATGGGAGAAGCAAAGCCGCTGCGTCTGTGCGCGCCGCCATTCCATTTCCACCATTCCTCCTGTCCGACAATCTTCAGCCCAACGCCCAGGCCTGCTCACCAGCCGCCCCTCCCGGGGCTCCTTCCGTGACCTTCACAGAATCACAGAATCACAGAAACCCCACAGTGCAGATAGAGGCCATTTCGGCCCATCAAGCCTGCACCGACACATATCCCACCCGATCCCCGTAACCCCTACACCAACACATATCCCACCCTATCCCCGTAACCCCACGTATTTAATCCCTCTAACACTAAGGGTCAATTTATCATAGCCAATCAACCTAACCCACACATCTTTGGACTGTGGGAGGAAACCGGAGCACCCGGAGGAAACCCACGCAAACACGGGGAGAATGTGCAAACTCCACACAGACAGTCACCCGAGGCTGGATTCAAACCCGGGTCCCTGGCGCTGTGAGGCAACAGTGCTAACCACTAGGCCACCGTGCTGCCCCTCACCGACCGCCCCTCCTTGGGGCTCCTTCCGTGACCTTCTGCACCTGGTCTTCCCTGATGGTCACCCCTCCAGGTACTAACCAGGCCTGGACTCTGCTTAGTTTCCAAGCCTTGCCAGTGACCCTGTCCCTAGTCCCAGGAACTAGACCCTCCCCTTTAAGAACTGGCCGGCGCCAGTGTGTCTGTGTTCCATCGCTAACTGACATCACCTGCGCTGCCCCCGCACTCTGAGTTAGCGCCTCGCTCCTCGGCCTTTGCACCTTAAGACAGGTGTGAAGCACCTCATTTAGCGCTCCAATCATCTCCAGGGGCGATAAAAGCCAAGTTTGCAGTCGGAGGCGATAATTAGCGCCAAGCGCTAAACTTTGCGCCCGGCCGATAATTGCGCCCCAAACGGGGCAATACCAAATTTCTCCCCCTTTGTCTTTTAGCCAATTGTCCTATAAATGCACCCCAACATCCTATCACTCTAGCTATCACTCCATGGCATTGCTCATGAACCTTTAGAGATCTATGCACTAGAACGCCCAGATCTCTTTCTTTCTCCACCTACTTTAATGCTTTCCCGCGAAGGGTATAAATGGTTGTAAAATGACTAAAGATCTTTCAAAGAGCTGTCTTTGCCTGTCAAATAAATTAAAACATTTTAGTCCTTTCATTTTTTTTATTTTGGGATCATTGCAGTCGTCAAAGGGGTGCAGAAAAGTTTTCTTTTAGAAATTTCTACTTGCTCTTAACAAGAATTGACTTTTACATTTCTAGTTCTTTGCATTGCCATGCAGAGGATACTTAAGTGAAGATGTAGGTTATCTAAATCATTTATTAATGCTAGTCCCATTAGCAACTCAAGTGATAGGGCTGCTCCTTGTGAAATATAGGAGGAACTCTGGCACGTGTAATTTGCTATTAGACCACTACTAGGTTTCTCACTGGCCTCTCTGAAGTCTTTTATCTTGCTATTATAATCAGTCACTTGTTCCATCACTCACAAATATCCATTGTCCAGTGTATTTCATCCTCTGTACAACATATGAGCCTATCACTTAAATCAATTGAGACAATTCTATAGCAGTCAGACAGCACTCACAGAGCTTTGAAAATGTTAAAATCTGTCACAGGATAACAATGGGTTCTGGAGAGAAGAGCCACAGGCTCCCCATAGAGTCAGTACTGCTGGTTCTAAGCCACTTACATGCTCATTCCCAGTTGTTTCCACCTGTTTATTTTATCATGTTAGTGCTACATTCAGCTTAGGGGTGGAAAAAGAGATGGATGTACAAAGGGGAAGGACTGCACTTGAACAAAACTGGCACCAATATCCTGGCATCATGAATAGTAAGTTACAGCTGTGGGCGTGCGTTTAAACTGATAAGCTCAAGGGACTAGAATGGTAAGACTTAACTTTTAAATGTTGGGAAGGGTTTAAGGATAAGTATAGTGAAGGGGCAAAATATTACACAGGTACATAGAAATGTACAGGACTGGAATGATCATTATGGTCCATTTGGCTGGCCCCAATGTTTTGGAAATATCGGCCCAGAAATTTGGGTCTCCACGGGTGAGTACGTGCTGGGTACTCATGCGTGGGCCCGATAGAAGTGCCGGTTTCTTGCATGCACTGCCCATGCGCGGGAAACCGGCACTTCCGTTCCTCTGAACGAAGGAGTTCAGAGGTCGAACGCGTGCGCGTGGGAGTCTGTGCATGCACTTTGAACTTATGTTTTTTTTACAGGTTTTTCCATGAGGGTAAGTCTTTAGATTTTAGAAATTTAAAAACCAGGCGTAAGGCCTGCATTTTAAAAGGTAAGTGGTCAATTAATTAAAATTAAAACATTTTTTCCACAGGTTTATTATTTTTAAATAATTTAAAGCAAGGTAAGTTTATTTTTAGCCCCGTTAGAATATAAAATTATTTTTTTCAAAAATTTAAATTATTGTTTAAAATAGTTATTTAATGTAATTTATAGTTTACTTAAAAAGTGTGATGATTTTTTAAAATTTATTTGAAGGTTTACTACTATTTTGGGGCTGTAGTATTTATAAGTTTTGACAGGTCTTCCTGTCACTACTTATGAATGGGCTTTTCCCTGCGCCGATTGGCTACCCATGGCCCACGTGATCCCAGAGGATGCATCGAAGTAACTGCGCCCCTGGGATACGCAAGCACTGTGCGCCGGCAGCTGGGCCTGGCCCCGGAGCGGAATTCCACGGGGCCCTACAGCTCAACTGCCGGCACGCAAGGTAAGTGCAGGTCGGGGACTTGCACCCGCGGGAAGCCCCTGACCCGAATTTCTGGGCCATCATATACCACAATACCTCTCAATACTTCTATCAAGTTTTCCACAGATATGTATGTAACTCTTTCTTGAATTTGCTGCTATAATGAGCCTCCACTGCCTTCCCTTGAAAGTCCATCCTACATATTCACCAACTTTTGTGCAAAGTAATTAAACATAAAGGCCTAGAAATTGGGTATCGCCCCGCTTGAGGCGTTAGAACTGGCGCTGCGCAAAGTTTATAGCCAGACGAAACCTATCGCCGCCTGGCGCGATATTGGGTTGCATCGCCCCCAAAGGGGATTGTGGCGCGAATTCAGACGTTGCACGGGCCTCCTAAGGTGCAAAACGTCCGGCGCTACCCAATATCGGCGCGGACGGGCGCAGCGCAGGTGATCTCAATTACCAATAACCACGAAACTTCCAGGTGCCGGCCGGCTCTTAAAGGGGTGGGTCAGTCAGCCTCAGCTTCCACACTCAATGCCCTGTAGGCCTCAGAATCGGCGCTCGCCCTTCTCTGGTGCAAAAAACTTGGTCAGGATGGAGAAGGTGAGACAGGGAGCAGAGCGCTTCAGCACTGAGGCTCTGGAGGAGTTGGTGTCCGCAGTGGAGTGCCGTCGAGATGTTCTGTATCCTGACAATGGCAGGAGGCCGAATCAAAAGGATTACCGCCGAGCTTGGAGGGATGTTTCTCAGAGGGTCAACTCCAGCAGCATGGCGACCAGGAGCCCTGTTCAGTGCAGGAAGAAATTCAACGACCTCACTCGGGTCGTTAGGGTGAGTGTTGTTTATGCAAACTTCTGATTCCCTCCATCTGCACCTGACTTCGCGCACCCTGTTGCCATGATGCCCCAATGGCCATCTGTCAGCAAGCACCCATGGCCCTTTCTGGGCACACACATGGACATTTGACTCAAGGCATCATGTAAGGGCTCTTGCACCATGGGGGGCATGAGATGATCTCTCAAGGCATCATGTAAGAGCTCTTGCACCAAGGGGGGCATGAGATGATCTCTCAAGGCATCATGTAAGGGCTCTTGCACCATGGGGGGCATGAGATGATCTCTCAAGGCATCATGTAAGGGCTCTTGCACCATGGGGGGCATGAGATGATCACTCAGGGCATCATGTAACAGAAATTCCCCTTCTTTCCCCTGCAGTCCAAGCTGGCGACGATCCGCAAGGACCAGCGTCAAACCAGTGGCGGACCTCCACAAGTGGTCACTCTCACGGATCTCGAGGAGAGAGTGCACCAGATTCTTGGAGGACGTCTGAGTGGTCCTGTTACCACTGCAGCTGCCGACCCCATTCTCGACAGCGAGGGTAAGGCTCTCAGCTTTTTCAGCTGTCTCCTTCCACTTGTTCCCCCCGCCAGCATGCTTTCTCAGTGTGCAGCCATGTCAGAGCCTTGTCGCAATCTGGCATGCCTTGCCGCCAACCTGTCCTTTTGCTAAAGCCACTCTTCCACCTCCCTGCTTTCAGATGCTGCATCACCAACTCGGGATCTGCGCTCTGAAGCTGCCAGTGCCAGTGCCTCCGGAGGCGAGGATCAGGAGGAAGCCGGAGCATCCATTCCAACCTCAGGGGAGCCTACACATCTGCAGACTGGGGATAGTAGTTCCCTGGAGGGGAGGGGGGGTGCTCTGCTGATGAGCCAGTTGCCGGAACAAGCGGCATGCAGCAACGCGAGGGGGGTAGGGAAGTTCGGCCACCGGCTCCCCGGAGGGCAAGGCAGGGAGTGATGACTGCTGCACAGAGTGCAGAGGAGGTGCGTAGCCTGGCTGAAATGAGCACCCAGGCCCAGCTCAGGCACACTGAGCTGATGGCTGCAGTGGGGAGGATGCCTCAGTCGATAGAAACACTGGCAAAGAGTATGTTGGACTTTGGAGCAGCAATGGAGAGGACTGTCCAGGGCTTCGGGGCAGCAATGGAGAGGACTGTCCAGGGCTTCGAGGCTGCTATGGAAAGGACTGTTCAGAGCTTCGGACAGTCCCTGGAAAGGTCTGTCCAGGGCTTGTCCGAGGCAGTGGAATGGACTGCTCCGGCCTTATCCAAAGCAATGGAAAGAACTGTCCAGGGCTTCTCCGAAGCACTGGCACCTGCCACACAGGTCCTCACTGCTGCCATGCAGTCACTTGCTGGCCTCGTCCACACCCAGATTGAGGCAACGCGAACTCTCACTGCAGCCACCCTATCTGCATCAGCTAGGATCACCCCGGGCCCTTCCAGTACCATACAAGGCCAGGAATCAGTGGAGCAGGCGATTGTGGCGGATGAGCCGAACCGGTCCCCTCAGAGAGCCAGTGTGTCGTCCGAACATGGTGCAGGTGTCCTCTCTCGGCAGGTGACCATTGCTCATGCCACCGCTGGTACGTCTGCAGTGCAGCTGCCACCACCTGCAGTGCACACTGCTTCCAGTCATGCTCAGATCAAGCAGCCTGCGTCCGCACCCTCCAAGACCAGAGGTCGGCCAGGCCATCCCTCAGGGGCTTCTGCGCTTCCACACAGTCAGCAGGTGTCCCCCAGCCTTGACCCCGCCACTGGGGTTCAATTACGTAGGAGCAGCAGGGAGGGAAGGGGCCGACTGCAAAAGAGAAGTCGTTCTCCATCAAGGGGCCAGCAGTAGAGGGAGGTACTGAGACGTTTATTTGGCCAAATTCAAGGACTCCCTCACCTGTTGTGATTGTTGGAAATGGTTTGTTTAGTTTTGCGGCTTTGCCGAAGAGTTAACTGTTATTTTGTTAGTTATGGTTTCTGTTGACATGACGTTGTTCTGCTGGAAGGAAGGACTTTTGTGACAATAAAGAAAAGTTTTAATTTGCAATGGTATACGTTACTATTTACAGTCATGCTGGCCTTCAGAGCCTTTCAAAGATCCGAAGTGCGCAGGACGAATGACACCCATCATTCCGCCAGAGAGGCCTTGAACCAAGTCCTGATGAGCCTCTGACGGATGGCCCTTCCACTTTCAGGAGCCCTCCCATCTTCCTCCTCCTCCTCCTCCTCCTCCTCCTCATCCGCATGCTCCTCCTCCTCCTCCTCATCCTCATGCTCCTCCTCCTCCTCCTCGTCCGCCTGCTCGTCCTCCTCCTCCTCCTCCTCCTCGGCCGCCTGCTCTGCTGGACCTTGAGGGACAGCTGGCATTGGCTGGGTGTGTCGAATCGCCAAGTTGTGGAGCATGCAGCAGACGACGACAATGTGACCCACTTGCTCCGGCGAGTACTGCAGGGCTCCCCCCGAATGGTCCAGACAGCAGAAACGCTGTTTGAGCACACCAATAGTGTGCTCTACAGTGTTCCTGGTCGCCTGATGGCTGCTGTTGTACAGCTCTTCTGCTGGGGTGGCGGCCAAACGGAGTGGTGTCATGAGCCATGGGCAGAGAGGATAGCCCTTGTCCCCAAGAAGCCAGCCTCATGGGCGAGCTGGCCCCTCAAAAAGGTCACAAACTGAGGTCTGCCGCAGGATGAAGGCATCGTGGCTGCTCCCTGGGAATTGGGCGTTGACTGCCATGATCATTTGGCGGTGGTCACAGACCAGCTGCACATTGAGGGAGTGGAACCCCTTGCGGTTGCGGAAGTCCTCAGGATTCAGTAATGGCGCCCGCAAAGCCACGTGTGTGCAATCAATCGCCCCCTGCACCATGGGGAAGTCCGCAATAGCAGCGAAGCCCTGCGCGCACTCCGCCTGCTTCTCCAGGCTCAGAGGGAAGGTGATGAATTGACGCCTTCGTCTATAAAGGGCAGCTGTAACTTGCCGGATGCAACAATGGACTGCAAACAGAGATATTCGCAATGTCCCCAGTGGCTGACTGAAAGGATCCGGTGGCATAGAAATTGAGGGCAACAGTCACTTTAACGGACACCGACAGAGAGGTCCTGCACCGTAGATGCGGCTGCAGATCCTGAGCAAGCAGGTGGCACAGCTCAGTTACAACCTCCTTACCGAATCGGAGCCTTCACACACACTGCTCCTCTGACATTGCAAGGTATGACACCTGCTGCCTGAATACCCTCACAGCGTACCCTCGGATTGGCCGACCTCCATTGCCCCTCCTCCTTCTGGCCAATTCCGGCCCTCTCTCCCGCCATCTCTCTGCCCCTTCACAGTGTCCGGCCATGAGGACGTGGCCCTCCAAAGCAGCTCCCATTCCGATGCCAGTCAGTCAAAACGCTGTTAGGTGTAGTGCTCCAACTGCTCCGGACAGGTTTGAAGGTCCCAAGTATTCTAAGGCTAAATTCCAAAAAATCTGCTCCACAGTAGCTCACCAACTCTCTCCAGCAACGATCACAATGAACAGGCCAAGTGGCTGCAGCTTTTATGCTAGAGCTGTCCCCTTTAAATAGCGCCCCCCGACTACGAGAAGGGCCTGGTAACGTTCCATCGAACTGTCACTAACAGCGCTAGGCGCAAAGGTTCCGGGCGCCACCGAATATCCGGTCAGGGGCGCCTAAAAGGCGTTGCACACTGAAATGATGTCATGATCTGCCTGCGCACGCGAGCGCATGCTAACACTTAGCGCAGGTGGTAAATGTATAGTCAATATGGGAGGTGTCGCTATCTTCATTGCGCCCGCCCGAACATTGGGTAACGCCCCAATTCTCGGGCTCTTTAGGCGCTACCAACCGAATTTCTAGGCCAAACTGTCTTTGAACCCTCCATCTTCTATGTTTGAGGCTTGAATCCATGACCTACATTATTTGTTGTAGAATCTGGGACTATGTGAAATATTCTTATGTTTTTCTTGTCTATATCCTTTATAAATCATATAAGCTCAAGGCAGAGGTATAGAGGGTTGTACCCTAGGGCAAATAGGTGAGAGGTTAAGAAGGATATTGAAGGAGAGAATAAGAAAAAAATAGAAGGGTAAGAGAAACCATAGAATGCTGTATAATGAAGTCACCACGACTGATTCCAGGATAATAGCCACAGACATGCATCACAATGCTTCGTGGTTATATAACATCTGATCATTAAATCAATGCAAAACCTTTGAGTTTATGAAGGCCAGGAGATTGATATGAAGAGCTTCGAAGCCCCATGGTACCATGTGCAACACTTTGTACTTGAGGACACCCTGCTGCGGAGTAAAAGCTGTGTATACTGTCCAGCTAATTCCTCCTTTTGACTGGATAAGTGTTGCTCACTGTAAACATAATGGTCGTCACTTGCTTGATATATGTGTGCACTGCCGGCTGCCTGATGTGACAGATGTCTCCTGGAAGGATCTGGTAGCATGACAGCTTCATGCTGTGATAACCTTCACTTCTATGTACTTGATCCAAATATTGTGTACAGGTAATGTGTAGCAGATGGTACAACTCTGTGACAGCTTGCCTTGGAAAGAGGAGATAGGGAAGACAACACTGTTCTGATACATTCAATTGCATGTGGAGGCTTCTATAAAGCAAGTTCCAGGTTAGTGATGGTGTTTTCAAATGTCTTTGGTGTTGTTGCACTTGCATCTGTTGGCCCCTCACAAACACCTCTTCCTCATCTCAATTATGCAGCACATTCAGAACCCCCAAAGGAATACCCATTCTTGCCTCTTTGTAAGTTGCAACATCAAAACTAGCAGTAATGAATAATTAAGCAAAGTAGTGGTGGGAAATGAACAAAAATGCAAAAGCAAAGGTCTACTGCTGAACTATTTAATGCATGGAGCAAAAAGCAGGAAAGAGAACATAAAAATGAAAACAAAACTTTATCGGAAGCCTGCTGGGGGAACTGGATGTTTTTAAGATTGGGGGTTGAGCAACAGGGGAGTCAAGGGTTACGGGGAACGGGCAAGAAAGTGGAGTTGAGGCCAAAATCGGATCAGCCATGATCTCATTAAATGGTGGAGCAGGCTCGAGGGGCCGAATGGCATGCTCCTGCTTCTATTTCTTATGTTTATTATGTTTCTCATGTGAGGTGGGTGGTGGGGTGGGGGGTGGAATATGGGTAGTAATGTGCCCCAGGCATCTGTGCTGGGACCCCTTTTGATTTCCATTTATAAAAAATAATTTGGACATAGGCACAAAAGGTATATCAAGGTTTACGGATGGTGTAAGGGGGCATCTTTTAACTGGTTTATGGTAATTCACCTGGTCAGCAGACTTTTGCTGCTGCACTCTAAACCAATTTACAAACAGCGGTTTCGAATCGCTACCCCTCCTTCAGTTCTGAGTGGAGGAACTTATAATTAATGATATTAAAACGGACAAGTGGTTTGGATGAGAGAAAAATCAAGTTTTATTACCTAAATAAACGACAATCAAAAGTCTAAACTATACCACACGAACACAGTAATTACAGTAAAACTATATAACAAGGGGTTGCAGACGGCGAAAACGAGGGATAAAATGGCTCCAATGTTACTTAAACAATCTTATCAATTCCCTTAAATCACCACCCCAAACTCCTGCTAGGTTGCCTTGTTGAGGAGTCAGAACACCCTGCTCACCTGTGGTCCAGCGAAGTAAAAAGAGAGTGATAGCTTCTCAGCAGCTATCTTTATACCTGGTGAGCCCCCTGCCATTCTGCCTTGCAAGGGCTGTGTGCAAAATTCCCCGCCCAAAGGGTCCAATACACAAGAGAAAGCTGTGATTGGCTAACTCAGAGTGGTTGGACTGGGTTAATGTGTCTTCCGGAGCTCCCTGGGCTGAAACAAAAGGGAAATACAACTGCTCTATTGTCCAGAATGTTAGGTGATTTAAGCCCATTCAGTTCTTAAAACGGTTCCCATTCAAGATCCAAAAGTCTCTTCTGCAATTTAGATGTATCCACTCGATATACAAACAAATGCTAATAGCATTCAATTGCTTTGTAAACAAAGCATTGTCCTGTGGTAACGTTTTGTCTCCATTGAACCTTACTTCCAGACACAGAAAGCTGCATTCCAAGCCCCTTTGTCTTCGGCCATGTGGTATGACAGCCAATTTTACCCCTGGAAATTTAAAAGCACAACGCCCAGGGATTCTTTAATCAAAAAAATTAATCTTCAGAACTGTAAATTATTGCGAATTCTTACAGTCCACCCTTGGATACTTCCAGCTTGCTTGTAGTATCCTCTTGAAGAAATTAGCAATAATTTCTGACCCCTCACAAACAACCATCCCCTGTATTTACCTAATAGCCATCTGCCACTGATCCTCGTCCCATCTATTCCCCTTAAATTATAAGGGGTCTCATACCCCTACACGCTTGTAAAATTAATCCAAATTTACCAACACCTTTTACATCATAACTTATTACAAAATGTTGCAATCTTAGTTACACAATGTAATCAAAATGATCCCAAGCATGGAGAGGGTCCAACGCCTCTGCTCGACTTGGAACTATGAAACAAAATACAATAAAATCATTAAACATTTGAAACAATATGCTTAAATAAAACCCTGACCATCACGTGCTGATGATGGGTCGTGAAATTCGAGTGGGTATTGCTCCTCCCACCCAGGCAGTAAAAGTACCTTCCACCCCCCTTTGATCGTCTTAAACTTTAAAACAGGCAGAATGGATTTACAGACCAGCCTGCTCTGCCAGCCCCGAGCCGTTCCCTTGTCCTTTTGTGGAGGCGGGGTACCCCTCCTGTTTAAAATATACCTTAGCACAGACCGAGACCGGGGAGCATGGGATCTCGACTCCCAGTCTTTCCCCCTCCCGTCTACCCTCGACTGGCTGTAGAAAATGATGGGTGCCTGTGTGGCGGCTCTCCCTGGCTCCACACTGATCCGGCCACCCACTCATCCTTCCCAGCCACACTTACCCTCTAACCTAGCCCGTGGGCCCCGGGTGAGTTCCCCCCTTCCCCAAACGCACCCACGCGACTCTTGGGTCTCCCCCTCCCTATACAATCTTTCCCGGGCCATCACCACCCACCCCCGAGGAAGGCGTCCCTATCAGAAGGCGCCCGCGCTTCCCCATCGTGACTCCTCAACAGCGAGGTCTCCCGCAAGTGAACTTCGGTCAGGATAGTGTTGGGTTGGGGGCCGTGCCCCACCCAGCTGGGGCCATCTCCTCCTCGTAGGAGGAGTAGGCAAGTTCCTCCGGACCCTGTCCGGTTTTTCCCGAAGATCGCTGCGGGGTCTCCTGGATTCGTCCAGTGGCGAGGTGATCCCCAACATTCTGTCTCCATATCTTCATTCGATGCCCAGCTCGGGCTGGGCGAACATGGCTGCTTCATTTTCCAATCTCCTGTAAAGACTTAAAAGGACATGCAGCCAGGTCTCACTGACCTGCTGCCTTAGGTGGAGACATGGTCGGGTCCCTCGACCTCGGACCAAAAATACAAACATTTGGCACACATGTAAACTTAAACTCTTTAAACTTAAACTTGAAACTAGTTACGTCAACAAACTTAAAATACACCTTAAAAGCACGCTATATTCACACCAAAGCTATAATACAAATGCCGCCTGTCTCCAGACGGCCAGGCTAATCTCTGGCACTGTCGCAGGTTGCTGCTGGCCGCAGCGAAGCTGGACTGCCTCCTGTCTCTGGTCCCCCACAGCTTATGGCTGTTGAGTGGGGGCCCCTGCCCTTTGGCTTCTCCCCAGTTCGGGAGCCCACCTTACTCCACTGTAAAGTGGGTGACCATGCTTCCTTAGGCTGGGACACCCGCTGAGACCTTCTGAGGGGTGTCTCTATGGGGGAAACTTTGGCTGGCGGACCCTGAGCTTGGGTCACAGCCCCAGCTGGCTGGGAACCTTCTCCCCCATGTCCAAATAGCCCGCACTGTATAATGTACCTGGCAGCCTGCCGGAGCAAATCTCTCTCTGGGTTTGTCTGCTCTTCCCTGCCCACTCCTGTGCTGGGGGCAGGTATACTCTCATCACCCGCTGCTGGTGGCTGGAAATTTTCCTCCCCATGTTTAAAACCTGGTGTTAGCTCCCTCCCTATGTCTCCTGCAAGAGGGATTGCTATCCCTGCCCCCCCAGGGTCCCACATCATGGGGGGGACCACTCCAGAAGCCGGCTGAGAAGCTGGTCCCTTTAAACAGGCCACAGTGCCTGTCTTTACAGGCGGTGAACTTGAACTTGCATGGACAGCAAACTCATGTTCCCTCACCCAGGTGGCTTTAACTGGGGAATTTTGGACCTGCCTTTTTTCTGGGGCCAAATCTATCCCCTGTGTGCCTCCCTTGTCCCGGATTTCTGCTACTGGACCTGCTCTACAGGGGTCCCAGAACTCTCCTTCCCTGTTCCCTGGCTTAAACAGCTTACTCTGAATATGAATGGCTCCTCCCCCACACAAGCCACAGTGCTTGCCTGTGAACTCGAACTTGCTGTGGGCTGAAGATTCCTATTCTCAGGCTCACTCCTCACGGGCGGACCGTACCTCCGTTGTTGGAGGGGGTACACTGGTCCTGGTCCCCGCCTGCCTAGCGGGACCTGCTGGTGTTCTCCTACCACCCCATTGTCCATCCCTCCTCGCTGCCAGAGCTCCTCAAGACTCGCAGCTGTGGGCTGCGGTCTTGGGGTCTCTAATTCCCAATCCAGCACCGTTTTGGGTGCTGCCTGTGGGATGGTTCTACTTGGGCTGCCAGTAAAGTCCAGCTGACCTGCCTTCGGGCTGATCACGCAAATCATTCCCCTTGCTACCTTTAAAGCGACATTAAGGCTTTCTATCCCTGCCCTACAGGGGCCATGATCTGCTTCACCAAACCTGGCATTCTCTTCCCGCAGTCTCATCTCATTTTCCCTGGCCTCAGTGATTTGGTACTTTAGGAATTCTATCTCATTTCTCGCATGGCTCTCTCCCTCACTAGCTTCTTGGGTGAGGTGTGCACTCTCCTCTTGTAGCCTCATCTCTCTGTCCCTCGCCTCTGTGACTTCCTGCACAAGGCACTCTATAAATGCCTGGCATTTCGTGACCTCTAGTGTGAGGCATGCATTCTCTTCCCTCACCCTCATACCACTAGCTCTGGCCTCATACACCTCTCTGAGGCGTTCTACCTCCGCCTGGCATTTTTCAAGCTGGGACTCCCGATTCTTGGCATCTTTAACCTCCTCCTGCACCCTCTTCTCACCCTCCTTAAACCAGCCACCTGTACCATGATAGGTCAGCCTACACGCTGCTGCTAACATCCGCAGGGCTACCCACATACTGAAAACAACGAGAGAAACAAGAGCTGATGCTTTCTCCAGATCCAGACCAGTTATTAAATCAAAAACTGCCTCCATTCCTACCTGGCTCGCCATTTGTAATGGGGGGCTTCTTTTAACTGGTTTATGGTAATTTACCTGGCCAGCAGCCTTTGCCTCTGAGCTCTGACCAATTCCAACCTTTTACCTGGTTTATGGTAATTCACCTGATCAGCAGGCTTTTGCTGCTGCACTCTAAACCAATTTACAAACAGCGGTTTCGAATCGCTACCCCTCCTTCAGTTCTGAGTGGAGGAACTTATAATTAATTATATTAAAATGGACAAATGGTTTGGATGAGAGAAAAATCAAGTTTTATTACCTAAATAAACTACAATCAAATGAATAAACTATACCACACGAACACAGTAATTACAGTAAAACTATATAACAAGGGGTTGCAGACGGCGAAAACGAGGGATAAAATGGCTCCAATGTTACTTAAACAATCTTATCAATTCCCTTAAATCACCACCCCAAACTCCTGCTAGGTTGCCTTGTTGAGGAGTCAGAACACCCTGCTCACCTGTGGTCCAGCGAAGTAAAAAGAGAGAGATAGCTTCTCAGCAGCTATCTTTATACCTGGTGAGCCCCCTGCCGTTCTGCCTTGCAAGGGCTGTGTGCAAAATTCCCCACCCAAAGGGTCCAATACACAAGAGAAAGCTGTGATTGGCTAACTCAGAGTGGTTGGACTGGGTTAATGTGTCTTCCGGAGCTCCCTGGGCTGAAACAAAAGGGAAATACAACTGCTCTATTGTCCAGAATGCTAGGTGATTTAAGCCCATTCAGTTCTTAAAACGGTTCCCATTCAAGATCCAAAAGTCTCTTCTGCAATTTAGATGTATCCACTCGATATACAAACAAATGCTAATAGCATTCAATTGCTTTGTAAACAAAGCATTGTCCTGTGGTAACGTTTTGTCTCCATTGAACCTTACTTCCAGACACAGAAAGCTGCATTCCAAGCCCCTTTGTCTTCGGCCATGTGGTATGACAGCCATTTTTATCCCTGGAAATTTAAAAGCACAATGCCCAGGGATTCTTTAATCAAAAAAATTAATCTTCAGAACTGTAAATTATTGTGAATTCTTACAGTACCAAATTAAAAGAACATTGTATAATGCCAAGCTTGGCTGAGTGGTGACACTCTTGCCTTAGAGTCATAGGGCTAGAAATTGACTTTGGGGCGGCCAGCTCGCTTGCGCCCAGAAATTACCGCTGCGCGCGGAGCCACTTGCGCCCGCCGGATATTCAGTTTCAGCGCCCCAAGTCGAAGCCGGCCGCAAATCAAGGGTTTCGGCGCCCCCGCTTGGGGCGCTGAAACTGAATATCGGCGCGCTAAGTGCCGCGGCGCCACCCGCTGCGGAGCGGCAGGCTGCAGTACTGCAGGCCTTCCTCCCTCTCTTAAGGGGGAGGTGCCTGCAACAGCGCAATCGCCGCTCGCTAGTGCCGGCAAATGAGCCCAGCACCACGGAGAAGTGCCGGGCTCCCAGAAAACAGCTGGCAATGCCGCTGGGGGGTGGTGGAGGAGACCGGGGAAGGAGGTGCGGGCAGGCGGCCGCCGAAAAAGCGGCCGGCCGCACATCCGCCTTAACTCGCCCCACTACCGCATCAGGTAGGCCCCGTTTTTTGGTCGCTGTTTGCGGCCGCCGCGGAAGAGGCGGCCGCAACTCAATATGGCGGTTGGGCCGGTAGCGGGGCACTGCGCACATCGATGACGTCATCGGTGGCGGCGCAGCGCTACTGGCTAACGCCGCCATTACCGTACCGCTGAATATCGGGGGAAGTTTAGCAAGTGGCGCAAAAGCCCTCTTTGGGTGAAGACTGGGCGCAAAGCCAACCGAATTTCTAGGCCATAAGGTCATAGATTCAAGCCCCACATCAGAGACTGGAGCACATAATCTAAGCTGACACTTCAGTGCAGTACTGAGGGAGTGTTGCACTGTTGGAGCTGCAGTCATTCAGTTGAGTCCCTCTCAGGTGGACATAAAAGATATTTGAAGATGAGCAAGAGCCAAAATCCATCACTCAACCAACATAACTAAAATAGATTATCTGGTCAGTTATCTTGTTTATTTCTGTGAGACAGTGTGGTTTATAAAGTGGCTTGCAGTGTTTCTCTACATTACTGTACATAGGTGACTGCACTTCATTGGCTGTAAAGTGCTTTGGGACATCCTGAGGATGTGAAAGGGGTTATATAAATGCAAGTTCATTCATTATGGCAAACTGTGCAAAGTATTGCAGGAGGACATCGACAAGTTAGTAGAGTGGGCACATAGGTGAGGATGTAACTCAATGTTGTAAAATGTGAAGTAAAACATTTTGGGAAAAAAGAACAATGAGAGGAAGTATACACTCTAAACATAATGGAGGAACAGAGAGATCTAGGGGTCCAGATACATGGATCTTTAAAAGTGGAAGTGCACATTTAAAAGAGCCAAAAAAAGCAGTTGGGATTCTGGATTTATATATCACAACACTGGAGATAAATCAAGGAAGTGATGTTGAATTTGTGTAAGACATTGGTTACCCATAATTTAAGTACTGCATGAAGTTCTGAAAGGGTATCAGAGCATGGAAAAAGTACAGTGAAGATTCACCAGACTAATACAAGGAACAAGAAGTTATCATTGTGAAGGAAGGCTAAAAACATTGGAGCTTTTTCACTAGAACAAAAAAAGTTAAGGGGTGATCTAATAGAGGTATGCAAAACTCTGAAAGGTTGTGAGGGGGTAAATAGTGAAAGATTATTTCCACTGGCTGGCAAATCAGTAATGAGATCTGCGGATTAGATAAGGCACAGACAGGGGATTATCATTGAGGCAGATACTATGAGGGTAATTTCCACCTTCACTGATAGCAGCAGTAAACTGGCGGTGTGGATCATCCGCCTATTATAGCTCTCGCCTGATTTAATTTCCATTGTTTACCACCCAAGGTAAAAATGACATGCTATAGCATTAGTTGAAAGGGAATTGGATAAGGGAAAATATAAAAAGGATATGTGGAATGGCCAGGCATATGGGATTGGAATAGATGGTTCCAGTTGAAGTGTTTGCACCAACGCAGACCCAATGGACTGAAAAATATCCTGTGAATTAATTTTCAGGATTCTGTGAATACTATGGAAACCAATGCTACTGCCTCTGAGAACATTTTGTACATTAATTGAACAATGGCTTTCCTGCAGGTTTTATTTTTTAACACAATTACAAGAAGGTTACTGCAGTAAAAGTACATTAGTAACCCCATTGGATATACGACTATAACTGCTTCAAGATATGGTTCAGAGATCCAGACCATCTCAAAGTGTGGTTATGCATCATAAGTTGCTTTTAATATTATTTACAATACTTTCCATTGGATTTCACTGTCTGGTTATTATCAGTTTTATTCCCCTGGCCCATTGTATCATAATGTTCTGTCTTGTTGATTTTCCTCTTGTTGTTGAAATGTTTTGGCATGTCTTCAGTAACCCACTGGCATTCTATGTAATCACAATGGCTCACCAATATTACTTCTCTGCATATAACAGGCAAGAATAAAATCTGAATCCATGTTAGGCACTGCTGGTGGGTTTTCCACTGCTATACTGTGTATACATGCTGCAGAATAATTTTGCTCTTTATTGGAAGACATATCAAATACAAAGCCTATATAATACTGACATACCACTGCCTCCTTCTCCACTGGCTCCAACCTTTAACATAAAGGTCTTGAGATGACACTGTGGGATACTAGCATATGAATGCTTAACACATTTGTCTGAAATTCCTTTCTATTTTAGCAGAGGTGTTAACCTGTTTAAATAAATGGATAAATGCCTCAGCTTAAATAGCAGAGAGAGTAATATGAGATAAGCACGTTAAGCCTTGATATACACAGGGTCCATTTGCAGAGCCAAACCCTTCAGTTCTCTGCTTTGGTGGGAGAAGCACCTTGATATAACCAAAAGAGCAATCTATCCCTGAATTATAGTTGTCATGAAGTATGTAGAACTTCACTTCCAAACAGATAATTCAAGGTGCTCCTACTAATTGAAGCAGACAAGAATTTGTTCTTAATTCAATAAATATAAAATAGATGAAGAAAGGTAAAGCTGAATGCAGTACTAAGTTAGCAAAGTTTTTTTTAACTAAAGTGTGGATTAAATGTCACAAAATCCACCAAAAACATGAAGTTAACGCTGGATATATTAGAGTAATTAAATTAATATAAAATAGTGATTAAATTAACATTACTTTATAGATTGTATAAAAGATTCCTTATTTTCATTAACTTTCATATTATTGGACTTTTGTCTTGATGACTACAACAACAATGTAATGTTACAGCCAACTCGCCTAAAGTCCTTGGTAGTAGCTGCTATATGATGTAAAATTTCATTGCCTGTGCACATTCAATCAACGTAAATCTTGGCATTCTTTTGGATTTGCAATAATAAGTGAATGTAAAAGGACATGAAATATGATACAAGTTGAATAACATCCACAACATTAAATTCTAATACTCTGTGGTTTGTGCATTTCCATAAAGTTTCTTGGATATCTTTCATTTTGAATGAGTTATGCCCAAGAAACAAATCTCATCCTGTTCTTTGGCACAAAAGTTACTGTGAACACTTATACCAGAATTTATTTTAGATTAGTTTCCCAAACAAAACCATTTGATTGACTGCTACTTATTTCTTTGCGTGTTTGCACTGCCAACTAATACAGTAAAAACAGAAAATGCTGGAAATGCTCAGCAGGCCAGGCAGCATCTGTAGAGAGAGAAATAGAGTTAACGTTTCAGGCCGATGACCTTTCATCAGAACTGGGATAAGTTAGAGATGTAACAGGTTTTAAGCAAGTACAGAGGCAGGGAAAGGGTGGGTGGCAGAAGGAAAGAACAAAAGGGAAGGTCTGTGCTAGCGTGGAAGGCAGGAGAGATTAAATGACAAAGGCTGTGATTTTCTTCTTGGAGGTGGGTTGGCGTCGAGAACAGTAAACGGTGGGTTCGGGTCCCGCTGCCAGCTCTTGCCGGCCTGCTGACACAATTTTTCATTAATTGGGCTAGTTAAGCCCACCATGTGGGTTACCTGCCCTCATCACAAGGAGGGGGGGTTTGTTCAGCTGATATGCTGACGTATTTGCAGCCGGTGCATTTAAGGGGGCCATTTCACCATTAGATCTCAGGTGGTTTCTGGTGCTTCTGAGTGCTGCTTCTCACGACAATGTCTGCAGAGAAACAAAAGGCAGCTCCCCGCTTCAACAAAGACTCCCTCCATGTTCTTGTGGAGGGAGTCAGAGGACGTCGGAAGGTCCTATACCCAGCTGATGTAAGAAGGAAACCTCCTCAGCAGACAAAGGCAGCTTGGCTACAAATAGCTGAGGAGGTCAGTGCCAGGTCCATGTACAGACACATCTGGGTCCAATACAGGAAAAGGTTCAATGATCTCCTGCGCTCTGCAAAAGTGAGTATAAAAGCACACATTCCTTAATTCTGCTGTGCCTGTCATCACATCCCCATCACTCTGCATTGGTATCCCTACTCCTGCTGGAGCAGTGATGGTCGAGTCTGCCCCTGTGCAGCCGCAGGAGGAGGTGACTTTGGCGGGGCCTTCAAAGGCTCCAGAACCCAAAGGACGACCACTAAAGGCGTCTAAGCAGGCACAGCAGGGAAGTGAGTAGGCTGTCTTTACATCTGCTGAAGCCACAGGGGCAGCACAATGTAAAAGCACATGTAAGAGAAAGATGACATATAAATGATCACAAGGGTACACACTTGGGTGTTCTGGTAGAATTCAATTTTATGTTCCTGTTCTTTTATTATGTTGGAACAAATTAATCTTGTATGAACGTTTGACATCGTTGCCATTTGTGTGCTCACAATTTGAGGTGGCACAGTGAAGGGTGAGGGCACCTTTTATGTCCAGCAATGCAGGTGACAGTGGATATAGAGTTAACAATAGACACTGTGGGCTGGACTTTTTCAGCCCCGAGGAGGCGGGTATGGAGGCAGGACTGTCAGTAAAGTTGCAGAATTTGGGGGCGGGTGGCAAACCTGCCCCCAACCCACCTCCATGCCCTCTTGCCAGGAGGCAGGAAGCTGTCCTGCCCCGGGTCCCGTCTCCTTGGAGGCAGGAAGGGATTAAAGCCTATTAACTGCTGGTTAACAGGTAGCTAACAGGCAGAAAATAGGATTATCCCCATTTTTCGTTCCAAAGTGCAGGCTTCCCGACCTGGGGGAACACCGCCAGGGTGTAGGAGCTGAGTAGGAGGTCTGCGGGGGTCGGAGGGGTCCGAAAGTGCAATGTAGAGGTGAGTAATGGGTGCAAGTGTGGAGTGGTAAGTATGTGAGGTGAGTGTAAAGTGTTAGAAAATGTTAACTTACCTTTGTTTCTGTCTACAGCTTTCAGCCGCTGTGGAGCCAGAGTCCCGACATCTCCATTGTAGAGATCACAGACTGGCTGTTGGATCCTCCTATCCAACAGTCATCTGATTTATACAAAGTAGAAAGGTTTGATGAGTCCTGAACATAAAGTCTCATCAAACTACACAGAATGTCAGTGTTTGACAGCTTCACAGAGCTGTCGAACGATGACATTTCTTCTTTCAAAAATTTTTGACAGATGACATGTCATACGTGGACATGCTCTGTCACTGACTTCCTTCTAATTGGCCTGCTGAACCCGCCAGGTGGGCTAAAAAAGGTCAATTAAGGGAAGATCCCGCTGGTTGGCCAGAGGCTGATGGAGGCAGGACTGAAACCAGGCAAGCAGCAGTCCTGCCTCCAACACATCTCCATTCATAAAATCCAGCCCTTCCAGCCTCAAGACAGTCTCCCAAATCGTGAAATCAGCAACCTCTGACATTTGAAATTGAGCAGATTTGAGAGTGCAGCTTTTAGACTGCAGTTGCAGCTGTGAAGTATTCAGCTCATTGGTCTTCCCGACACACTTACCTGGCGTGATCACTGAACGTCGTGAAACCCAAATAAAATGTTAGAAAATTGCAAAAGGCTCTCAAAATAGCAGTTAACAAGCACTTAACAAGGAGTTAAGTGTCTTAAATCCCTTAGCCACCGCTTGGTGTCCGGTCTGTTGTGAAATCGCAGACCCGACACTCTTGAAACTCACACGGGGGTGGGTTCATGGCGGGTTTCCATCCCGCCCTCAATCATTGTGACTTTAACACCTGAACTGCCTCCGAACCCAGCCTCTGAGTGCCGGCAAAATCACACCAAAAGGTTTGATGATGCAAGGCAAAAGGGGGTGGTAATGGGACAAGTAAAGAAATAAAAGATGGATCTAAAAGAGGTGTAAATGGGGATAGTAGCATCATCACCAACAGCTGCTGTCTGAAAAAATGGGGACAGAAGTTATGATCTGAAATTGTTGAACTCAATGTTGAGTCCGGAAGGCTGTAAAGTGCCTAATCGAAAGATGAGGTGTTGTTCCTCAAGCTTACGCTGAGCTTCATTGGAACAGTGCAAGAACCCGATGACAGTGAGGTCAGAGTGGGAGTGGAGCGGAAAATTTAAATGACAGATGACCGGAAGCTCGGGGTCACGTTACTACTAATGCAGTACTAAGTTAGCAAAGTATTTTTTAAACTAAAGTGTGGATTAAATGTCACAAAGTCTGCTAAAAAACATAAAGCTAACAATGGATTATATCAGAGTGAGTACCTGAATATAAAATAGTGATTACATTTGCATAAAGTATCACTTTATAGATTGTATAAAAGATTCTGCTGAATATAGTTAATAATATGAGCACAACAGCATAGACGGTGAAGCAATAATTTTGTAAATATTGGGACGAAACAACACCGCAGGTTACATTCACGAATAAATATTTATTTGCATGGCATTTCTAATAATTTAATCACGAGGCCATCTGTTTTCTTCTCAATCTTCTAATAACTATACTCCTGTGGCTAATTTAATTTGGTCTTCTTAAACACTTTTCTATCTCAAATGAGTTGAGTTGACTTCAATGGAAAGGAAAATCAGCCAGGGTGTGTAACGGTGGGACGATCCGATATTGCCTGCTTCACGCTCCCGTTGAATTTGACATAGGGGTTCATTTTAACCTTCACTGCCAGGGCGGTAATCTGGTGGAGAGGATCAACTACTCATTGTAGAACCTGCAATGGGATAAAAATCGGGCGGGTTCTATGATGCGCAGGCAATCTGGTGAAGGTGAAAATTTGCCCAATAATTGCAGGTTAAATAACAGCCATAATATGGGCAAATGAGATTCTGAGATTTGCAGACAGAGACCTTGAATACAAGATAGGTGAGGATGAATTTGTATTTGTTAGACAACAGTTGGAGTACTGTGTGCACTTTTCAGCACCCATAATAGAAAGGATATAAGACTAATAGCAAGTTCTAATGTAGATTAGCTAAGGTGATATCGTGGACGGAAACTTGGTTGAGGGGTGACGACACCTTACCCTTAAATGAGGCCCTCCCACCTGACTATACCTTCCACCACTTGCCCCGCTCAGACCGCCATGGTGGCAGTGTGGCTCCCATCACCAAATCACACCTTGGTCTGTCACCCTACTCCTCCGGCAGTTTCTCCTCCTTTGAGCATCTCACCTTATTCCACCCCTCTCACCTCTCATTTAAAATTCTTGTTCTCTACTACCCACTCAAGTACCATAAAATTTTTATTACTGAGATATCTTCATTGTTCTCCTCCCTCAGCCTCTGCACCGAACGACTTCTCATCCTCGGTGATTTCAACCTTCATCTCAATTCATCATGCTCTCTCCTCTGAGTTCACTAGCCTCCTATCCTCCCTTAATCTCTCCCTCCATGTAAACTCCCCAACCCATAGTCATGGCCACCCCCTCGCCCTTGCCATCTCTGATGGCCTCGCTTCTCCCATCGTGTCAATTGCAGATATGACCATTTCCTCATATCGCTCTCCCAACTCTCTTACAACTGCACTTATGAAATCCCAACTGTCCAGCATCTAGCCCTCCATTCACCATGACATTTCTGCAGCTACCGATCTGCTCAACCACACCCTCACCACCACCTTTGATGGCCTAGTCCCTACTAAAACAATTACCCTCTCTCACCCTGGCCATTCCCCCTGATATGGCTCTCATTTTCACTCCCTTAAGTCCAAGGGACACAGACTTGAATGGATATGGCGGACAACTGGTTTAGCCATTCACAGCCAGATCTGGCTGGACCACATAAAGCACTATCGGCCCTGCTCTCGTCTGTCAAAATTGCTCACTACTTCAGAATCGTTCTGGAATGCAAAGATAAACCCCGGCTCCTATTCTCTACTGCTAACCATCTTCTTAAGACCCTCTCCATTGTCTCCTCCACCCTCACCTCCGATAACAAGTGTTATTTGGACTTCTTTGTCTCTAAGATTGAGACCATCTGTTCAGCTGCCTCTGCCACTTCCCTTCCTTAGCCCACTGGGCCAAACTTCCTCTAAGGTTCCACCCTGCCCTAGCCCTGAATTCACATCTTTCTCCAGTTTCTCTCCGATCTCCCCTCATGACCTCTCTGCGATCATCTTGTCCATAAGACCCACCTCCTGCTCCCTCGATCCTATTCTAACCAAATTGCTGACCACCCAATTTTCTTTTCTGGCTCCCATGTTAGCTGATATTGTTAACGGTTCTCTCTCCTCAGGTACTGTCCCCTTCTCTCTCAAATCTGCCATCATCACCCCGCTCCTCAAAAAAAACCTTTGATCCCTCCATCCTTGCAAACTATCGCCCAATCTCCAACCTCCCTTTCCTCTCCAAAGTTCTTGAATGTGTTGTCGCCTCCCAAATCCGTGCCCATCTTTCCCACAATTCCATGTTTGAATCGCTCCAATCAGGTTTCCGCCCTTGCCACAGTACAGAAACAGCTCTCATCAAAGTCACAAATGACATCCTATGTGACTGTGACAAAGGTAAATTATCCCTCCTTGTCCTTCTTGACTTGTCTGCAGCCTTTGACATGGTTGACGACTCCATCCTTCTCCAATGCCTCTACACAGTCGTCCAGCTGAGTGGGACTGCACTCGCCTGGTTCCATTCTTATCTATCTAATCATAGCCACAGAATCACCTGCAATGGCTTCTCTTCCCGCTTACGCATCATTACCTTTGGTGTCCCCCAAGGATCTATCCTTGGCCCCTTCCTATTTCTCATCTACATGTTGCCCCTTGGCGACATCATCCGAAAACACAGCGTCAGTTTCCACGTGTACGCTGACGATACCCAGCTCTACCTCACTACCTCTTCTCTCGACCCCTCCACGGTCTCTAAATTGACAGACTGCTTGTTCAACATACAGTTCTGGATGAGCAAAAATTTTCTCCAATTAAATATTGGGAAGACCAAAGCCATTGCTTTCGGTCCCCGCCACGAACTCCGTTCCCTAGCCACTGACTCCATCCTTCTTCCTAACATCTGTCTGAGGCTGAACCACATTGTTCGCAACCTTGGTGTCATATTTTGACCCTGAAATGAGCTTCCGACCACATATCCACAGCATAACAAAGACCGCCTACTTCCACCTCCATAACATCACCCTTCTCCGCCCTTGCCTCAGCTCATCCGCTGCTGAAACCCTCATCCATACCTTTGTTACCTCTAGACTTGACTATTCCAACACACTCCTGGCTGGCCTCCCACATTCCACCCTATGTAAACTTGAAGTCATCTAAAACTCGGCTGCCCGTGTCCTAACTCGCACCAAATCCAGTTCGCCCATCTCCCCTGTGTTCGCTGACCTACATTGGCTCCCGGTTAAGCAGCGCCTCGATTTCAAAATTCTCATCCTTATTTTGAAATCCCTCCATGGCCTCGCCCCTCCCTATCTCTGTAATCTCAGCCCCACAAACCCCCGAGATATCCGCGCTCCTCTTGAGCATCCCTGATTATAATCGCTCAACCTATGTTGGCCATGCCTTCTGTTGCCTAGGCCCTAAGCTCTGAAATTCCCTACCTAAACCTTTCCGCCTTGCTACGTCTCTTTCTTCCTTTAAGACGCTCCTTAAAACCTACCTCTTTGACCAAGCTTTTGGTCACCTGCCCGTATTTATCCTTATGTGGATCAGTGTCAAATTTTTTGTCTTACAATACTCCTGTGCAGCGCCTTGGGACATTTTACTACGTTAAAGGTGCTATATAAATACAAGTTGTTGTTGATAGTCGGGATGAGAAGTTATAGGTCCGTATTTTCTGATGCCTGCGGGTGTGTACGAGATGTATACAAAGCGCATGCGCTGAAAACCGGCATTTCCGATCTGTCAAGTATCCTCTTGACAGATTGGATGCCTGCCCTGGAGAAGGGCCCCTGCGGGCGGATAGTTCCGCTTTCTGCAGAACCTTCTCCCGCTGAAATCCATTAAAAATCTTATGCCTGGTAAAAGCGGGCATAAGGCTTGCTTTTACCAGCATAAGAGTTTAAAAAAGTAAAAAAAAAAAATGTTCACTCATTTATAATGTAAAAATACTTTTAAAAAGGCAAGTTTATTTTTAGCCCTGTAAAAAACTTTAATTATTTTTTTCAAAATATTAAATTTTTGTTTAAAATATTTAATTTAATGTAATTTTAACTCATTTTAAAAATGTGATGGTTTTTTAAAAATGTATTTAATGTTTTAGTGTCATTTTTCAGTGATCCCCATTCATACTTTTGACTGGACTTTCTTTCATTGGCTCACCTGGCCCACGTGACCCTAGGGACGCTTGGTTAGGAGAAATGTTTACACGCATGGGTATTAGAATACCACAAGTGACTATCAAAACTAAGTCAATCATAGCATTTAAGAGGTAATTAGATAAGTATTTGGAGAGAAAAATGATTAAAGGTTACAGGAAAAAAGCACAGCCATTAGGTTAGAAGAGATAGTTCTGATGTTGAACTAATGCCAGCACAGGTATGAGGAGCAAAATCATTTCCTTGTCTCCTAGTCTGCTGACATTTCTGTGATCCCACGATTTTCAAATTCAAATTTACGTCAACAAAGTCTACAAAACTTGTGCAAAAAGAGCATTCAGACAACTTTGTACTGTGTCACCAGAAAGGCAACGAATAGGCTTCAAATGTTGCACTCTCCTAAAGGTTAATTCCAATGCAACAATTTGGCCAAACTAGCAAAAGTTAGGTGAAAATGGTTCCGATGAAAGGTCATCGACCTGAAACAGTAACTCTGTTTTTCTCTCCACAGATGCTGCCTGACCTGCTGAGTATTGCCAGCATTTTCTGTTTTTATTTTAGGAGAAAATGGAGCTGGCTTGGATCTAAATATGAAGCAAAGGCCGAGAAATTCCTCGGAACTGCCATCGCTCCGCCAGCTTTACTTCGCTGGAAACCCCAGGTTTTCAGCTGCACGTCCAACAAAGCAGGAGTAGTTCTGAGCAATCGCCCAGCCAAGCAATTCCTCAAATAAGGATGTCCTTAGTTGAAATAGTGCTGTCAGGGTCATCTTTAATAAACCATTCAAGTCAACTCAGCATTGATTTGAAGAATTTAGAGGCTCAAAAGGGGTATTCGAGAGTGGGAGAGTTAAAGAAATTATTGGCTGGCAAATTCCTCAGAGGTGCTCCCGCTCCGCCAACATTATAATGGGTTTCTGCTGCACCTCTGGCAAATTAATGTTGGCAGAACGGGAGCAGCTCCAAGGAATTTCCTGGCCATTAACATTCTTTTGCTGTTTTTTGGAGTCAAAATAAGACATGCTAATAAGATCCAATTATTCTTGGCCTACTATTACAAATGGAGCAGGAACTTAACTATACTAGGGTTGGCACAAAGTCAGCCAGCAGCTGTGTGTCGATAGACATGACTTCATAGACAAAGGGTCAGGTTCAATAAGGATTGGCTGATTGGCAATTCTCACAGTAGGTCCATAGCTAACAGAACATCATAACAATGGCATAAGTGCTGACGACAATGAAAATTTTCCAGTTGCTTTCATTAAGAAAATTTGTAGACTCACTCCATTGCCACAACTGCTCTGTCCGTGGCAATTAAAGTGACAACAGCCCTCAACATTTATGGCTCTGGATCCTTCCAGGTTGCCACAGGGCATCTGTGCAACATTAACCGAGGAGCTGTCAGGGCACGTATCCAGCAGGCTCCTCTTTCATAGAGCAACCAGATTCATCCACATCAACATCACCCCCAGGCAGCAGAGACACAGAGCCAGGGATGTGTACAGGATAGCTCAATTCCCAGGGTGTAGGATGCCACGATGGCGCCAACCTAGCAGCCACTGACGTATGTGAATAGGAAGGCTGCCATTCCCAGAATGTCCACCTGGTCTGTGATGTAGGGCTATGTCCTCACTCGCCACTGCAAGGGGCACTAGAGCACAGAATTTTCAGGAAATATTCATCAACTGAACAACTGCATCATTTCATTCCTTACCATCGACCCACACTACCTGATGACACCACAACAGAACTCTTTGGCCCAACAGGACTTTGCCAAGAAGCATCACCTGAGTGAAGAAGTCCACACCAAATGAGAGCTCCCTTTCCTAAAAGATTATCATAACCATAAGCAACAAAGCACAAGATAACTGCCCAGTATATTACAAACAAAATTTATTTTATTTACAGAAAAAAATTGTTCCTCTTTCTCAGCACTGCACTTCTCCCTCATTCCATAACTGTGCTATTTTACCTTCTATCCTAGTTCTGCATCTAAGTGCTCCCTGAGGACCTGTAGCGTGAGAGGTGTTTAGCTTTTGTGCTGTACAAAAGGATCATGAGACTGAGCTGGCCCTTGACTAATGGCTGCTGGCTGTATCTCTGAAGGGTGCTCCTGGACATCCTGATCTCGCCCCCACCATTCTCTGAGGGGGACTGCAGAGTCCTGGCATATGCTGCTATCCTGATAGGACTCCAATCACTGTCATTCCATTGGGCCGTAGATCTGCAGCCCTGCCCCTCCTGAGCAGTCGGATGGCTGGTCTAATGACAGCTTTCAGTCAGTCCAACCCTGAGACATGGCAGTGGCCATGGCCTACAAGCAACGATTGATACCACGCTCCAATCTGTCCCCAATTTCCTCCACAGCTGCAGTTTGTTCTTCCATGGAGATGGAGCCTGACTGGCTGCTTTTCATCTGGGGCTCCGTTGCAGATGTCAATGCAGCTGCCACTTGTTGCATAGTTGCCTGCAAAGAAGAGAAACCTTCCGAGTTTTTGCTGCAATGGAGAAATGTAGCCTTAAAAGTCACGCCTACCAATTCTGCCATATATAGGAGGCTGTCCTCCGAGCCAACAATTAGGTTTGATGTTCCTCCAGCATCCTTCTTCTGAGGTGAGTACACATGAGTTCTGGGCCCCACAACTCTGAATCATCACAGCCTTCTCCTCTGCCTTCACGGGGAAGATGGTACATCCTCAAACTCCTCCCACTCCTCCACTTGCCCGGTGCTCAGTGCTCACCTGGTGGTAATTACTCGCTATGATTATCTAAATCCCCACCACCCCTCCAGGAGAAGGTCCCTCAGCTGGTGCCTGCAAGAGAGAATGTCAGTGATGCAGGTGGTAATATGGAGGAGAGGTTCGGACCAGAGACAGATGGGCTGGGATGGTTTGGCTCATCCAGTTGTCATGGCTTGTTATCCCTCTTTACCCCTTCATATGGTACTAAGCACACGGATAGGCCAAGGTTCTCTTCCTTCTCATTTTCTTGTAGCCCCCATGGTTATGGTGGATCTGTAAGAAAGCATGGCAGATTTTGAGAAGGGGTGAGCTTAACTCTCTCAGGATTAAGGTGAAAAAGGGATGGAAGGGTGAATGTGTGTGCACATTTAAGGCTGGTAAGACGACATTGTAGATGGTGAGTTACTCACCTGGCCTGTGAAGATGACACTGACCTCGGCTTCCAGTGCAGCTATGTTGGAGAGTGTACCCTTGAGAGTTATGGTTTTCTCCTCATGGGTTGAGGGGATGCAGTATGGGATGTCCCCTCTAATGGACTGCCTCTGTCTGGAGTTCTGTGTCAGTTTCTCCGGCAACAACAAAAGTAAATAAGGGTAAGTCTGGCAATGGAGTATTGTGTGGTGAGTATGTTAGGAAAGGTGAAGTGAGAGATGTATGGGTGTAATGATGTTAGAGTGGAGGATCGTGTTTTGGGGAATGCACAAGGCAGATTTTCTGTTTTAAGGAAGTTGTGTAGCTATAGTTCTGACATGGGAGTTAGTAGGTGCATGGGAACACCATCACCTCCAAGTTCTCCTCTAAGTCACACACCATCCTGACTTATATCGCCATTCCTTCATCATCATTGGGTCAAAATCCAGTAACTCCCTATCCAACAGCACTGTGGAAGTACATTCATCACATACACTGCAGCAGTTCAAGAAGGAGGCTCACCACCACCTTCTCAAGGACAACTAGGGGTGGGTAATAAATGCTGACCTTCCTAGCGATGCCCATGTCCTGAGAATTTTTTTTTAAGGTGCTCTTAATCAGTGTGTAGCGTGATAGGTTAGTAGTGTGGGTGTTGCTTTAAGAGGGTGAAGAATATGGCAGTGCCCAGAGTGGGCAAGGAAGAAAGGAAAACGATATTCTTACCTTGCCATATCTGATGAGATCATTGAATTATTTCCTGCACTGCTCTGCTGTTCTGAGAATGAAGGAGTTGGCCAACTGTATCAATGCTATCTCCCTCCAGGCACCGCGGCTTAATGCCTTGCTAGGATTGCACGAGCGTAGTCCCAGGAGGCTGTGTCTCCACTCCTCCACCTCTTGCAAGAGGACACTATGGCTACACCTAAACACATAAAGGCTGCTTTGCACAACCCCCAAAACACCTGCTTCCTCTTTAACATCTTCACTGCCCCACATCACTCACTGCACCTCCTCCATCAAGATCCTCCTCAGAGAAGTTCACCATTCTCCTCCTACCTCTTCTGTGTTGTAGCTCAGTGGGCACAGGTGCCACCTGCATTTCCATGCTGCTGCCAACATAGAACAAAGATGAGGGTTAAAGATGCCAGGGAAAGATTTAAGCACAACTGAGAGAAAAAAAAACACTTGCTGCAACTTTACTTGTCAGTCTCCAGGGGTTGCACAGGAGTCGGCAGAGCGCTTTTAATCAGTTGCATCATAAGTTCACTCAAGTTTCCTGTAGGTTCAGCTGCTTATGCTTGTTTTACACGTTAATTATGCCAGAACTTACACATGTCCATATTTAAATTGACTTACCCAGGAAACTTGTGTGTAACTCACACTACAGGTGAATGGGATAACTTTCCAATGCAACATCGGCATAACGCACATCAAGGAAATTCAGGAAGATGGATTCTTAAAAAGAGCTCTGTAACTGTTCTGTCATACCAAATGCCTATAACCTACTTTAAACTAATCTTTCAGACCTCCTACCTTCTCAACCACCCATTTTATTGAACTTACATCAGCATGATACTACAGTATTCATGAATGTCTGATTAGTCATTCTGCACAGTATAAGGAGCGACGGAGTTGTAGAATTAGAGCTAAGTGTTTAAATTATCCGTTATCTAAGAATTAAGAGCATAATATCCTTTAGGTAAACAAATGGACCTAAGAAGCTAAGTAGCCTAAATAGATCTAAGAGTACAAATTAAATTAAGATGATGAAACCAACATTAAATGGATCCAATTTGCATTAAATAAGTATCTGCTATCCATAAATAATAAATGATCAGTGATTAATTACTAATTAATTTCAAATCAAACTAATCTATCAGCTAATTAATACTAAACCTCAGGAGATTCTATTAGTTCTAGATATAAATTACTGTTAATTAATAAATAAAGATTAGAGATGGCAGTACAGGCAATGTATTGGCACACTGATATGTGGGAGATTGTTGACAGCAAGACTGTCCCAGAATGCCACATCTGCAGTAAATGTCTTTGGCTTGAGGCACTCCAGCTCAGAGACTTTGAGTTAGAGTGCAAGTTAGAGATGCTCCGACACATAAGGGAGTGGGGAGGACTTTTTGGATAGTTTTTTCCAGAGAACAGTCACACTTCAGAGGAAAGCACAGGTGCAAGAAGGGGCGAGTGTGACTGTTAGTTATCAGGGTAAAGGGAACCAAGGGGCGATACAGAAGGAGGTCCCACAGACACTGGTCCTCTCCAACAGGTACAATATATTTGCTACCTGTGAGGAAAAGGATGCAGGCTGTGGGGTGGGCAGCCAGAAACCTAACCATGGCATCATGGAGCAGGAGTCAGCTGACGAGCAGAAAAGAAAGGTTGTAATCATAGGGGATTCGATAATTGTGGGGCTAGATAGGCTCCTCTGCAGTCGCGACTGAGAGCCCATAAGGGTGTATTGCTTACCTGGTGCAAAGGTAAAGGATATCTTGGAGCAACAGATGAAGAATTTGGAAAGGAAGGGCGAAGATCCAGTTGTCGTGGTCCACGTTGGGACCAAAGACATAGGGAAGAAAAGGGAGGAGGTCCTGCTAAGGGAATATCAGAAGTTAGGAACCAAATTAAAAAACAGGTTCGCATGGGCAGTAATCTCAGGATTGCTACCCGAGCCACATGCTAATTGGCATAGGGATAGATAGATCAGGAAGGTGAATGCGTGGCTGAAAGACTGGTGTGGGAAGGAGGGGATCCATTTTATGGGACACTGGCACCAGTACTGGGAAAGGAAGGAGCTATACTGCTGGGATGGGCTCCACCTGAACCAGAGTGAGACCAGTGTCCTCGCAGAAAGAGTAAATAGGGCTATGGATAGGACTTTAAACTAATAAGATGGGGGAAGGTTCTGGTGAAAATAACATAATCTGAAGATAAAAGAGATAGGAGATGAGAGTAAAGGTCAGACCAATGTAAGGAAGAAGGGTAACATAAACAGTCAGGGAGCATACAATTATAAAACAGAAGTATAAAAGGACTGTTAAAAATAAAGTAAAAAGAACAACTATTAAAGATGAATTAAACAGCTTGTACAGCAATGTACATAGCACCCAAAATAAAAAGGGGAAACTAGAGGCAAGAATCTGTAGTGAGGAACTAGATGTAATAGGAATAACTGAAACATGGCTACATAAAGAATAGGACTGGTAACTAAATATTGCAGGTTATAACATAATTTGAAAGGATAGGGAAGGAAGAAGGGAGGAGCTGTTCTAATTAGAGATAACATAGGGCACAATTTTGCCAGTCCTCGGGAGGCGGGTATGGAGGCAAGACTGATGGGAAAATGGCAGAATTTGGGGGCGGGTGCCCAACCTGCCTCGGTGCCATCTTACCAGGAGGTGGGTAGCCATCCCGCACCGGGTCCCATCTCCTTGGAGGCGGGAAGGGATTACAACCACTTAACTGCCTGTTAACAGGCAGAAAACAGGCTTATCACCATTTTGCCCACACAAGTGCGGGCTTCCCGAAGGCTCCGAACCTCACCAGGGTCACAGAGGCGAGTAGTGGGTCCGCGGGGTGCAAAAGTGCGCTGTGAAGGTAAGTGATGGGGGCAAGTGTGGAGAGGTGTGTATCTGAGGTAAGTAGAAAAAAAGTGTTAGAAAAAGTGTACTTACCTTTGTTTCTTCCTGCAGGCTTCAGTCGGTGGGTATGCGGAGACTCTCGCACCTCCGCGGTAGAGATGACAGATTGCCGCTGCATTCTCCAATGCAACAACCATCTCATTTCTGCAAAGTAAAGAGGTTTGATGAGGTCTTGAATTCAAGATCTCATCAAACTACAGAGAATGTCACTGTTTGACAGCTTCACAGAGCTGTCAAATGATGAAATTCATCTGTCAAAAAACAAACTGTACATGGCCTTCTTTGACAACCGCTGTACATGGCCTTTTTGACTTCACAAAGGCCTTTGACACTGTCAACCGTGAGGGATTATGGAGTGTCCTCCTCAAATTCGGCTGCCCTCAAAAGTTTGTCACCATCCTCCGCCTGCTTCACGACGACATGTAAGCTGTGACCCTGACCAACGGTTCCACCACAAACCCAAATCATGTATGGACCGTGGTCAAGCAAGGCTGTGTCATCGCACCAACGCTCTTCTCAATCTTCCTTGTGGCAATGCTCCATCTGACCCTCAGTAAGCTCCCTGCTGGAGTGGAGCTAATTTACAGAACAAACGGGAAACTGTTTAACCTTCGTCGCCTCCAGTCCAGATCCAAGGTCGTCCCTTCCTCTGTCATCGAATTACAGTATGCAGACGACGCTTGCGTCTGCGCACACTTGGAGGTTGAACTCCAAACCATCGTTAACACCTTCACCGAAGCGTACAAGAGCATGGGCCTTACACTAAACATCCGTCAGACAAAGGTCCTCTACCAACCTACCCCCGCCACACAGTACTGCCCCCCGATTATCATAATCCATGACAAGGCCTTGGACAACGTGGACTACTTTCCATACCTCGGGAGCTTACTTTCAACAAGGGCAGACGTCGATGACGAAGTCCAACACTGTCTTCAGTGTGCCAGTGCAGTCTTCGGTCGCCTGAGGAAGAGAGTGTTTGAAGACCAGGACCTCAAACCCGGCACCAGGCTCATGGTCTACAAAGCAGTAGTAATACCCGCCTTCCTGTATGCCTCAGAGACATGGACCATGTAAAGCAGGCACCTCAAAGCACTGGAGAGGTACCACCAAAGCTGCCTCCGCAAAATCCTGCAAATCCATTAACAGGATAGGCACACCAACGTCAGTGTTCTCCCTCAGGCCAACATCCCCAACATTGAAGCTTTGACCACGCTCAATCAGCTCCAATGGACGGGTCACATCGTTCGCATGCCCGATACGAGACTCCCAAAACAAGCGCACTACTTGGAGCTCTGACACGGCAAGAGAGCCCCAGGTGAGCAGAGGAAATGCTTCAAGGACACCCTCAAAGCCTCCTTGAAAAAGTGCAACATCCCCACCGACACCTGGGAATCACTGGCCCAAGACCGTACAAAGTGGAAGAGAAACATCCGGGAAGGCGCCGAATACCTCGAGTCTCTCCGCCGGGAGCAAGCGGAAGCCAAGCGTAAACAGCGGAAGGAGCGCACATCAACCCAAGCACCCCACCCACCCGCCCCTTCAACCACCTTCTGCCCCATCTGTGATAGAGACTGTAGGTCCCGCATTGGACTCATCAGTCACCTGAGAACTCATTTTTAACGTGGAAGCAAGTCATCCTCGGTTCTGAGGGACTGCCTAAGAAAGAAGAAGGATCTGTCAAGATGAAACGTCATATGTTGACGTTCTCTGCCACCAGCTTTTCCTTAATTGGCCTGTTAAGCCCACTGGGCGGGCTTAACAAGGTCAATCAAGGGAAAATAGTGTGGGTTGGCCAGATGTTGATGGAGGCGGGACTAAAACCCAACAAGTGGGAGTCCCGCCTCCAAATGCTCCCCATTGGCAAAATCACCCCTGTAATGTTATTAGAAATAGGGGACATAACTAGCAGAAAGTTAGAAACAGAATCCATATTGATTAAAATAAAAGGGAAGAATGAATCAATCATGCTAATAGGCATATACTTCAGATCAACTAAAAGTGGAAAGTGAGTGGAGGAAGAAATATGTAAGTAATTATGTGCAATGTGTAAAGGATATACAATAATAATCATGGCAGATTTTAACTACCCCCAAATAAAGTGACAAGAAAACTTAGTGAAAGGAGTACAGGGAATGGATTTTTTACACTGTTTGCAGGACTTGTTTCTTACCCATTATACAAAAAGTCCAACAAGATAGAGAGCACTGCTGGATCTAGTAAATGGAAATGAACCATAACAGATAAGAGAAGTAAGCATAGGGGAACATCTAGGCAATAGCGACCACAACATAATAAGGTTTAAGATAAAGATTGTGAAGGACATAAGTAATAAATTGGGAAAATAGCTGATTTTAAGGGGATGAGAATGGAATTAGGAAAAGGAAACTGGAAAAAATACTGATAATCAAAGAAATAGAACAGCAGTGCAGTGGGAAACATTTAAAATGGTGATCAATAGAGTTCAGGAGAAATGTATCCTACTAAAAAGCAAGAACAAACTTGCCAGTGATGGTGTGGAGATGCCGGTGTTGGACTGGGGTGGACAAATGTAAGAAGTCACACAACACCAGGTTATAGTCCAACAGTTTTACTTGAAATCACAAGCTTTCGGAACGCTGCTCCTTCGTCAGGTGAAGTGGAGAGATGCATAAAGACACAGCTTATATAGTCAGAGAATAATGCCAGATGATGACACACCATGGATGAATAAAGAGGTGCGGGCAAAATTGAAACTAAAGGAAAATCCATACACTAAGTATACAGACAACAAAGGGAAGGCTGACAAAAGGGATTACAAAGAGATTAGGAAATAATTTTAAAAAACAGTTAGGAAGGCAAAGAAAACCTACAAAATTAAAGTATCAAGGAATATTATAAAAAAGTAAAGAATTCTACAGACACATAAAAACAAAAGAAAAATCAGGATAGGGATAGGGATACATGGGATAAACTCACAGGTAATTACAGTGAAATGGCAGAAGTTAGGGAAGAGATAGCAGAGGCACTATTACATATATATAAAAAAAATATGAAAAGAGACTAGAGCCAGAGGACTGATGGACAGCTAATGTGATTCCTATATTTAAAAAGAAAGATAGAACAAGCCCAGGGACCTATCGACCAATTAGCTTAATGTCAGTAGTAGGAAATATAATGGAATCCTTACTCAAAGATGTAATAGACAAACATCTAGAAACTGAAAATATAATAAAGAGTAGTCAGCACGGATTTCAACAGGGAAGGTCACACTTGACCAACCTTATTGAATTCTTTGAAGAAGTAACAGAAAGGGTAATGCAGTAGATATATGGCCTGTAATTTGCAGTCGGGACGACAGTGAATTGTTAGCATTTACCATCATTCTGCCTTTGAAACTGACCACAACTTTGGGATTTGGCACATGCGGAAACCCCCACAGAGCCAGCAATCTGTATAATCAGCCAAATCAGGGAAACCGACGAGAACTTTGGCTCTTCTGCAATAAGTACGCTGTTAAATTCCCCACTAAAAGTTAGACCCAAAGGGAATGGTGTAACTGGGATTTTAACAGAGTTATTACTGATAAACAAATGTTAAGGACCAGGAAAACTAATTTTAATATTGTGCAGTGTGAAATTTGTCCAATATATTAAAAGGATCGGTGCTGGGACCAATGTTGTTCACCATTTACTCATTTCCTTATTCCAGACAGTGAATAAGGAAATGAGTAAGCCCTTAAAATTCCAGCTTTTTAAAAATGTTACAGAGAGCAAAACAAAGATTGGGGCTCTCACATGGGGAAAAGGCAAGCCTGAAATAAAGATGGACAAACTTTAAAATTTGGACTTGAGAATCGGAAGTACAATTTCAAAATTTGCAGACGACACCAAATTGGGGGGTATAGTTAATACAGAGGAGGACTACAACAAAATACAGTAAGACATTAATAAACTTGCAGAATGGGCGTGTAATCGAAAAATGGACTTCAATATAGATAAGTGTGAGGTGATACATTTTGGTAGGAAGAATAAGGAGGCCACATACTCCTTGGAAAATAATGTCTGCTCCAGGTGGAACAGAAGTACTCCCCCCAGCCCCTCAAGGAGCCTTCCCTCTGCTAATTGGGGCCTCGCTCTCCCCCCTGCCATGATTGCTAACCTCCAGCCCCAATGGTCTCTCTCTCTCCAGCTGATCACAACCGATCCCACCCCCCCAAGCCTCAAAAGTGAATGGCAGCCTTTCCCAGAATGGCCTCTCACCCTCCTCCAAGCACCAATGGCTCTCTCTTTATGCTGTGACCACAGCCAACCTCCCCTCTCCCCAAGCCCTGAATGCCAACTTTCCCCCATCCTGATTGCCGAGGACCACACCCGGCAGCCGGCCAGGCTATCAATTTGGCCAGCTGCTGGGCGGGAAACCGAAGAAAATAATTATAATGTGGTCCTGCCATTAAATTCAGCAGGACCTCAGTGTCCCGAGCCTTGCCAGGTTCCTCGGCCATTTCCAGCCTCCCCTTACCCTCCCCGCCTCCCTGTAAATATCAGAGCCGTTAACTCAGTTTTCCCCTCTCCACAGATGCTGCCTGACCTACTGAGTGTTTTACTTAAGAACATAAGGACATAAGAAATAGGAGCAGGAGCAGGCCATTTGGCCCTCCAAACCTGCTCCGCCATTCAATGAGATCATGGCTGATCTTCTGCCTCAACTCCATTCACCGGCCCGATCGCCATATCCCTTGATGCCCTTACTAGTCAGAAATCTATCGACTTCTGTTTTGAATATACCCAATGACTGAGCCTCCACAGCCCTCTGGGGTAGAGAATTCTGAAGATTCACCACCCTCTGTGTGAAGAAATTTCTTCTCATCTCAGTCCTGAATGGCCTACCCTTTATCCTGAGGCTGTGGCCCCTGGTTCTAGACTCCCCAGCTAAGGGAAACATTCTCCAAGCATCCACCCTATCAAGCCCTGTAATAATTTTGTATGCTTCAATGAGATCCCCTCTCATTCTTCTGCATTCAAGAGAACACAAGCCCAGTTTACTCAATCTCTTCTCATACGACAGTCCCGCCATCCCAGGAATCAATCTCATGAACCTTTGTTGCACTCCCTCTGTGGCAAGTATATCCTTCCTTAGGTGAGGGGACCAAAATTGTACACTGTACTCCAGGTGTGGTCTCACCAAGGCCTTATATAATTGGAGTAAGGCTTCTTTACTCCTGTACTCAAATCCTCTTGTAATAAAGGCCAACACACCATTTGCCTTCCTAATGGCTTGCTGCACCTGCACATTCACTTTCAGTGACTCATGTACAAGGACACCCAGGTCCCTTTGAGCATCTGCATTCCCCAATCTTTCACTATTTAGGAAATACTCTACCTTTCTGTTTTTTCTACCAAAGTGGATAACTTCACATTTATCCACATTATAATCCACCTGCCATGTTCTCGACCACTCACTGAGTCTATTGAGATCCCCTTGAAGCCTCTTCACATCCTCTTCACAACTGACACTGCCACCTAGCTTTGTGTCATCAGCAAATTTGGAAATGTTACATTTAGTCCCCTCATCCAAATCATTGATATAGATTGTGAATAGCTGGGGCCCAAGCACCGATCCTTCTGGTACCCCACTAGTCACAGCCTGCCATCCTGAAAAAGACCTGTTTATCCCTACTCATTGTTTTCTGTCTGTTAACCAATTCTCAATCCATGCTAGTATATTACCCCCAATTCCATGTGCCCTAATTTTGTTCACCAACCTCTTGTGTGGGATCTTATCGAAAGCCTTCTGAAAATCCAAATACATCACATCTACTGGTTCCCCTTTGTCTACTCCACTAGTTACATCCTCAAAGAACTCCAATAGTTCTGTCAATAGATTTGTCAAACAGGATTTCCCTTTCATAAATCCATATTGACTCTGCCCAATCTTACTATTAGTTTCTAAGTGCCTGGTTTCTGTTTTTATTTTTGGCCTATTTCTGTGTTGTATCCTCTATGTATTTCTAAGAGACACACACCTGTAAATCAGGTCGGAAATTACAAATAGGAGGCACCGACAAATTCGAATAGGTTCCAGACCACACTTGATTTAATTTTGGATTGATCCACAGCTTTCAGTAGCTCCCATCTTCTTCTGGAGTAAAGATCTTCTTAGTTCTCTAACATTATTTTGTCTTTCTGTTGTTAATCAGGTTGCAGGTCTTCCCATCGATACTTTCCCAATTCGGTAAGCTCATACACTACATAAGATCAATCTCCGCATTTGTTGAAGAGATGAATTAACTCAGCATCTGACTACTATTTGAGTCAATGTTGTTATTAGCGTTAAGAATTTTCTCTTATGTACTATCAGCATGGTGCTGAATTAATAAATAGCAATTTAATAATTTTCTTTCTTGCTTCCAATTGTATTTTCTGCAATATTCCAACTGCCAGCACCAATGATTTAATGGGGGATTATTTGTTATGTACAACTAGCCACGCATTTCAAATATGCATCTTTCCATTGGAGCACTTTCTGTTTTGAACATACAGCTCAAATGAGACCATTCAGCAGAGCTATAAACTGGGAAGGATCTGCTTCAAAAGATAATATTGTGTCTTTCATTGATTTTTTGCTTAATTTTCACTTTAATAGTTACTGTTCCCTACACACATCGCACAATGTAACCTAATGAAAGTTTGATTTGTTCAAGTTGCCTACTGGTAATGCACCTGGCTTTGGTTTTAAATAAATAATTGAGGCAAAAAAACAAGTATTTTTCTTTATTCTTAGTAGTTTTCCTGAAGTGTTTTCATGGCTTATAAAGGTACTCAATTAATCTTCACTCAAATGATTGTACTGTAGTCAGTATCAAAATTGTTCTCAACTGCATATTGATTTCCTATGAGGTTTATATATTAAAGTGCTTCTTTGAAATAAAAATGGTGGATAGTTAATCTTAAATCAGGAGTTGAATGGAACAAATGGTGTTAATTTACTTTGCCACTGAGACCAAATCAACTATATATTGTCTACAACAACTGTGACTCACTCTACAAGATACAAAAAAGTAAATAGAGTAAGAGTCTGTAAAAGCTTGTTTGGAATGCAATATGGGAAAAGAAACAAAATAATTAAACTGTCATAATATGTTAAATGTTTCATACATATATGTTGGTTCTGAATTTCTGAGACCTAACACCAAAGAGATTGTATAATATATATTCCTTTAAGTGCTAACATTTATTACATTTTAAATATTTAGAAGTGTTCTTATTGGCAAGTAAATTGAATTCCATTATTTCTTTGGGAAAATAAATGTAATTTTCTTTGTTGCGGTGAAAGACAAAAGGTTGTAAAATTGCATGAGATGCACTTCCAAGCATTCAGTGCACACTGCCATCTCATGGCAATGTTCACTCCAATCAACACTTTCCAGGTAAAAATCTCAATCTTCTCAGCATGCTGTAGAAAAATACATTTGAAACACATAAATCACGTTAACCCAGTCTAAGAACTGTTAGGTTTTTATACTAGTTTAGTTCTGATATCAAAAAGAGAAATTATATTCCTCCTATAGGTACAACCTGTTTTTTAATAAAAAGGTCTATGCAAGAATGTCTGTAAAAATTGCAGTTCTTGAAGCATAAATGTTTCCAATTATATTGTTTTTTATTGAAAAAGGAATGCATAGAGCGCCAGATAGAAACATTTTGGCTTACTGTGAATCTTATACGCCTGAAGTTTATGAGAATACGTTTTTCCCTTTTCTTAAATGTTTTTCACTTATAAAATTTGATCAATTCCAACCAGCGATATTTAGCCATTGTTTCTAAAGAACAATATGTAGAATTTTAAACAGTGTTGCTTCTATGTTGATTAGAGTATATGTTTATATTATAAAAATAAAAGCCTTTATTATTTTAATTTATTAGCAATACTGATAGATGTTTTTAATGTAAAATTGCACAACAGTACTGGTAATTCAATTTCCTGTGTAATTTCATATTTGTATTTGCATATCTTATAATATATATCAGATTGTTCCTATTGATTATTATTGATAAACATTTCCCTGACTGAGCTTATTTCCATATCATTTGCCTAGATATTAGTTATTTTTAGATTTGTTACAAGTAAGATGCTGATAAATCAACTCATTGGCAAACAAATAACAAATTTTAGGACAAATCAACAATTAATAGCTTATTGCTGGTAAATCTGTGTATGATATGTGATAGTTTTTATAACTGGTTTCAGTGTCAAACAGTTACAAATATTATCTATTGCTTCTACTTTGTCAGAAAGTTATTAAGTTCTGTGGAAATTGCATTTCATCCTTCATCTGTGTAGAGGATAAAGTACACTTCCCAAGTTGTACAGGTAGCATTTCAGTCTACCTGTAACCCAGGAGTTCCTGAAAAATGACTTATCTCCTAGAACAACTGTACCACTCCTCATTTGTAAAGCATCCACATCATTATTTGGAAACTAAATGCAAAACAAAATGTTTGAAATACAGTGATAAACCTACAATCCTGGACGCATTTCACGCCATCAGCACAACAGAGAATGAGGTCAAGAATCAATAAATTACATTTTAAAGAATAACATTGCTGAAAGTTAATAAATGCAGCTTAATCAATGCTTTTTGCCTTTGAAGTATGTTTTTTGTAAATTATTTCTTTACAATTGCATATATTGCTTGAGCAATGAGGAAGAATTGCTCTGGTCTCTATACAATACATAGTAAAACTGTAAACACTATAAGGAGAGATTTTACACATTCACACTCAAAGCAGTGAACCTGTGGTGCAATTTCAGAAAAAGAAAGACTTACCTTTATAATGCACCTTTCACAACCTCAAGGATGTTCCAATGCGCCCTACTGCCAATGAAGTACTTTTGAAGTGCAATGTAAGAAATCATCTCTATAGTGAACAGGGAAATTCTTCCACCAAAGTTAGCTCAGCTCCTACTGTCAAAATTGCAAAAGGCATTGTCTGACCATCATGACCACTTTGATGGTGTTGTAACATACCCTTCCCCCTCATCTAGCCCACGACTGGAAGTAGAAGACCCTGTCGCAGGCAAAGACAATTTCCCATAGGCAGTATGGGGGAGGTTGGGAAATCACTGAGGCACTCTTCCCACTTTTTTAGTGGTCCACTCAGTTGGCCCTGGTAGAGGCCTGGAAACAGGTCAGCTGCCTTCCCATCCATCACCAAAATAGTTTTTGGTGATGGAAAACCTAAAGGGAGGGAAGAACTGATTTTTTTTAAAAAGAGGATCATACAACTATTAATTTAAGCTGAAAGTATTACATCTGGTGTTGCAGCTCAAAAGTAACAGTAATCCTCTAATAAATCATTTATCAATTCTTGTTGAAGTCTATTAGTTGAAAGCTCAAGTTGGAATTAAATTATCACCTTTTTAGATTGTAACTCCCCATTAACTGAAACATGTGACAACTCATTCAAATATAGTGGGAATTGATCATTGCCTTAAAAAAATCACTATTAAAAAATTATAAAATTAAGAATCACAACGATAAAAATATTCCAATTCTTTTTCATTTATTCTCAAAGGTGCTTGTCATATTAGCCACACCTGGGGGTAGATTTTAACTTTCAATACTGGGAAGAAATCTGGCAGTAGCAGATCGGCTGCCGATTATGCATTTCATCCTGAGTTTCCTTTCCATTGAAGGCAATAGAAAGGTAAATCTGGCATAGTATATAATGAGTGGCCAATCTGCTACTGCCTGTTTTCCACCTGCTGGTGAAAGTAAGATCTACCCCCTGGAGTTGTTGTTCTCAGTAAGGCAGTAATCCATCCACCTGATCTGACTATAATAGTGATACAATTTATAAGGTTTGTTTACTTAATTCTCAGGGAGCCTTTGTGCCCACTTTTCTCTCTATAGAAAAATTGTCACTACAATACTAGCAATTTGGTCCTTACTGCTAGAGCTGGGCAATCATGAATCTGTGCGAGTGCAGTCAGTGAAAGCCCGGGACCTCCTGCCAGTGCTGCCCTTTATTTCTTACGTTTCTACCATATCATGCTAAATATCAGTAAAATTGTAAGAACTGCTGAAATAAAACTAGCCTTCCAAAATAATACTAAGATTTCTGGTCAATGTAACAATTCTTGGTGACAGTCAGTGCAGTGATCATTACCCATACTCCATAGGTAAAATTAAATGAATGCCACCAGGGAGCAAATGAGGATATCAATACTGTGAGGGTATACACAGTGCACTGGATCAAACACTTCCCACCTCCTTGTGCAGCCCAGCACTAAACCAAATGCTGTCTCAGTGGAAGTCTGTTGGGTTGCAGTGCTGTAATAGATTTCTATCTGCCTCTGCAGCCTTTAAGCTGAATCTCATTTTAAGTTGTTCATACTTTAGATGTCACATTTTGATATGGATGCAAAACAATCTTTAAAAAGATATTTGAAAGGGAAGGAACACAGTCATTTCCTGCTGGCTTTTCCAACTGTTGGGAAGAGCTCAGGACTTATAAGCATCCGCCAATCTATAATGAAACAATTACTCTCTAATTGACCTCAGAACATATCTCTTTACAGAAATTAGACCTTGTCACCTTAAAGGGACGCAGGTCCACCTTAGAAGCAGAATAACATACAGTGGTTAACATGGTACAATGCTCCAGTCCTTATAGAGCAGCCATCCTTTGGTTTAACATTAGCATTGCCACAGGAAATCTGTTCATTTAATTTTTAAAACAGGCCAATTATGTTAAGCTGACTCTAACCAGATGTTAAGATATTACTTATTGGGACTGAACAGTACTTTATAGTTCGCGAACTTCATCAATTAAAAAATTCACATCAAACCAATTATATAGAACAAAAGCAAAGTACTGCGGATGCTGGAAATTTGAAATATAAATAGAAAATGCTGGAAATACTCAGCAGGTCAGGCAGCATCTGTGGAGAGAGAAACAGAGTTAACGTTCCAGGTCGATGACCCTTCGTCAGAACTGGAAAAAGTTGGAGATGGAACAGGTTTTCAAGCAAGTGTAGGGGCAGGGAAAGGGGGGAGGGGAGGAAAGAAAAAAAGGGAAACATAGAAACTAGGAGTAGGCCATTCGAGCCTGCTCCGCCATTCAACGAGATCATAGCTGATCATCCAAACCCTAGCACCCGGTCCCTACACTGACAACCATCCCACCCAAACCCTGTAACCCCACGTATTTAAACCCCCCTAACACTAAGGGCCAATTTTTATCATGGTCAATCAACCTAACCCGCACATCTTTGGACTGTGGGAGGAAACCGGAGCACCCGGAGGAAACCCACGCAAACACAGGGAGAATGTGCAAACTCCACACAGACAGTCACCCGAGGCAGGATTTAAACCCGGGTCCCTGGCGCTATGAGGCAACAGTGCTAACCACTATGCCACCATGCTGCCCTCAAAGTCTATGATAGGATGGAAGGCAGGAGAGATTAATAGGCAAAAGGGATGATGGTGCAAGGCAAAAGGAGATGGTAATGGGACAAGTTAAGAAACAAAAGATGACTCTCAATGAAGTGTAAATGGCAATGGCAGAATGATCGACAGCTGCCAGGTGAGAGAGAGAAAAAAAATGAAAAAAAAGATAGGGGCAGAGGTTATGGTCTGAAATTGTTGAACTCGATGTTGAGTCCAGAAGGCAGTAAAGTGCCTAATCAAAAGATGAGGTGCTGTTCCTCGAGCTTACGTTGAGCTTTATTGGAACAGTGGAAAAGTCTAAAACCCAGGAGAGTTCAAAAGCAGCGGGAGCAGAGCGAGAGCGCCAAAACCCGGGAGAGTTCTAAAGCAGCAGGAGCAGAGCGAGAGCGCCAAAACCCAGGAGAGTTCAAAAGCAGTGGGAGCAGAGCGAGAGCGCCAAAACCCGGGAGAGTTCAAAAGCAGTGGGAGCAGAGCGAGAGCACCAAAACCCGGGAGAGTCCAAAAGCAGTGGGAGCAGAGCGAGAGCGCCAAAACCCAGGAGAGTTCAAAAGCAGCGGGAGCAGAGCGAGAGCGCCAAAACCCGGGAGAGTTCTAAAGCAGCAGGAGCAGAGCGAGAGTGCCAAAACCTGGGAGAGTTCAAAAGCAGCGGGAGCAGAGCGAGAGCGCCAAAACCTGGGAGAGTTCAAAAGCAGCAGGAGCAGAGCGAGAGCGCCAAAACCCGGGAGAGTTCAAAAGCAGCGGGAGCAGAGCGAGAGCGCCAAAACCTGGGAGAGTTCAAAAGCAGCAGGAGCAGAGCGAGAGCGCCAAAACCCGGGAGAGTTCAAAAGCAGCGGGAGCAGAGCGAGAGCGCCAAAACCCGGGAGAGTTCAAAAGCAGCGGGAGCAGAGCGAGAGCGCCAAAACCCGGGAGAGTTCAAAAGCAGCAGGAGCAGAGCGAGAGCGCCAAAACCTGGGAGAGTTCAAAAGCAGCGAGAGCGCCAAAACCCGGGAGAGTTCTAAAGCAGCAGGAGCAGAGCGAGAGCGCCAAAACCCGGGAGAGTTCTAAAGCAGCAGGAGCAGAGCGAGAGCGCCAAAGCCCAGGAGAGTTCAAAAGCAGCGGGAGCAGAGCGAGAGCGCCAAAACCCAGGAGAGTTCTAAAGCAGCAGGAGCAGAGCGAGAGCGCCAAAACCTGGGAGAGTTCAAAAGCAGCGAGAGCGCCAAAACCCGGGAGAGTTCAAAAGCAGTGGGAGCAGAGCGAGAACGCCAAAACCCGGGAAAGTTCAAAAGCAGCGGGAGCAGAGCGAGAGCGCCAAAACCCAGGAGAGTTCAAAAGCAGCGGGAGCAGAGCGAGAGCGCCAAAACCCAGGAGAGTTCAAAAGCAGTGGGAGCAGAGCGAGAGCGCCAAAACCCAGGAGAGTTCAAAAGCAGCGGGAGCAGAGCGAGAGCGCCAAAACCCGGGAGAGTTCAAAAGCAGCAGGAGCAGAGCGAGAGCGCCAAAACCCGGGAAAGTTCAAAAGCAGCGGGAGCAGAGCGAGAGCGCCAAAACCCGGGAGAGTTCAAAAGCAGCGGGAGCAGAGCGAGAGCGCCAAAACCCGGGAGAGTTCTAAAGCAGCAGAGCGAGAGCGCCAAAACCCAGGAGAGTTCAAAAGCAGCAGGAGCAGAGCGAGAGCGCCAAAACCCGGGAAAGTTCAAAAGCAGCGGGAGCAGAGCGAGAGCGCCAAAACCCGGGAGAGTTCTAAAGCAGCAGGAGCAGAGCGAGAGCGCCAAAACCCAGGAGAGTTCAAAAGCAGTGGGAGCAGAGCGAGAGCGCCAAAACCCGGGAGAGTTCAAAAGCAGCAGGAGCAGAGTGAGAGCGCCAAAACCCAGGAGAGTTCAAAAGCAGCGGGAGCAGAGCGAGAGCGCCAAAACCCGGGAGAGTTCTAAAGCAGCAGGAGCAGAGCGAGAGCGCCAAAACCCAGGAGAGTTCAAAAGCAGTGGGAGCAGAGCGAGAGCGCCAAAACCCGGGAGAGTTCAAAAGCAGTGGGAGCAGAGCGAGAGCACCAAAACCCGGGAGAGTCCAAAAGCAGTGGGAGCAGAGCGAGAGCGCCAAAACCCAGGAGAGTTCAAAAGCAGCGGGAGCAGAGCGAGAGCGCCAAAACCCGGGAGAGTTCTAAAGCAGCAGGAGCAGAGCGAGAGTGCCAAAACCTGGGAGAGTTCAAAAGCAGCGGGAGCAGAGCGAGAGCGCCAAAACCCGGGAGAGTTCTAAAGCAGCAGGAGCAGAGCGAGAACGCCAAAACCCGGGAGAGTTCAAAAGCAGCGGGAGCAGAGCGAGAGCGCCAAAACCTGGGAGAGTCCAAAAGCAGTGGGAGCAGAGCGAGAACGCCAAAACCCGGGAGAGTTCAAAAGCAGTGGGAGCAGAGCGAGAGCGCCAAAACCCGGGAAAGTTCAAAAGCAGTGGGAGCAGAGCGAGAGCGCCAAAACCCGGGAAAGTTCAAAAGCAGTGGGAGCAGAGCGAGAGCGCCAAAACCCAGGAGAGTTCAAAAGCAGTGGGAGCAGAGCGAGAGCGCCAAAACCCAGGAGAGTTCAAAAGCAGTGGGAGCAGAGCGAGAGCGCCAAAACCCAGGAGAGTTCAAAAGCAGCGGGAGCACAGCGAGAGCGCCAAAACCCGGGAGAGTTCAAAAGCAGTGGGAGCAGAGCGAGAGCACCAAAACCCGGGAAAGTTCAAAAGCAGTGGGAGCAGAGCGAGAGCGCCAAAACCCGGGAGAGTCCAAAAGCAGTGGGAGCAGAGCGAGAACGCCAAAACCCGGGAGAGTTCAAAAGCAGCGGGAGCAGAGTGAGAACGCCAAAACCCGGGAAAGTTCAAAAGCAGCGGGAGCAGAGCGAGAGCGCCAAAACCCAGGAGAGTTCAAAAGCAGCGGGAGCAGAGCGAGAGCGCCAAAACCCAGGAGAGTTCAAAAGCAGTGGGAGCAGAGCGAGAGCGCCAAAACCCAGGAGAGTTCAAAAGCAGTGGGAGCAGAGCGAGAGCGCCAAAACCCGGGAAAGTTCAAAAGCAGTGGGAGCAGAGCGAGAGCGCCAAAACCCAGGAGAGTTCAAAAGCAGTGGGAGCAGAGCGAGAGCGCCAAAACCCAGGAGAGTTCAAAAGCAGTGGGAGCAGAGCGAGAGCGCCAAAACCCAGGAGAGTTCAAAAGCAGCGGGAGCACAGCGAGAGCGCCAAAACCCGGGAGAGTTCAAAAGCAGTGGGAGCAGAGCGAGAGCACCAAAACCCGGGAAAGTTCAAAAGCAGTGGGAGCAGAGCGAGAGCGCCAAAACCCGGGAGAGTCCAAAAGCAGTGGGAGCAGAGCGAGAACGCCAAAACCCGGGAGAGTTCAAAAGCAGCGGGAGCAGAGTGAGAACGCCAAAACCCGGGAAAGTTCAAAAGCAGCGGGAGCAGAGCGAGAGCGCCAAAACCCAGGAGAGTTCAAAAGCAGCGGGAGCAGAGCGAGAGCGCCAAAACCCAGGAGAGTTCAAAAGCAGTGGGAGCAGAGCGAGAGCGCCAAAACCCAGGAGAGTTCAAAAGCAGCGGGAGCAGAGCGAGAGCGCCAAAACCCGGGAGAGTTCAAAAGCAGTGGGAGCAGAGCGAGAGCACCAAAACCCGGGAAAGTTCAAAAGCAGTGGGAGCAGAGCGAGAGCGCCAAAACCCGGGAAAGTTCAAAAGCAGTGGGAGCAGAGCGAGAGCGCCAAAACCCGGGAAAGTTCAAAAGCAGTGGGAGCAGAGCGAGAGCGCCAAAACCCAGGAGAGTTCAAAAGCAGTGGGAGCAGAGCGAGAGCGCCAAAACCCGGGAAAGTTCAAAAGCAGTGGGAGCAGAGCGAGAGCGCCAAAACCCGGGAAAGTTCAAAAGCAGTGGGAGCAGAGCGAGAGCGCCAAAACCCGGGAGAGTTCAAAAGCAGTGGGAGCAGAGCGAGAGCGCCAAAACCCGGGAAAGTTCAAAAGCAGTGGGAGCAGAGCGAGAGCGCCAAAACCCGGGAAAGTTCAAAAGCAGTGGGAGCAGAGCGAGAGCGCCAAAACCCGGGAAAGTTCAAAAGCAGTGGGAGCAGAGCGAGAGCGCCAAAACCCGGGAAAGTTCAAAAGCAGTGGGAGCAGAGCGAGAGCGCCAAAACCCGGGAAAGTTCAAAAGCAGCGGGAGCAGAGCGAGAGCGCCAAAACCCGGGAAAGTTCAAAAGCAGTGGGAGCAGAGCGAGAGCGCCAAAACCCGGGAAAGTTCAAAAGCAGTGGGAGCAGAGCGAGAGCGCCAAAACCCAGGAGAGTTCAAAAGCAGTGGGAGCAGAGCGAGAGCGCCAAAACCCGGGAAAGTTCAAAAGCAGTGGGAGCAGAGCGAGAGCGCCAAAACCCGAGAAAGTTCAAAAGCAGTGGGAGCAGAGCGAGAGCGCCAAAACCCGGGAGAGTTCTAAAGCAGCAGGAGCAGAGCGAGAGCGCCAAAACCCAGGAGAGTTCAAAAGCAGTGGGAGCAGAGCGAGAGCGCCAAAACCCGGGAGAGTTCAAAAGCAGTGGGAGCAGAGCGAGAGCACCAAAACCCGGGAGAGTCCAAAAGCAGTGGGAGCAGAGCGAGAGCGCCAAAACCCAGGAGAGTTCAAAAGCAGCGGGAGCAGAGCGAGAGCGCCAAAACCCGGGAGAGTTCTAAAGCAGCAGGAGCAGAGCGAGAGTGCCAAAACCTGGGAGAGTTCAAAAGCAGCGGGAGCAGAGCGAGAGCGCCAAAACCCGGGAGAGTTCTAAAGCAGCAGGAGCAGAGCGAGAACGCCAAAACCCGGGAGAGTTCAAAAGCAGCGGGAGCAGAGCGAGAGCGCCAAAACCCGGGAGAGTCCAAAAGCAGTGGGAGCAGAGCGAGAACGCCAAAACCCGGGAGAGTTCAAAAGCAGCGGGAGCAGAGTGAGAACGCCAAAACCCGGGAAAGTTCAAAAGCAGCGGGAGCAGAGCGAGAGCGCCAAAACCCAGGAGAGTTCAAAAGCAGCGGGAGCAGAGCGAGAGCGCCAAAACCCAGGAGAGTTCAAAAGCAGTGGGAGCAGAGCGAGAGCGCCAAAACCCAGGAGAGTTCAAAAGCAGCGGGAGCAGAGCGAGAGCGCCAAAACCCGGGAGAGTTCAAAAGCAGTGGGAGCAGAGCGAGAGCACCAAAACCCGGGAAAGTTCAAAAGCAGTGGGAGCAGAGCGAGAGCGCCAAAACCCGGGAAAGTTCAAAAGCAGTGGGAGCAGAGCGAGAGCGCCAAAACCCGGGAAAGTTCAAAAGCAGTGGGAGCAGAGCGAGAGCGCCAAATCCCAGGAGAGTTCAAAAGCAGTGGGAGCAGAGCGAGAGCGCCAAAACCCGGGAAAGTTCAAAAGCAGTGGGAGCAGAGCGAGAGCGCCAAAACCCGGGAAAGTTCAAAAGCAGTGGGAGCAGAGCGAGAGCGCCAAAACCCGGGAGAGTTCAAAAGCAGTGGGAGCAGAGCGAGAGCGCCAAAACCCGGGAAAGTTCAAAAGCAGTGGGAGCAGAGCGAGAGCGCCAAACCCCGGGAAAGTTCAAAAGCAGTGGGAGCAGAGCGAGAGCGCCAAAACCCAGGAGAGTGCAAAAGCAGTGGGAGCAGAGCGAGAGCGCCAAAACCCAGGAGAGTTCAAAAGCAGTGGGAGCAGAGCGAGAGCGCCAAAACCCAGGAGAGTTCAAAAGCAGCGGGAGCAGAGCGAGAGCGCCAAAACCCGGGAGAGTTCAAAAGCAGTGGGAGCAGAGCGAGAGCACCAAAACCCGGGAAAGTTCAAAAGCAGTGGGAGCAGAGCGAGAGCGCCAAAACCCGGGAGAGTCCAAAAGCAGTGGGAGCAGAGCGAGAACGCCAAAACCCGGGAGAGTTCAAAAGCAGCGGGAGCAGAGTGAGAACGCCAAAACCCGGGAAAGTTCAAAAGCAGCGGGAGCAGAGCGAAAGCGCCAAAACCCAGGAGAGTTCAAAAGCAGCGGGAGCAGAGCGAGAGCGCCAAAACCCAGGAGAGTTCAAAAGCAGTGGGAGCAGAGCGAGAGCGCCAAAACCCAGGAGAGTTCAAAAGCAGCGGGAGCAGAGCGAGAGCGCCAAAACCCGGGAGAGTTCAAAAGCAGTGGGAGCAGAGCGAGAGCACCAAAACCCGGGAAAGTTCAAAAGCAGTGGGAGCAGAGCGAGAGCGCCAAAACCCGGGAAAGTTCAAAAGCAGTGGGAGCAGAGCGAGAGCGCCAAAACCCGGGAAAGTTCAAAAGCAGTGGGAGCAGAGCGAGAGCGCCAAAACCCAGGAGAGTTCAAAAGCAGTGGGAGCAGAGCGAGAGCGCCAAAACCCGGGAAAGTTCAAAAGCAGTGGGAGCAGAGCGAGAGCGCCAAAACCCGGGAAAGTTCAAAAGCAGTGGGAGCAGAGCGAGAGCGCCAAAACCCGGGAGAGTTCAAAAGCAGTGGGAGCAGAGCGAGAGCGCCAAAACCCGGGAAAGTTCAAAAGCAGTGGGAGCAGAGCGAGAGCGCCAAAACCCGGGAAATTTCAAAAGCAGTGGGAGCAGAGCGAGAGCGCCAAAACCCGGGAAAGTTCAAAAGCAGTGGGAGCAGAGCGAGAGCGCCAAAACCCGGGAAAGTTCAAAAGCAGTGGGAGCAGAGCGAGAGCGCCAAAACCCGGGAAAGTTCAAAAGCAGCGGGAGCAGAGCGAGAGCGCCAAAACCCGGGAAAGTTCAAAAGCAGTGGGAGCAGAGCGAGAGCGCCAAAACCCGGGAAAGTTCAAAAGCAGTGGGAGCAGAGCGAGAGCGCCAAAACCCAGGAGAGTTCAAAAGCAGTGGGAGCAGAGCGAGAGCGCCAAAACCCGGGAAAGTTCAAAAGCAGTGGGAGCAGAGCGAGAGCGCCAAAACCCGGGAAAGTTCAAAAGCAGTGGGAGCAGAGCGAGAGCGCCAAAACCCGGGAGAGTTCAAAAGCAGTGGGAGCAGAGCGAGAGCGCCAAAACCCGGGAAAGTTCAAAAGCAGTGGGAGCAGAGCGAGAGCGCCAAAACCCGGGAAAGTTCAAAAGCAGTGGGAGCAGAGCGAGAGCACCAAAACCCGGGAAAGTTCAAAAGCAGTGGGAGCAGAGCGAGAGCGCCAAAACCTGGGAGAGTTCAAAAGCAGCGGGAGCAGAGTGAGAGCGCCAAAACCCAGGAGAGTTCAAAAGCAGTGGGAGCAGAGCGAGAGCGCCAAAACCCGGGAGAGTTCAAAAGCAGCGGGAGCAGAGCGAGAGCACCAAAACCCGGGAAAGTTCTAAAGCAGCGGGAGCAGAGCGAGAGCGCCAAAACCCGGGAAAGTTCAAAAGCAGTGGGAAACACTGAGATACAAAGGACCGGTGAATGTAAAGAAGTAAAAAGTAATCGAAGTGTGACATCACCAGAAAGCAGGTAAGTGATTGGTTGGTGAGTCTTTCTCTATTTCTTGCTTTTTTCCAAACTTGAGCGTCTAAATTTAAGAGCCTTGATGTAGCTTAAAAGATATAAGTGTTCCAAATTTTAAAAGTAATTAATTAATTGAGATGGGGGACCAGGAAATGTGTTGTTGTTGTGGACACCATTGAGGTCCAGGGCGACCACATATGCAGCAAATGTCGGCTGCTCGAGGAACTTCGGCTCACAGTTGATGAGCTGGAGTCCGAGCTTCGGACACTGCGAAACATTAGGGAGGGGGAACGTTACCTGGAAGCTATGTTCCAGGAGGCAATCACACCCATTGGAATAATTACTTCTAATTTGGCCCATGGTCAGGGACAGGAGGGTGTGACTACAAACGAGGCAGGTATTGGGATCCAAAAGGTAGTGGTGGAGGAGCCTTAGACCTTGGCCTTGTCCAACAGGTACAAGATTCTTGCTCCCTGTGTGGACGAGGCCAGGGACTGCAGGGAGGATGAGCAAACTGACCACAGCACCGTGGTACAAGGAGCCATTCAAGTGGGGGGAGCAAAAAGAAATGTTGTAGTGATTGGGGACAGTATAGTGAGGGGGATAGTTACTGTTCTCTGCAGCTGAGAGCGTGAGTCCCGAAGGCTGTGTTGCCTGCCAGGTGCCAGGGTTAAGGACATCTTCTCTGGGCTGGCGAGAAACTTGGAGTGGGAGGGGGAAGATCCAGTTGTCATGGTCCACGTAGGTACCAATGACATAGGTAGGACAAAGAAAGAGGTTCTGCTGAGAGAGTATGAGCAGCTGGGGGCTAAATTAAAAGCAGAACCACAAAGGTAATAATCTTTGGATTACTACCTGAGCCATGAGTGAATTTGCATAGGGTAAATAAGATCAGAGAAATGAACGAGTGGCTTAAAGACTGGTGTGGGAGAAATGGGATTTGATTTGTGGGGCACTGGCACCAGGACTGGGATAAGAGGGAGCTGTTCCATTTTGACGGGCTTCACTTGAGCCATGCTGGGGCTAGAGTCCTGCCAAATCGAATAACTAGGACTGTAGAGAGGGCTTTAAACTAAATAGTAGGGGGGAGGATCCAGGTGAGCGGGAAAAAAAAAAGTCAATGAGAAATGAGAAAGCAATAGAGCAGGCTAGAGATGGGGGAGATAATAAGCAGAGTGTGACAGGAAGGGACAGAGGGGGAGAAATTCAGTGGAGCCGCAAACGGGGCGCCAAGCTCGCCTGGGCGCCGGAATTAGCGCAGCGATCGGAGCAGTTGCGACTGCTGGAAATTCAGGTTGAATGCCCCAAGAGGGACATGGGGCGAGGCTCGCGGCGCTCCGCGTCCCTCTTAGGGCGCTGAAACTGAATATCGCAGCGCAACGTGCCGCAGCGCCACATGCTGTGGCACAGCGCGCTGCGGTACTGCAGGCCTTCCTCCCATTCTTAAGGGGGGGGGGCCTGCACCAGCACGAGCGGAGATCGCGAGTGCCGGCAAAAGAGCCCGGCACTGAGGAGAAGTGCCGGGCTCTCGGAAAACAGCCGGCACTGCCGTGGGGGGAGATCAGGAGGCTGGGGACGGAGGTGCTAGCAGGCGGCCGCCGAAAAAACGGCTGCCCCGCACCTCCACCTTAATTTGCGCCACTGCCGCCACAGGTAGCCCCCGTGAACCGGGCGCGATTTGCGAATGGCGCTACAGAGGCGGGCGCTACCAGATATCGAGATCGGGGCGGTAGCGGGGTGCTGCGCACGCCGATGATGTCATCGGTGGCGGTGCAGCGCAACAGGCTAACGCTGCCATTAGTGCCCCAGCTAAATATCATGGGAGGCGTGGCCAGTGGCGCTAAAGCCGCTGAGTGCCCTCTTTAGGCGCTAACTGGTGGCGCAGCCCACCGAATTTCTAGGCCAGAATGTTTAAAAATAAGAGTGTAACAGAAAAAAAGGCCAAAACAAGGAAAAATGGTAAAAAGACAAAGTTAAAAGCTCTATATCTGAATGCACGCAGCATTTGTAACAAGATAAATGAGTTGACGGCACAAATAGATACAAATGGGTATGATCTGATTGACGTTACAGAGACGTGGTTGCAAGGCGACCAGGGCTGGGAACTGAATATTCCAGGGTATATGATAATTCGGAAGGATAGAAAGAAAGGAAAGGGAGGTGGGGTGGCTTTGTTGGTAAAAGATGGGATCTGTGCAGTGGTGAGAAGTGATACCGCCTCAGAAGATCAAGATGTAGAATCGGTTTGGGTGGAGATAAAAAATAATAAGGAGAAAATGTTTCTGGTGGGTGTAGTCTACAGGCCCCTGAACAGTAGCAATGCTGTTGGACAGAGTATAAATCAACAAATAACGGAGGTCTGTGAAAAAGGTAGGGTAATAATCATGGATGATTTAAATCCCCATATTGATTGGACAAATCAAATTGGCCATGGTAGCCTGGAGGAGGGGTTCATAGAGTGTATACGGGATGTTTTCCTAGAACAGTATGTAATGGAACCAACCAGGGAGCAGGCTATCTTGGATCTGGTACTATGTAATGAGACAGAATTAATAAATGATCTCATAGTAAAGGATCCTCTAGGAAAGAGTGGTCATAGCATGGTTGAATTTCAAATTCAGTTGGAGGGTGAGAAAGTTGTATCCCAAACCAGTGTCCTGATCTTAAACAAAGGCAATTATAATGGCATGAGGGCAGAACTGGCTTAAGTGGACTGGAAAAACAAACTAAAGGGTAAGAAAGTTGAAATGCAGTGGTGGAGGTTTAAGGAGATATTTCATAACTCTCAACAAAAATATATTCCAGTGAGAAAGAAAGATTTTAAGAGAAGGGAGCACCATCCATGGCTAACTAAGAAAGTAAAGGATGGTATCAAACTGAAAATGAAGGCGTACAATGTTGCCAAGATTGGCGGGAGACCAGAGGATTGGGAAATTTTTAAAAACCAGAAACGGATGACTAAAAAAATAATAAAGAGAGAGAAGATGAATTATGAGAGTGAACTGGCAAGAAACATTAAAACAAATAGTAATAGCTTCTACAGGTATATAACAAGGAAGGGGGTAGCTAAAGTAAATGTTGGTCCCTTAGCGGATGAGACTGGGGAATTAATAATGGGGAACGGGGAAATGGCAGAGACTCTGAACAAATGTTTTGCATCTATCTTCACTGTAGAAGGCACTAACAACATCCCAATAATGGCCACAGGGAGTAGGGAACTAAAGATAATCACTATCACTAAGGAAATAGTACTCAGTATAATAATGGGACTAAAAGACGACAAGTCCCCTGGACCAGATGGCTTGCATCCCAGGGTCTTAAATGAGGTGGCTGCAGAGATAGTGGATGCATTGGTTGCAATATACCAAAATTCCCTGGACTCTGGAGAGGTCCCAGCAGATTGGAAAACTGCTTATGTAACACCCCTATTTAAGAAAGGAGGGAGACAGAGAGCAGGAAACTATAGACCAGTTAGCCTAACAACTGCCATTGGGAAAATGCTGGAGTCCTTCATTAATGAAGCAGTAGCAGGGCATTTGGAAAAAAATACTGCATTCAAACAGAGTCAGCATGGTTTTAGGAAAGGGAAATCATATTTAACAAATTTGCTGGAGTTCTTTAAGGAGACAACAAGCAGAGTGGACAAGGGTGAGCCAGCGGATGTGGTGTATTTGGATTTCCAGAAGGCATTCGGTAAGGTGCCACATAAAAGGTTACTGCATAAGATAAGAGCTCACGGAGTTGGGGGTAATATATTAGCATGGATAGAGAATTGGCTAACTAACAGAAAGCAGAGAGTTGGGATAAATGGGTCATTTTCTGGTTGGCAAACGATAACTAGTGAGGTGCCACAAGGATTAGTGCTGGGGCCCCAACTATTTACAATCTACATTAATGAATTGGATGAAGGGATCGAGTTAATATAGCCAAGTTTGTGGATGATACAAAGATGGGCGGGAAAGCAAGTTGTGCAGAGGACTCAAAGAATCTGCAAAGGGATATAGACAGGTTGGGTGAGTGGGCAAACATTTGGCAGAAGGAGTATAATGTGGGAAAGTGCGAGGTTATCCACTTTGGCAGGAAAAATAAAAAAGCAAACTATTATTTAAATGGAGAGAGATTACAAAATGTTACAGTTCAGAGGGACCTGGGGGTCCTTGTGCACGAAACACAAAAAGTTAGTGTAGTGTATGTACCCGTCTACCTTTAAGAGAACTATTGTATGTAACCGTTCACCTTTAAGAGAACTATTTTAGGTGTGGCACTACTTTGTTTGGCTTCTGTATACGGTAATACCGACGGTGACCACACCAGTATATAAGTGTTGTGCCAGGAGTTATTGGGCAGATTCGCCCTGACCTTCGAATAGTAAAGTCCTGTTTTAAGTTACTCTTGGAGTCTGTGTATTAATTAACTAAACAACCCACAGACTTTACAGTGGCGACGAGTCCGATCGTACCCTACGGCAACAATAATTCCGAAGCAGTTAACGAGCGTCGAGAAGAGGCAACCGCCCTCGTCATTCTGCTGGGAGAAAACTCGAGTCTGCAGAGCTGGGAAAGGAGGAAGAATTCAGAGACAAAGACTTCCATCAGCAACAGGCACTGACTGTCCCTTCTGCCACGGTGAGAAGTGAGCCGATCAGCACGAGAAGCAAGGCGGCCACGGTGACTGTGAGTAAGGGAAAAGTAAAAAGAATAACCGGAGGATAAGGGCGGTGCACTCGACCACGGTCGAGGGGGAAAGGAGCCGGACAGAAGTCGGGCCCAGAGGCGCTGAGACTGGGGCAGCGTGGAGCAAAGAAGCCGCGGTACAGACAGGCTGGGGACGCAACAGCGTCGTGAGACAGCTAGACCGCGACCGGCGAAAAAGGCCGGGCAGCGACCGAAGCCACGAAGCGCTGCGACCGGGAGCGTAGGCGCGGGAAGATATAAAAACTCAGCCACAGCCGGGGAGGGAAGCACCGGACTGCGAGACGGCTGGGAGAGGCGTTTGGGAGCCGAGCGAGCGGGAGAGGCAGAGCCGACCATGGGAGACTGCGCGAGAGCCAGTCCAGCGGCTGAAACTGTTCTCCGTCAACGGGGTGTACCCAGCGCCGATAGAGCCGAGCGAGCGGGAGAGGCAGAGCCGACCAAGGGAGACTGCGCGAGAGCCAGTCCAGCGGCTGAAACTGTTCTCCGTCAACGGGGTGTACCCAGCGCCGGTAGAGCCGAGAGAGCGGGAGAGAGACCGAGCCCGAGCAAGGGGAACTGAGCGAGAGCCAGCCCAGCGGCTGAACCTGTTCGCCGTCAACGGGGTGTACCCAGCGCTGGTTGCCTTGCCGAGAAAAGGGAAAGCACTGAAGCCGACGCGCAGGCTGTGAATCTGAAAGCCAGCGGCCGTCGCCTGTGGGGGAAAGTGTACCCCTCCTGCTAGGGAAGAAACGCGGGAAGCCGCCATTAGGCGGGGAAGAAGACAGAAGCGGGAAACCGCCATTGAAGTGGGCGGGGAGAGAAGATAAGCGCGGGAAACCGCCATTTTCGCGGGAAAACCGCCATCTTAGAGAAAAAAAAAAATAAGTTAAAGAAATAATTCGGGGTGTTATCAGAAAGAGAGGAAGATGCCTAAGCGTGGTAACATCAACGATTTTAATGCCGAGGTAGAAGACTGGGCCACGTACGTGGAACGCATCGAGATCTATTGTGAGGCCAATAAAATAGAAGAAGATGACAAAGCTATAACCTTGCTAGACTCGATGGGCGCGAAGGCATATGGGCTCTTGAAGCATCTACTATCACCAGCTAAACCGGCAGATCAGACTTTCGATGAGATTGTGACTGTTCTGAAGGATCACTTGAACCCCACACCGTTGATGTTGGCGGAACGATTCAAATTCTATGCGAGAACGCAACGGAAAGACGAAAGCAACGCAGAATACTTGGTCGAACTGCGTAGACTAGCGAAATACTGCCAGTTTGGAGGGAATCTGACAGAGGCATTGCGAGACAAGTTCGTGTGCGGGTTGGCAAAGGAAGGAACGCAAAAGCGACTACTCGAAGAGAATGACCTTACACTTGACAGGGCTGTCCTTATTGCAGCATCGCACGAAGCCGCAGCGAAGGGAACTGCGGAAATGCAGCTAAAGACAGCAGCACTAAGTGTGGATCAAATTACCTCGACAACAACAAAATGCTATCGTTGTGGGAAGACAACACACGACCAGAACCAATGCTGGTTTAAGAACCAGGAATGTAGGAAATGTGGCAAACTGGGTCACATAGCTAAGGTATGCCGGTCAGGGAAGAAGACCAACAACCAAAGGACCAACAACCAAAGGAAGCCATCACAGGAAAAGTACAACAAGGTACACAAGGTGGCTGAGAAGAGTTCAGACGAACAGAATTCAGACTCAGACCCAAACGGCCAGGAGCTGGGTAGTCTGAGAATTCACAATGTGAGTAAGGAAGCTGACCTACAAACTATCTGGGTCATGCTAAAAATAGCTGGAATCCAAGTGAAAATGGAGTTGGACACTGGATCAGCTCTTTCAGTCATAAATCAAAGGGATTACCACCGGCTATTCTCACATATACCCTTAAGAGATACCAAGTTCGTATTGCAGACATACACGGGGCATAAAGTATACCCCATGGGAAAGATAAGAGTTAAAGTGAGAAATAGGGGTAAAGAACACCCAAGAATGAACTTATACGTACTACATGAGGGAGGACCACCACTTCTAGGACGGGAGTGGATCAAGAAAATAGACATGGAATGGCACTATCTAAAAGCCATAACGAGTGAGGACTCGGGGCAGACAATCAGCTCAGATTCTGAAACGGATGACGATAAGACCAACCCAAATATGAAAGACAAGGCTGAAATGGACTTGCCGACGAAGGTTGGAAAAACGAAGGCATGCATAAAGGCTTATGCTCCAGAGAAGAACAAAGTTTCAGAACAGAACTCTACCGAACAACGACAACCTAGTTTGACAGAAAATTCTGAGCCTGTTCAAGTTACGGACATATCCATGACGGAAGAACACCGAGCTCGCACTCAAACTTATTTCAAATTACGACAACAATTAGAGAAATTGAGTTACCGTCTCGTACAAGAGATGAAAACAATGAAAAAGTTCTATGACACCAAATGGGAGAATCTGGAAAGACAACAGAAGCAGCTAGCTCAAGCAGAGAGCGACCATAGAGCCATCGTGACCAATTACCGATCACATCTCCCTTATGCTGTTCAGGAGTTAGAATATTTGCAGGAAGAAGCAAATGAAGAGGAATCTTCAGGAAGCCAGGATTTTATTCCAGTTCTTCTCTACGACTCCTTACAAGCAGAGTGTGAGAAGTTGAAAGAACAGTATGAACAGGCCCAGGCTACAATTCTGGAAGGGTTTAACTCGGCAACCTCCAAAAAGCTAGTTTCAGTGGAAGCATATGAGCAACTGAAGGTTGAACATGAGCAAGAAGTCCAAAGGCTGCAGGAAATTCTTGATGAGCTCAAGGCCAAGACAGACTCATCGGTAGAAGTTCCAGCCATAGATGAGAAATTAGAGGTGAAAGACATGGCAGAACATGAAAGACAAGATGTACAAGAACTCATAAAAATATTAAAGGAAACCCAAGACAAATATGGGGCGGCAATGACCGAGATTCAACAACTTGAAGAACAGATTCAACTGGGAATCCATTCAGTGGAAGAAAAGGGAACTGTAAGAAACACAGAGACTGTAAGAATGGCCTCTGAACATGAGCTAGAGAGCATCAAGGTGCAACTTCTCCGAGCGTTGGAAGCCAAAGTACAAGAGGAAAAGAAGGTGAAAGCATTGGAGGAAAAGGTGGATGAAATGGTGAAGACTCTGACCCACAGTGTTCCCGTGGAAGAGTTAACGGTCAGCCAACTCCTTCATATGCTGAAGGACAAGACTCTACAATGGGAACAATCTGAACACGAGCTTCAATCTTCAAAGGGAAGGAGTTCGGAGCTCTCAAAAGTTATGGAAATAGCTGAGGTTGCAACACAGATTTTACAGGGATGCCAAAAGTACGCTGAATCACGTCAATGTGAACAGCAGAATGTTGAAACAGCTGCTCCAGTAGAAGGATTGAATAGCCTGATCAATCAATCCCCGAGGGAAGGGGAAGTATTGAAATCACAAACGAGGTCATTAGTGAAGGATTTGCAGGAAACCCAGGAAGAGCGGGATGAATATGAACGCATGAAGAAGTCTCTTCAGGAAAGATGTCTAGGGAGGGAACAACAGTCGGCTAACGTCCAGTTGGGTACGGAAGTAGCAGGCCCTCTCGCTAGACTAGCTCAGGACGACACCGAATATTACCATGACCTGTTGAGTGACACGGAATATTACGATGACTTGGTCTGCCCAGCTTGTGATGAAAACTCCCAAAGTGCAGAAATCAGGATGAAGCACTTAAAGTCTAAGGAACATAGGGAGATGGTGGCGCTACAGCTGGCAGCGGATAAGGGAGCCCCGAGAGTCTCCAAGAAGCAGAAAAGAAAAAGACGAAGCAGAAGACGATAACCATCTAAATCATTATCACTTCTATCAGATCATGCACGTGGGCCCCACGAAGGGGGGCCAAATCAGTTGGAAAGTAGGAAAAATTACCAAGGCAGTCCAGCTGTTTGTAATAGTCAGCACTGCTGGTTCAGCAGGACGGAAGTTCAAGCTGTTAAGCCAAGGGAAAGACTATTGGATGAGTCACGCTAGAAATGTGAACCGGCTACACCACAGAGATGTTGTTCGGACCGAGTCAAGACCAGAGACTGAATCTGTGAACTGTTCCTGCAGAGACTGAATCTGTGAACTGTTTCCTGCAGAGATGATCTTATCGAAACATATAAGATACTGAGGGGGCTCAGGATAGATGCAAAGAGGATGTCTCCCCTCATGGGGAAATCTAGGACTCGGGGGCACAGTCTCAGAATAAAGGGTCGCCCTTTTAGAACTGAGATGAGGAGGAACTTCTTCTCTCAGAGGGTCATAAATTTGTGGAATTCTCTGCCCCAGAGAGCAGTGGAGGCTGGGTCATTAAATACATTTAAAGTGGAGATAGACAAATTTTTGCAAGATAAGGGAGTGAAGGGTTATGGGGAGCGGGCTGAGAAGTGGCTTTGAGCCCCAGATCAGCCGTGATCTTATTGAATGGCGGAGCAGGCTCGAGGGGCCAAGTGGTCTATCCTGCTCCTATTTCTTAAGTTCTTATGTTCTTATGTGTAAGGGGCTGAGGATGGAGAGGTCAGAGTGGGAGTGGAGTGGAGAGTTAAAGTGACAGGTGACTGGAAGCTCGGGTTCCCCTAACAGACTGAACGGAGGTGTTCTGCAAAGCGGTCACACAATCTGCGTTTGGTCTCCCCAATTAGAGGAGACCGCATCGTGAGCAGCGAATACAGTATATTAAATTGCAAGAAGTACAAGTAAATCGCTCTTTCACCTCATTATATAGTGCAATTGGAATGACACATGATGTCATACATAAAATGTAGATAGCAATAAAAGTTATGTCTTTTGACAGATTAAAGTAGTTTGCTTCAGGTTCATCAGTAAAATAAGTCCAAAAACATTAGAAGACTTATTTGTCCTGTGGGATATGTTAATAGAAACACAGAAACATAGAAGATAGGAACAGGAGTAGGCCATTCAGCCCCTCGAGCCTGCTCTGCCATTCAATGCGATCATGGCTGATCATCCAAATTCAGTACCCGGTCCCTGCTTTCACCCCATACCCCTTGATCCCTTTAGCCTTAAGAAATATATCTAACTCCTTCTTGAATATGTTTAATGTATTGGGCTCTATTGTCTTCTGTGGTAGAGAATTCCACAGGTTCACCACTCTCTGGGTGAAGAAGTTCCTCCTCATTTCTGTCCTAAATGGCCTACCCCTTATCCTTAGACTGTGACCCCTGGTTCTGGACTCCCTGACCATCGGGAACATCCTTCCTGCATCTAGTCTGTCCAGTCCAGTCAGAATTTTATAAGTTTCAATGAGATCACCTCTCATTCTTCTAAACTCCAGCGGGTACAAGCCCAATCGAGCCAATCTCTCCTCATATGTCATTCCTGCCATCCCAGATATCAGCCTGGTGAATCTTCGCTGTACTCCTTCCATGGCAAGAACATCCTTCCTTAGATAGGGCGACCAAAACTGCACACAATACTCAAGATGTGGTCTCACTAAGGCCCTGTACAACTGCAGCAAGACATCCTTGTTCCTGGACTCAAACCCTCTCGCTACGAAGGCAAACATACCATTTGCCTTCTTAACCGCCTGCTGCACCTGCATGCTTACCTTCAGTGACTGGTGCACAAGGACACCCAGGTCTCATTGCACTTCCCCTTCTCCCAATCTATTGCCATTCAGATAATAATCTGTCTTCCTGTTTTTGCCACCAAAGTGGATAACCTCACATTTATCCACATTATATTGCATCTGCCATGCTCCTGCCCAATCACCCAACCTGTCCAAATCATCCTGTAGTTTCTTGGCATCCTCCTCACAGCACACACGCCCACCCAGCTTTGTGTCGTCTGCAAATTTGGAGATATTACATCGAGTTCCCTTGTCTAGATCATTAATATATATTGTGAATAGCTAGGGTCCAAGGACCGATCCCTGTGGTACCCCACTAGCCACTGCCTGCCACTCAGAAATAGAGCCATTTATTCCAACTCTTTGCTTTCTGTCTGCCAACCAGTTCTCTATTCAAGTCAATACCTTGCCCCCAATCCTATGTGCCTTAACTTTACATGCTAATCTCTTATGCGGGAACTTATCGAAAGCCTTCTGAAAGTCCAAATACACCAGATCCACTGGTTCTCCCTTAACTATTTTACCAGTTACATCCTCAAAAAATTCCAGTGGATTAGTCAAGCACGATTTACCTTTTGTAAATCCATGTTGACTTTGTCCGATCCTGTCACTGTTCTCCAAGTGCTCTGCTTTTACATCTTTTATAATGGACTCTAGCATTTTCCCCACTACCGATGTCAGGCTTACCGGTCTGTAATTCCCCGTTTTCTCTCTACCACCTTTTTTGAATAGTGGGGTAACATTAGCTACCCTTCAATCCATGGGTACTGCTCCAGATTCCATTGAATGTTGGAAGATGATCAGCAATGCATCTACTATTTCTAGGGCCACTTCCTTACCTACCCTAGGATGTAGATTATCAGGCCCTGGGGAATTATCGGCCTTCAATCCCATCAAGTTCCCTAACACCATTTCCCTACAAATACTGATTTCTTTCAGTTCCTCCCTTTCATCAGACCCTATGTTCCCCGACATCTCTGGGAGGTTATTTGTGTCCTCCTTTTGAAGACAGAACCAAAATATGTATTTAATTGGTCAGCCATTTCTTTGTTCCCCATTATAAATTCCCCTGATTCTGACTGCAAGGCACCTACGTTTGATTTCACCAATCTTTTTCTCTTCACATATCTATAAAAACTTTTACAGTCAGTTTTTATGTTGCCTGCAAGCTTACTCTCATATTCTATTTTCCCTTTCTTAATTAATCCCTTTGTCCTCCTTTGTTGAATCCTAAGCTGCTCCCAATCCTCAGGTTTACTGCTTTTTCTGGCCAATTTATATGTCCTCTCCTTGGATCTTATGCTATCCCTAATTTCCCTTGTTAGCCACGGTTGAGTCACCTTTTTTGTTTTATTTTTATGCCAAACTGGGATGAACAAATTCTGTAGTTCATCCATGCGGTCTTTGAATGTTTGCCATTGCCTATCCACCGTCAACCCTTTGAGTGACATTCCCCAATCAATCCTACCCAACTCGCGCCTCAGACCATCATAGTTTCCTTTATTTAAATTCAGGGCCCTAGTCTCTGAGTCAACTACTTCATTCTCCATCTTAATGAAGAATTCAATCATATTATGATCGCTCTGACCCAAGGGGCCTCGTACAACAAGATTGCTAATTAATCCCTTCTCGTTACATAATACCCATTCTAAGATGGCCTGATCTCTAGTTGGTTCCTCGACATATTGGTCCAGGAAACTAATCTAGCAGAAGCCATCTTCCTCATACTGTCTGTTTCACAAGCTCTTCACAATGTTTAACATATTCATAAATGTACATTGAAAGCTATGTTAAAGAGGACCAAATGAGATAAGCCTCTGTATAATTTCCATCCTCCATACAATGTACAACTTAAGCAAAGTAGCCTAGAAATTGGATCACGCAGTGCCCGTTTTTGAGGCAGAAAATCGGCACCAAAAGTTCCAATATGGCATGCGGCGGAACACGTTCATTCCGTGCCAGGTGTGCACCGCATGCCATCTTGGTTAGGGTGCCCTGTAGTCACCATGGGCACCTGCCTGACTGTGCCCATCCCTCCTCAGCTGCAATTGCTCCAGTAATATTTCAACTGCCCTGGCAGAAAAGCCAAAAATAAGCCAAATGTCCTGTCGCTACATGCTACAGGATAAGTCAGCAAAGCCCCTGACTGCCATTGTTATTCTTTGGCCAAAAAATATTTAATACTCCTTTAAACAGCTTCATGAGTTTTTCCACCCTCTAATAGGCAAGCTGCCAATCTAAGGTGCTACACAAGCCAGTAACTCACCCACATTATGTCAATTATGCTGAACCCAGAAACTCATCTGTGCTTCGTGCTCATAGTCTCAAGGTGATGCACGTCCCATCGTATCTGACTCCCATCAGAATCAGAAGTGGGAATCAAAATTGGCTGCCATTAGCTAATTAATAAGTTTTATTTTATTTTGTTATTTATAAATTAATTTATTGTGGAACAAAGAGAACTTTAGGTTTAGTGTCCAGGAAGAGAAACTTATCCCACCCACCACCATACTTACCTTAGCAATTTTATTCTGCCTCAGTTTCTGGATTCACAAAAAAAGGAATTCCAGAGATAACCCAGTTATCTTGACTGCTTCCACTAGTAGATAGTGTGAGAGAAGTGGAAGGGCAGACAAACAGAGCAGTATCCATGTACTCTTGACAAGTTATGTATCATCCTATCGAATCTAGCGACATCTAACTGAAGTAAACACTAGGGCAGATCTTTGACACCCAAGAACGGGTGGGAAGGGGTTGGGAGGGAAGTAAAAATAGAAGAAAAAGAATGAGCGGGCACTGGCATTCACCTCCCTGGCTGGCTTGCCACAGGTACAGGGTGCTATCGATTGCGGCAATCCGAGGACCATCACAGCAACCAACAGTTTTTATCAACCGCAGGAGATTTTATTCCATCAGTGTGCAGCTGTTGTGCAACCACTAAAAGTGCTTCATGCGGGTGTGTGCCAGATTTTCTGGGAGCTGTTATGATGCATTCATGCTGCAGCAGTCCAATATTCCAAAGCTTTTCATTCCAGGAAAAAGACTTAAGGGCTGACTTACAGAAGACAAGGGATACCCCCGTCAAACTTAGCTCATGACACCTGTGCGGAACCCCACCAATGAAGCGCAGGAACGTTATGACGAGAGCCACATGACCACCAGATCATAGAGCAAGCCATCGGAATGTTGAAGATATGCTTCAGGTGCCTAGATAGGACTAGAGCCGCCTTTCAGTACTTGCCAGTGAGGGCGTCCAGAATCATCATGGTGTGCTGCGTCCTGCACATTACGCATCAGAGAGGATTGCAAGTGGAGGAAGACGAAAGCACTCATCAGGCGTCTTCAAATCAGGAGAACATTGAAGAAGAGGAGGAGGAGGAAGAATATAAAGATGGGGCACCCATCTCCAGACCAGATGTGTACATTCCTGCCCGGCAGGCCAGGGATGCCCTCGTAGCTAGAATGTTCAGTAATTATTCCAACAAATAACAAATGAAAGCCACCACATTGCACATCCACCAGTGGTTCCATTCATGTTGTAAGCATCCATTGGCAGGATAGGCACACCAACGTCAGTGTTCTCGCTCAGGCCAACATCCCCAGCATCGAAGCTTTGACCATGCTGGATCAGCTCCGATGGACAGGCCACATCGTCTGCATGCCTGATACGAGACTCCCAAAACAAACGTACTACTTGGAGCTCCGACACAGTAAGAGAGCCCCAGGTGGGGAGAGGAAATGCTTCAAGGACACCCTCAAAGCCTCTGTAAGAATTCACAATAATTTACAGTTCTGAAGATTTTTTTTTTAATTAAAGAATCCCTGGGCGATGTGCCTTTATATTTCTAGGGATAAAAATGGCCGTCAGACCACATGGCCGAAGACAAAGGACTTGGAAAACAGCTTTCAATGGAGATGCCAATCAAAGGGGAGTCTCCACCCCTCCCCTGCAGCAGATAGTCGATTTGTTTACAGAAACTGCTACAAGAATGTTTGCACAAGGGATTAACCACTTGACTGCAGTTTAGCCTGACCACAGAACAATGGCCTTCTGTTTACACTCCTCCCAAGCTGTTTACATAGTAATACAGCTCCATTCAAAACCAATCAGGATGAATGGAAATGGTTCAGTAGCCCATCACACACAATGAAGACACATTTAAACTGCAGCTTTACATTCAAAGCTCAGCACAGAAAAGACATTTGAACTGAGAAAAGGAACAGTTTAAAAAGAATGGGTTTGGACGAATCCCCCATTACTGGACAATGGGGCAGTTGGATCCCTTTTGTTTTAGCCCAGAAACATCCGGAGCTGGGTGGGCCCCAAAAGGGGGTATAAAGGATAGCTTCCCAGAAGCTCTCTCTCTCTCTCTCTGGCCTCACCTCCATGTCCCTCTACAGCATGGGAGTCTGCCTGTAGAAGCGAAACACCAGCAGTTTACTTTTAAAACACTGGGGTGTTTTTCACTTCGGGACAGTGAAGATCTAAGTTCACAGGACATGGAGCAGGCATTTCCAGTGGTGAGCATATATTTTTCTGGCCTTCCACAAGGCAGCTTAGGATAGGTATAGGGGTGGGAGTAAAGTGGGAATTTCATTCGAATTGTGATTTTAGTCAATTTCCTTCATTGTGTCCGTTTCTCCGCCCCTATTTAAGCAAGACAGTGTTGCACTTAGCAGAGAAGTGCTACAGTGAACATTGAATTTGGTATTTAAAACTGTATTAAAAAGGAATAGCTGTTTTAAAGTACTGTATGTAAAACTGTATTAAAAGGGGTGTTGCATCAAACTGTAGAGCTGTGGTGAACGCTGTGTAGCTATTTTTAAAAGTCTATATTAAAGTACTGCATTTAAAATAAGGTAGTGTTGCACTGGGCAGGGAGCCCTCTAGTGGACACTAAGTGTACTGCATTTATGCAAAAGTGTTGTACTAGGCATAAGAGCCATATTGATTATTTTAAGTTGTTTCTTTCTTTTGTTTTCAATAAATACTGCTCTGTTTTGCACCCAAGCCGCGAGTCATGTTGTTTTCTGTCTATATCGCCATCGAATAAGTCCGGGGGTCAGAACTCAGGAATAGGGGAGCGCTTCAAAATCACAAGGGGGTCCCTGGAGCAGCTCAGAGGCTTCTGACTGGCCAGAGACAAATAACCCCAGCCCCGCTGTTAATCCCTTACAAAATGGCGACTGCGGCAGGACCCTCGGCAACGGTGTGCGATGTGGCAGACAATGGTTTGGGTCTGGAAAGAGCAGCAGTTATTGGGTTTCTTTTTATCCCACTGGTTTGTTTGTGGTTAGGTTCCCGCAGGCTTGGGGAGGTTACCCGCAGGCTTAAGGAAGCCAGGGCAGAGAGTTGGGATAGGAAAAGGGAGGTTGAAGAATACCAGGCCAAGGTAGAGCACCTGGTAGTTCAGTTTAGTGAGGGCAAAAGCCACATGAGGCATGAGTCAGAGTACCTGAAGTGCCTAGTTGCAGAGGCAAAGAACAATGAGATGAGGGTGCGGGAGGTGAACGCTCGCCTCATACAAGAATTAAAAGAGCAGGAGGAGAAGGTTAGAGAAGTAAAGGCAGCATATAAGCTGGCCTGCGAGCAAGGGTTTGAGGAAGCAGATCATGGCCCCTGTAGGGCAGAGATAGAAAGCCTGAAGATGGCTTTAAGGAGAGCAAAGGGAATGATTTGTCTTATCAGCCCAGAGGCAGGTCCGAGCTTTCAGGAGCTCTGGCAGCAAAGGGGGGTGGAGGATGAGGTGGTAGAGACAAAAATGTCCCCCCCCGGGTCGAGTCACTATTGGAGGCAGTGCGGTCTCTTCTGACTGGCCAGGGGAGTGTAGCAGCCACCACCGGTGCTTTGACCCCATCCCACTCCCAGCAAAGGCTAAAGCCAGCGCAGCCTGTTGACCTGTGTCCCCGCGAAAAAGCTGAGGGGAGCAGGCCCTATGTTGAGATGGGGGAGGAGATGGTGCAGGGGAGATATTCGGTGGAAACTGGAGCCCCCAGCATGGTGGTCCACTCGGAGGAACTGACCAATTCACCCCGGTCTAACAAGGTCCCATTTAGCTTAATGGGACCCACAGGGAAACAGGCAGCTGGGAGTGAACCTGAGAATAGAAATCCCCAACCCCCAGCAGGTCCAAGTTCACAGGCAAGCACTGTGGCTTGCGTTAGGGGAGGAGCTATGCATGAATTTGAACAGGATTACTGGCAGGCAGCCAGTTATATCAAACAGTGCGGTTTATTTAAGCAGGGGGCAGGGGAACAGGCAGCTGGGATTATAGGAGCTCCCCAGCACTTGGCCCGTGCGATTCCCCCTCTCTTGTGGGACTCTGGGGAGGAGCCTGAACCAGGTTTTAGACCTGAAGGGGAAGGCTCTCAGCCACCGGCAGCCGGTGGCAAGGGATTGCCTGTCCCCAGCCCAGGTTTGGGAAGGGAGGGACCCGAAGGAGGAGGTCCCCGGCCAGCAGGGAGTGTGACCCGAGCTAATGGTCTGCTCGCCAGGGTAGCCCCCCCAGCAACACTCCCTAGGAGATCTCTTCAGGTGCCCCAGCCCAAGAAAGTATGGTCACCCACTTTACAGTGGAGTAGGGTGGCCTCCCGAACCAGGGAGAGGCCAAAGAACAGAGGTCTCCAGTCAGCAGCCATAAGATGCGAGGGACCAGAAGCTAGAATCAGTCCAGCCACGCAGCAAGGAGCAGCCTGTGGCAGCCCAATCAGGGACTGAGCTCACCGCCCGGAGACGGGAGGCGCTTGTACATGCTATTAAGGTAGAACATGTTGTTAAGGTAGAACGTGTATTAAGGTAGAAAGAATGAAGGTAGAACGTGTTAAGGTAGAACGTGTTAATTTTAATTTCAGTGATATATTAGTGTATAAGTTTTGAGTGTGGTATGGTTCCGGGATTATATTGTGGATCAAGGTCACGGGACCTGATTACACTTCCCTGAGCCAGGGGACCTGGCGAGATGTTTTCTTTTGTTTTCCAGAATTCCGGAAAGCGCAGGGGACCGAGTCGTGGAATTCGAGAGAGGAAGCACCCCCTAGTCCGCGAAGAAAAGGGGACAGCAGGAAACAGAGGCCCATAACATTTAAAAATGCTGCTGGAAGACTAAGAATTTATCGAACTGGTTAATTATTTCACTGCTTGTTTGTAGTTAAAGGAAGCTCGTTTGTCTTCCATCTTTTAGCAGACATGTTGGCTGGATGACAATCCCTTTAAAGATGTTAAAATTGTGTTACAAGCAGTGCAGGGGCGTAGGACCTCCTCCATGCTTGACTTATTGTGAATATGTAAGAAGTCACACAACACCAGGTTATATTCCAACAGTTTTATTTGAAATCACAAGCTTTCAGAGCGCTGCTCCTTCGTCAGGTGAAGGAGCAGCGCTCCGAAAACTTGTGATTTCAAATAAAACTGTTGGACTATAACCTGGTGTTGTGTGACTTCTTACATTTGTCCAGCCCAGTCCAACACCGGCATCTCCACACTATTGTGAATATAAGTGGTGCAGGGGTATTGGACCCCCTCCGTGTATTGATTATTTTAATTAATTGTTGGATTTTCTGTCAACAGATGCCTGCCGTACTACGATTCTCTCTGGGCAGGGGAGATGGAGGTGTCGGGGGATCAAGGATAGATTTAGTTAAATATAAGGGAAGGTTGTTTGTGGAGGGGTCAGAAATTATTGCTCACTTTTGGCAAGGATACTACAAGCAAGTTTTAGTATCCAATGGGGCACTGTAAGAATTCGCAATAATTTACAGTTCTGAAGATTAATTTTTTTTGATTAAAGAATCCCTGGGCGATGTGCCTTTAAATTTCCAGGGATAAAAATGGCCGTCAGACCACATGGCAAAAGACAAAGGACTTGGAAAACAGCTTTCAATGGAGATGCCAATCAAAGGGGAGTCCCCACCCCTCCCCCTGCAGCAGATAATCGATTTGTACAGAAACTGCTACAAGAATGTTTGCACAAGGGATTAACCACTTGACTGCGGTTTAGCCTGACCTCAGAACAATGGCCTTCTGTTTACACTCCTCCCAAGCTGTTTACACAGTAATACAGCTCCATTCAAAACCCATCAGGTTGGATGGAAATGGTTCAGTAGCCCATCACACACAAGGAAGACACATTTAAACTGCAGCTTTACATTCAAAGCTCAGCACAAAAGAGACATTTGAACTGAGAAAAAGAACATTTTAAAATGAATGGGTTTGGATGAATCACCCATTACTGGACAATGGGGCAGTTGGATCCCTGTTGTTTTAGCCTAGAAACATCCGGAGCTGGGCGGGCCCCAAAAGGGAATATAAAAGATAGCTTCCCAGAAGCTCTCTCTCTCTCACTCTGGCCTCGCCTCCGTGTCCCTCTACAGCGTGGGAGTCTGCCTGTAGAAGCGAAACACCAGCAGTTTACTTTTAAAACACTGGGGTGTTTTTCACTTCGGGGCAGTGAAGATCTAAGTTCGCAGGACACGGAGCAGGCATTTCCAGTGGTGAGCATATATTTTTCTGACCTTCCACAAGGCAACTTAGGATAGGTATAGGGGTGGGAGTAAAGAGGGAATTTCGTTAGAATTGTGATTTTAGTCGATTTCCTTTGTTGTGTCCATTTCTCCTCCCCTATTTAAGTAAGACAGTGTTGCACTTAGCAGAGAAGTGCTATAGTGAACATTGAATTTGGTATTTAAAACTGTATTAAAAAGGAGTAGCTGTTTTAAAGTACTGTATGTAAAACTGTATTAAAAGGGATGTTGCATCAAGCTGTGTAGCTACTTTTTAAAGCCTATATTAAAGTACTGTATTTAAAATAGGTAGTGTTGCACTGGGCAGGGAGCCCTCTAGTGGACACTAAGTGTACTGCGTTTATGCAAAAGTGTTGTACCAGGCATAAGAGCCATATCGATTATTTTAAGTTGTTTCTTTCTTTTGTTTTCAATAAATACTGCTCTGTTTTGCACCCAAGCCGTGAGTCACGTTGTTTTCTGTCTACATCGCCACCGAATAAGTCTGGGGGTCAGAACTCAGGAATAGGGGAGCGCTTCGAAGCCGCAAGGGGATCCCTGGAGCAGCTCCGAGGCTTCTGACTGGCCAGAGGCAAATAACCCGAGCCCCGCTGTTAATTCCTCCTTGAAAAAGTGCAACAACCCTACCAACACCTGGGAATCCCTGGCCCATGACTGCACAAAGTGGAGGAGAAGCATCCGGGAAGGCGCCGAACACCTTGAGTCTCTTCGCCGGGAACAAGCGGAAGCCAAGCGCAAACAGCAGAAGGAGCGCATGTTAACCCAAGCACCCCACCCACCCGCCCCTTCAACCACCATCTGCCCCACCTGTGACAGAGACTGTAGGTCCCGCATTGGACTCATCAGTCACCTGAGAACTCATTAATGTGGAAGCAACTCATCTTTGGTTCTGAGGGATTGCCTAAGAGAAGGAGAGTAAGTATATACAGACCCTTAATTCTTAATTTTGGTATATGCTTTGCCAGGCCAAAAGGTTTTTCGAAGTGAAATAAAGTTGGTGAATGTAACAGACTGTCTTTCACTGATAAGTGGACATGGAATGTGCTTTGATGTGTTTTACTAAAAGGCAGCAAACATTTGTTGAGCAAAAGTGTTTTTAAAAGAAACTGTTGATTCTGCAAGCTGCTTTGTGATGGAGATATTTCAAGAGTTGTGTTTCAGATAGCAGACACTGGACAGAACAAATGGTTGTGACTGCAGTGGGTAGTCATAGATAACAGAGATAAAGAAACCCCCTCAGATTTGCAGACATCGGGCAGGATTTTCATTGGGCCGTGGAGGCGGGATTGGAAGCGTGTGGGGGGTTAAAATCGCGAAATCGGGGGGCACGAACCCATCCCACCCCAACCCGCCTCCATGCCAGTTTCAAAGGAGGCAGATACCCGACCTGTGCTGGGAGCCGCCTCTCTGAGGCGGGAAGGGGATTAGTGCCGATTTACTGCCTGTTAACAGGTAGTTAACAGGCAGCTTTTAGCTTAATCCCTATTTTTATCCCTGAAGTGTGGGCTTCCCAATGGCTCCAAACCACGCCAAGTTAGCGAGGCGGACCGTCGGGCTGAAGGTCTTGGAGGGTTTGAGATGTCCGGTGTTCAGGTGAGTGATATGTGCATGAGTGCAGAGGTAAGTGTGTTTGGTGTGTGTAAAGTGTTTTAAAAAGTTTTACTTATCTTTACTTACCTTTACAGCCTTCCTTCCTTCAGCTCTCGGGAGTCCCTCATCTCACCGGCACAGAAAGCAGAATGGCCGCGAGCTGTCAAAATCTGCAGCATTCTGCTTTCTGTTCTGGAGAGATCTCTAAATCAGCCTGAATGGAAGGAATTAACTTGGAGTACAGATTGTCAGTGTTTGACAGCTTCAAAAAGCTGTCAAACGCTGATATTTCATTTGTCAAAAGCTCTTGACAGATGAAATGTCAATCTGTGACATCACCTGTTGCTGGGTGGCCCTTAATTGGCCTGCTGAACTCACTGGGCAGGCTCAACAAGGTCAATCAAGTGAAAATTGAGTGGGTTGGCCACAACTCGATGGAGGCGGGACTACAACCCCAAAAGTTGTAGTCCCACCTCCTACACGCCTCCAGTATCAAAATCCAGCCCATCGTGTCTACAACAAACAGGCCACAGGGTTATGGAACGACTTTTGGTGGCTAAAGGGAGGAGTCAAACCTTGGGAGTTCTGAAATACAGGACGCAACATAACACATGAAATGTGACCGAGTGGTTTACTGCCACTTCTGTAAACATTTATGAGTGAATGAACAATTTGGGCTTTGATAAAGGCAGCTAACAGGTAACCACACAGGATGTGAAAGTTTGTCAGCTCAAGCAACTCAGGTCGAACATTAAAGGAACACCTCTCACAACCTCTGACTGATTGATTTACTGAGAAAGGCAAGGAAAACTGTATAAAAGACAGTGACTAAAGATATCAGCACTGCAGTCGGAAGGAGGGGCCTGGCCAATTATCTCATCTCAAAGAGCTGCTGCAGTCAAGAGGAAGTAGCCTACAAGCAATGGATACTGGACTGATCATCGGTGGGTGGCTGTATGTATGATTTCTTGTAATATTATTGGTGAACTGCTTGAATAGTGGTTGGGGTTTTGAATCTGTCTTAGGAACAATAAAAGTTAAAGGCAGAACCCATGTGCCTGGTGTCATTTCTCATAAGTCTCAAGTTTGAACTCTATACCCTGTTGAACAGGGCGAGGGGTAATTCCGCATGTCCTACAGTGTATTGACATTCATCATGAAACAAGTGAAAGGGCGAGCTGGCACTCAGGATGCAATAATGGGAAAGACGTTGAAGTGGAGCTAATCAATAAATTTTATATGGCGTTATAACGAAAGTAAACTTAACAACATAAAATTTTGTGAAACACCCATGTGCATATCCTTGGTAAATTTCAATTGTTTGAACTTACACTTCCTACCGCTTCTATATGGTGCATACCATATGGCTTCAGCAGATAGAGGCAGGCTGCTCAGATCCCTGCCCTGACTGCTGAAATGCTTTTGGCCTACGTCATCTGGGTTTATGAGCCCCTGAGGGCACCACCAGCTGAGCAGAGCTTGGAGAAGATTGCATCACCCGATGCGTACTCTCCACAGCAGTCCCTGCCACCAGTGTCTGCTTGTGCTCACTTGTGAATCATGAGTCACCAGGTAAAAACCCATTAACTCTCTAACTGGACCAAAGTGCAAGTATTTGCGCTGGTACATGGCTGTTCATCCTGTGATGGTGCACCCTCAGAAGAAATGAGGTCTTCTGAGGAATCGTCCTCCTGCATCTCCAGCGACACTTGCTGTATGCATGAAGCCCCTGGAAGACAAAATAAAGGGATATGAATTAGTTGTGACAAAGTCACGATCTTCACAATCACCATACTCAGTCTTCTCATAGTTCAGTTATTGATGAAATAAAGTCAGCATGTGTTCCAGGGATATTTGTAATTCTGTCACCAGCCATCTGCAGGATCCCTGTCTCTCCACCTCTAATTGAGAGGGATGCAGATGTGCCATTTATCTCCAGGGCATCCTCCTTTGCATCTGTTAGCTGCACAATTTGCGGCGGGCCGCCTCCAGTCCTCTCACTTTCCCTCACATTTTGCACTCTCTTTTCCTACAAGGCACAAAAATTCAGACCTGCGAGTGAGTGACTGAAGGTCATATATTCACCTGTTATGTAGGGTTCTCAAAATTCCCACATTCCCCAAAAGTTATGGATAAAGGGACCCTGTATGGACAAGTTATTAAAAAGGGTACCCAAAATGGCTTCTGAAACCTCGTGACCAAAACCGACAGGATTTTAAAAGCAAGGCCCTGCACAAAGGCAGGCCCTGAAACGAAACCTAAAATGCATGGATCTGTGAAAAGACTTTGTAAAGCCAGACAGCTAGGTAAACACAGAATATGCATTCTTCACCTTGGGACAGATCAAGTCAGGGTGGCCCTAATCTGAAGGCCATCAACTCTTCGCATAAATAATCGGTAACAGCTCACATGTAGCTGCCAAGCCAGGAAAGACGATTAAGTTTCATAAATAACAAACAGCCAGGATATCGAAGCCATTATACAAGGAGACAACCGCCCCAGAAGTCGTTAAAGTAAATGGCTGCAATCATTTTAGACGAGCCCGCCAAAAGTTAGACAAAGGACTGACCTGATTTGGCGCGCAGATAAGGGGTGAAGAACCAGGTATAATTGTAGGCCCACCGGTAGTGATCGGTCTCTTATCTCTTGCCGCTTGCCTCTTGCTCTGGCCTCCTGCCTCTCACTCTCACTAAGTGCCTCGTGGCGGGCCCTCTTCTCCCTCCCCGCACCGCTCGACACCAATGATGCCCATTACTACATCGGGGGCCAAACGGGGAGGAGAACGAGACCCGAATCGAAAACGCACAGTACACACGGGGCCACAAACGAACAGATGAGACGAGACGAGAAAAACGGTAAAACCGGTAAAGGCAGAGAAGGGCAGCGGAAGGACACGTTGGGGGACAAACGGCCTAGTTATAAGCTGGCGTTTGAAGCATGGACAGTAAAATCAAGACAAATGGCCTAGTTATAAGCTGGCATTTGATTCTTGGACAGTAAAGCCCAATTAAGAATAAACTGGCGTTCGAAGCTTGGGTAGGAAAATCTCATTAACGGTAAAAACCACCAACCGAACTCCAACCGCAGTAATACCGTCGGCAACCGCCCGAAGAAGAAGAAGACCCATCGCGACAAAGTACCCAACGAAGACATTAACGGAGGAAAAGGAGGGTGCTTCGCACAAACAACTCCATCGCCGCGCCCTGTGACCACATGGCAACGACGAACCCCAAAGGACAACAAGAGTGAACCTCAAACCCTCCCAACCAGTTAAAGCAACAGGTTTCGAATTGGTGAGCATGAATTCCTGGCCCCTCGTAGCTTAATCTAGTTAGGTATTGGGGGTGGGATAAGGATAAGGGGATTTTTAATGTATTTGTTTCCCTCGATGTGCCGTGTGTTCCCCATTCCCATATAAGTGTAATTGTATATGCCTGTAATTATTTCAGTAATTCTCAGGACGATTGTGTTTTATTGTGCCTTTAATAAAATTTGCAGTTTTCTTGCACCAAACCACTTGTCTACTCGATTTTCTGTATCGCCGCCTGTACCTAAGTCCGGTGTCTAGAACCCAGGGGTGTGGGAGTGATTCGAACTGCTCAGAGACAGTCAGAGGTGAAGCTGACTGGGCACATGCCACCCCCTACAGATGGATGCAGTGCATTTGGTGACTGTGACTATGAGACAGATTTATCACATTGCATAAGGATTGGGGTGAGTGGCAATGGTGGACAGAAAAATGGGGAGCTGATGAAGTGCATAGGAAGGGAAGGCTGGGCACTGCTGAAAATTGAGCATGTGTGAGGATTAATGTGATGGAGTATGCTTGGCAGGACAGAGTTAAGGGATTGGGGGAGTTAAACCACAGGATGTAGGTGAATCAGCAAATGTACTCACTTTTCCTGACCTGGTTAGGTCATTAAACCACTTCCTGCACTGCATCTATGACCTGTGTGATACGCTTATCAATTACTTCATAAAAGGTGATGAGTCGAAGAAGAGATGATGAGTCGAAAGAAGAGATGAATAAGGCTTTTATTAGCTAAGAAGAGACCATGCTTCTTCGTGAGTGACTGAACAAGTCTGAACGAAACCCACACAGTGGTGGGTGGAGTCAGCTGAGGCATGCCTCCATACACAGCGCCACCCAGAGGTGGCAATATACAATACAGTGGTTTACCACATTCACCCCTTGTTTAATGTGAAGTCCGGCGGGGTGAAGGGTACTACAAGTTAAGTCTATCAGGAGGCCTTGTCTGACGTCCTGATCGTCGTGGTGGCGGCGGTGGTGTTGCAGCATCCGACGTCGGGTCTGGTGTCTGGGTGGTTGGCGAAGATTCCTGGGGCTTTGGCATGCCGTCTGCAGGGGTTGGGTTGGGAGGGGTGGTGGGGGATAACAGTGGTAAGGGGGATAACGGTGGTAAGGGGGATAACGGTGGTAATTCAGGGGTACCCGAGGGTGCGAGATCTCGTATGGAGACCGTGTCCTCCCGCCCGTCTGGGTATGTCACCCAGGCATACTGGGGGTTGGCGTGTAGGAGGTGCACCCGCTCGACCAGGGGGTCCGTTTTATGCGTCCTCACGTGCCTCCGCAGTAGGACGGGCCCAGGAGAAGTCAACCATGCCGGTAGCGAGGTTCCCGATGTAGACTTCCGGGGGAAAACGAACATTTTCTCATGAGGGGTCGCATTAGTGGCAGTACAAAGCAGTGACCGAATGGAGTGAAGCGCTGCAGGGAGGACCTCCTGCCAGCGGGAGGTCGGAAGGCCCTTAGATTTTAGCGCTAAGAGGACTGCCTTCCAAACCGTCGCGTTCTCCCTTTCCACCTGGCCGTTCCCCCGGGGGTTGTAACTGGTGGTCCTGCTCGTGGCGATACCTCTTGTTAGCAGGTACTGCCGAAGTTCGTCGCTCATGAACAATGAGCCCCTGTCGCTATGTATATAGCTGGGGAACCCGAACAGAGCGAAGATGTCATTCAGACACTTGATGACCGTGGTACTGGTCATGTCTGGGCAAGGGATGGCAAAGGGGAAACGGGAGTACTCATCAACTATGTTGAGGAAGTACACATTGCGGTCAGCGGAGGGGAGGGGCCCTTTAAAATCGACGCTCAGGCGTTCGAAGGGGCGGGTGGCCTTGATCAGGCTTGCTCTGTCCGGCCTATAGAAGTGCGGTTTGCACTCGGCGCAGATTTTGCAGCTCTTGGTCATGGTCCTGACCTCCTCGATGGAGTAGGGCAGGTTACGGGATTTGATAAAATGGACAAACCTGGTGACCCCCGGGTGGCAGAGGTCATTGTGGAGGGACTGCAGCCTATCACTCTGTGCGTTGGCGCATGTACCACGTGATAGGGCATCTGGGGGCTCATTGAGTTTCCCTGGCCGATACAAGATATCATAATTGTAGGTGGAGAGTTCGATTCTCCACCTCAAGATCTTGTCGTTCTTGATTTTACCCCTCTGCTTATTATTAAACATAAAAGCTACTGAACGCTGGTCAGTGAGCAGGGTAAACCGTTTCCCGGCCAGGTAATGCCTCCAGTGACGCACCGCTTCTACAATAGCCTGGGCCTCCTTTTCGACGGAGGAGTGTCTCGTCTCGGGGCCCTGGAGGGTCCTTGAGAAAAAGGCCACGGGTCTGCCCGCCTGGTTAAGGGTCACGGCTAGGGCGAAGTCGGAGGCATCGCTCTCCACTTGGAAGGGGATGGACTCATCCACCGCGTGCATTGCGGCCTTCGCGATATCGTTCTTGATAAGAGTGAAGGCTGCACACGCCTCTGGTGTCAGGGGGAAGGAGGTGGCTTTGATGAGGGGCCTGGCTTTGTCTGCATAGAGGGGCACCCACTGGGCGTAGTAGGAGAAAAACCCCAGGCATCTCTTCAGTGCTTTTTGGCAGTGGGGAAGGGGTAGCTCCATTAGGGGGCGCATTCTGTCGGGGTCGGGCCCGATGACTCCGTTCTCCACCACGCAGCCGAGGATGGCCAGGCGCTTGGTGTGAAACATACATTTTTCCTTATTGTACGTTAGGTTCAGCCGTTGGGCCGTACGGAGGAAATTTGCTAGATTAACGTCGTGGTCCTGCTGGTCGTGGCCGCAGATGGTGACGTTATCCAAATAGGGGAAGGTTGCCCGCAGCGCGTTCTGGTCAACCATTCGGTCCATCTCCCTTTGGAAGACCGAAACCCCGTTGGTGACGCCGAAGGGGACCCTAAGGAAGTGGTAGAGGCGGCCGTTTGCCTCGAAGGCAGTATACTGGCGGTCCTCATGGCGGATGGGCAGCTGGTGGTACGCTGACTTAAGGTCGATGGTGGAGAATACTTTGTATTGCGCAATCTGATTGACCATATCAGATATGCGAGGGAGGGGGTACGCGTCCAGCTGGGTGTACCGGTTTATGGTTTGGCTGTAGTCGATTACCATGCGGCGTTTTGCAGTGGTTTTAACGACTACAACCTGGGCTCGCCAGGGGCTAGTGCTACCTTCGATAATGCCCTCCTTCAAGAGCCGCTCCACCTCAGAGCTGATAAAAGCTCTGTCCCCGGCACTGTACCGCCTGCTTTTGGTAGCGATGGGTTTACAGTCGCGGGTGAGGTTAGCGAACAGGGGAGGGGGGGGACTTTTAATGTGGAAAGGCTGCAGGTGGTTTGCAGCGGGCGATTTAAAAGTTGTTGGTTGCAGACTGTGAGTGGGGGGAGGGGTCCACCGTATGCTAGTGTGACACTCTTAAGGTGGCACTGAAAATCCAACCCTAGCAGGACGGCAGCGCAAAGACGGGGCAGGACTAGCAGTTTAAATTTTTGATATTCAGTGCCCCCTACTGACAGGGTCACCACACAGTAGCCGCTGATGTCCATTGACTGGGACTTGGACGCCATAGAAATGCGATGGTGCGTTGGCAGAATCGTGAGGGAGTGGCTACGTACCGTGTCGGGGTGGACGAAACTCTCTGTGCTCCCGCTGTCGATCAGGCAACTGGTGGCGCGGCCGTTTACCGCGATATCCATCATGGAGCTGGATAGATGGTGAGGGTGGCCTTGATCCAGCGTCACGGAGGCCAGTATGTGGCTTAGTGAGTCACTATAGTCATCCGCCGAGACGGTGGTCGGTTCCGGTGACGAAATGGCGGTTGAGTGCGTTGGATACGATGGCGGCGGATGCCATGCGGCCGGGGGTACACAAAATGGCGGATAAGATGGCTGCTCCCACGGCCCGCACGCTGCGCTGCTGGCTGGCTTCCCCTTGCAGGCGTTAGCGTAATGGCCTTTCTTCCCGCAGCCCGAGCAGGTAGCTGTCTTAGCTGGGCAGTGCGCTCTGGGATGTTTTAACTGGCCACAGAAATAGCATTTTTGGGCCTGGTTACTGGGCATCGAAGCAGTTCTTACCGGAGGCTGCTGTCTCGGTTGGGTCGCTGCAGCGGTTGGTGCCGGGGGCGGCGGTCCCGTGTCCCACGGTTTCGATTGCCATGTCTCGGCGCCGTTACGGGGGTATGCCTCGAGGTTTCGGTGGGCCTCCTCTAACGAGAGCGCAAGGGCAACGGCCATCTTCAGGTCGGGTTCCTTGCTTTCTAGCAGTCTCTGCCGGGTGTGGTCTGACTGGAGGCCCCTGACGAAGGCATCACAGGCGAGTCCCTGCGCGTGCTCCACAGCCGTTACCGCTTTACAATCGCAGTCTCTGCAGAGTGCCAGTAGCGCCCGTGCAAATGCCCCTACCGATTCTCCCGGTTGCTGCCTGCGGGATCCCAAGAGGTGTCGGGCGTAAATTGTGTTCACTGGGCGCGTATATTGCCCTTTTAGTAGCTCGAGGGCCGCCACGTACGTATTAGAGTCCCGGATTAGCATATATACTTGATGGCTCACCTGGGCGGTCAAAATTTTCAGTTTGTGATCCTCCTCTGTAACCTGTGAGATTGCGAGGAAGGATTCAAAGCAGCTCAGCCAGTGTTCAAACTTGGCTGATGCACCCACATCTTGAGGGTCGAGGTCCAGGCGTGGTGGTCTGAGGGCTCTCAGCAATGTCTGCTGTATCCGTTGCTGTTGTTGCTCCTCAGGTGTCGCCATTTAACTTTTAGCTAATAAAATTGATACGCTTATCAATTACTTCATAAAAGGTGATGAGTCGAAGAAGAGATGATGAGTCGAAAGAAGAGATGAATAAGGCTTTTATTAGCTAAGAAGAGACCATGCTTCTTCGTGAGTGACTGAACAAGTCTGAACGAAACCCACACAGTGGTGGGTGGAGTCAGCTGAGGCATGCCTCCATACACAGCGCCACCCAGAGGTGGCAATATACAATACAGTGGTTTACCACTGTTAAACCACAGGATGTAGGTGAATCAGCAAATGTACTCACTTTTCCTGACCTGGTTAGGTCATTAAACCACTTCCTGCACTGCATCTATGACCTGTGCACAATGCTCCTGCTGCTTACCTCCTCAGCTACCCCCAACCACAACTTCTTGGTGAGAGCTGTAGGTTTCTACCTCCCATTGCTGGGAAAAATATGGAGGGAGTGCAGCGAAGATTCACCAGACTGATACCTGGGATGGCAGGAATGACGTATGAAGAGAGATTGGGTCGATTGGGTTCATATTCGCCGGAGTTCAGAAGAATGAGAGGGGATCTCATTGAAACTTATAAAATTCTAACAGGACTAGACAGACTAGATGCAGGAAGGATGTTCCCGATGGCGGGGGAGTCCAGAACCAGGGGTCACAGTCTAAAGATAAGAGGTAAGCCATTTAGGACAGAGATGAGGAGGAATTTCTTCACCCAGAGAGTGGTGAACCTGTGGAATTCTCTACCACAAAAGGCAGTTGAGGCCAATTCATTAAATATATTCAAGAAGGAATTCGATATATCTCTTAAGGCTAAAGGGATCAAGGGATATGGGGAGAAAGCAGGGACAGGGTACTGAATTTGGATGATCAGCCATGATCTCATTAAATGGCGGAGCTGGCTCGAGGGGCCGAATGGCCTACTCCTGCTCCTATCTTCTATGTTATGTTTCTATATTCTTTAAAAGTTAAGCAGTATTTGTTCTGATTTTGAGCTACAATTGCATAAGTAATAGGCCCTACTACGTATACTTTGTATGATTAGAATATAGTGTACTGTACCTCAAATCATACTAAGTACACTAACTAGGGACAGGTACATAATAAAGTCACAGGAACAAACAAACCATGTTTGAATTTTACAAACTAAAGCCAGGCCTTTGTACTCCTGCAGCATATAAAGGCTATTTAGAGATATAATCAATAAATCATTGTATTGTGAGACTGCCCCTTGAAAGTTTTCCCACTGGTGCCCAATATTATGGAATGAAATCACAACCTTGACAATCATATCAGAAGATTTGTCCAATGGAAAGGAAGGAAAATTAGTAAGTGAGTCACCCTCAGGCTTTTCTAGCAGCCCCAGACGGCATTGCAGCTCCTCACACTGTCTGGCAGGGAACGGTATTAGATACAGGCACCTTAAAAGAAGGCAGAAAAATCTTATTGCATTCTGCAGTCACTGTAGACCTTATTAATTTTCCTATTACTGCTTATCAAGAATGGATTTACTTCACAGATTTTTTTCCCGAATGTAAAATTTACTATCGACATCCTAAATAAAACACCGAATATATTCTGTCATTTTTCACAATAGTAAACATCACCAATGTAGCATGAAGCAGTTGTAAAATTGATGCAATGCCACTTTTATTTTAATTTGCTATGTAGTTAATAACTTTTCTCTTACAGAGCAGCATCTGCTCTCAGTCTCAGAGCTGCAGGTTTGCCCTGAAACTTGAGCAGAGAATGTAAATTCTATACGTATTTTGTGACTTGCAAAATGAAATATATATGTCTATAAAGAGTATCTATAAAAGGTTAAAAAGCAGACTGAGTTATAATTAACTATCCAAAGTGGCTGTGAAAATATTTATCCTAATGTTATATCAACAACTAGTGCACATAATGTAAGTTCTTGATGAGCCTTTACTAAGTAGCCATAGTAAAATTTTTGCCAAATGGCCCTTTCATTATCATCCATCGTTAGAAGTGACATAGGGTTTTCATGGGTCACAGGAATCACCACTAATGGAAAATGGGTCTTTTCTATCCTTCTTACTTTAGATTTTAGATCACTCTTGTGGATGAGTCCCAAGTCCCTGCGATCTCAAGAGTATTTAAACCAGCCCCAATTCTTAGGTAATCTTCTGGTACTGCGCCAAGAAAACATACAGAAAAGCTTTCCTATAGCTAAAGGATGTATTCTGTAACGCCACGGGAAATTTCTCTACATCCAAAGAGCAGTAGAGCTTTCTTTTAAGTTCTTAACTATCAAATGAATTGACTGAACAAAAGATGAGCAAGTGAATAAATAACAGTAATATAGCACTTATATGTGTTGAAAATATAAATTATACTATCTATCTCCTTGAAAGGAAAACAAAAAACATTGCAATTTTTCTACTAAATCACTATTCCATTAATTAACATTTTATATCCACAACGATCCTTTTCTCCTTATATTTCTCATTATGTGGGAGCTATAGTGGCATGACCTAACTCTTACAGGTTCCGAATTAATTCTCTTTGATAATAATTCAACTTTATTGTCATTGTACAATGCACAAGTACATGAACAACGAAATGTGATCTTGCAAGCTCCCATGAGTCCAGTACAAATAACATTAAACGTAAATAGCACCGTCCTGGGAGAAGCAAAGCCACTGCATCTGTGCGCACTGCCATTCCATTTCCACCATTCCTCCTATCTTCAGCCCAACGCCCGGGCCTGCTCACCAGCTGCCCCTCCCGGGGCTCCTTCCATGACCTTCTCACCAACCGCCCCTTCTCAGGGCTCCTTCCGTGACCTTCTGCACCTGGTCTTCCCTGATGGTCACCCCTCCATGGTACTAACCAAGTCTGACTCTGCTTAGATTTCCAAGCCTTGCCACTGAACTGACCCTGTCCCTAGTCCCAGGAACAGAACTTTGATTTAAACAATTGAACTTACTGACACAGTTGCGAGGGCTCCTTGGAATTAAATTACCGGCAATTCAATTCAAAAAGTAACAGGAAGTTAGACATATAACTAAACCCATGACATAGCACTGGTGATGTTTGAATGTTGTAGGTTCAGTTCTTCCTCAAGCCTGTAACCTTGGAGACAACTGTACAAATTTCCTAACATTTGTACCAATCTAGAATGAGGATATAGAATTTAGCTGCAGTTGACTTTTAGGCCTAGAAATTCGTCCCGGGCGGTGGCGCAAAGTGGTCAGTATCAGATCGGCTGCCCGATATACGCAGCGCCTAATATTCCGTTACATTACAATCAATAGAACTGAATATCAGGCACTGTGTCTAACGGGCGGCCGATCCAATATCGCCCGCTCGAGATGAATTTCTAGCCCTAATCTCTTCGGGGCTGAAATTCCTAAAGGATTCCTTAAATTTTCCTGATTAACTCTGTAGTGTATGTACCTTTAAGAGGAACTATGTTTTTGAAGCCCCTGTATATTGTAGTACCAGTAGTGACCACTCGGGTATATAAGCCTGTGTAGCGTCTTGTGTTGTTAGTTCACCTCCAGACTTTGTTCAGTAAACACTTGTTAAATCAACTCCTGCATTCCGTGTCTCCATTAACACACGGATCTAACAGTGGTGACGAGTTAGAAACGAACTTACCTGCAATTCGGCAGCATCTCAAGGGGATCGATTCCTCAGACGAAGGTCGAAGCCAGGAGCAAGAAAATAAATAAATAAAATAAAATAACTCGAAGAAACTCGAAAACGAGGGCCAGGCTTGGTCTCCAGTCTGTGGTTTCCCCAGCTAAACGGGCTGGTGGCAGGTAGTGCACTGATCCTTCCTGGGCTGCGGCGGGCTAGAGCTCGATCAGGTGGCTCTGCAACGGGGCCGGGCAGCGAGTCGGGAAGCAGAAGCAAAGAGAGAGAGAGGGTGAAGCACTCAGGGCGCGGCCGGTGCTGCAAAGCAGGTCGGCGTTCGGACCAAGCAGAGGGAGGGGAAAATCCCAGAGGGTCCGCTCCACAACGGGAATGGTTCTCCAAGTAACGGAGAAATTATTGAAGCGATACATAAAAAAAAATAGAAATACCGCGAAAAGCTACAGGTCGCAACGGGAACCGCGGAGAACAGCAGCGGCAGCGGCGGGAAAGCGTGGGAGGCACCATCTTAACTCGGCGGGGAAGAAAGAAAAGCACGGGAAGCGCCATTTTAGATTTTCAAGATGCCGAAGACTGGCAATATTACTGCTTTCGATAGTGATATAGAAGATTGGACCACATATGTGGAAAGAGTGGAGGTATATTGCAAGGCGAATGAAGTAGCGGATGATAAAAAGGCATCGGTACTTCTAAATCTGATGGGCGCAAGGACATACGGGCTGTTACGAAACTTGATCACTCCAGCCAAACCGATGGACAAGAATTTTAAGGAGATTGTTGATACCTTACAGGAGCACTTAAACCCAACACCGCTGCTGATAGCAGAATGATTCAAATTCTTCAGGAGGAATCAGCACAAGAATGAAAGTAACGCTGATTACCTCACCGAATTACGAAAGCTGTCAAAGCACTGCCAATTCGGGGCAGGACTGGCAGATTCTCTACGAGACAAATTCGTCTGCGGTCTCCTAAGCGAAGGAACACAGAAAAGACTACTTTCTGAGAAAGATTTGGCACTGGACAAGGCTTTCAGTGTGGCTGTATCATACGAAGCAGCAGCAAGAGGAGCTGCAGAGATACAGCAAAAGCCACAGGACTTCGGCACCCATGAAATGACACGGGGTTTCGAGAGATGTTATCGCTGCGGCAGATCCACCCATGACCAGAAGGACTGCTGGTTCAAGGACAAAGCATGCAGGCAATGCGGATAGATGGGACACATTGCACGTTTATGCAGATCTGGAAAGAAATCCGCTGACAGTAAAAAGGTCAATAAGGAAAAGTACAGAAAGGTACAAATGATGACGGACAGTAGCTCCGAAGACCAGAAGAGCGATAGCGACTCCGGAAACAAGAGACTAAGCTGTCTCAAATTACATAATGTAATTGCCAAAGAAGATTACCAGACCATTTGGGTTACCCTCACGATAGCGGGGTCCCCAGTCAAAATGGAGCTAGATACAGGATCAGCTCTGACTGTTATGAGTCGACGGGATTACGAGCGGCTATTTCCGCATATACCTTTGAAAGACACATCCATTGTCTTGAAGACATATACGGGGCAGAAAGTATACCCCAGAGGGAAAATAAGGGTGCCTGTTGTATACAACGGCAAGGAAATACAGAAGCTGTATTTATACGTTCTGCAAGATGGTGGTCCACCTTTGTTGGGACATGAATGGATCAGAAAGATACGTTTAGACTGGCACTCCATTCAGGCACTGACGGTGACCAGTAAGAAAAAAAACGATGATGACGTCATACCTGGACGATTAAAAGAAATCTTGGCTAACGCCAAAGAAGTGTTTCAACAGGAACTTGGAACCCTGAAAGGCGCCACCACCTCAATAAAAGTGGAAGATGCGGCAATTCCCAAGTTTTTTAAGGCAAGGCCGGTGCCATATGCAATTCGTCCAGCCGTCGAGGCAGAGCTGGAGAATTTGGAAAAAGCAGGCGTGTTATCCAAGGTAGATTGGAGCAAGTGGGCAACACCCATTGTCCCAGTCATGAAGAAAATTTTGAATAATGATAAATCTGAAGAACAGAGAAAAGTTCACATCTGTGGGGACTTCAAGGTGACTGTAAACCCGATTCTTCACATGGTACAGTATCCTCTTCTGAGGATAGAAGATATTTTCGCCTCACTATCCGGAGGGAAATGTTTCACCAAAATTGACTTAGCACAGGCATATCTACAGATGGAGGTTGAGGAGGCCTCTAAAAAGTATCTCACGATAAACACACACAAAGGCCTGTACCAGTACAATCGACTGGTTTTCGGAGTGGCATCAGCTCCGGCTATCTGGCAAAGAGCTATGGAGCAAGTCCTGCAAGGGATTCCGGGGACTCAATGCTACCTAGACGACATCCTTGTAACAGGAGAAAATGACAACGAGCACCTTGCCAACTTAGAGCAGGTGCTCACGAGGCTGAGAGAACGGGGCCTACCAGCAAATCGCCCCAAATGCGAATTTTTCCAGAAACAAATATCATATTGTGGCCATGTCATTAACGAAGAAGGGTTGCATAAGCCACCTGAAAAAATTGAAGCGGTCGTAAAGGCTCCAGCGCCTGAAAATGTCTCACAATTAAGGTCGTTCCTGGGATTAGTAAATTACTATCATAAATTTTTACCAAACTTGTCGACGGTTCTGCACCCGCTTAACGCACTGCTACAAACGGGAGTTGTTTGGAAATGGAGCAAAGCCTGTAAACGTGCCTTCCATAAATGCAAAGGCTTGATCACGTCCAGGGAAGTGTTGGCTCATTACAACCCAGCACTGCCAATCAGACTGGTGTGCGATGCATCCCCTTATGGCGTGGGAGCAGTATTATCGCATAGATTCCCTGATGGCTCGGAACGGCTGATAGCTTTTGTGTCACGCTCATTGAACTCAGCTGAGCGTAACTATGCCCAGATCGACAGGGAGGCACTGAGCCTGGTGTGGGGGGGTGAAGAAATTCAACCATTACCTACACGGACAAAAGTTTACCTTGTTGACTGATCATCAACCCCTCGTCTCCATATTCAACCCTAAAAAGGGCGTTCCCATTATGACAGCGCAAAGGCTACAGAGGTGGTCCCTTTCCCTAGGGGCACACCAATATGACATAGAGTACAAAGGAACAAAACAGCATGGGAATGCTGACGGGTTATCGCGCCTACCGTTGCCAATGGTGGAAGAGGCGCCTACAGTGGACCCAGTGGAGATATTCCACTTGACCATAGTGGAATGTCTACCGGTGACAAATTCTACCATTGAAAAGGAAACGCGAAATGACCCGATTCTCTCACGAGTCTACGATTTAACGGTGAAGGGATGGCCAGCACATGGTGAACCACTGTTGCCAGCATTCTCGCAAAGAAGAGAACAGCTGTCAGTGTGCCGAGGAACCTTGATGTGTGGATCCAGAGTGGTGATTCCACCCAAACTCAAGGATAGAGTGCTAAAGGAGCTTCACGAGGGGCATCTGGGTGGAGTGAAAATGAAGAACTTAGCCAGAGCGTTTGTGTGGTGGCCAGGTATCGATGGAGACATCGAAGAAATGACCAAGAGCTGTCTAGGATGCCAGAAGGTCCAAAACGCCCTACCACAAGCCCCTCTACATCCATGGGAGTGGCCCTCATCTCCATGGCAAAGGGTACATATCGACTTTGCTGGTCCATTTATGGACTCAATGTTCTTAATCGCGGTGGATGCACACTCCAAGTGGCCGGAGGTAATAAAGATGTCCTCCACCACCACGGAAAAAACCATCACAGTATTAAGGACCATATTCACCAGGAATGGGCTGCCTGAACAGATCTGTTCTGATAATGGACCGCAATTTGTATCCGAAGAATTCAGGAAGTTCTTAAAAAACAATGGGGTTAAGCACTACACGTCCGCCCCATACCATCCCGCCACCAATGGATTGGCTGAAAGGTTTGTCCAGACCTTCAAGAAGGCCATAAAGGCCATGGGTAATGAAGACATAAATCTACAACATAAGGTAGATAACTTCTTGTTTGCGTACAGGAATGCAACACATGTGGTTACAAACCAAACCCCCGCCATGATGTTTTTCAATAGAAGACTAAGATGCCGGCTGGATTTGGTCAAGCCAAACGTCAGAAAGGACGTAGAGAACCGGCAATTTCAAAGCATGAATGAAAGGCCAACTAGAACCTTCCAGATAGGTCAACCAGTTTTGGCCCGGGGCTACCGTACCGAGAAATGGCAGCCTGGAACTATTTGCACACGACTAGGACCGCTGATGTATACCGTGGACATTGGAGAAAGCATAACAAGGCGCCATGCTGACCAGTTCATAGAGTCATCCGAAAAAGGACAACCTACACCACAACTCTATACGCCTAGTGATGAAGCAGAGATACCCATAGTATCTACCTCCGATCCGGTGATACTGGAACCAGATGAACCCAACACTAGCATTGAAGCCGAATCGACCTTGCCAAAAGAACCTACTACACCACCGAGGCATTATCTGGACCGAGTCAGGAAGCCTCCAGAGAGAGTGAATTTGTAATTGATTAACTTCAGCAAATGTGTATATTATTGTTCTTGTAAAAATGTTATTTAATGATTACTTAAAATGTTATGTACTATTTATCTAAAAGGGGAGGAATTGTAGTGTATGTACCTTTAAGAGGAACTATGTTTTTGAAGCCTCTGTATAGTGTAGTACCAGCAGTGACCACTCGGGTATATAAGCCTGTGTAGCGTCTTGTGTTGTTAGTTCACCTCCAGACTTTGTTCAGTGGACACTTGTTAAATCAACTCCTGCATTCCATGTCTCCATTAACACACAGATCTAACAAACTCTAGCAGCAAACTGGCAGAACCCCAAGGGAAATGTTTTTTTGCTTATGGTCCCTTTATGTGTTGTGACCGGATTTAAAGGGAAAGCCATCAAACTAAAACTGCTCAAGAAATATATTTTTGTAAATAGGAGTTGCAGGTGTAATTATAAAGTCTTTAAGAGCAACTGAAGTTTTTTTTTAAAGAGGTGCATAGCAGTAGGATTCTGGCACAATTCATGGTATTTCATCATTTTAATAAGGTAGATAATACAGAGCAGGAGGACTCTGTAACCCTTACGTAATTTTAGGATTCGCTTTCGTTTCATCTCAATCCCTTAACTGCAGGGTAGAAATGCCCCTCAAATGTGAGGCCACTGCTCATCAGCGCTCTGATATAATTCCCTGATGCCAATGTGAAAATGTGTAAAATTGAATAAAAATGATTTATTAGATTCCTATTCAGTATCTCCAATGACCACTTCACACCAAAGAAATAAAACAGATTTACAGCTCCCTTGTATGCAGAATTATGCTTCCCATTGACATTAGAACCAATGTCAACAAAAACAAATGGAAGTTTTCTGCAAGTAACGACATTCTATGAACCAAATTTGCATTTGCATAACGGTGGCACTTTATAATAACAAAGCCATAGGCCAATATCAGTTCAAAGTTCAAAATTAACCATAGAGCTTACCCAATTCAGGTCGAATAGAAATAGAATTCAGACGATAGTGAAATGAGAAATAACATAGAAACATAGAAACTTAGAAGATAGGAGCAGGCGTAGGCCATTCGGCCCCTCAAGACTGCTCCACCATTTAATGAGATCATGGCTGATCATCCAAATTCAGTACCCTGTCCCTGCTTTCTCCCCATGTCCCTTGATCCCTTTAGCCTTAAGAAATATATCTAACTCCTTCTTGAATACATTTAATGAATTGGCCTCAACTGCCACCTGTGGTGGAGAATTCCACAGGTTCACCACTCTCTGGGTGAAGAAATTCCTCCTCATCTCAGTCCTAAATGGCTTACCCCTTATCCTTAGACTGTGACCCCTGGTTCTGGACTCCCCCGCCATCGGGAATATCCTTCCTGCATCTAGTCTGTCTAGTCCTGTTAGAACTTTATAAGTTTCAATGAGATCCCCTCTCATTCTCCTAAACTCCAGCGAATATAAGCCCAATCGACGCAATCTCTCTTCATACGTCATTCCTGCCATCCCTGGTATCATTCTGGTGAATTTTCGCTGCACTCCTTCCATGGCAAGCACATCCTTCCTCAGATAGGGCGACCAAAACTGCATACAATACTCAAGGTGTGGCCTCACCAAGGCCATGTACAACTGCAGCAAGACATCCTTGCTCCTGTACTCAAATCCTCTTGCTATGATGGCCAACATACCATTTGCCTTATTAACCGCCTGCTGCACCTGCATGCTTACCTTCAGCGATTGGTGCACCAGGACACCCAGGTCTCGTTGCACTTCCCCTTCTCCCAATCTATTGCCGTTCAGATAATAATCTGCCTTCCTGTTTTTGCCACCAAAGTGGATAACCTCGCATTTATCCATATTATACTGCATCTGCCATGCATCTGCCTAATCACCCAACCTGTCCAAATCATACTGGAGTTTCTCGGCATCCTCCTCACAGCACACACGCCCACCCAGCTTTGTGTCGTCTGCAAACTTGGAGATATTACATATAGTTCCCTCGTCTAGATCATTAATATATATTGTGAATAGCTGGGGTCCTAGCACTGATCCCTGCGATACCCCACTAGTCACTGCTTGCCACGCGGAAAAAGACCCGTTTATTCCAACTCTTTGCTTCCTGTCTGCCAACCAGTTCTCTACCCAAATCAGTACCTTACCCCCAATCCCATGTGCTTTAACTTTGCACGCCAATCTCTTATGCGGGACCTTGTCGAAAGCCTTCTGAAAGTCCAAATACACCATATCCACTGGTTCTCCCTTATATGCTACCAGTTAAATAACATGTTGTTATGGTCTGGAATACACTGGCTGAAAGGGTGGTTAAAGGAGATTCAATAGTAACTTTGAAAAGGGAATTGGATGTATACTTGAAAAAGGAAAAGGAAAAATTTGCAGAGATACAGGGATAGAGCAAGGGAGCAGGAAAAATTGTACAGCTCTTTCATAGAACCGGCACAGGCACGATGGGTTGAATGGCCTCCTTCTGTGTTGTAAGATTCTATGATAACAGTCGACAGTTTGACGGAACAAAACATTCTGATATAGAAATTTTGGAGTAGTGAAATACAAGCGAAGGAAGTGCTAAATCTAATGGAAAAGGGCGGAAGATTTTTGGAAGGAATTGAATGAAGGTCGAAGTCAGAGAGAAAGGGGGTGAAATTCGATAGCACAAGAAACGGGCGCGGCAGCACGATGCAAGATATTCGCGCGCCCGTTCAGAACATGCAGGCAGCACATCAATTTGGTGCTGCCTGCTAATAAGCATGATGGGAATGCGCTGCAGACTGGCTGTACACTCTGCAGGGGGCCAAAATTCGTGTCGTTGGAGCAAGGCTAGCTTTACTTAAAGCTAGCCTGCTCCTCTTCAAGGCAGTCTGCAGCTCTTAAAACGCAACTGCCTTCTGCACATACATTTTTTTTTAATCCTTCAGCAGCAGCACCCCAGCTCTGTGCAGGGGGTCAACACTGGAAGAGGGGTCCTCTACCCACAGGGGTCCAGGAGGCCCTCCAGGAAGAAGGATGTGGGTCCAGATTGCCGAGGCCGTCACTGCCAGCAGTGTCGCCCCCAGAACCTGGCTCCAGTGCCCAAAGACATTTCATGACCTCAGATGAGTAGTCAAGGTCAGTGAATGCATCTTCAAAAGTCACCTCCTACCAACTGCACCACTAGCCTCGCACACTGCCACTGTTCTGATGAAAGTACATTGACCTGAAACGTTAACTCTGTTTCTCTCTCCACAGATACTGCCTGACCTGCTGAGTATTTCCAGCATTTTCTGTATTTATTACAACCCCCATCACTCACCTGCCAGCAATCTATACCAAACACGATGCACAACTCACATTCCTAGCTTCACCTCACCTTGGAGGAGATGGTGCTGGCAATTCTTGGCAGGGGCATGGCTGAGCCCTTGGCCAGCAGCGGGGCTGGAAGAATACAAGATGCCGGTATCTTCATATGTTATCCTCCTTCTCAAATCTCACATCCTCCTCATCCCACAAGCTGCACATGGTATGAGCATGCAGCTCTTGCTTTACCCCCCCCCCACCATTCACCACAACTCTACCCTTGTGCCTTCCTCAATTCAGACACCCAAGAAATCTAGCCTGCCCAGCCAGTGGTTGACCAAGAAGAGGGAGAGGAGAGTGAAGAAGAAGAAGAAGAAACATCGTCACTTGATTTCACACTCCCAGCCACCAGCTCCTGGAGGTTGTCCTGCAAGACCATCTGCAGTGTCCCCCACTGAAAGTCAGCAGCCTTCCACCAGCCATGCTGCAGCCACTGGGGTAGCACTGCATAAAATCACAAGGATAGGCAAAGGCACACATGTAGGGGGTGGCGTGTGGTGGTGTTTTTGGCGCGTACGCCCAGTCAGTTATGCCCCTGACTGTTTTGTGAGCGGTTCGAATCGCTCCCACGCCCCTGGGTTCTAGACACCGGACTTAGGTACAAGGTGGCGGTAAAGAGAAGACTCGAGTAGACAGGTGGTTGGATGTAAACAAAAACCAAGATTGTATTGAAGAGGAAAAACTTGATACAATCTTATGGAAAGATTACTAGTGTACACTTCTACAGGCGAAAAAAAACACAAAGGCCCAGAAATTCGGCTCTCCACGGGTGAGTACGCACGGGGTACTCACCCGTAGGCCGAATGGAAGTGCAGGTTTCTTGCATGCACTGCGCATGCGCGGGAAACCGGCACTTCCGATCCTCTGAACAAAGGGGTTCAGAGGTTGAACGCGCGCGCAGGGGAGGCTGCGTGCGCGCTTTGAACTTAGGTTTTTTTTGCAGGTTTTCCCGCGAGGTTAAGCCTGTAGGATTTACACATTTAAAAAGCAGGCGTAAGGCCTGCTTTTTACAAGGTAAGTGGTCAATTAATTAAAATTAAAACATTTTTTCCACAGGTTTATTATTTTTAAATACTTTAAAGCAAGGTAAGTTTACTTTTAGCCCCATTTTTTTATAAAATTATTTTTTCAAAAATTTAAATTATTGTTTAAAATAGTTATTTAATGTAATTTGTAGTTTATTGAAAAAGTGTGATTTAAAAAAAAAATTATTTGAAGGTTTAATGCTATTTTGAGGCCCGTTGTATTCATAAGTTTAGACAGGTCTTCCTGTCAATCTTATGAATGGGCTTTTCCCTCCTCCGATTGGCTGCCCATGGCTCACGTGATCCCAGGGGATGCATCGCACTAACTACGCCCCTGGGACACACAAGCACAGCGCGCCGGCAACTGGGCCAGGCCCCGGAGCGGAATTCCACGGGGCCCTACAGCTCAACTGCCGGCGCGCAAGGTAAGTGCAGGTCCGGGGCTTGCACCCACGGGAAGCCCCCGACCCGAATTTCAGGGCCAAAGAATAATAACTATATACTTATACAGGGAATGGGGAACACACGGCACATCGAGGGAAAACAACTACCTTAACAATCCCCTTATCCTTATCCCACCCCCTATACCTAACTAGATTAAGCTATGAGGGGACAGAACTTCATGCTCACCAATCAAAAGGTTTGTTGGACTCAAAACAGCGATTGGGTTCGGGGTTCGCTCTTGGTACTCTCTGGAGCCTGCCATCATCACGTGGCCTCCGAGCGCTGCAAGGGCGTTGTCCAGGTTCGAGTACCCCAAAGTTAAAGTCTCTGTTTGGGTACTTTACCTTGCAGGGATGATTCTTCGTCGACAGCCGACAGATTGAGTTGGTGTGCAGATATTCGAAGGTCGGCTGAGGCTGAAGGCCCGATTATTTGAAGCCTCCCCTCAGTTCGTCTCCTCAGTTGGTCTTCTTCAGCCGGTCTTCCTCAGGTGGCCTTCCCTCCGGTGGTCTTCCCTCCTCCCCTCATCGCGTCCCGCCTCGCCTGGCCTGAATTGTCCGTGTCCGCCCGACCCGGTGCCGGGGCGATTCCAGATGGAGTGGGAAAAGAGCACGGGCAAAGGCCAGGGGGTAAGCATGGGATGGGGTAAGAGTGGCAGCCACGAGGGCGAGGGCCCGAAGAGCAGCAGCACCAGGACAGCACAGCACACCAACCAACCAAGAACACACCGATTGCTACCCGGGGGCCTTCAATTATACCTTTGTCAAAAACCCTTATCTGCGTGCCAAATCAGGTTAGTTCTTTGTCTCAATCTTGGCGGGCTATTTTAAATAATGGTAGCAATCCATACTAACTGTTTTTAGATGGCCGGTAATCGCATCTACCGGCCCGATAATCGACTTGTATTGTCATGAAAGTTCCTTGATGGGCCTGTCCAGCCTTGATGGCTCTGTTAATTTGTTTCCGATAATATATGTAGACTGCTTGATGGCCTTAACTATAGGCCTAAACTGAATTTAGATTTGTCTCCAATTTGGCCTAATGCATAATTCAGAGTCCTGTCTGGTTTCAAAATACAAAGTCTCTCTTCACAGACACTGCAGCTTTGGGTTTCAATCCACAAGCTGTCTGTGTTGCAGAGTCCATTTTAAAATCTCACAAGCTTTCTGCCACGAGGCACGGACGCCATCTTGGGTACCCTTTTTGATTTAAAAAGTCCACGCAGGGTCCCGTTTATTAATAACAGCCTTCGGGGAAATGCAGAAATTTTGCAAATCTTTCACACACAAGACAGTCACTAAGGGAATGCATAAGTGCAATTAGTTGATTTTTTGATGTAATATTGGATGCCTATATGGATAAAGTTGGATTGGAAAGTTTGCTTTGTGGTGGCTTTTGTTTCAGCATTTTGGTCAAAAGGACACTGTGATGGTCAGTAACAGAGGGAAGGTAAGGTGTGGGATAAAGGTTGATAGTGGAATTGGGATTGTGTTTACTGGTATCGCAGGCGGATGATTCGATCATGGATATCCCGGCCAGACACGGGCTGTCTGGGTTGCCTCCTTCCTTCTGCTTCCTCTTCTTCTGCTTCTTCATCTTTTGCTTTTTCCTCTCTGCTTCCTCCTCTTCTGCTTCCTCCTCTGTCTGCGAGCAGCTTGTCTCCTTTGCTGCCTCTGCTCCATCACTATGTGATGCTGCAGCCCAAGGGGAACTACAACTGGAGCCCCCAGGACTGGGAACAAGTGGTGTTCTCAGAGCCCTTCCTGTAACAGCCAAAGTCTTGCAATCGTCCAGCAGCACTCCCTGCACTTCCTCCACACTTTAACAACTTTTTAAATGTATTGCACCAAGCCACTACTCCAATAAAATGTAAAAAAAAGAGCCCATAAGCAAAAATCTAAACTTACCTGAAAGTTGCATGTGTCCTTTTGGAAACGCTGGCAGCGTTTCTGTTGCAATGCTGCATGCACGTTCTTCCCTGTGTGGTTTGGAGAGAGCAGAATTAAGAGCGGCAACATCGAAAATCACAGCTCCTGCATCAATTCAGGCATTGTATGCCGATTGACGTCACAATCTGCATCATTTAAATATGTGCAGCGAGCGCAGGCAACAGAAGCGCTGCCGACCTGCCCAAAATGGGGGCTGCTGCGTTCTGTGCTGGAAGCGAGGCGGCCGCCACTTTTTTTTGCAAAACCGGCCTCAATGGCTGGCACTAAACCTTCCAATTTTTTTAATTTTATCAAGTGTGGGTTGGATTTCCATATGTTACATATTTTACCTGATTTTCCAATGGGCTTCAACATCAACCAGGTAAAAGCATCTATCTGCTTACACCCCATTTCAGCAGACTAAGACATTCGGAGACAGCTTAGAGAAATTCCCAGCCTTTGTGCTATTTGAAGTTTTTTGAAAATCAGCAGTTTTAAGGTCAATCAGAGGCTGCCCATGGCACAACTATGCAGAGTATGTTTTGTAAAAGTGATTCTTTAAGTATACATGACTGGAGTTCTGTCAGGTCAGTGTAAATGTAGCAAAGGAACAAAGTCAAAATCAAAACACAAATTTGAAACTGTAATTTTAATAACTGAAGCCCATAGCCCACATGAAGAATGCTGTCAAGCAACAAGAGATTAGGTGAGTGTTAAGTCTGTGAATTATTTAGTTAATTAAAACAGACTAATGAGTAACAATAAAAACAGGTCTTTACTGGTTGGAGGTAGGGACTATACTGAATACAAGATTACTGCACAGTGCTTATATACCGGTGTGTTCACCCCCGGTATTACGTCTACAGCAGCCTGAGAAAGTAGTACATCTCTTAAGGTGGAACAGGCTTAAGCTCTCTTAAGGTGGAACAGGTTACATACACAACACTCCTCCCTTCTTAGCTTTATAGTCATCCCCCCCATTTAACATAACGTAATAACATATATACATATATAACTTCATGTTTAACGTAACATATCACAGATTCAGTCTCTGCGGAAAACAGTTCACAGATTCAATCTCTGTGGTGTAGTCGGTTCACGTTACTCATTCAATAGTCCTTTCATGGATTTAACAGCTTGAACTTCCGAACTGATTTGGCTCCGTTCGGAGGGACCACGTGTGTGATCTGGTAGAGGTGATAATGGTTCAGATGGGTCATCTTCTGTTTTTACTTTTCCTTTTCTGCTTCTTGGAGACTCTCTGGGCTCCATTGTCAGCTGCCACAGCTGCCAGCTGCATGCGCAGTTCCTCCTTCTCTTCCTCCTGTTTCCGTCGTAGAGCCAGCTTCTCCCGATGTTCCGTAGACTTTTGGTGCTCCTCCATGATTTCTGCACTTTGGGAGTCGAAGTTACAAGCTGGGCAGGACAGGACATCGTAATATTCGGTGTCGTCCACCAGGTCATGGTAATATTCGGTGTCGTCCTGAGCTAGACCAGTGAGAGGGTCGTCTATTTCCTCCATACCCAGCTGGACGTTAGCCAGCTCTTGTTCCAAATCCAGACATCTTTCCTGAAGAGACTTCTTCATGTGTACCTCTGCATCCAGCTTTTTCTGGGCTTTCAGCAAGTCGTTTACTAGTGACCTCATTTGTGATTTTAATACTTCAACTTCCTTTGGAGATTGATTGATCGGACTATGCAATCCCTCTACCGGAGCAGCTGTTTCAGCGGTCTGTTGTTCTACATTGACGTGAGTCAGCGTACTTTTGGCATCCAATGGCTGCTCTGTTGCAGTCGTTTCAGTCTGTGTCGTCACATCAGCCATCTCAATGACTTTTGAGAGCTCCGAACCCTTTTCCTTTGAAGATCGCAGCTCGTGTTCAAGTTTTTCCCATTTCAGAGTTTTGTCCCTCAGCATATGAAGGAGTTGGCTGACCGTTAACTCTTCTGACACCAGATTATGGCACGCACCTTCAGAACCTGAATCAGCTTTGATTCGTTCGGCCTCCTCGCGCAGATGGTTGGTGTGCTCCTGCTCCATTTTCTCCATCAGTTGCTTCTGTTGACTTTCCAGATTCTCCCACTCTGTAACAAAGAACTTTTTTATTTCATTCATCTCTTGCTCAAAACGGCGAATCATTTGTTCTAATTGCTGTTGTAGTTTGAAATGGAGTTGAGTTCGAGCCCAGTGTCCCTCAAAAATGTGCATATCAGTAGACTTGACAGACTCAGAATTCTCTGTTAAACTATGTTGTTGTTGCTCAGTGGAATTCTGTGCTGAAACTTTGTCTTTTGCACATGGGTTGGTCTTACCATCATCAGTTCTAGAGTCTGGGCTGATTATCTGCACCGAGTTCTCACTCTTTATGGCTTTTAGCGAATGCCAGTCCATATTTATGTTTCTAAACCACTCCCGGCCTAGTAGTGGTGGACCTCCCTCCGGTAGCACATATAAGTCCATTATTTGACTTCCTTCGCCCTTGTTGGCCACTGCAACCTTTATTGTCCCGATGGGGTACACTCTCTGCCCCGTGTAGGTTGTCAATATAATCTCCGTATCCTGTAGGGGAATATGTTGGAATAACCTTCTGTAATCTTTCTTATTCATGACCGACAATGCCGATCCAGTGTCCAATTCCATTTTTACTTGGACTCCTTCTATCTGAAGAGTAACCCAAATTGTCTGGAGGTCTGCACCCTTACCAACGTTGAGTACCCTTAAGCTAGCCAGTTCAATACTGCTTGCGTCTGAATCGGACTCCTGTTCGGCCACCTTGTGTACCTTTGCGTATTTCCCTTGCGGTGACTTCTTGTTGCTGGTCTTCTTCGCTGACCTGCATACTCTAGCTATATGTCCAAGCCTACCACAAGTTCTACATTCTTGGTTTTTAAACCAACACTGGTTCTGATCATGCGTTGTCTTTCCACAACGATAACATTTGCCAGAACTCACACCCAATTTGTGTGCACTGAGCTCCGGTGACCGTAGCTGCATTACTGCCGTGCCTCTCGCTGTGGCTTCGTGTGCTGCTGCCATAGTGACCGCCTTCTCAAGCGTCAGCTCATTCTCCTTGAGCAGTCGCTTTTGTGTATCCTGTTTAAATAAACCACACACAAATTTGTCTCGAAGTGCCTCTGTCAGTCCCGTTCCAAACTGGCAATATTTCGCTAATTTACGCAATTCCAGCAAATATTCAGCATTGCTTTCATGCTGTAGCTGCCTTCTGTCATAAAATTTAAATCGTTCCGCTAGCATCAGCGGCGTGGGGTTTAGATGATCTTTCAGGACAGTAACAATCTCATCAAACGTCTTATCCGCCGGTTCATCTGGTGATAACAGGTGTTTCAATTGCCCGTATGTCTTCGCACCCATTAAATTTAATAATGTTAGAGCTTTATCTTGGTCACGAATTTTATTGGCCTTACAATAATTTTTTACTCTTTCAACATATATGGCCCAATCTTCGAGGTCACTATCAAAGGTGCTAATATTCCCGTGTTTAGGCATTGTAGATTTGCAATTTCTCAGATTTTATTTTCTTTACTTGTTATCAAAGATGGCGGCTTCCCGCTCTTGCCGTCGTCCTCCGCCCACAAAATGGCGGTTTTTCCGCGCTTGGCGGTCTTCACCCGTCCCCCGACGCCGTCTCCCTTCAGCCCCCGAGTGCGGCCCTTATCAGCGGATGCGATCGATGGCCCGGCTGCGCCTCGCACTTGAAAGCGGCCCGGCCCTTATCTGCCGATCGCTATCGCCCTATACCTCTCTCTTCCCCAGTCCTGTCTTCTACTCCGGTTCACAAGCTGATGGAGACTTCAGGGTCCTAATGCCTGTCACTTCCAGTGGGGTGGTGAGTGGTGAGGTTTGAAACCTCTCTTCAACCGCCGTGGAATAACTGCCGCAGGGTAAGAACCTGACTCGTCGCCAGTGTTAAGTCTGTGAATTATTTAGTTAATTAAAACAGACTAATGAGTAACAATAAAAACAGGTCTTTACTGGTTGGAGGTAGGGACTATACTGAATACAAGATTACTGCACAGTGCTTATATACCGGTGTGTTCACCCCCAGTATTACGTCTACAGCAGCCTGAGAAAGTAGTACATCTCTTAAGGTGGAACAGGCTTAAGCTCTCTTAAGGTGGAACAGGTTACATACACAACAAGGTGGAAATGGGTTGATAGCCTGATGAAAATGGTGGTGCAGAACTTACTGCTCCATTTCCGCTGTTGTTCCACCTGCTGCCATTTTGATCAGGGCCTATCCATACATGCGGCCAGAGCCTCATTAAAGTATGCCAATAGGGTTCCTCTGACATCAATAGGATGCTAATGCCATTTTCATTAACATTAGCCAGTGCATAATATTGGGTCGTACAGGCTGCTTACGGCCATTTCTAGCACTATTTAAAGAAAGAAAAATGTCTTGCATTTTATATTCATGACCTCAGGACGTCCCAAAGTGCTTTACAGCCAATGAAGTACTTTTGAAGTGTGGTCACTGTTGTAATGTAGGAAGCGCAGCAGCCAATGTGCGCATAGCAAGCTGCCACCTTTAAAGGGGCAGTTCCCTGCAAGGACTCGGAATTTTGGTATGTGTCTGGAGAGTTGGAGGCGCTGGTCTGCGAATATTATTTCGCTGAAATTGTGCCAGTTTCTGCGTTACTTGGCGTATCAACCATACTGTTAGCACAGAGAAGTACTTACTTTACTGAAGGATGGCAGAAATATTAGCTATCTCTTATTGGCTGCAGGAAGAGGAGGAGCAGCAGCAGTTGCCACCAGTAGGGGAGCTTCAGGGACCAGCACTTGGCCCTGCAAGGAGTCAGCATGGAGGAGGGCTGCTCGCATGTGGCTTAACTCTGCTCATAGTCTACAGGTTATGGGTACGGTAACACAGTGGTTATGTTATCGGACTAGTAATCCAGAGGCCTGGACTAATGATCTGGAAGTGTCATAGAGTTATAGGGGGAGAAATTCGGTATCGCTCATTTTGAGGCGCGAATATCGGCCGGGCGCAAAGTTTAGCGCCCGGCGCAAATTATCGCCACCGACTGCAAAATTTGCTTCTATCGCCCCCTGGAGGTAATTGGAGCGCTAAATCAGGCGCTACACACTTCTCTTAAGGCGCTAAGGCCGAGGAGCGAGGCGCTACCTCACAGCTCTGGCGAAGCTCATGTGATGTCAGTCAGCAATGGAACACAGACACACTGGCACCATCCAATTCTTAAAGGGGAGTTCTGACGAATGGTCATTGACCTGAAACATTAACTCTGTTTCTCTCTTCACAGATGCTGCTTGACCTGCTGAGTTTCTCCTGCATTTTCTGTTTTTATCTCAAAGAGGAGGGTTGATCTTGCCTTGCTCTCCATCCACATCCTGCTCATTGCAGCCTTGAATCTCGGCCTGAATCTCAGCCTGGAGAGACCTGTACATCAAATCTGCTGGAAAGAACAATGGAGAGAACCAGGGGAAGAGCTCAGAGTGCAGACCCCATAGTCTCTTCTAAATCGATACAAGGAAGGGCAAATCAAAATCAACCTGCAAAGTGCTGCTCAGTACCCAAAACTCCTTCACACAGCGTTGAATCTCTCCAGAAGTCTCTCTCTCTCTCTCAGAATGCGTGGTGCAAAAATGTCACCGACAAAAAAAGGCAGGAAGCGGTCGCCTTTAAATAGTGCCTTTCTGACAGCAAAACGCTCCCCTCAACCTGTTGTTGCTAGCGGCAGGCGGTAAGGCAGGGGGCGCCACTCAAATTCCGGTCCAGGGCGTTACCGGGGCGTTGCGCAGTCGACTGACGTCACGATCTACCGGTGCAGGAGATCGTGGCAGTAGTGTTTAGCGCCGCCGCAAAATGTCTGGTCAATTTCGCGAGAGGCGCAGATATCGCTTCGCCCGGGCGCTAGTTGGTTTGCACCCCACTTAGCGCCCTCTTAAGGCGCTAACGGGTGGCACTACCAACTGAATTTTTCCCCCATAGAGTCATAACGGCACAGAAGGAGGCCATTCGGCTCATCGAGTCCATGCCGGCTCTCTGCAGAGCAATCCAGTCAGTCTCTTTCCCCCGCTCTATCCCTGTAGCCCTGCAAGTTTATTTCCCTCAAGTGTCTATCCAGTCGCCCCTTGAAAACATTGAGTGTGTCCGCTTCCACCACTTCCGTCAGCAGTGAGTTCCAGGTCCTCACCACTCGCTGCGTAAAAAAGTTTTTCCTCACGTCCCCCCTGTATCTCCTGCCCAAAACCTTAAATCTGTGTCCCCTAGTCCTTGTACCATCAACTAGTGGGAACGGCCTTTCCCCATCTAGCCTATCCAGACTCTATCAAATCACCCCTCAACCTCCTTTGCTCTAATGAAAACAAATCCAGCTTCTCCAATCTGTCCTTGTAGCTAAGATCCCCCATCCCCGGAACCATTCTGGTAAATCTCCTCTGCAGCCTCTCAAGTGCCTCACATCCTTCCTAAAGTGTGTGACCAGAACTGGACGCAATACTCCAGTTGTGGCCTAACCAGTGCTTTATAAAGGTTCAGCATAACTTCTCTACTTTTGTACTCAATACCTCTATTTATGAAGCCCAAGATCCCATATGCTTTGCTAACCACTCTCTCAATATGTCCCGCCACCTTCAGGGAACTATGCACATTATCTCCCAGGTCCCTCTGTCCCTGCACAGTCTTTAAAACTGTGCCATTAAGTGTATATTGCCTCTCCCCGTTCCTTCTGCCAAAATGCATCACCTCACACTTCTCTGTATTAAATTTCATCTGCCACTTTTCTGCCCATTCTGCTAGCCTTTCTATGTCCTGTTGTAGTCGATTGGTATCATCCTCACTGTTTGCCATACCCCCACATTTGGTATCATCGGCAAATTTAGAAATTCTACACTGTATTCCAATATCCAGGTCCTTTATATATATCAAAAAAAGCAGTGGCCCCAGCACTAACCCTTGGGGAACACCACTGTCTACCATCTTCCAGTCTGAAAAACAGCCATTTACCACAACTCGCTGTTTTCTGTCCTTAAGCCAATTCCTTATCCAAGCTGCCACTGACCCACCTAGTCCATGAGCCTCAATTTTGTTATCCAGCCTTCTATGTGGTACTTTGTTAAACACCTTCCTAATATCCAGGTAGACAACATCCATTGCATTTCCTTCATCAATCCTCCCTGTTACTTCATCAAAAAATTCAATTAGATTAGTCAAACACGATCTGCCTTTTACAAATCCGTGTTGGCTCTTCTTAATTAGCTTAAACTTCTCCAAGTGCCCGTTAATTTTTTCCTTGATTATTGTTTTTAAAATTCTACCCACCACTGATGCTAAACTGACCAGCCTATAGTTACTAGGATTGTCCTTACACCCTTTCTTGAACAACAGTGTCACATTTGCCAATTTCCAATCCTTAGGCACCTCCCCCGCATTTAAGGAAGATTGGAAAATTATGGCAAGCCCTTCCGCTATCTCCTCCCCCAATTCCCTTAGCAACCTGGGATGCAAGCCATCTGGACCAGGTGATTAATCCACTCTAAGCATACCCAGTCTTTCTAGTACATCCTGTCTATCAATTTTCACCCCTTCCATTGCTTCTAACTTTTCCACTCCTACCGATATTTTGTCAGCATCCACCTCCTTAGTAAACACCGATACAAAGTACTCATTGAGTATTCTAGCCTTGCCCTACGCCTCTAAGCATCTATCACCTTCTTTGTCCCCAATAGGCCCCACCACGCCTCTTACTACCCGTTTACTGTTTACATGCCGGTAGAAGATTTTTGGGCTCCCTTTTATGTTAACTGCCATTCTACTCTCATAATCTCTCTTTGCCAATCTTATTTTCATCTTCACTTCCCCTCTCAACTTATTGGCCCGTATTTTCTGATCCCTACGGATGTGTACGAGCTGTGTACACACCCGTAGGGACCTCGCAAGTGCCAGTTTCAGGCATGCGAAGCGCATGCGCTGAAAACCGGCATTTCCGACCTGTCAAGAATCCTCCTGACAGATCGGACGCCTGCCCTGGAGAAGGGCCTCCGCGGGCCGAGAGTTGTGCTTTCTGCAGAACCTCCGCCCACTGAAATCTCTTAAAAATTTTACGCCTGGTAAAAGCAGGCGTAAGGCCTGCTTTTACCAGCATAAGAGTTTAAAAAAAATGTTTTTCACTCATTTATAATTTTAAAATACTTTTAAAAAAGCTAAGTTTATTTTTAACCCCATAAAAAACTTCAAAAAATTAAATTTTTGTTTAAAATATTTAATTTAATGTAATTTTAACTAATTTTAAAAACGTGAATTTTTAAAAATGTATTTAATGTTTTGATGTGTTTTTGGAGTGATCTCCATTCATACTTTTGACAGGTCTAAGCTGTCAAAAGTATGAAGGGAGATTCCCTTCACCCATTGGATCCCCATGGTCCACTTGATCCCAGGGAAGCTTGCAGATTTCGTAGAGCAGAGGCCCAGGAGCGGAAATGGCCGTACCTCTGGAGCCCTCAGGTAAGGGTATAGATTTTTTTCCACCTGACATTCATCATACACCCTCTTTTTTAGTTTCATCATCTTCTCTATCTCCCTCGTCATCCAAGGAGCCATTGCTTTGGTTCCCTTACTCTTCCCTCTTGTTGGAATGTACCTAGCCTGTACTTGGAACATCTCCTTAAAGATCATCCATTGTTCCATTACAGTTTTTCCTGTCAGTCTTTGGTTCCATTTTACCCTGGCTAGATCCTTTCGCATCCCATTGAAGTTAGCCCTATTCCAATTTAGAAGCTCCACTCTAGATTGTTCCTTGCTCCTCTCCATTGCTAATCTAAATCTTATGATACGATGATCACTCGTACCCAAGTGTTCTCCCACAGACACTCGGCCGACCTGGCCCACCTCATTCCCCAGCACCAGGTCCAGCAATGCCTCCTTCCTAGTTGGGTCAAGAACATACTGGTCAAGGAAATTCTCCTGAACACATTTCAGAAATTCCTCCCCCTCCTTTCCCGTTACCCTAGCATTATCCCAATCGATATTTGGGTCATTAAAGTCCCCCAATATCACCACTCTATAGCTCTTGCATATCTCTGCGATTTCCCTGCAGATTTGCTCCTCTACCTCCCTCTCACTATTTGGAGGCCTGTAGAATACCCCCAATAGCGGGATCATACCCTTTTTGCTCCTCAACTCTAACCAAATGGATTCTGTCCTTGTCCCCTCAAGAACATCCTCCCTTTCCAACACAACATCTTGCCTTACCAAGACGTGAGTTCAAATCCCACCACGGCAGCTCCAGAATTTAAATTCAGTTAATTAAATAAATCTGGAATAAAAAGCTAGTGTCAGTAATGGTGACCATGAAACTACCGGATTGTCATAAAAACCCATCTGGTTCATTAATATAATTGGCTTAAACGTGACTCCAGACCCACAGCAATGTGATTGACTCTTAACTGCCCTCTGAAGTGGCGTAGCAAGCCACTCAATTGTACCAAACTGTTACAAAAATGTATAACAGCACTATGGGGGTACCTTCATCACACAGACTGCAGCGGCTCAAGAAGGTGGCTCACCACCTTCTCAAGGGCAATTAGGGATGGGCAATAAATGCTGGCCACATCCCATGAATGAATATTTAAAAAAAGAACCAAAATAAGCTACCTATACCTCAGAAGCAGTACAGGAGGATATTGCGCATCTCACAAGAGACCTTATCATATTACTACAGCTGGTACTGCAAAGCCTGTGGCAGTTAAGGTGACCACAACCTGAATTTTAATGCATCAGGGTCATTACAGGTTGCAAACGGAGATGTTTGCAATATAGGTCAAGCTGCAGTGCATTCGTGCATAATGCAGGTCACAGACATGATGTTTGCTAGGGCTAATGGATATATTTCATTCCCCATGGACCCCAGGAGCCAGTAGGAAAGGGCTGTGGCTTTTGGAGCCAGTGCAGGATTCCCACAAGTACACGGTGCCATTGACTGTGCACTTGTGTCAATAGGGCTCCTGCCAATGAGCCCGGCACTTTCATGAGCCGCAAAGGGTTTCCCTGTTTATTGTCCAGCTGGAACGTGATCACTGGCCACTGTTCATGCAGGAGTGTGCCCACTTTCCAGATAGCTCTCACGATGGATACAGACCAGCACTCCCTCTCTCCTTAATGAGGAGCAACACGTCTGAGGCTGGTTGTGAGGAATCATGGATATCCTCTCCAAAATTGGCTGATGACCCTGCTTCAAAACTTATGGATGCCTGCGGAGATCAGGTAGGACAACAGTCACGCCTCAACCAGAGCAGTGCTGGTGTTTGGAAAGGATGGAGCGACTGACAGGTATCTTCCTGATGGTGATCTATTCCATCTTTTGTGCTGCAGGGCCCAAGTCATGGGATGGACCTGGAAAAAAGTGGAGAGGGACGAGGGTCAGCAAGTAATGGGAAGGTTATGCAGTAGCAAATGATTGGCAGCGCAATGCAGTACCAGGTTTCCAGTATGCCTGTATGTGTGATTGCCTGAGAAAAGAAAAAAGGTAAGAGAAAAAGGCAGACCTCCAGTTTTGCTTTCACCAATGCTTTTCACTCCCCCACCCACCCCCACCCCACCACCCCCCGCCGCACCAATAATCTCTAATGGTTCCTCCTCCAACTGACTGAGGGCACATATGGTAGATAACTCTCTCCCAGTTCGGGTCCTCTACCGTTTGTTGTGAGCCAGCGAGAAGAGTGGGAGTGAGTGTGTATTTGGCTCTTGTAAAGAGGCATGCCGATGTGTGAGACAGCTTCAAATAGTGGGCATACTGAGAGGGAGAAGCAGAAAGTTGTGAGCAAGATGGAGAGGTGGTAAAGTTCAACAAAATGGCTCCAGTGTGAAACGTGAAAGCAGTTAGCGGAAGTGTGAACTGTGTTTTAATTGTAACCAAGCAAAAGCAGAATTCCATTTGTGGCTGTTCTAAGGGAAGCAGCAAATCGCAAGTATGTAATTGTAATAAGAAGGGGGGGTTGTTGCAGTGTCGCCATTGGATTAGAGGAGGTGCATGTGGAGCGGGAAAAGAAGGGTTTGGAATGCTGGGCAGGTGAAAGTGTGCTGTGGTAAGGCATCATCCTTGAGATAGCAAGACAACATTCTCACCTTTGGTCTGCAGTTAAAGTCATTGAACTTTTTCAGGCACTGCACCCATGTCCTGCAGATTCTGGCAATTCCATTCTTAGCTATCTCCTTCCAGGCCTGCTGCAGCGTTTGACTAGGCACCCGTCTGCAGCCTGAGCAGTAGATGACCTATCTCCGGGTCCTCATCTCCTTGACCAGGACCTCCACCAGGCAATAATAGTAGAGGATTTCAACGACCATAATATTAGCTTGAATAGAATTCATATAAAATGTATAGAGGGCACCGAATTTTTGAAATACATTCAGGAGAACTTTTTTAGCCAGTATGTAACAAGCCCAACAAGAGAGGGGGCAGTTCTGGACTTAGTTTTAGGAAATGAAGCTGGGCAGGTGGAAGGGGTATCAGCGGGAGAGCATTTTGGTGGTAGTGATCATAATTCCATTAGATTTAGCATAGTTATGGAAAAGGACAAAGATAGACCAGGTGTAAAGTTCTTGATTGGGGAAAGGCCAATTTTACTAAGCTGACCTTTTCCAGTTCTGACAAAAGTTCATTGACCTGAAATGTTAACTCTGTTTCTCTCTGCCTGACCTGCTGAATATTGCCAGCATTTTCTGTTTTTATTTCAGATTTCCAGCATCCGCAGTATTTTGCTTTTGTATTACTAAGCTGAGATGTGATTTAGCAAAAGTGGACTGGAAACGGCTACTTGAAGGTAAATCGGTGTCAAAGCAGCGGGAGGCATTCAAGGAGGAGTTAGTGAGGGTTCAAAGCAAATATGTTCCCACAAAGAAAAAGGGTGGGACTCCAAAATCTAGAGCCCCCTGAATATCAAGGAGCATACAGGGTAGGATAAAGAAAAAAAGGGAAGCTTTTGTCAGATAATGAGAGCTCAATACTACAGAAAGCCTAGAGGAGTATAGAAAGTGAAGGGGTGAAACTAAAAAGGAAATTAGAAAAGCAAAGAGAGAGCATGAAAAAATATTGGCAAGTAACATCAAGGAAAACCCAAAGATGTTTTATAAATCCATAAAGAGCAAGAGGATAACTAAGAAAAGAGTAGGGCCTCTTAGAGACCAAAAAGGTAACCTATGTGTGGAGGCGGAAGACGTGGATATTGTAGTGTCCGAGGATCAATAATATTCAGACTGCAGGAGAACAATAAAACAGATATTTACTGAACAGGGAGTAATTCAAGACTGAAATACAGAAGCCTGCTATGGCTTTATATACAGGGTGGTCACTGCCGGTACTACAGTATAGAATCAGTTCTTCTCTTAAAGGCACATACACAACAATTCCTCCCCTTTTAGATAAACAGTACATAACATTCATTTAACAACTAAATAATAACTAATTACAATTACAATTTTCTCTGTACTATATACATCAACTGAAATAATCATTTATAAGTTCAGTCTTTTGGTACGATTTGGACAGGTTGGGTGATTGGGCAGAAACATGGCAAATGCACTATAATGTGGATAAATGTGAGGTTATCCACTTTGGTGGCAAAAACAGGAAGGCAGATTATTATTTGAATGGCAATAGATTGGGAGAAGGGGAAGTGCAAAGAGACCTGGGTGTCCTTGTGCTCCAGTCGCTGAAGGTAAGCATGCAGGTGCAGCAGGCGGTTAGGAAGGCAAATGGTATGTTGGCCTTCGTAGCAAGAGGGTTCGAGTACAGGAACAAGGATGTCTTGCTACAGTTGTACAGGGCCTTGGTGAGACTGCACCTTGAGTATTGTGTGCAGTTTTGGTCACCATACCTGAGGAAGGACGTTCTTGCCATGGAGGGAGTGCAGCGAAGATTCACCAGGCTGATACCTGGGATGGCAGGAATGACGTATGAGGAGAGATTGTGTCGATTGGGTTTATACTCACTGGAGTTTAGAAGATTGAGAGGGGATCTCATCGAAACCTATAAAATTCTGTCAGGTCTGGACAGACTAGATGCAGGAAGGATGTTTCTGATGGCCGGTGTAGGGGGTTTCTCTTGCTCTTTCTGGTCTCCTACCAGGCTTCGTGCAATAATTACCCTTGAGTGGTTCGACCCACTCTTCCCTACGGTTCTAGACCTTGGACTTAGGTGCAGGGAACTGTAGTGTAGAGAAAAACTCAATAGACCAGGTTGAATAGCACGAAATGAAGGCTTTTATTATAAAACAGTTTGCAGCATTGTAAAATACATGTCATAAGCACAGATTAAAATAACTACAATCATGCACATATCTATAAACTTAACTCTATGGAAATGGGGAGCACACGGCACATCGTAAAAGGGGAAACACATTATGATTACCCTTAACCCCCTCCCCTAGACCTAAACTAAGTTTCGACTTGAGGAACTCGGGATCATGCTCACCACTTTCAGATTCGCAAAAAAGGGGTTCGCAGCCTTTTGGCACAGCTTTCCGTCGTCACGTGGATTTGGAAACTTCTGGCGCAGTTTGTTTTTCTTCCCGTCGTGGCCGGGCCTTGCCTAGCCGAGCTGTCTTCCGAGCCGAAGTCTTCTCGTCGTTTTCCGTTCCGCACTGAAGTTACGAATCGTACTGAAGAAATGAATTGTGAATCGTAGCGGTCGAGGTGAAGCGAAGCGTAATCGTAGTCGTAATCGTCAGTTGTACTGATGGACTTTTCAAATCCATAGTTATACCCTTTTGGGACAGTCTTATCTCCCGCCAAATCATAGTCCTGTCTTTGTAATATTTTTGGCGGGCAGAAATCTCTGCAGGGGCGCTTTGTCTTGTAACGGGAGCCGGTGATAGCTTAACTGGCCTCCTGGGCCGATAATGTCTTTTACTTTGTCACCGTAACTCGGTTCATATATTGATCGGTCTGGAGATTGCCCTTGATGGCTGTCAAACGGTTTTCCTTTGTACAGTAAATGGGTTTAAGTGTTCATTCAATTGTCCGCCCATTTCTTGATGGGCCTCATCCTGTAACCCAAGACTGTCCTGTACTTAGAATCTGATTAGTATGTATGCTCAGTTCCATGAGTTTCGGTTTCCCGATACTGGCTTTCGCGGGCTTACTGTCCTCAATCCACAAGCCTGTCTGGCTTGCAGTAACAGAAATCAAATGGTCCCAGAAACTGATCACGAGGTCCGGTGCCCATTTTGTATGCCCTTTTATCAAAGGTTTTTCTGTACAAGCTTCTTTTGGTCAATAAACTGCCTTATTAACCCTATTTTCTTGCGTGATTAATGACTGAAAATTTCGAATCTTACACCGGGAAGTCCAGAACCAGGGGTCATAATCTAAGGATAAGGGGTAAGCCATTTAGGACTGAAATGAGGAGGAATTTCTTCACCCAGAGAGTGGTGAACCTGTGGAATTCTCTGCCACAGAGGGCGGTGGAGGCCAGTTCATTAAATATATTCAAGAAAGAGTTGGATATGTTTCTTGAGGCTGAAGGGATCAAGGGATATGGGGAAAAGGCGGGGACAGGGTACTGAGTTTGGATGATCAGCCATGATCACATTGAATGGCGGAGCAGGCTCGAAGGGCCGAATGGCCTACTCCTGCTCCTATCTTCTATGTTTCTATGTTTCTATGTCTTTGAGGAGGCTTCCTGATCCTGACTGGATAGCGCCTTTCTCGAGTATCCTGTTCTTGCGGCGGAGTTGATTCTGGGTCATTGTCATTGGTTGGTTCGTCAACTTCCAATACCACTGCTTCTGAGGTAGACGCAATCTGTACTTCGGGTTGATTACCAGGTGCACCTGCTCGTGGTATGGGTTTGGCTTGTTCCTGTGACTCTAGAATCTGGTCAGCATGGCGTCTCACGATGCTCTCTCCAACGTCCACTGTGTACATTAGTGGTCCCTGCTGTGTGCATATCGTTCCTGGCTGCCATTTTTCTGTTCGATAGTCGCGAGCCAAGACTGGTTGCCCTATCTTGAAGCTCCTGGTTGGCTTCTCATTTATGTGCTGGAATTGCTTATCCTCAACATCTCGTCTTATGTTTGGTTTGAGCAAATCCAGGCGACATCTTAGCCTTCAGTTGAAGAACATTATGGCTGGAGCTTGATTGGTGACTGCATGTGTCGCATGTAAGCAAACAAGAAATTATCCACCTTTTGTTGTAGTGGTATGTCGTCATTATGCATTGCATTTATGGCCTTTTTAAAGGTCTGAACAAACCTCTCAGCCAATCCATTTGTGGCTGGATGATATGGTGCAGATGTGTAATGCTTCACCTCATTATTCCTCAGAAACCTCCGGAAATCCTCTGACACAAACTGTGGCCCATTGTCGGAGCAAATCTGTTCTGGCAAGCCATTCCTGGCGAAGATGGTCCGTAGGACTGCAATAGTTTTCTCCGTGGTGGTGGAGGACATTTTGATGACCTCTGGCCATTTCGAATATGCGTCCACAGCGATTAGGAACATTGAGTCCATAAATGGACCAGCAAAATCAATGTGTACCCGTTGCCATGGAGATGAGGGCCACTCCCATGGATGTAGCGGGGCCTGTGATGGAGCGTTTTGGACCTTCTGGCATCCTGTGCATCTCTTGGCCATATCATCGATTTCTTTATCGATTCCCGGCCACCACACAAATGCCCTAGCTAGGCTCTTCATTTTTACCCCTCCCAGATGACCCTCAATAAGCTCATTGAGCACTCTATCTCCCAACTTGGGTGGAATTACCACTCGGGATCCACCCATCAAGGTCCCCCGGCACACTGACAGCTGTTCTCTCCTTGGCGAGAATGCTGGCAACAGTGAGTCGCCATGTGCTGGCCATCCCTTCACCGTCAAATCATAGACCCGAGAGAGTGTCGGGTCATTTCGGGTTTCCTTCTCTATACTTGAGTTTGTAACAGGTAGACATTCGACTATGGTCGCATGGAATATCTCAACAGGGTCCACTGCAGGTGCTTCCTCTACCGTAGGCAACGGTAGGCGCGACAGCCCATCAGCGTTTCCATGCTGTTTCGTACCCTTGTACTCTATGTCGTACTGATGTGCCCCTAGAAAAAGTGACCATCTTTGCCGCCGTTGCGCCGTCATCACCAGAACGCCCTTCTTTGGGTTAAAAATGGAGACCAGGGGCTGATGATCAGTCAGTAGGGTGAATTTCTGCCCGTGCAGATAGTGATTGAACTTCTTCACCCCCCACACCAGGCTGAGGGCCTCCCTGTCAATCTGGGCGTAGTTACGCTTGGCTGAGGTTAACGAGCGCGACGCAAAGGCTATTAGCCTCTCTGAACCGTCAGGGAATTTGCATGACAGCACCGCTCCGATGCCGTAGGGAGACGCTTCACATGCTAACCGAATCGGTAGTGTTGGATTGTAGTGGGCCAATACTTCTTTTGAAGTGATTAGGCATTTACATTTCTGAAAGGCACGCTTACACTCATCACTCCATTTCCATGTTACTCCAGTTTGCAGTAGGGCGTTCAGTGGGTGCAGAATTGTAGATAAATTCGGCAAGAACTTATGGTAGTAGTTCACCAACCCGAGGAACGACCTCAGTTGCGACACATTTTCCGGTGCTGGAGCCTTGACTGCAGCCTCAATCTTGTCCGGCGACTTATGCAACCCTTCCTCATCAATCATGTGGCCACAATATGAGATTTGTGTCCTGAAGAACTCGCATTTGGGGCGGTTGGCTCGTAGCCCATATTCCTGTAATCTCGTGAGCACCTGCTCCAGGTTGGCAAGGTGTTCACTGTCATTTTCGCCCGTATCCAGGATGTCGTCCAAATAACACTGGGTCCCCGGGATCCCTTGCAGGACTTGTTCCATCACCCTCTGCCAAATAGCCGGGGCTGATGCTACCCCGAATACCAGTTGATTGTACTGGTAAAGGCCTTTGTGAGTGTTTATCGTGAGGTATTTCCTAGATGCTTCTTCCACCTCCATTTGTAGATACGCTTGGGCCAGATCAATCTTTGTACAGCGTTTCCCTCCAGATAGTGAGGCGAAAATATCTTCTATCCGTGGAAGTGGATATTGTACTGTGTGCAGGACTGGGTTCACAGTTACCTTGAAGTCTCCACAAATGCGAACCTTCTTCGGCTCCCCAGGCGTGCTGCTCAATGATTTCTTCATTACAGGAACGATGGGTGTGGCCCACTCGCTCCAGTCCCCCTTGGACAGCACACCCGAACGCTCCAGACTCTCCAGCTCTGCTTCAACGGCTGGGCGGATCACGTAAGGTACCGGTCTGGCCTGAAAAAATTTTGGGTTTGCGTTATCTTCGATTTTTATCATTGCCGTTACTCCTTTTAGCATCCCAAGTCCTTGTTGGAACACCTCTTTCGCATCAGCTAGAATTTTTGACAGTCGTCCAGGTGTGACGTCATCATCCTTTTTGTCAGTCACAGTTAGCGCCTGAATGGAATGCCAATCCAATTGTATTTTTCGGATCCAGTCACGTCCCAATAATGGTGGTACTCCATCTTGTAGTATATATAGATACAGTTTCTGTGTTTCCTTGCTGTTGTATTTAACCGGCACCCTTATTTTTCCTCTGGGGTAGACATTTTGCCCCATGTATGTCTTCAATTCAATGGACGTGTCCTTCAAGGGTATGTGTGAGAATAGCCGCTCATAGTCTCGTCAATTCATGACAGTTAGGGCTGATCCTGTTTCCAATTCCATCTTTACTGGGGACCCTGCTATCATGAGGGTGACCCAAATGGTTCGGTGATCCTCCTTTGCGATCACGTTGTGTAACTTTAGACAACTTAGTCTCCTGCTCCCAGAGCCATTATCAATCTCCTGATCTTCCGAACTACTGTCTGTCAATTTCTTTACTTTCTTCTACTTTTCCTTAGTAGTTCTTGTCGTGTTGGTTTTCTTTCCCGACCTGCAGACTCTTGCTATGTGTCCCATTTTCCCACATTGCATGCATACTTTGTCCTTAAACCAGCAGTCCTTCTGATCATGGGTTGTTCTGCCGCAGCGATAGCACTTTTCTGCTCCATACGCCATTTCGTTAGCGCTGTATTCTTGTGGTTTCTGTTGTATTTCCGCAGCTCCCCGTGCTGCTGCTTCGTAGGATACTGCCACGCTGAAAGCCTGTTCTAGCGTCAGGTCCTTTTCCGAACGTAGTCGTTTCTGGGTTCCTTCACTCTGGAGCCCGCAGACAAACTTATCCCATAAGGTGTCTGCCAGTCCTGCTCCGAACTGGCAGTGCTTCGATAATTTGCGTAGTTCCGTAAGATAGTCAGCATTGCTCTCATCTTTGTGCTGGTTTCTTTTATGGAACTTGAATCTTTCTGCTATCAGCAGCTGTGTAGGGTTTTGATGTTCCTGTAAGATATTGAAAATCTCTTCAAAACTTTTCTCCATTGGTTTAGCTGGGGTAATTAAATTCCGCAATAGGCCGTACGTTCTCGCGCCCATCAAATTTAATAATACCGATGCCTTCTTTCCATCGGCCACCTCATTTGCCTTGCAGTACACTTCAATTCTTTCCACATACGTGGTCCAGTCTTCTACCTTGTTGTCGAAAGCAGTGATACTGCCACTTTTCGGCATCTTGTGTGATTTAAAATGGCGTCTCCCGCGCTTTTTCTTCTCCCCCAATGGATTAAAATGGCGCCTCCCGTGCTTTTCCTTCTTCCCCAATGGAATAAAATGGCGCCTCCCGCGCTTTTCCTTCTTCCCCTTGCTGCTACGCTGCTCCTAGCGTTCTACAGGGTAATGGCGGCGACCCGCGGCTTTGGCGCGTCTCACTTTTCCGTCCCCTCGTTTATTTTCGCTACGCTGCCCGGTTCTTGAGCACCGACCGCGCCCTGTGCACTCCACCCTCTCTCTCTCTCTTTTCCTCCTGATGACGCTGCGTGGCCCCTTTGCAGAGCCGCTCGATCGAGCTCGAGCCCGCTGCAGTCCAGGAGGGTCAGCGCACTACCTGCTACCAGCACGATTTGCTGGAACACCTTGACTGGGGAGCCAAGCCCAGCTCGCCACAGCCTCTCCTGCAACTCTCCGAACTTCGATGGATCCTTGGGCGGTTGCCCGCCGTCGACGCCCGTTGCTCTGACTTTGACCTCCAGGAAGCTTCTTCTCAGGGAAAGATCCCCGTGATGTGATGCAGTACTGCAGGTGAGTTCGAACCTCTTCGTCGCCAGTGTAGTGTCCAAGTATCAATAATACACGGACTGCAGGAGAACAATAATAACAGGTATTTACTGAACAGAGGATAACTTAAGACTGAAGTACAGAAGCCTGCTATGGCTTTATATACAGGGGTGGTCACTGCCGGTACTGCAGTATAGAATCAGTTCTTCTCTTAAAGGTACATACACAACAGTCAGAAGGACTTCCATGAAGGTCTGGTTTCTCTGTTCAATAGATGCCCATCGCTCCTCAAGAGATGTCATTCTATTCTGAACAATGACCATGTTTTCCATACCCTGGCAACTAAGCTCCTCCATGGCCGCAGCCTTCCTCTCCACTACCGTAGCCATCCTCTCCTGTATGGTAGCCAGCCTTATCACGGAGGCAGCAATCGTTTCCACGGAGGTAGCCATCCTTTCCGTGATGATGCGTTTATGCGCCAATAACTCCGTAGTGTATGTGCTTTAAGTCAGAACTACTTTTTGCAGCTCCTGTATACTGTAGTACCGGCAGTAACCACACCGGTATATAAGCTGTGCGCATGCCTCTGTACTCCAGTCTAGAGATGACCCTCCTCCAGTAAAGACCTGTTGTTTGTTTATATACAGCATCCGTGTAATTCTTTATCCACTGAACCACGGATCTAACAGTGGCGACGAGTGTTGATGCGAATCTACCTGCAACATAAATTTAAAAAATTTAAAAAATAGTCCAGTCCGGGAACACGGGCGTCGACCGCGAGCAACCTCCCAGCTGTCAGGCAGAGATTCAACTTCGCTGGGGAGGCTGTGGAGAGCCGGGCTTGGTTCCCCAGCCACAACGAGCAGTAAGAGACCGACGACAGGTCCAGAGCAGACCCTTCCCGAGCAGCGGCGGCTGGAGCCGACCGATGGCAGAGAGAGAGAGCCGGGCAGCGTCGACGGGGTAAGAAAGAGGGTGAAGAGAGCAGGGCGCAGCCAGGGATTGATCACCGAGCGGTGTCGAGAAAAAAAAAATACTGCAAACCGGAGAGAGAGAGGGTAAGAAACAGCCGGGTTCTAGACTGAGCGGCGTCGACAAATATCAAGAGAAGAACGCACAGAGCACAGCCAGGGAGCACGGGCTGATTAGGGTCCACGGGGCGAGACGCCATTTTGTGCCAGCGGAGAAGAAGGGGAAGCGCGGGAGGCGCCATTGGGGATAGTTAATGCACAACCAAGGATGCCGAAGAGTGGCAGTATCTCTACGTTCGACAATGAAGTCGAAGATTGGGCGACATATGTGGAACTTATTGAGGTGTACTGCAGGGCGAATGAAGTGCCAGATGCTAATAAAGCACTGGTTCTGTTAAATTCCATGGGTGCAAAAACTTATGGGTTACTGCGAAATCTAATAACCCCAGAGAAGCCGGTAAACAAGGATTTTGGAAGCATAGTAGAAATCCTACAGGACCACTTAAGCCCCACACCGCTGCTGATAGCAGAATGATTTAAGTTCCATTAAAGGAACCAACACAAAGACGAAAGCAATGCTGAGTACCTAACGGAACTGCGCAAGCTATCGAAATACTGCCAGTTTGGAGCGGGACTAGCAGACACGTTAAGGGACAGGTTTGTGTGTGGGCTACAAAGTGAAGGAACCCAGAAATGGCTTCTTTCAGAAAAGGACCTTACGCTGGACAAAGCTTTCAATATGGCAGTATCACACGAAGCAGCCGCAAAGGGCGCTGCAGAGATACAACGGAGACCGCAAGAATACGGCACCAACAAAATGACCTATGGAACAGGGAAGTGCTATCGCTGCGGCAGAACAACACATGACCAGAAAGATTGTTGGTTCAAGGACCAAGTGTGCAGACAGTGTGGGAAAGCAGGACACATAGCAAGAGTCTGCAGGTCTGGGATGAAAACCAACAGTAAGAAATCTCCACAGGAGAAGTACAAAAAGGTGATGGACAGTGGTTCAGACGAACAGAAAAGTGACACAGACTCTGGAAGCAAGGAGTTGGGTTGTCTGAAACTACATAATGTAACCAAAATAGAGGATCACCAGACTATCTGGGTTACACTCAAGATAGACGGAGTCCAAGTGGAAATGGAATTGGACACAGGGTCAGGTCTAACAGTCATAAGTCAAAGAGACTACAAGCGGCTATTTTCACACATACCCTTGAAAGCTACAGAGATTGCCTTGAAGATGTATACGGGGCAAAAAGTCTGCCCCAAAGGAAAAATAAGGGTGAAAGTGACATATAAAGGTCAGGAAATACCTAAAATGGATATATATGTATTGCCAAATGGAGGACCACCACTGCTAGGATGTGAGTGGATCCGGAAGATACATTTAGATTGGCATTCCATACAGGCACTGAAGGTGGAGGCCAAAAAGGATGACGACGTCACACCTGGACGACTGCCAAAAATGCTAACTGACGCAAAAGAAGTGTTCCAGGAGGGACTAGGAACACTAAAAGGAATAACAGCAACAATTAAAATAGAGGATAATGCAAGCCCAAAGTTTCTGAAGGCCAGACCAGTGCCTTATGCGATCAGACCAGCGGTTGAAGCAGAGCTGGAAGGGTTGGAATGTTCAGGAGTACTGTCCAAAGTGGACTGGAGTGAGTGGGCTACACTCATCGTTCCTGTAATGAAGAGGTCATTGAGTAATACGCCTGGGGAACCAAAGAAGATCCGCATCTGTGGGGATTTTAAGGTGACAGTGAACCCAGTCCTTCACACGGTCCAATATCCGCTTCCACGAATTGAAGATATTTTCGCCTCGCTATCTGGTGGTAAACGCTTCACCAAGATTGATCTAGCCCAGGCGTACTTGCAAATGGAGGTAGAAGAAGCTTCGAAACATTACCTTACGATCAACACCCATAAAGGTCTCTATCAATACAACCGGCTGGTGTTTGGAGTAGCCTCGGCTCCGGCTATCTGGCAAAGGGCGTGGATCAGGTCCTGCAAGGGATTCCAGGGACCCAGTGTTATTTGGACGACATCTTGGTCACGGGCGAAAATGACGGTGATCACCTCGCTAACTTGGAGAAGGTGCTCGCCAGATTAAAGGAATATGGGCTATGAGCTAATCGCCACAAGTGCGAGTTTTTCCAGAAACAGATCTCGTATTGCGGCCACATCATCGATGAAGAGGGGTTACATAAGTCCCCTGACAAGATTGAGGCAGTAGTCAAGGCTCCTGCACCGGAAAATGTGTCACAACTGAGGTCGTTCCTCAGGCTGGTAAACTATTACCACAAGTTCTTACCAAATTTGTCTACAGTACTACAACCGCTGAACACCCTACTGCAAACAGGGGTACCATGGAAGTGGGATGACGAAAGTAGACGAGCTTTCCAGAAGTGTAAAGAATTGATCACATCAAAAGAGGTGTTGGCCCATTTCAACCCAGCACTACCAATTCGTTTGGCGTGTGATGCATCACCCTACGGGATTGGAGCGGTGCTGTCGCACAAATTCCCAGACGGGTTGGAGAGGCCAGTAGCCTTTGCGTCTCGGTCACTAACCTCAGCCGAGTGCAACTATGCCCAGATTGACAGGGAGGCCCTCAGCCTAGTATGGGGAGTAAAAAAATTCAACCATTATCTGCATGGGCAGAAGTTCACCTTGCTGACTGACCATCAACCACTTGTCTCCATCTTTAATCCTAAGAAGGGCGTGCCAGTAATGACTGCACAGCGGTTACAAAGATGGTCCCTGTTTCTAGGGGCGAATCAATATGAAATAGAATATAAAGGCACGAAACAGCATGGGAATGCTGATGGGCTATCACGCCTGCCACTGCCTACGGTGGAGGAAGCACCAGCAGTGGACCCTATCGAGATATTTTATTCGTCGATAATTGAACGATTGCCAGTAACAAACGCGGATATAGAGAAGGAGACCCGCAATGATCCGACGCTGTCACGGGTATATGAATTGACGGTGAGGGGATGGCCAACACATGGCAACTCACTGTTGCCAGCATTCTCATCCAGAAGAGAACAGCTGTCAGTATGCCAGGGGACAGTGATGTGTGGATCTTGAGTTGTGATTCCACCCAAGTTAAGGGAGAGAGTGCTAAAGGAGCTACATGAAGGTCATCTGGGGGAGTGAAAATGAAAAGCCTTGCTAGGGCTTATGTGTGGTGGCCGGGAATCGATCAACAAATCGAAGACCTAACTAAGAGCTGCTTAGGATGCCAGAAGGTCCAAAATGCACCACCACATGCCCCTCTACACCCATGGGAGTGGCCCTCCTCGCCATGGCAACGGGTGCACATTGATTTTGCTGGTCCATTCATGGACTCAATGTTCTTAATAGCAGTGGATGCTCATTCAAAGTGGCCTGAGGTGATAAAGATGTCTTCAACCACTACAGAGAAAACGATTGCAGTCCTACGGACCATATTTGCCAGAAACGGTTTGCCAGAGCAGATCTGCTCTGATAATGGACCACAGTTTGTGTCCGACGAGTTCCAAAAATTCATGAAAAGGAATAGGGTAAGGCATTACAAATCCGCCCCGTATCATCCAGTCACCAATGGATTGGCTGAGAGGTTCGTACAAACCTTTAAGAAGGCGATAAAGGCCATGTGCGACGAGGAAATTCCACTGCAGCATAAGATGGACAATTTCTTATTAGCCTAACGAAACGCGACACTTGCAGCTACCAACCAGACCCCGGCCATGATGTTCTTTAACCGAAGGTTGAGATCTCGTCTGGACTTGCTCAGACCAAATGTGCGAAGAAATGTTGAGGACAAACAATTCCAGCACATCAACGAGAAGCCGACAAGGAGCTTCAATGTAGGGCAACCAGTCTTGGCCCGGGACTATCGAACAGAGAAGTGGCAACCCGGAACGATATGTGCAAGGCAGGGGCCATTAATGTACACAGTGGATGTCGGGGAGAACATTGTGAGACGCCACGTCGATCAGATCTTAGCGTCACAGGAAGGCGTCAACCCCATGTCTCGAGTACCTGGGGATGAACCCAACATACCGGTAGCATCTACTTCAGACCCAGTAGCAATGGAACCCGATGAACTACCCGATGAAAAGGGGTCATAATCGCCTCTGCACCAAGAACAAGAACCTCCGGAAAGGCGCTATCCCGAAAGGGTCAGGAAGCCGCCCCAAAGACTGAATCTATAAATGGACTTTTTGTTATTGAATGTACATGTAAAAATGTAATTGTTATTTGAATATTAAGGGGGTATTATTAATCTAAAAAGGGAGGAATTGTAGTGTATGTGCTTTAAGTCAGAACTACTTTTTACAGCTCCTGTATACTGTAGTACCGGCAGTAACCACACCAGTATATAAGCTGTGCGCATGCCTCTGTACTCCAGTCTAGAGATGACCCTCCTCCAGTAAAGACCTGTTGTTTGTTTATATACAGCATCCGTGTAATTCTTTATCCACTGAACCACGGATCTAACAAACTCCACAAAGGCTCCGCTCATAGAAACACACAAACATAGAAGATAGGAGCAGGAGTAGGCCATTCGGCCCCTCGAGCCTGCTCCACCATTCAATGAGATCATGACTGATTATCCAAACTCAGTACCCTGTCCCTGCCTTCTCCCTATATCCCTTGATCCCTTTAGCCTTAAGAAATATGTCTAACTCCTTCTTGAATATATTTAATGAATTGGCCTCAACTGCCTTCTGCGGTAGAGAATTCCACAGGTTCACCACTCTCTGGGTGAAGAAATTCATCCTCATCTCTGTCCTAAGTGGCTTACCCCTTATCTTTAGACTGTGACCCCTGGTTCTGGACTCCCCCGCCATCGGGAACATCATGTTCGCTATGGACCCCTCCATTCGCTCCACACTCGCAGCGACCCTAGAGACAAAACCTGCCAGAGACTCCTGCATCTGTGCCTGGAGTTCCATCGCCTCTGATCTTATGGATGGACCCAGAGGCAGAGGGTCGACATGCTGCTGAGCCGAGCTGGCAGAGTCCTGCCCCCTCCGACTAGGACTCTCCACTGCTGCCCCTGTCTCCACAATCTGCTGATGCTCACTTGTGAGCTGTGATACACCAGATGACAACACTAGTCTATGTCCCGAAGGTCCAACTGAGGTGTGAGTGTCTGCACTGGTGCTGGGTGCACTGAATTCTGGTGACGTTGCGCCCTCAGAGGTTGCAGCTTCCTCTGAGGAGTCTGGCTGCTCAGCCTCTTCTTCCTGGCCAGGGGGGACGGATGCTTGTGATGGCCCTGTGGGGGGGTAAAGGAAAGAGTCAGAGAAGTGATGCAAAGGCTACATGCATACATGCACATAGCTTTTTGCAGATGCTCATAACTCCATCTGTTACAGCTTCACAATCATTATCAGCGACTCATGCAATGTCAAAGAGAGAGATGGGCAACTTTTCTGCCACCAGCTTGCTGTGTTGCACCCATCTGTCTGTCCCCCATGTGCAAATCATCCTCAATGCCCATGATTTCCAGGACGGCATCCTCCCAGGGGGTCTGGTGGGCTAATGAGGCTGTCCCTCCTCCTGTCCTGGCTCGCTCTCTTTTGTTGTGAGCTCTCTTTTCCTGTAATGAGGGAGACAAGTGGAGGTTGAGAGAGAATGAAGGAGTGAGTGCAGAGATTGCATAGCATAGATACTTAGAAGGAGACAAAAATGGAGTGAGGTTGCAAGACCAAGGGCCCTCCCTGTGTGTTGTCAGTTGTGTTCAAAGCATCAGAGTGACAGGGAGTGTGAGGGCTGCATGGTGGAATAGTTATGTGAATGTGAGCATAGAGAGAGAGGGAATGGGTAAGGGTGCATAGATGTCAGTGTCAAGTGGGATGTGAAGGAAGAGATTGCTGAAGCTGAGTGCTGGTGAGGAAAGGCAATGTGGATCAGATTGAGAGTGATGGAAAATTCATTTTCCAGTGCGCTGAAGGTCATGAAATCTTTTCCTGCACTGTGTCCAGGTTCTGCAGGTGACTCCCAAGGAGTTGACCTCCTCAGCCTCCTGCATCCACACTGCCTTGGTCTGAGTGGGAGGCCTCTTCCTCCCTGATGAAGGGTACAGCACCTCCCTGTTGGCCCTAGCCCCATCGACTAATGCCTGCTGTGCCGCCTCGTCAAAGCGAGGAGCTGATCTTGCCCTCCTGCTTGTCATCTTTCCTGCAGGTCCCTCTGATAACAAATGGAGAAAGCTTGGAAGCCTGCAGAAGAGGCAAGGCTTGCTGTGGACCTTAAATGCAGCTGCAATGATGACGTCATCAGAGGGGACTTTCAGTCATGACAAACCCCTTTGCAATGGCTTCCCACACGTTGGAAATCAATTGGCCAACTGAGTTAAAATTGCATCAATCTCCCACATCCATTTTGATTCATGTGGGAAACACGAAATTCGGATAACATGACAACAGCCCGCACCCGAATTAAAATCCTGCTCTTAATGTCTCTCAATGTCTTTTAATCTCTCTTGCCTTCCAACCTATCACAGGCCTTCCCTTTTGTCCTTTCATCCCCTCCCCCATTTCCCAGCCTCTACACTTGCTTAAAAATCTGTTCCATTTCCTGCTTTTTTCCAGTTCTGACGAACGGTCATCGACCTGAAACGTTAACTCTCTTTCTCTCTTCACAGATGTTGCCTGACCTGCTGAGTATTTCCAGCATTTTCTGATTTTATTAAAGATTTATTATTCTTCAGCCTAGCTTCGTTGTAACACTCTCAACTTTGAATTGTGAAGGTTATGGGTTCAACCCCAACTCCAGGATCTGAGCACATAAATCAAGGCTGTACTGAAGCACTTTGCGATGTCCTGAGAATGTGAAAGACAATATAGAAAAGCAAATTATTTCTCTTTTTATTGTCCCTGAGTTAGTGGGTTCACAACCCCCTCCAGGATTTAAGCATATAATCTGGGTTGACATTGCAGTTCAGTACTGAGAGAGTGCTACATCTTTTGGATTAAGCTAAAGCCCTGTCCACTTGTTCAGGTGAATGTAAAATATCTCCTAGCACTATTTGAAGAGCAGCTAGTTCTCCCAGTGTCCCAGACCATATTTATTCCTCAGCCAACAACACTAAAGACTGATTAACTGGTCATTTATCATTTGATGTTGTGGGACCCTGCTGTGGGCAAATTGGCTGCTGAATTTGTGTACAGAGCCACAATGCCTGCACTTCAAAAGTAGTTCATTGTCCGTTAAGCACTTTGGGATTTCCCAAGGATTTAATGGTACTATATGATTGTAAATCTTATATTTTTTTTCTTTCTTGTTCAGCCCATTGAGGTATGATTGCTTCATAAAATGAGCAGTGAGGGTTTTCTCGGTCTTTTCAAAGTCTACACATAGAAACATAGAAAAATAGGAGCAGGAGTCGGCCATTCGGCCCTTGGAGCCTGCTCCGCCATTCAATATGATCATGGCTGATCCTCTATCTTAATACTATATTCCCGCTCTCTCCCCATACCTCTTGATGCCTTTTGTGTCTAGAAATCTATCAATTTTATTCTTAATTATATTCAGTGACTTGGCCTCCACAGCCTTCTGTGGTAGAGAATTCCACAGTTTCACCGCCTTCTGAGTGAAGAAATTTCTCCCTATCTCAGTACTAAATGTCCTACCCCGTATCCTGAGACTGTGACCCCTCGTTCTAGACCCCCCCAGCCAGGTGAAACATCCTCCCTGCATCCAGTCTGTCTAGCCCTGTCAGAATTTTATACATTTCAATGAGATCCCATCTCATTCTTCTAAACTCTAGTGAAAACAGGCCTAGTCAACCCAATCTTTCCTCATACGACAGTCCTGCCATCCCAGGAATCAGTCTGGTGGACCTTTGCTGCACTCCCTTTATGGCAAGTACATCCTTTCTTAGGTAAAGAGACCAAAACTGCACACGGTACTCCAGGTGTGGTCTCACCAGGGCCCTGTATAACTGTGGTAAGACATCCTTGCTCCTGTACTCAAATCCTCTTACAATGAAGGCCAAAATACCATTTGCCTTCCTAACTGCTTGCTGCACCTGCATGTTTCGTGTCGTCAGCAAATTTGGAAATATTACTTTTGGTTCCCTCATCCAAATCATTGATATATATATTGCGAATAGCTGGGACCCAAGCACTGATCCCTGCGGTACCCCACTAGACACCGCCTGCCACCCCAAAAAAGACCCATTTATTCCTACTCTCGGTTTCCTGTCTGTTAACCAATTTTCAATCCATGCCAGTATATTACCTCCAATCCCATGTGCTTTAATTTTGCACACTAACCTCTTATGTGGGACTTTATCAAAGGCCTTCTGAAAATCCAAATACACCACATCCACTGGTTCTCCCTTATCTATTCTACCAGTTACATCCTCAAAAAACGCCAGTAGGTTTGTCAAACATGATTTCCCTTTCATAAATCCATGTTAACTTTGTCTAATCCCGTTGATATTTTCTAAGTGTCCTGTTATCACATCCTTTATAATAGACTAGCATATTCCTACTACTGATGTTCGGCTAACTGGTCTATACACCATTTCTATTATTTGGTAGCATGTCACATATTTTGTAAATATTCTCCCCTATAATCCAAAAGCAAAGCCATCTTTTGCATAATATTGGTGATATCAAAACCTGTCATGGCATACTCAAACAGTTTCATCCATTTCTATAGCGAATGGCTTACCTTCTGACTCCCTAAAACCTCTCCACCACCTACAAAGCACATGTCAGGAGTGTGATGGAATACTCCTCACTTTCCTGGATGGAAGAAGCTGTAACAACACTCAAGAAGCTCAACACCATCCAATACACTATGCTTCACTTTTTTCTTCCCTTGTCCAGTTTCTTCCCACCTACATCCGCGACTCTTCCGACACCCTCCGCCACTTTAACAGTTTTCAGTTTCCTGGCCCCAACCTTCTCCTTTTCACCATGGAAGTCCAATCCCTCTATACCTCCATCCCCCACCAGGATGGCCTGAGGGTGCTCCGATTCTTCCTTGAACAGAGGCTCAACCAGTCTCCATCCACCACCACCCACCTCCGCCTGGCTGAACTTGATCTCACATTGAACAACTTCTCCTTTGACTCAACTCACTTCCTCCAAATTAAATGTGTTGCTATTGGAACCCGCATGGGTCCTAGCTATGCCTGGCTTTTCGTGGGATATGTGCAACATTCTTTGTTCCAGTCCTACTCAGGTCCCCTCCCTCACCTCTTTTTCTGATACATTGATGAATCAGTGCCGTTTCTTGTTCTTGCCCTGAGCTAGAAAATTTCATTCACTTTGCTTCCAAATTCCACCTTTCCCTCACCTTCACATGGTCCATCTCCGACTCTTCCCTTCCTTGACTTCTCTGCCTCCATTTCTGGGGATAGGCTATCAAGTAACATCCATTATAAGCCCCCTGACTTCCACAGCAATGTGAACTACACTTCCTCCCACCCAGCTTCCTGTAAGGACTCTATTCTATTCTCCCAGTTTCTCCGTCTCCGTCGCATCTGTTCTGGTGATGCCACCTTCCATACAAATGCTCCCAATATATCTTCCTTTTTCCTCAACCGAGGATTCCCCTCTACCATGGTTGACATGACCCTCAACCTTGTCTGTTCCATTTCCCACAATTCTGCTCTCACCCCTTCCCCTCCCTCCAATAACCACAATAGCGTTCCCCTTGCCCTCACCTTTCACCCCACCTCCAATTTCAACGGCTCATCCTCCGCCATTTCCACCACCTCCAGCTTGATCCCACCACCAAACACATCATCCCCCCCCTCCCTTTCAGCCTTCTGAAGGGACCGCTCCTGCCGCGACACCCTAGTCCACTCCTCAATCACCCCCAACAATCCCTCCCCTTCCCACGGCACCTTCCCGTTCAAGCATAGAAGATGCAACACCCACCCTTTTATCTCCTCCCTTCCCACTATCCAGGGCCCCAAACACTCCTTCCAGGTGAAACAGTAATTTACTTGTACTTCTTGCAATTTAGTATACTGTATTCACTGCTCATGATGCAGTCTCCTCTACATTGGGGAGACCAAACGCAGATTGGGTGACCGCTTTGTGAAACAGCTCCATTCAGTCCATAAGGGTGACCCCGAGCTTCCGGTCACCTCTCACTTTAATTCTCCACTCCACTCCCACTCTGACCTGTAGGATTTCGCAATCATTTTGAAATTTTCTACAGTTCTGAAGATTGATTTTTAATTAAAGAATACCTGGGTAGAATATACCTTTAAAAATCCAGGGATGAAAATGGCCGTCAGACCTCGTGGCAGAAGACAAAAGACAGTCTCTGTTCAAAGCACGGGCTGACAAAAAGGACTTGAAAGGCAGCCTGTGTGTGTCTGTGAAAAAGGATAATCAAAGATGGCTGTCCGACCTCGTGGCAGAAGACACCACACAGTCTGTGTGCATATGAAAAGGGAAAATCAAAGATGGCTGACAAAGGATTTAGGAAAAAAAACAGCCCTGAAGCAATGGAGTATTTAAACTGTCAATCAAAGGCAGTTCGGGGAGTTTCCCTGCAGGACAATCGATGTTTGTTTACAGAGAGTCTACAATGTTGACACAAAGGATTAACCACTTGAGACTGCCAATCAATTGCGGTTCCAGTGACCACAGGACAATGGCTTGGTTTACACTAACATCCAAAGGCTGTTTACTCAGCAATTAAGGAAATAGACATGTTTTTTTCAAACCAAGACAGCTCTATTCAAACCCATCACACTGAATGGGAATACATTCAAAAACCCATCATAAGGGAAATGGGTAATTCATCCAAGCCCCATCACAGTCAATGGGGATAGTTTGGATCCCTTTTGTTCAGCCCAGATACATCCGGATTTGGGCAGGAAGATTTTGGCCCCAAATGGGGTATAAGATAGCTTCTCAAGAAGCCATCTCTCTCTCTCTCTGCAGCCTCACCTCCATGCCCCATCTACTACTCAGGAGCCGGCCCAAGGGAGTGGAATACCAGCAGTTACTTTTAAGCACTGGGGTATTTCCATTTTCAGGGTGGTGAAGAATCTAGGACTGCAAAGGCATGGAGCAGGCGTTTCACTGGTGAGCATACATTTTCTGGCCCATTACAAGGCAACTTAGAATAGGTATTAAGGTGTGGGAATTAAGGGGAATCTTGTTAAACTGTAATTTTAGTCAATTTTCCCTCGTTGTGTCCGTTTTCTCCTCCCCTATTAAGTAACAGTGTTGTACTAAGCAAAAGAGTGCTGTAGTAGACACTAAAGTGTACTGTGAGAAGTAAAGTGCTGTATTTAAGTAACAGTGTTGCACTAAGCAGAAGAGTGCTGTAGTGGACACTAAGTAGTTGTATTAAAAGTGCTGTATTTAAGTAACAGTGTTGCACTAAGAGTGCTGTAGTGGACACTAAGTAGCTGTATTAAAAGTGCTGTATTTAAGTAACAGTGTTGCACTAAGCAGAAGAGTGCTGTAGTGGACACTAAGTAGTTGTATTAACAGTGCTGTATTTAAGTAACAGTGTTGCACTAAGCAGAAGAGTGCTGTAGTGGACACTATGTAGCTGTATTAAAAGTGCTGTATTTAAGTAACAGTGTTGCACTAAGCAGAAGAGTGCTGTAGTGGACACTAAGTGGCTGTATTAAAAGTGCTGTATTTAAGTAACAGTGTTGTATTTAAGCAAAAGAATGCTGTAGTAAACGATAAGTGAACTGTGTTAAGCAAAAGTGCTGTACCAGGCATAGGTGTGTTATATCGATTATTTTTAAGTTGTTTCTTTCTTTTTGTTTCAATAAATACTGGTCTGTTTTGCACCCAACCACGAGTCACGTTTTTCTGTCTACATCGCTACCGAATAAGTCCGGCGGTCAGAACCAGGAATAGGGGAGCGCTTCAAAACCGCACGGGGGTCCCTGGAGCAGCTCAGAGGCTTCTGACTGGCCAGAGACAATAACCCCAACTGCACTAATTAATTCCTACAGACCTCTCTGTCCTCAGCCTCTTACAACTGTTCCAATGAAGCTCAATATAAGCTTGAGGAACAGCACCTCATCTTTCGATTAGGCACTTTACAGCCTTCTGGGTTCAACATCAAGTTCAATAATTTCAGACCAAAACCTCTGCCCCTATTTTTTCACATGGCAGCTGTTGATGATTCTGCCATTCCCATTTACACCTCTTCTAGACTCATCTTTTGTTTCTTTACTTGTCCTGTTACCATCTCCTTTTGCTTTGTACTATCATCCTTTTTGTCATTTCATCACTCCTGCCTTCCACCCTATCCATTCCCCTTTCCCTGCCCCTGCACTTGCTTAAAATCTGTTACATCTCTAACTTTTTCCAGTTCTGACGAAAGGTCATCGACCTGAAACGCTAACTCTGTTTCTCTCTCCATAGATGCTGTCTGACCTGCTGAGTATTTCCAGCATTTTCTGTTTTTATTTACTATATTTCACACATTGGTCTAAACATCCATCACTGTATACAGTGGCTGCAGCGTGTACTATCTACAGAATGCACTGCAACCATCGTAATGTGATACTGTGGTAAGAAACAAAATGATTTTCATTGACACTTGAACATATTTTTCCTTTGAAAATTAAGTTTTAGCAAGTGGCCAAAACCCAATTTATTTTTTAAAATAGACATTAAATGCCTTTTGGACAAATTTGTATCCTTTGATTCAGTATCTTCATTTGTTGCTGGCTATAGACCGTGAAAGATCATGTTGGCCACAGATGGTGAGATAGCCTGTTGGCTAGAATCTACAGCATTATGGTCAAATTAATTCATCTATTTTGATGTGTTGATTGGCAAGGGTAATTTCCTAGATCTTTCCTAAATTGCCTTTGAGCATCAAAAAGGCATTTTATAGAGTTTTGCCAAAATTTCCTTCAACAGGGTTTATTACTTCTCTTTCCTCAGGATATTGTTGTGTCTTTATTTATGCCCTTGAAAACTTTAGAATGTTTCTTCTATTGAGGTACTGTCGAGTGTATTGTAGAAAGAAATAGATTTTTACTGTGTAATTAGTCTAATAATTGTAAAAGTGTTGGTAACTATTTGTGGCATGTATCCACTGTGAAATGCATGTATATAAACACCTTGTCCAGATTTCCATTTTAAAAGCCCTTGGAGCTGCCAGAAATTGAACCCAAGTCCTCATACTACACTAAACTACATTAAACTACCCAAGTCCTCATACTACATTAAACTACATTCCCTGCCTCAGAATACACATGCGTAAGGAAGTTCACATTGGTGATAGTGAGCTTCTCATTTGCATGACGTGTGAAGATAGAGGGGTTAAAGCAAGTTGTTAAAAATTAATTTGGAGAGAAAGTAATTCATGGGCACAGTGATAACAGACTATATTACTCCTTTGAAGTTAACGGCAACTTGCATTTCAATGGTGCCTTTAATGTCAAAAAATCCCATTTCACAGAGGCATAAGGAAATGGATACAGAGCCAAAGAAGAAACTTTTAGCTGGGGTGACCAAAAGCTTGATCAAAGAGGTAGGTTTCAAGGAAGAGAGAATGTGGAGGGGCCAGGGGATTTAGGGAGGAAATTCCAGATCATTGGACCTAAGTGTCTGAAGATATGGGCCTAGAAATTCCCCAGTGGTTAACGCCAGTTTTGTAGAAAAAATGGCGGCTGCCTCGCATCTGCCCAATTCCAGCCCTTTTGTTGAGGGCAATTTAAAAAAAAAATGTTTTATTCATTGATGGGATGTGGGCATCGCTGGCTAGGCCTGCATTTAGTGCCCATCCCTAATTGCCCTTGAGAAGATGGTGGTGAGCCGCCTTCTTGAACCGCTGCAGTCCATATGGTGTAGGTACACCCACAATGCTGTTAGGAAGGGAGTTCCAGGATTTTGGCCCAGCGACAGTGAAGGAACGGCGATACAGGTCCAAGTCAGGATGGTGTGTGGCTTGGAGGGGAACTTGTAGGTGGTGACGTTCCCATGCGTCTGCTGCCCTTGTCCTTCTAAGTGGTAGAGGTTGCGGGTTTGGAAGGTGCTGTTGAAGGAGCTTTGGCGAGTTGCTGCAGTGCATCTTGTGGATGGTACACACTGCAGCCACAGTGCGCCGGTGGTGGAGGGAGTGAATGTTGAAGGTGGTGGATGGAGTGCCAATCAAGCGTGCTGCTTTATCCTGAATAGTGTCGAGCTTCTTGAGTGTTGTTGGAGCTGCACTCATCCAGGCAAGTGGAGAATATTCCATCACACTCCTGACTTGTGCCTTGGTGGAAAGGCTTTGGGGAGTCAGGAGGTGAGACACTCGCCGCAGAATTCCCAGCCTCTGGCCTGCTCTTGTAGCCACAGTATTTATATGGCTGGTCCAGTTCAGTTTCTGATCAATGGTAACCCCCAGGATGTTGATAGCGGGGGATTCAGCGATGGTAATGCCATTGAATGTCAAGGGGAGATGGTTAGAGTCTCACTTGTTGGAGATGGTCATTGCCTGGCACTTGTGTGGTGCGAATGTTACTTGCCACTTGTCAGCCCAAGTCTGAATGTTGTCCAGGTCTTGCTGCATATGGACACGGACTGCGTCAGTATCTGACGAGTCTCGAATGGTGCTGAACAGTGTGCAATCATCAGTGAACATCCCCACTTCTGACCTTATGATGGAGGGAAGGTCATTGATGAAACAGCTGAAGATGGCCTCACAAATTTAAATAAGCAGATCATGATCATGACATCAATCAGCGTGCAATGCCTGATTTGACGCCACGACTGCTATTTTGGACGTTCTCACATGCCATAATGTCCTGTCCTAAATACGCAAAGAAAAACGTGCATGAAGAATTGGGGGGTGGGTGGTGTGGGTTGTATATCTGAAGGTTGCAGAATCTTTTTAGGGAGAGGTGTGGCTGTGGGGGATTGAAGCAGGAAAGGAAGGTCATTAAGGGTAAGGCAAGAAATATGGAATTCATGACAAAAAGAAGAGATTCAAGGAATAAGGAAGAAAGAACCACATATTCTGACCATTTTCAAGTCAGAAAATCTAACCCCAGAGTATTAGTATTAAAAGGGAACAATGAATGCAAAGATTTATTTAGAAAAAGGAATAAAGAAGCAAAAGGCAAGAAGCCATACAATCAGCTCAGAGTACGTAGGAACAGAGAAAGTTTCTCAAGGGTGGCTTGGAATAGCGTAGAGAAAATAAAATAACTGACAGCGATGTGTGGTCCCAAGTTATGAGTGATTTTGTGGAGCAGCTTAATTGTATGATAAAAGAAGTAGAGAAAATCATATTGTATGTTAGAATTAATTGCACCTGACAGGAATTCAGCTACTTTAAAAAGGGAATCTAAAGATACAAATAGGTACTGAATAAGAGACATGCCAAAGCAATTATGGCTGGATTCCTCATGGTGATGACCAAGAATAAAAAGAATTGAGCAGAATAATTGGTTTGAGATAAAGTGATGAGAGGAAGATTTGGAATTCTTAAATAATTTGCATTGCTTCAGATTAGAAATTAGAACCCCAATTCTAACTAGGGACAGGACAGGGTACAGTGGCATAGTGGTTAGGTTACAGTGCTAGTAATCCAGAGACCCTGGACTAATGATCTGAGAGACACGAGTTTATAATCCCACCATGGCAGCTGGGGAATTTAAATTCAGTTAATTAAATACATTTGGAATAGAAAGCTAGTATTAGTAATGATGACCATGAAGCTATCGGATTACCATAAAAACCCATCTGGTTCACTAATATCCTTCAGGGAAAGAAATCTGCCATTCTTACCCAATCTGGCCTATATATGCAGTCTGCACAGAGCGGGATTAAATGGAGTGGGCTTGAACAGAGCATTTTATTTGGGAATTCGGAGAAGAGGGGGAAGCAGTTGTTGCTTTTTGCCTACACTACTTGTAGTGTTTTGTGTTACAAGTAGATATTTAATTTCAGTACCCTTAACTTAATCTAGATCAAGTAAGTAGTTAAGAAACCACACTGTAAACTAAGTTACATAATTACAAATTTAATTAAATTTAATTAAATATAACAAGATCATACAGGGATGGCAGTGCAGGTGGTGTGCCACAACTGCAGCATGTGGGAGTTTGTGGAGAGCATTGTGAGCCCAGACAACCACGTTTGCAGTAAGTGCCTGCATCTTGAGGAACTTCAGCTCAGAGTTTTTGAGCTGGAGTCCGAGGTGCAGACATTGCGGGGCATCAGGGATGGGGAGAGTTACCTGGGCACTTTGATCCAGGAGGCAGTCAAACCCCTTAGGATAGGTAGTGGTACAGGTCTGGTTAGTGGTCAGGGACAGGAGGGTGTGACTGTAACTCAGGCAGGTAAGTGGACCCCAGGTGCAGTGCTGGAGGTGGCTCAGCCTTTGCCCTTGTCCAACAGGTATGAGGTTCTTGCTGCCTGTGTGGATGAGGGAAAAGACTGCAGGATGGATGAGCAAGCTGACCATGGCACCATGGTACAGGAGGCCATTGAAGTGGGGGGAGTGAAAGGGAATGTAGTTGTGGTAGGGGACAGTATAGTCAGGGGGATAGAAACGAGAGTTCTGAAGGTTGCCTGCATGGTGCCAGAGTTAAAGACATCTCCTCATGGCTGGAGAAGAACTTGGAGTGGGAGGGGGAGGATCCAGTTGCCGTGGTCCACGTAGGAACCAACGACATAAGTAGAACTAGGAATGAGGTTCTGCTGAGGGAGTTTCAGGAGCTAGGGTCCAAATTAAAAAGCAGAACCACAAAGGTAATAATCTCTGGATTGTTTCCTGAGCAATGTGGAAATTGCCATAGGGACAAACAGATTAGAGAGTTAAATGCATGGTTCAAAGAGTGGTGTGGGAGGAAGGGGCTTCACTTCATGGGGCACTGGCACCAGTGCAGATTCGCAAAATTGAACATTGTCCTATAAGGGTCTATTGGCAGAAAAGGCCTTAACTTTTAAAGACTGTTTTAAAAGAAGCCCAGAAAAAGGGACACACAAAATGGCCACCTGACCCCGTGACCAGCTTTTGGGACACTTTAAAATGGTTCCTGCAGTCCCCAGACAGCTTTTTGTGGATTCAGCCCACAGTAGGTTCTGGAAGGCAGTTTCAGGGAAAACGAAACCAGACAGAGCCCCATACATATAGATTGGATGCAGATCCGATCAGATCGGCCTGTAGATAAAGGCCATCAAAATGTTTACCCAGACAAAGGGAAACAGTTTCATATTCATAGGGGGAACATCAAGCACCGTTTAAGACATCAGAAGGACATTAAAGACAATACAGGGTTGTTCCAGACCAGAGATGGCAGTTACCGGCCATCCCCAAGATACTTTAAAAACAAAGACTACCCCGCTGTGCTACAAGCCCACCAAAAGTTAAACAAAGACTAACCTTGATTTGGCGGGAGAGAAGGGCTTCGTTGAGAAGTATAACTGGAGTCCCAGGGCAGCCATCGGGAGCTTTTTCGGTAGCTTTTGAGCTAGCTTGCTTTTTCGAGAGCCGTGGAGGAACATCGATCCGGAGACCAGCCAAGAAGGTGATTCGAGTCTGCGTCCCACCCCGGGGTAACCAGCGGGAGATCATCGACAAACCCCGGGCCATTGATGAGACAAAGGACAGTAGCCCTCCAGAAGAAACCTATCTGAAAATGGTAAACCAGCTGGGCTCTGCGAAGAAACCTGTCTAACCATGGTCAAATAGGTGGTCTCCGTCCACGCTGGCGTCCAGGCCTGCCAGCATCCAGCCTGTCCATGACCTTCACCTCGAGGAAGAAGAGAGAGTGTCGTAGCCCGCAGCGTTGACCACGTGGAGACAGGACGCCTGAGAGGATCAAAACGCAGACCTTTCAAAATCTTATATTTTCTCATTGAATTGGTGAGCATGTTTCTGGCCCCTCATAATCTGATCTAGCTAGGCTTAGCGGGTGGGCATTTTGGGTATAATTAATTATGAGTTGTTGTCCCTCGATGTTCCGTGTGTTTCCCCATTTCGAGATGACTTTTGTAAAGTATAACATGCCTGTATATATGTTGGTTAGTCCTGTATTATGATTTGTTTTTCCCTCCCATGTACCTTAGTTGGCTTACATTCAATTTGTTCCTTTATGCAATAAAATTTCATTTTGTTTTCATTAAACCTGATCTATAGAGTATTCTCTACATTGTAGTTCCTGCCTCGACGTCCAGTTTATAGAACCTAAGGGGCGAGTGGGTCGAACCACTCAAGGTTTTTACTGTGCAAGAGAGAGAGGCCTCTAGAGAGAGAAACCTCTGCGATCGGAAAACCCCTTACACCAGTACTGGGTAAAGAGCGAGCTGTTCCATTGGGACGAGCTCCACTTAAACCAGGCTGGGGCCAGTGTCCTAGCTAACCAAATAACTAGGGCAGTAGACAGGGCTTTAAACTAATGAAGAGGAGGTGGGAGGATTCAGGAAAGAGTAAATTTAAAAGCAGCGAGAGAAATGTCAAGGCTTTAGAGCAGAATAGAGTTTTGGGTAAAAATAAGCAGAGTGGGTCAGGAAGGGGCAGAGAGAGTAACAAAGGTAATAAGGCATTAGTGACTAAGGTGACATCAGGGAAAAATAGAAATAAGTCAAAACTAAAGGCACTATATCTGAATGTGCGAAGCATTCACAACAAAATAGATGAATTAATAGTGCAGATAGAAATTAACAGGTTTGACCTAATAGCCAAAACAGAGATGTGGTTGCAAAGTGGCCAAGGTTTGGAACTAAATGTTCCAGGACACTTAGCTTTTCGAAGCGATAGGCAAAATGGAAAAGGAGGAGGGGTAGCCCTGATAATAAAGGATGGGATAAAGACAGTGGAGAGAAAGGATCTTAGCTCCGAAAATCAAGAAATAAAATCAGTTTGGGTGGAGCTAAGAAACAGCAAGGGGCAGAAAACATTGGTGGGAGTTGTTTATAGGTCCCCAAGCAGTAGTTGTAATGTAGGGCAGAGTATAAATCAAGAAATTAGAGGTGCAAGTAACAAGGGTAATACAGTAATCATGGGGGACTTTAATCTACATATAGACTGGGCAAACCAAATTTGCAGTAATAGTGTGGAGGACGAATTCATGAAATGTATGCAAGATAGTTTTCTAGATCAACATGTTGAGGAACCAACGAGGGAACAGGCTATTTTAGATCTAGTACAGGAAACTCTCTTTTAACTGGCACCTAAATATCCGGAAGTCTCTCTTAACCAGCAAAATTCAGGAGTAGGTTCAGGTAAGTTTTACTATATATTAGTGACCGTGTAACCGGGGTTCCTGGATCTGTGGCTGTGTAACCGGGGTTCCTGCACCTGTAGCCGTGCAACAGGGACTTCTGGATCTGTGGCCGTGTAACCGGGGCTCCTGCACCAGTGGCCGTGTACGGGACTCTTGTACCTTGGTAAGTATACCTCTCTGTAATCCGGACTTTTTGATCAACCGGCACCACGCCGGTCCCGTCAGTGCCGGATAAAAAAGAGTTTCCTGTATTATGCAATGAGAAAGGGTTAATTAATAACCTTGTAGTAAAGGGGCCTTTAGTGAAGAGTGACCATAATATGATAGAATTTTATATTGAGTTTGAAAGTTATTTAGTTAAATCCGAAGCTAAGATTTTAAATCTAAACAAAGCAAATTACGTAGGTATGAGGGGCGAGTTGGCTAAGGTAGATTGGGAAATTACATTAAAAGGTATGATGGTAGACAAGCAATGGATAGCATTTAAAGAATTAATACATAATTTACAACAAATATACATTCCTTTAAGGCACAAAAACCCTACATAAAAGTGGTCCAACCATGGCTAACAAGAGAAGTTAAAGATAGTATTAGATCAAAGGAAGAGGCTTATAATGTTGCCAAAAAGAGTAGTAAGCCTGAGGATTGGGAGGATTTTAGAATTCAGCAAAGGAGGACCAAGAAATTGATAAAGAAAGGGAAAATAGAATATTGTAGCGGTTCGTGTAGATCGCCACTAAATAAGAGAGTTTGACTTCGACGAACTATTAACAAGTTGTTTATTTACAGGAACAGACTAATTACATCAGGTAAGATGGCAGGTAAGATGGCTGACTGTAGGAGCACCGTGGTATAGGTCTTGTCCCAGCGGGGACTCCACGAGGACTGACTAGAAGTTTCCCAGCTCAACTACCAGCAGGTTCTGAGCTCAACTGCCAGCAGGTTCCGAGCTCTATTGTTGAAAGGTTCCGAGCTCTGACGTCATGACGTCAGAGTACAGGAGAGAAGCCTGAGTATAGTAACAGACATACAGTAAGGTAAGTTAAAGGGAATTATGTATCTCAATGTAAGGGACAACCGGTGGTACCGCCACATAGGCACCCCCAGAATTCGCTTTAACGAAAGTCCAAGGATGAGATGGTCTGACGAGCTGGTGGTCACGGCGGTCGTGCTGTCTCGACTTGGTAGGCGAGGTCTGAAGATGCTGCTCGTGAGCGGATCCTTACACGCGTCGTGGCGAATAAAACATATCCGTCAGGCGAAGGACCGTGGAGACGTGCGAAACAGCAGGCCTTGTCAGAGTGACGGGCAGGTTGGGCGGACGTGGGCGATGTCTCCGTTGATGTTGAAACAAGTCCTTGTTCTGACGAACTCTGCAGGAATGCCAAACGAGCGATCCAGAAGGACTTGACAGGCGAGGTCGGTGAACTCGCCGACAGGTGAGCGAAACCTTCGGGAGGCTGGAACGCACGGAACGGTGCGTGCCATAGTGCTACGACGATAACACAACGGAGGGTGAAGAGTTGCTGCGTTGATCAGTGATCGGTGAGGCCAGCAACTTTCACGTGGCTGATCGCGGCCACAGGGTGCCCGTTGGGCCCGTCCTCGATGTGTGCAGCTTCAGTAGACGTTTGCATTTGTTAAAGGGAAAACTGGAGAAAGGGCGGCAACGGTCCAGGTTGTTGTTGCTTTCGGGAGGGGTAAACTCTGCCTGGAGGGCGGTAACACTTGTAGTTGTTGTAGATTTAGGAGAAAACAGCCATGAGGGCTGCAACGCTTTTCGTTCGCGCTGAAACGTGTAGTAGGTAACACAACCAGCAGGCTGATGGGCTGGTGCGTCGTCGGCGGGGAACGAGTCTTCGTGTTTCATGAGGGCAGGGTCCTCGTGGTTCGCGAGGGATGGATACTCGTGGTTCGCGAGGGATGGCTCCTCGTGGTTCGCGGGGGTGAGTCCTCGTGGTATCCCCACAGGGCGCGCTCCGATTTTGTGCGCCCGAACATGCTGTACCCCGCGCTTGGAGAGATTTATACTTGCTGTCGCTGTGGACGTAGAGGCGGACGATCCGTGTGGCGGTAGGAAAGACGAGTACGGGGACCGTGAGCAAATGCGTGGTCGGCGCCGCATCGATGTTCTCGTCGAACAGGGCTTCTACCAGTATAAAGCACGAGGGAGACTGTGGCTCCCTGGATTGCGGTAGTGACAGCAAAGCGGCTGGTGCTTCCATGGCGTGCTTCTTTTGTGAAAATTGCTCACAAAAAAAAACGGGGTCCGGTTGAGTTTTGTCCGTGTCAAACGGGATCTGCTCCAGGCTGCGCTTACCTTGCGAATACGTTCGCAAAGACGGGGTCGCCTTTGGCGGAGTGAGGCGGTTGCTGTTCCGTGGTTGTTCGTCGGTTGTGCATTGGTCGTGTTGTGGGAAGACGAGGTTCAGGCGCGCGTTGCTACCATGAAAATCGTTCACGGATACGGGTTCACCAATTGTAGTGTTGGAATTGATGAGCTCCCGTACTCACGTCGTTGGGTCACCAATGTAGCAGTTCGTGTAGATCGTCACTAAATAAGAGAGTTTGACTTCGACGAACTATTAACAAGTTGTTTATTTACAGGAACAGACTAATTACATCAGGTAAGATGGCAGGTAAGATGGCTGACTATAGGAGCACCGTGGTATAGGTCTTGTCCCAGCGGGGACTCCACGAGGACTGACTAGAAGTTTCCCAGCTCAACTGCCAGCAGGTTCTGAGCTCAACTGCCAGCAGGTTCCGAGCTCTATTGTTGGAAGGTTCCGAGCTCTGACGTCATGACGTCAGAGTACAGGAGAGAAGCCTGAGTATAGTAACAGACATACAGTAAGGTAAGTTAAAGGGAATTATGTATCTCAATGTAAGGGACAACCGGTGGTACCGCCACAATATGAGAGTAAACCAGCGAGAGACATAAAAACAGTCTGTAAAAGCTTCTATAGGTATGTAAAAAGGAAAAGATTAGCGAAAGTAAATGTGGGTCCCTTACAGGCTGAGACAGGAGAAATTATAATGGGGAATAAGGAAATGGCAGAGAAATTAAACAAATACATTGGGGGGATTTTTGCCAGCACTCAGGGGGCAGGTTTAGAGGCAGAACATCTGGTAAAATTGCAAAGATTGACAGTGGGTCTGGAACCCGCTCTCAAGCCACCTCTATACAATCTTCCCGGGTGTCGGGTCCCCGATTTGTGCATGGACCCGACACCTAGCAGAGGGAAGAGGATTATAGGCACTTAACTGCTTGTTAACAGGCAGTTAACAGGCAGTTAAGAGGCTTTTTCCAATTTTGACAGGTCTACTGTGGGCTTCCCGATGTCTGGACACCACGCCAGGGTAAGTGTGGCATGCTGTGGGTCTACTGTAATGTTTCTTCATTGATGACAGCTGCAGAAGTGGCGTGGAGGATCCAATGGTACACTGGTGAGTTTCAGAGGTAAAAAAGTGTTGTGAAAATCATTTTTAATGTATTTAGACTTTTCTTTAGGTAATAAGTTTTGAAGTCTGTGTAGTCCCACCTCATTGGGAGAACCTTGCTTACCAGTGACAGATCACTTCTGTAACCTCACCTGCAGCTGCCATCTGTTCTAGCCTAAGGAGGGAGTCACTGGAGAGTCTTGGTGCAAGGGCTCACCTTTGTACAGTGATTGTCAGTGTTTGCAGCACCTCAATGCTGTCAAACACTGAAAAATCACCTGTCAAAAAAAGTTGTGCGTGACCCCTTTAAGAAAACTGGCAGATGACGCGTCATCAACTGACGTCACCTGACACTGGCTTTCTCCTAATTGGCCGGCAAGCCTGCAGGGCGGTCTTAACAAGGCCAATTGACGCAAAATAGCGTCTGTGCGTTGGATGTCATTGGGGGTGAGATCGGAACCAGGAAGGAAGTTGTCCCGCCCTAGGCCAAACCGAAGGGTAAAATCCAGCCCTTTGTGTCTGTCTTCACAGAAGAAGATACAAAATACTTCCCGGAAATAGTGGAGAACCAAGGCTCTAGTGAGAATGAGAAACTGAAAGAAATTAGTATTAGTAAAAAAATAGTACTGGAGCGAGGGCTTTAAAAGAGGTGGCTATAGAGATAGTGGATGTATTGGTTGTCATTTTCCAAAATTCCATAGGGAGCGATTTTCCCAATGGAGGCAGGTTGGAGGTGGGTTTTGGTTTGGGTGGGTTCCAAACCCGCCTCCACTGAGAGGTGGGAAAAATTTGCGATCTTCCCCTAATTGGCCAGTTGATTTCAGAGGTGTGGGTTCCCCTGGGCCAATTAGTGTTTTGGGACTGAAACTCCCCTCTGCTGACATCACTTATCCAGCTTCATTTATGGGCTGCTTGCTGCCTTCGCTCATTCCACTGGTTTTTGGTCGATGCTGCATCACCTCCAATTTGTTATCTACTTGAAGAATGGCCAGCTCCAAGGCTAGTGCCTACCGGAGGTTCTCGGATAAGGCGCTGGGTGTGCTGGTTGAAGGGGCAAGAGCTAGCAGGGAGGTGCTCTTCCCCTCATCTGGGAGGAAGAGGCCTCCCAAAGAAACCAAGGCTGTGTGGGTCCAGCTGGCAAGGGGTATAACCTCCAGATCTGTTTGCAGATTGGGTGATTGCTTCTGTTTATTGATGAAATGCCATCCCTGTGGGAATATATTAAAATTAAGTGATGGCAAATTGTTGGCGTGATGGCATCTGTTATTTCAGCTTAGGCAGCTCTGCATTGCAAGCTCCGCGACACTTGCGTGGTCAGATTGGTGGTCAGAGTGAAAGGAGGCCAGAGAGTCATGTCCATTGTCTATCATGTCTTAAGAAGGAGCCAAGCACATGTGCCACAATGGGCAACCTATGCAAATTTGGCCAGGATGAGTGCATTCCTTGCACGACATGCTTCCATGCGCTGACGCCTTCTGCCCTGTGCAGCATCAGGTAGGTGAGCAGGAGGTTGGGGCTCCTGCTACTGTTGCTGCTGAGCTGCCTGGTTCTGCTCTGGCCGTGGCTGCTACTCATCCAAATCTGAGCTGGAAAGGAAATAAATGGTTCCCATGCTGCTGGCAGATACCTCCGTTGGGGAAGCGCTCAGTCCAAGCAGGGAGATGGCCTTCCAAGGAGGTCCCACAGTTGAGAGATAGAAGCTGCAGCACCTCCGACTTCTGTAGGCCTGCTGAAAGTGCTGAAAGACCTTTGCAACAAAAGTTCTGCCACCTGCAACTGCTCCCTGATGAAAGCCCCATTTTAATGGTGCAGCTGCAGCTGTGAGGAGGCCACCAACTTGTCAACCCACCAGAATTAGCTGGCGTGGTTTAGGAGGGTCGTGGAACACGCTGAAAATGTGGTAAAATGATGAAGGCCTATCAAAATAGGATTATAGAGGTCCTTAACTACTATTTAAGGGTCTTAACTACCTCTCCCGACTGATGGAGGCGGGACCAAATCGCACCCATCAAACCCGCCTCCGGCAAAATTGCACGGAGACGGGTTGGAGGCGGGTTCCGAACCCGTCCTCAGTTTTTGCCATTTTTCAAACTGTCCTGCCTCCAAATCCGCCTCCTCGGGGCTGGGAAAATCGCCCCCATAGATTCTAGGATGGTTCCTGCAGATTGGAAGGTGGCAAATGTAACCCCACTACTTCAGAAAGGAGGGAGAGAGAAAACGGGAAACTACAGACCAGGGAAAATGCTAGAATCTATTATTAATGATGTGGTAACAGGGCACTTAGAAAATAATAATAGGATTGGGCAGAGTCACCACGGATTTATGAAAGGGAAATCGTGTTTTCAGAAGGCATTCGATAAAGTGCCACACAAGAGATTATTAAACAAATTTAGGGCTCAAGGGATTGGGGGTAATATACTAGCAGGGATTAAAGATTGGTTAACGGACAGAAAACAGAGAGTAGGAATAAACCAGTCATTTTCGGCTGGGAAGGATGTAACTAGTGGGGTACCACAAGGATCAGTGCTTGGGCCTCAGCTATTCACAATCTACATCAATGATTTGGATGAGGGAAGTTTGCTGATGATATAAAGCTGGGTGGAATTGTAAATTGTGAGGAGGACGCAAAGAGGCTTCAAGTGGGTATAGATAGGGTAAGTGAGTGGACAAGAACTTGGCAAATGGAATATAATGTGGTGAAATGTGAAGTTATCCACTTTGGTAGGAAAAATAGAAAAGCAGAGTATTTTTTAAATGGTGAGAGATTGGGAAATGTTGGTGTTCAGAGGGGCTTGGGTGTCCTTGTACACGAATCACTGAAAGTTAACATGCAGGTACAGCAAACAATTAGGAAAGCAAGTAGTATGTTGGCCTTTATTACAAGAGGATTTGAGTATAAGAGTAAAGATGTCTTACTGCAATTATATAGGGCCCTGGTGAGACCACACCTGGAGTATTGTGTACAGTTTTGGTCTCCTTACCTAAGGAAGGATATACTTGCCATAGAGGGAGTGCAACGAAGGTTCACCAGACTGATTCCTGGGATGGGGGAGATTGTCCTATGAAGAGAGGTTGAGTAGACTAGGCCTATATTCTCTAGAGTTTGGAAGAATGAGAGGTGATATCACTGAAACATACAAAATTCTTACAGGACTTGACAGGGGCTCAGTCGTTGAGTATATTCAAGACAGAGATCAATTAGATTTTTGAATATTAAGGGAATCAAGGGATATGGGGATAGTGCAGGAAAGTGGAGATGAGGTAGAAGATCAGCCATGATCTTACTGAATGGCGGAGCAGGCTCAAATGGCCTACTCCTGCTCCTATTTCTTATGTTCTTATGAATCATGTGGACAGGGCAAGGGTGAGCAGCAAGCCCCCATGGCATTATCAGCTTGAGGCCCGAGCCATGTTAACTCCCGGACCTTATCAACATTTGAAGTCGGGCTGCCCTCCTGATTGTCTACAGAATCAGGCAACCTGCCCACATGGCCTGGGCAATTTCCAGCCCATTTCTCAATTGTGTTTAAAGTGTATCCTTCACTTTCATTGTCCAGTGAACAACTGCAGAGTTAAGTTGAAGGGTTTACCCCACTTTCCTGATGCATCCCTGGAGGTTCCATTGGAGGAAGTGAGGGCCAGGAGGAAGGCTATTCGTAGGAGCATCCCCAAGGCCACTGTCAGGCAGGCCTGGACAAAGGTGGCCGACAGGGTCAGTACCACCAGTATCAGCTGCAGGTTTTTATGGGATGAATCGGGAAAGACCGGGAGTGAAATTCATCTTGGGCGTTAGCACAGAATGACCGATAGCGAATCAGCAGGCCATTTTACACTCCACCTGATTTTCTTTTCTATTTCTGGACTAGGAGTACGTGGGGGTACTGCCCAAGATGAATTCCACCCCCACCTACTCCTCTGCTTGGGAAGTTAGTGATGAGAGGTAATCAATTAAAAAATGTCAGTAAGAGAATGAGGAGGGAGATTGGGACAAATTTCTTTATATAGAGAGTTGCAAGAGCATGGAATGGTTTACTGCAGGGAGCAGTTGAGGCAGACACCGTTGCAATTTTTTAAGAGAAGTGTAGATAAACAGTTAAAATGGAGGAAAATACAAGGATATGGGGAAAGAGCACGGCGGTGAGATTAATTTTACATTGCTGCAGTTAGAAGCTGGCAGAGACCCAATGGGTCGAATGGCCTCCTGTGTTGTTGTAAACGTTTATGGCTCTATTGTTACACAAGCAATCTCTTTCACAGAAGCCATAGCATTGGCAGTGTACTAAATGGAAACTGCCATACTCCTACAGTGGGAGTGCTCCTCTAAGATTAGGGTGAATGCAGGTGATCACGTTATATCTGACCTGGAGCTCTGGTGCCAGCATTGGATGTCTGAAGTGAATCCATCACCTTAATTAGCATAAACGTTTGCCAAAAAAGGAGCAGACGTCCTATATTTTTTGTTTAAAAACCTTCTTTCGCATTCTTAAACAAATCCTACTTTTTCAAATGAATTAGTGTTTTTCCAGCAGACTATTCCACACATCCATTCTCGAAGAGAATTGCTACTAGGATAGTTAACTTGCAGACTATGCTGGAATCTGAAAACAAGGACCAAAACCTTGACATCAAGATGCTGGGGCATGGAATTAATGAAGCATGGCAAAGACTGGGGTGATGTGGTGGGCGGATATCGCAACCCTGGATCATCTGGCTTTTTCATCTGTATCAATGTAGATGAGATAATTTTGAAAGGGAAATGATCAAAATCAGCAAGGGAGAATTAATTAAATTATCTTTGGGGTAATTTTAATTTTGGGCGATGGTGTAAAATGGTTGTCTCGAATTGATTGCCCATTTTGGGGAATCCAAAACTAGGGGTCATAAATATAAGACAGTCACTAATAAATCCAATAAGGGCTTTAGGAATAACTTCTTCACCCAGAGAGTGGTTAGAATGTGAATATTGTTACAAGCGACAATAAAAATGAAGACGTGTCACAGGAATTACTCATGGAATAAAAACAAAGATGATTGAAGAACTGAAACAGGAATGAGGTAGTCTTCTGGCTGAAACTTTCCATAATTCTTTGGAAGCATGGTGATAGAAGACTACAATCTAGCTAATAAATTGCTCTTTAAGAAAGGGCATATGTAAACATATATCCAGTATAAAACCGGATTCACAAGTGAGTTAGCTTTATTTCAATAGGAGGTAAAAGAAGAAATTTGTGATTATCTGGTAGAATTGAAGGTAATAATTAGCATGGGCTATTGAATTGCCTCCACTCATCTGCAGACATTATCATCCCCATGCATTTGTCACTTCGAGACTGGACTATTACAATGCTCTCCTAGATAGCCTCCCATTCTCCACGCTCTGTAAACTTCAGGTTATCCAAACCTCTGGCGTATGTATCCTATCCTGCACCAAGTCCTGCTCACAAATCACACTGGTCCTTGCTGACCTGTATTGGCTCCTATTCCGTCAACACCTCCAATTTAAAATTCTCATCCTCATGTTTAATTCCTTGCATGGCCTCCCACCACCCCCTGTCATCTTGGTTCCCTCCTTCAGCCCTACAACCACCTCAAAACTCTTCATTCCACCTCTGGTCTCCTATGCAAACAAGTTTGTTTGAATCATATGAAGGCATGGACAAGTGAGTGAATGAAGCAAATATAGGTGACATTGTATATTTTAACAAGGAGATATTTTATAATAGGATAATGAAATTAGGAGTGAAGTATAAAAACTAGAGAGAAAATTGGCTTTGCAAAAGAAAGCAGGGTTTGAAGGAAGCTTAAGCTGGTCATCTATTACTAGTGGAGTCCAATAATCATGAATTATGAGATCTTTGAGGATCATAATACTGATTAACAGCCTCAATAAAAGGATTATGAACAGAATGTCTGAGGATATAAAATTGTTTCAAGGATTTTCAAGTGATTTAAGGGGCAATTTTAACTCAGGTCGTGAATCGAACGGGTGGATGCCAGTGTGGGAGGGAAGCCCCCATGATGCCATTGGAGTTAGGTCAATGAATACCCGGACCTCATTACCACTTCACTGATTGTTTTGTTAATCAGGCAGCATGCCCACCTGTCGCACGCAATTTCCAGAGCATTTCCTGAGGCCTATTTAAAGCGCCGAAGCAGCTCTTAAAGCACAAGGTTGCACCCCACTTGCATTTTTCATTTCCGAAGTCTTGAAGGCATCCTGACTGCTGCAATGAGTGGAATGTCACGTCCTCAAAGAGGTCAAGGAAATTGGTTAGGGAGGATCTTCTCCTTCTGAATCCATGCTGAATGCTGTTAAGTACAAAGGGTCAGAAATTGCTGGAAAAATAATGGCAACAAATTGTGCTTGCCTTTATTGGTTTGTAATAAATACAGCAATTTGCAGCAAATAGATTCGCCATGAGTTTCAATACTTCACAAATTGCAAAGTGATCTGCTGTTAGCCTTGACAAAACCGAAAAAATTGCAATCTTGCCATGAGCCTCTCCATTGAAATTAATTGTATGTCATGAAATTACTGGATTTACACCGTTAATGCGAATTAATCTTGCCGCAGCCATTTAGGGCTGGTATTTCATGTCATAAGGACCCTGTTAATGATGTGATTTATGGTCCTGACATGACACTTAACCTTGCAGGCCCAGAAAGGGAGCAATGAAGCTGTGGAGTCTCACTCCAGCAGGTAGTGAATTGCTCCAAGAGTTTTTTTTAACTTTTTATCTGTCTTGGCACTATTTTTGTGCCAGTCTTGCCATCCACACTCCTGTTAGTATCGGATGGCAATAATTCTCAGGGTGCAAAGCTTTTTCGACACTCATAAATGAAAATTAGATAGATTTCTTTCAAAACATTGTTTTGGGACAGAGTACAGATCCCACTATTTTAAAAGTGCATGTTTAAAACGAGCAGTGACTGAGAGCGGCCAAAAAGTGATAACGATTAGCTATTTGCATTAACTTCAATTTCAAAGTTGCTGGTTATATCGCCTTAAGTGCTCTGTTTATTTTGGGCAAGAACAGCTATGTTTACTCACGTTCACTATAAAATAGCCTAATTGAGGTAGACTTCACATCTGAGCTCCATTAAAAACCCTGATTTCTAAATCTTGGCCTGATGAAGAGAGCATGGCACGGGTTTTAAGATGTTGTATTCTGTTAAGTGCTCAGCAAGGAAACAAGACAGCCAAAGGGTATTTGTGAGGAGGTCCATTCCCTCCATTGTAAGGCACCCAATGGAGACAGTTAAACTGTTTCACCCTCTGAAGAATGTGTTTCACTTTCACACTGTACCTTGTACATAAATATATACGCTGTGGGAATGGAGAGAGACAGGGTTAAGACGCAAATTCGTCATTTGATCAATGTCTTTGGCTTAGAATAGAAGTGGCCTGATTTTAGCAGATTGTGGCATTGGGACTTGTTTGGGATTCTGTGCAGTTCTGGCCCGGACCCATTTGGGACCCAGTGCAGTCCGGGCACGGACCCGTTTGGGATCCAGTACAGTCTGTCATGGACCTGTTCAGGATCCAGTGCAGTCCTGGCCCGGACCTGTTCAGGATCCAGTGCAGTCCTGGCCCAGACCTGTTTGGGATCCGGTGCAGTCATGGTCTGCACCCGTTGGGATCCAGTGTGGTTCTGGTCCGCACCTGTTTGGGATCCAGTGTGGTCCTGGCCCAGACTTCTTTGAGATTCAGTGCAGTCCTAGCCCAGGCCTGTTTGAGATCCGGTTCGCTACTGGCCTTTTGAGATTTGGTCTAATCCTGGTTTCTACACTGCCATCAGTCTTTCAAATGGACCGATCTCTTATGCAGATGTTTGGAAGTGTGCACGTGTTGTGAAAGCGGCCAAAGGAATCCAGGACGACACTGGAAGGTATCACTGTGTGGAATTTCCACAGTGTTAAAAAGATAGGCTTTTTCATCTGAACAGTGGAGCATCATCAACAAATAAAACCAAACATTTGTTCTTCTTGCAAATTTGATATTTTCACATTTTTTTATCCGGACATATCCAATCACCATCACAGACATGAAAGCTTTTCAGTGACAGCTAATCTGCTCCCATTGAAGAAGCTGGAAATTGGGAAGCTACGGGTGGCTCGTTACAGGGAGAGAGCAAGAAAATTGACTTTCTTCAGGCGTTATACCAGCCATAGAGAGGACTTAAAACTGTAATGGGAGTTGTCTACAGGCTTCCTGATAGCAGCAGTGAAGTGGCAGAATGTATAAATTCAGAGATTAGAAAGGCTTGTAGCAAAAGCAGAGTTGTTTTAATGGGAAACTTTATTTTTCGTATAGATTGGGAAGAGCAGAGTAGCTCAAGTCAGAAGGGTAGTGAATTTCTTGAGTGCATTCAAGATAGTTTCCTGGAGCAATATGCTCTAGAACCAACAAGAGGGCAGGACATACTAGATTTAGCAATGAGTAATTACCAGACTTAGTTAATAGTCTAACAGTAAGGGAGCATTTATCTAACAGTGATCATAATATGATTGAATTCAATGTTAGGTTTGGAAAGGAGAAACTTAACACAGTTACTAAGATTCTAGATTTTGATAAGGCAAACTTTAACAGGATGAGACAGAGACTGACAACAGCTGGCCAAAACTGTTATTGGGTAAAACAGTGGGAGGTGTTCAAAAAAGAATTTAGCTTCATACAGGATCAGTATGTATCCCTAAGGGGCAAGAGCGCTACTTTACCAAATAAAACAGCCATGGTCAACAAAAGAGGTGAGAGATAACATAAAACTAAAGGAAAGAGCGTAAAAAGCTGCAAAGAATAGTGTAGATCCAGGGGACTGGGAGAGATATAAAGTAAAACAGAGGAAGACAAAAAAGATAGTAAGAGCTGCTAAAAGGGAATTTGAAAAGAAACTTGCAAGGGATATCAAGATTAACTCAAAAAGTTTTTACAATTATATTAGAAGAAAAAGGGTAGTTAAGGATAATGTGGGCCTTTCAAAACAGAGGTGGGTAATTTGGGCACCGCACCTTACAAAGGATATATTGGCCTTGGAAGGACTGCAGCACAGCTTCACCAGAATGTTACCAGGGCTCCAATGGTTAGATTATGAGGTGGGATTGCATAAACTAGGCTTGTATTCCTTGGAATATAGAAAGTTAAGGGGTGATTTGATTGAGGTTTTGCAAGGAATTGATAGGGTAGAAAGAGAGAAACTTTTTCCGCTGGTGGGAGAGTCTAGGACAAGGGGACATAACCTTAAATTCACAGCCAGGCCATTCAGGAGAGAAGTTAGGAAACATTTCTTCATGCAGTGAGTGGTAGAAGTGTAAAACTCTCTCCCACAAAAAGCAGTAGACGCTAGCTCAATTAATAACTTTCAATCTGAAATCAATCAATTTTTGCTAGCCTAGGGTATTAAGGGAAATGGAGCCAAGGCGAGTGGTTGGAGTTAGGATTCAGATCAGCCGTGATCTCATTGAATGGCAGAACAGGCTCGTGGGGCTGAATAGCCTACTCCTGTTCCTATGTTCATATGATCTTATGTTCCATCGCGTATAGTGGGCAAATTGTGATCGGACAAACTTGCCCGCTATAAAAGGTGGGGACTGTATATCAGTAATTTGAGACATGATGTGATGCATGTAGCTTGGGAGGAAAAGGTGACTTCAGACCTATGGGGGGAAAAATTCAGTATCGCCCCGTTTGGGGCGTGAGTATCGGCCGTGCGCAAAGTTTAGCACCTGGCGCTAATTATTGCCTCCAACTGCAAACTAGGCATTTATTGCCCCTGGGGGTGATTGGAGCGCTAAATCAGGTGCTACACACCTGTCTTAAGGCGCAAAGGCTGAGGAGCGAGGCGCTAACTCAGAGCGCGGGCACAACGCAGGTGATGTCAGTTAGCAATGGAACACAGACACACTGGCACCAAACAGTTCTTAAAGGGGAGGGTCGATCTTGCATGCCAGCCACACCCTGCCCATTGGAGCCTTGAATCTCGGCCTGGAGAGACCTGTGCCTAAATCTTCCAGCCAAGGACAAAGGAGAGGGTGAGAGAACAAGCTCAGCGCTTCAGCGAGCAGGCCTTGGAGGCTCTGGTTGTCGTGGTGGAGCGCAGAAGAGCTATGCTCTAACCTGAGAGTGGCAGGAGGCCTTTGCCATGCAAGTACAGAAGAGTGTGGAGGGAGGAGGCTCAGAACGTCTCCTCCAGGAGCATGGTGCCCAGGACCCATACTCAATGTCAAAAAAAGTTCAATGACTTCACTCGGGTCATCAGGGTGAGTGGCTTTTTTTCAATACTACTGCATCCCTCCATCTCAACCTCACTCAATGGCCAGTGTAGGGGGGCATCTTTTAACTGATTTAAGGTAATTTACCTGGTCTTGCAGCCTTTGCCTGCACTCTGACCAATTCCAACCTTTTACCTGGTTTATAGTAATTCACCTGGTCAGGCAGCCTGCTGCTACACTGTAAACCAATTTCCAATAAACCAATTTTCAAACAGCTGTTTCGACTCGCTACCCCACCTTCCAGTTCTGACTGAAGGACTTATAATTAATGATATTAAAACGGACAAATGGTCTGGATGAAAGAAAAATCAAGCTTTATTAACTAAAATAAACTATACCACACAAACACAGTAATTACAGTAAAATTGCTTAAATGGAGGAAGGCAGATGGCAAAAACGAGAGGTAAGTGGCTACAATGTTGATTTAACAATCTTAGCAATACCCCCTTAATTACCACCCCTAACTCCTTACTAGGTTGCCTTGCTAAGGAGGTAGAAACCCTGCTCACCTGTGGTCCAGCGAAGTAAGAGCTAAGAGAGAGATAGCTTCTCAGGAGCTATCTTTATACCTGGAAAAGTCTGTCTGCAAAATTCACGCCCAAAGTTCCAATACACAAGAGAAACACTGATGATTGGTTGATTCAAAGTGGTTGGAATGGGTTAATGTATCTGCACTGTGGGGCCTAAATGTTCCCGCCCACATCCGGAGCTCACCTGGGCTAAAACAAAAGGGATTGCAACTGCCCTATTGTCCAGAATGATGGGTGCTTCAAAATCCCATTCAATTCCTAAACTGTTGCATAAAAAATCCACCCCATGGTTTCAGTATCCCATTGTCTGTGAGTGCTTTGAATGGCTGTGTAAACAGAAACAGTTTCAATCGATTGTCCTGCGGTTAGTCTCAAGTGGGCTAATCTCTTATGTCAATAAGCAACTTCAAGTACTTCTGAAGGGAACCTCCCTTTGATTGGCACGTCTTTGACTGCCACTGTATCCTCCCACTTTTTCACAGACAACTCGAGCTGCTTTTTTTCAAGCCCCATTGTTCTTGGCCAATGCTTTCTGTGGCCATTTTAAAACCTTTTGTGATTGCCCAAACTCCAGGGAACAATTTTATTAATAAAAGTACTGTCTTAAGGTGTGTGAATATTTTCCACAGAGCTCCACGAGTCCGGTGTTGTCCACATTCTTTCCATCTCAGAGCAGTCTTTTGCGGTTCTAGGCACATTTTAAAACATTGTAGACAAGTCACATCACCCAATTCTTCGTCCACGATGTGGACCAATATTTTCAATCTTCAGGGAAAAGTAGGGGAATTTTGTGAAACCTCTACATTACTCCCTTTTGATACTCCCAACTTGCTTGTAGTATCAACTCGAAGGAGTGAGCAAAATTTTCAGACCCCCCTCACAAACAACCATCCCCTGTATTTACCTAATAGCTATCTGCCACTGATCCCCCGAACCGTCTATTCCCCTAAAATTTGAGAAAAAACCGTGGTACAGTAGGCATCTTACAGATACATCAGTTTACAAAAGGGGGTCTCATACCCCTACACACTTGTAAAATTACAATGCAATCAAAATTTACAATCACCCTTTTACATTATAACTTACTACAAAATGTTGCAATCTTAGTTACACAATGTAATCAAAATGATCCCAAGCATGGAGAGGGTCCTACGCCTCTGCTCAACTTGGAGTTGTCACAAAATGATCCCAAGCACGGAGAGGATCCTATGCATCTGCTCAACTTGGGGCTGTAAAACAAAATACAAAAAAACTTGAACAACATGCTTAAACAAACCCCAACCATCATGTGCCAATGATGGGTCACAAAATTCGAGTGGGTATTGCTCCTCCCACCCGGGCAGTAAATGTACCTCCCACCCCCCCTTTGATTGACTTAAACTTTAAAACAGACAGAATGGATTTACAGACCAGCCTGCTCCGCCAGCCCCGAGCCGTTCCCTTGTCCCTTTGTGGAGGCGGGGTACCCCTCATGTTTAAGATTACCTTGGCACAGACCGAGACCAGGGAGTATGGGACCGTGACTCCCAGTCCCTCCCCCTCCCGTCTTCCCTCGACTAGCTGCAGAAAATGATGGGTGCCTGTGTGGCGGCTCTCCCTGGCCCCACACTGAAACTTGGATCCCAGATCCGGCCACCCACTCATCCTTCCCAGCCATACTTACTCTCTTTGCCCGTGGGCCCCCGGGTGAGTTCCTCCCTCCCCTGAACGCACCCACGCAACTCTTGGGTCTCCCCCTCCTCTTTACAATCCTACCCGGGCCATCACCACCCACTCCCGCGGAATGCGTCCCTATCTGACAAGGCGCCCGCGCTTCCCCGCCATGACTCCTCAACAGCGAGGTCTCCCGCAAGTGAACTTCGGTTAGGATAGTGCTGGGTTGGGGGCCGTGCCCCACCCAGCTGGGGCCATCTCTTCCGCCTAGGAGGAGTAGGCAAGTTCCTCCAGACCCTGTCCAGTTTCTCCCGAAGGTCGCTGCGGGGTTTCCCTCTGGATTCGTCCGGTGGCGAGGTGATCCCCAACATTCTGTATCCATATCTTCATTCGATGCCCAGCTCGGGCTGGGCAAACAGGGCTGCTTCTTGGTCCAATCTCCTGCAAAACTTAAAAGGACATGCAGCCAGGCCTCACTGACCTGCTGCCTTAGGTGGAGACATGGTCGGGTCCCTCGACCTCAGACCAAAATACAAACATTTGGCACACTTATAAACTTAAACTTTAACTCAAAACATTTGAAACATTCTAAACTTAAAATACAAACCTTAAAAGCACGCTATTTACACACATAGCTATAATACAAATGCCGCCCGTCTCCAGACGGCCAGGCTAATCTCTGACATGGTCGCAGATTGCTGCTGGCTGCAGCAAAACTGGACTGCCTCCTGTCTCTGGTCCCTCGCAGCTTATGGCCGCTGGTTGGGGACCTCAGTTCTTTGGCTTCTCCCTGGTTTGGGAGGCCGCCTTACTCCACTGTAAAGTGGGTGACCATCTTGTCTCGGGCTTGTGGACCCGCTGAGACCTGAGGGGCATCTCTGTGGGGGAAACTTTGGCTGGTGGACCCTGAGCCTGGATCGCAGCCCTAGCTGGCTGGGAGCCTTCTCCCCCTGGTGCCAACAGCCTGCACTGTATAAGATACCTGGCAGCCTGCCAGTACTCCGGGTTTGCCTCCTTTTCCCTGCCCACTCCTGTGTGCTGGGGGCAGGTATTCCCTCACCACCCGCTGCTGGTGGCTGCAAATCCTCCTCTCCAGGTCCACAACCTGGTGCCAGATCCCTCCCTGTGTCTCCTGTAAGACAAATTACTATCCCTGCCTCCCCAGGGTCCCACATCATGGGGGGAACCATTCTAGAGGCTGGCTGGGAAGCTGGTCCCTTTAAACAGGCGACTGCACCTGCGTGAATCTCCTCCCCTGAGTCCCTCGGCAGAGGCTGTGAAGCCTCTGTATTCAAGCAGGCGAGTGCGCCTGCACAAACCTCCTCCTGGGAGTCCCGCGGCAGAGGCTGTGAAGCCTCTGGCTTCAAACAGGCGATTGTGCCTGCACGGGATAACTTAGAAAGAGCCGCTGGGGTCCCGCAGGCAACTGCGCCTGCACGTTCGGTTACATTAAAAAGGGTTGGGAGAACCGCTGGGTCTTCCAAGCAGGCCTGTGCGCCTGCGCGTAAAAACTGAGCATCAGGGATCTTTAAATGGCCGACTGCGCCTGCGCGGTCGGCCACACTGTGAGCAAGAGCCGCTGGGGGTTCAGGGTTCGCGACTGCGCCTGCGCGAACCCAGTGTTGAGAAATCCTTTCCCTCAGCCGCGCGGCTGCACCTGCGCAGCCCTCCTGTTGGCAAAACTCTCCCCTCAGGCGCGCGACCGTGCCTGCACAGTTAAACTGAGAAGGATCCACTGGTGGTACAGGCTGGGGAACCGTGCTTGCGCAAACCTGGTCTTGGGAAACTTTTCCCCTCAGGCGCGCGACTGCGCCTGCGCGAACCTGCTGTTCAGAAGACTGGGTGATTCCTGTCTCCAGACCAGCAACTGCGCATGTGCGGGCAGTCTCTGTGAATGGATTGGCAGCAGCCTGCTGATTTCTGATCCCAGGCTGCTGTTTCTGTTTCTGAACCACCTAACTATTTCAAATTTAAACTTTGGGCAAAACTAGGGTCCCACTGGGGCAGGAAGTGTCCCAATTTGTGGGCTGGACAACTTTTCCCTGGAAACAAGCCACAGTGCCTGTCTTTACAGGCGGTGAACTTGAACTTGCATGGACAGCAAACTCATGTTCCCTTACCTGGGTGGCTTTAAATGGGGTATTTTGGACTTGGCCCGGCCTTTGGTCTGGTGCCAAAACTATCCCCTGTGTGCCTCCCTTGTCCCGGATTTCTGCTACTGGACCTGCTCTACAGGGGTCTCAGAACTCTCCTTCCCTGTTCCCTGGCTTAAACAGCTTACTCTGCCCAGGAATGGCTCCTCCCCCCACACAAGCCACAGCACTTGCCTGTGAACTTGAACCTACTGTGGGCTGAGGATTCCTATTCTCAGGCTCACTCCCAGCTGCCTGGTTGGGGTTGATTTTAAGCCCCTTTCTTTCCAGTCATTGTGGGGAGGCAGAGGTGGGCGAGAGGGTTGCAGCACCACTGATAGCTGCCCCCTTTCCCTGCTTGACCCTCATGAGAGATTTTAATGTCTCCAGGACAGACTGGATTGCGTCTGTCTCTGCCTGGCATTTTTCAAGCTGGGACTCCTGATTCTTGGCCTCCTGCACCCTCATCTCACCCTTCTTAACCCAGCCACCTATACCATGATAGGTCAGCCTACACACTGCTGCTAACATCCGCAGAGCTACCCACATACTGAAAACAAGAGAAACAAGAGCTGATGCTTTCTTCAGATCCAGATCACCCATCAAATCAAAAATGGCCTGCAGTCCTGCCGCGGTCGCCATTTTGTAGGGGGGCATCTTTTAACTGATTTAAGTTCATTTACCTGATCTTGCAGCCTTTGCCTGCACTCTGACCAATTCCAACCTTTTACCTGGTTTACAGTAATTCACCTGCTCAGGCAGCCTGCTGCTACACTGTAAACCAATTTCCAATAAACCAATTTTCAAACAGCGGTTTTGAATCGCTACCCCACCTTCCAGTTCTGACTGAAGGACTTATAATTAATGATATTAAAATGGACAAATGGTCTGGATGAGAGAAAAATCAAGCTTTATTAACTAAAAGAAACTATACCACACAAACACAGTAATTACAGTAAAATTGCTTAAATGGAGGAAGGCAGATGGCAAAAATGAGGGTTAAGTGGCTACAATGTTGATTTAACAATCTTAGCAATGCCCCTTAATTACCACCCCTAACTCCTTACTAGGTTGCCTTGCTGAGGAGGCAGAAACCCTGCTCACCTGTGGTCCAGCGAAGTAAGAGCTAAGAGAGAGATAGCTTCTCAGGAGCTATCTTTATACCTGGAAAGGTCTGTCAGCAAAATTTGCACCCAAAGTTCCAATACACAAGAGAAACGCTGATGATTGGTTGATTCAAAGTGGTTGGAATGGGTTAATATGTCTGCACTGTGGGGCCAAAATGTTCCCGCCCACATCCGGAGCTCACCTGGGCTAAAACAAAAGGGAATGCAACTGCCCTATTGTCCAGAATGATGGGTGCTTCAAAAACCCATTCAATTCCTAAACTGTTGCATAACAAATCCATCCCATGGTTTCAGTATCTCATTGTCTGTGAGTGCTTTGAATGGCTGTGCAAACAGAAGCAGTTTCAATCAATTGTCATGTGGTTAGTCTCAAGTGGGCTAATCTCTCATGTCAATAAGCAACTTCAAGTGCTTCTGAAGGGAACCTCCCTTTGATTGGCAGGTCTTTGACTGCCACTGTATCCTCCCACTTTTTCACAGACAACTCGAGCTGCTTTTTTTCAAGCCCCAATATTCTTGGCCAATGCTTTCTGTGGCCATTTTAAAACCTTTTGTGATTGCCCAAACTCCAGGGAACAATTTTATTAATAAAAGTACTGTCTTAAGGTGTGTGAATATTTTCCACAGAGCTCCACGAGTCCGGTGTTGTCCACGTTCTTTCCATCTCAGAGCAGTCTTTTGCAGTTCTAGGCATATTTTAAAACATTGTAGACAAGTCACATCACCCAATTCTTCGTCCACGATGTGGACCAATATTTTAAATCTTCAGGGAAAAATAGAGGAATTTTGCGAAATCCCTACACCAGAGGGTCTTAAAACCCCAATGCACAACACTCATGCAACACCTATGGCCCTCTCATGAAACACACACACACATTCCACACTTTGCATACTGTAAGGGCTATTCAATTATGGGAGGCATATCAGGCAAGACCATGGCTGCATACAGTAAGGGCTATTCAATTATGGGAGGCACATAAGGCAAGACCATGGCTGTATATTTATTCAGATGCCATCCTTTTTCTTGCAGGCCAAGCTATCTCATAATAGGAGACAGCAGCAACGGGCGGGTGGAGGGCGGCCTCAGCTCCAACCCCTCAGCGATCTTGAGGCACGCGTCCACAGGATTGTGGCAAGCCATTTGATCGGTCCCGTCACCCCTGGGGAAGCCGACCCCATTCTGGACAGCAATGGTAAGGCCATCAGCTTTTTGTCCTCTCTCTTTCCATTTGTCCCTCACAACACCAGCCTTTGACACTTTCAATCCAACTTACTAAACCGCTGCACTCATTCCTCCCTTACTGCCCCCCTGTCCTGATGCTAAAGCCACTCTTGCACCTCCCTGCTTTCAGATGGTGATTCACCAGCTGAGGAGATGGGCCCTCAAGATGCCAGTGGGAGTGAAGCTGCAGGCGAATAGGAAGAGGAAGCCGGAGCATCAGCGCCACCCTCTCCCGAGGAAGCCCATGCCCACACTGGGAACACGCCTTCCCTGAAGGGGAGCAAGGGGGAAGGGTCTGATGAGGGTGAAGCTCCAGGACCCAGCGGGCTGCAGCAGCACAATGGGGTTAGGGAAGCTCAGGGGCAAGCTTCTCCCTGGCGGGAGAGTATGCCAGCGAGTCCTGCTGCACTGGACACAGAGGAAGAACGGTTCATCGCTGAAATGAACACCCATACGGTGGACATGCACACTGAGCTCATGGGTGCAGTGGGAAGGGTGCCCGAATTCATTGAATCACTCACAAGATGTGTCGAGCACTTCGCTGTAGCACAGGCGGATGCCACGCTAAAGATTAGTGCTGCAATTCAGTCACTGGCTGCCATGAACCCATCTCAGACTGCTCTCATGCAGACTCAGATTGAGGCCACGCAAGCACTGACTGCTGCCATCATCGCTGGTTTGGACACATTTCCCTGGGGCTCTCACCGCGCCGTAGCAGGCCAGCAATCTGTGTTCCAGCAGATTGCTCCAGATGCTGATGTGCTGCCCCATGGAAGTGCCAGTGTGTCGGTTGAGCAGGGAGTTGCTGTCTTCTCTCAAGATGACAGCATTCCTGCTCCCACCATTGTCACTTCCCAATTGCACTTGCCACCGCCTGTAGCCCAGACTACTGCCGCCCATGCAGAGCTGGTGCAGTCTGCAGCCGGGCCCTCCAGGCCCAGAGCTGGTCGAGTCCGTCCCTCAAGGGCATCTGCAGTCTCAGGTTCTGACAATCAGCTGCCTTCCAGCAGCCTTGCTGCAGCCAGTGGGGCTCCATTATGGAGGAGCATAATTGTGGGAAGGGGGGAAGTGCGCAAGGGAAGGAGATCACCCTCGAAGGGCAAAAAGTAGGAGGTGTGACAAAATGTTTGTCAATTTTTTATTAAAGGCCGAGGTTTGTGTTCAAACTTTTGTTTAGTGTTTTGGACATTATCTCCAGATTGTGAGAACCAGTTATGTTAATGATTGTTTTTTTGTGTTGCTTTCTATCAGTTTGTCATGAAGAAATTACACATACAGAGTTTGTAAAATAAATACATTTTTGTATTCAAAATGTACATGTTTGGTCTTTGGAATCATTGCTGCCTTGGCCGGCTTAGGGGTTGCGGGTTGATTTCATTCATGTTGTTCTCAATGGCAGAAGCCATTTCCTCAGCAGGGGTCTAGAAGTGGCTTGCTCTCAGCTGTTGACTGTCAGCCCTTCCAGTTTCAACATTGTGAGCCTCCCTCCCGCCTTGGTGCTGCTGATGATCATCCTCCTCCTCTTCCTCCTCCTCTTCCTCCTCCTCCTCCGGTGGTGCTCCAAGGCCTGGTGGCATTGGCTGGGTCCTGAGGATTGCCAGGTTATGCAGCACACAACTATGAAGAGGGAGACTCGCTCAAGCGAGTACTGCAAGGCTCCTCCTGAGTGGTTCGTTGCTTGAGCACAGCGATTGTGTGCTCAACGATGTTCCTGGTGGCAAGATGGCTCTCATTGTACTGCAGCTCAGCAGGGGTGTTGGGGTTACGGAGTGGTGTCATCAGCCAGGTGCACAGTGGATAACCCTTGTCCCCGAGGAGCCAACCACTTGGGTGATGCGGTGCCTGGAAAAGTTCTGCCACACCAGTCTGGCACAGGATGAATGCATCGTGGCTGCTGCCAGGATAGCGGGCATTGACAGCGAGTATCAGCTGTTTGTGGTCACAGACCAACTGGACGTTTAAGGAGTGGAATGCCTTGCGGTTGCGGAAATCCTCTGCATTCTCATGCGGTGCACACAATGCCACATGCGTGCAGTCAATGGCGCCCTGCACCATGGGGAAGCCCGCTATCCTCGCAAAGCCCAATGCGCGTTCATGCTGTTTGGCCCGTGTCATTGGGAAAGAGATGTACTGGCGTCTCCTTTTATAGAGGGCATTTGTGACCTGACGGATGCAGCAATGGACCGCGAACTGGGAGATATTGGCGATGTCCCCAGTAGCTGCTTGAAAGGAGCCGGTGGCATAAAAGTTCAGAGTCACTGTGACCTTCACTGCCACTGACAGAGACGTCCTGGTCCTCAGTAGAGGCTGCAGATCTGGCTGCAGCAGGTGGCAGAGCTCAGTGACCACCTCCTTGCTGAAGCGCAGCCTGCGCAATCACTGCTCCTCAGACAAATTAATGTAGGAGAATTGTTGGTGAAATACCCTGGAAGGGTAAGGTCTCCTGTACAGAGACCTGTTGGCCCTCCTCCGTCTGGCCATGATTGCCACTCTCTCTCTGCATCTCTGTGGCATCCGTATCTGCAGGCGCAGAACGACGCCCCAAATCAGTGCAGCCCCCATAATCTCTTGGCAATCAAAGTAATGAAGGTAAAAAACAAAAGTACCTGCAAAGTGATGCTCAGTAGCCAAAACTAGTTCACACAGCATTGACTCTATGCAGATGTCTCTCCTCTCTCTCAGAATCTCTCTCTCTGTCAGAATGAGTGGTGCAAAAATGTCTACCGCAGAAAAAACCAGGAAGAGGCCACCTTTAAATAGCGTCCCCCCAGCCCCACACCGACTGGGAAACGTTCCAGTCTACATGTCGTTGCTTGCGCCAGGCGGAAAGGAGGGGGGCACCACTCAATATCTGGTCCGGGGCGCCACAAGGGCATTGCACGCTTGAATGACGTCCAGATCTGTGGGCGCAGGAGATCGGGCGGTATTGTTTTGTGCCGCCGCAAAACGTCTGGTCAATTTCGCAAGTGGCGCAGACATCGACGCACCCAAGCGCTAGTTGCTTTGCGCCCCATTAGCGCCCTCTTAAGATGCTAAAGGGAGGCACAAACCAACTGAATTTTTACCCCATGGTTCCCAAAAGTCTAAGCCACTGGTGTTTCCTCATGTCAAGCTCTGTTGTAGACTAATTGCTATGAGTAGTCAGCAACTCAATTCCATTGTATCATGTGACTACCAAGATGGTAGAAGGCGAACTAAATGGGCTTTGGTCTTATTTCGTTGAGCAATTCCTCTTTTCCTGTGACTGCAGTTCCATTGTTCCTGATCATGATGGATGGGGCCGCAGGCTCTATACTTCATGGGTAACAAATGTTTGCACAGCACACGCACAACACCCTGCCATTCACTCATTAACTTCTCAAGGGCCAGTAAATCAATTCCCAAACACAACTGGGATACAATGTGCTCTTCTTCTGCTTGTTGTTTTTAATTTTTTCTTACTTTTCCTTTCTCTTTTTTCTCTCTCTTGATCCACTCTCATTCTTTCCCTCTCTTTATTTCTCTTTCTGTATCTAATTTGACTCTTATTCACCCTATTTCCTTCTCTGTCATTTGCTCTGTTTCTTTATCCTTAAATTTAATTGGTTAAGGAGATCGATTATTGGGCATGATGTTCACGAGGTCCCAGATGTGACATTGACATCGATGTGTTGTTATTAATTGTGTTTCCAGCAATTTCTTGCACAAATATAGATCTGCAGGATAAGGAAAAAGTCTGATTCACAGCGCTCACCGCAAGATGCGTTGCACTGGCAATTTCTGTCCCATTATTTTACATGGAATGTATGTAAAACTAATGACTCTGTAGTTGTCTGTTTCCTCACTGCTTCCAAGGGTAAATTCACTGTGGGACTTGGTCATACAGGACTGCAAGGTCTCAGAGTCGATTCCTCATTTGACCCACCATTGGCAGCTGTGCCTTCAGCTGTCTCAGCCCCAAGCTTTGGAATTCCCTCCCTAAACCTCTCAGCCTTGCCCTCCTTCTTTAAGACACTCCTTAAAACCTACCTACTGTCTCCTTCTTTGGCTCAATGTCAATTTTGTCTGATTACATTCCTATGAAGTGCCTTCAGATGTCTTATTACATTAATGGTGCTATATAAAGGCAAGTTGCTGTTATTGTTGAATTAACTGTTCTCAACCAGGTCATTGGTAACATTGATATTGCCACCCTCAGTGATCATGAGCGAAAGAAGAGAAATTCAGCTAGTGTCCATAATCCTCATCACCATCCAGTGGCCTTTGCTACAAGTGCACATTTGTGGACATAGAATCATGGGGCTAAAAGTTCGATAGCGGTAAAAAGCTGCTGCCAAAAATAGTGGCACTGACAGGACTGAAAAATTGGCGCTGGGGACTAATTAACATTAGCCCAGCACTAAACTCACTGTGCAACGCCGTTCTGATGGCGTTCGTCCCGGCAGGAGGCCTCAATGTAGCATGGCCATAGCATCATTGCAGTAAGAACAGCCTGCTCTGAAAGCAAGGCTGTCATTTCAGAAAGCAGTTCAGTATCTTAAAGGGGAACAGCCTTCTGAAATGAAAAAAAAAAATCATGTAAAAATAGGCAGTTTTTAGCCTTACAGCTCAACTGCCTTCTGAAAAAAAATTAACTTTAAAAAGAATTCCCAAATGGGAGTCTTCATCTCTTAATACTGAATTCCCTTCCATCCCTAAAAAATGGGAAAAGTGCTTTAGCACTAACACAAATGGTTTAACAAGCCAGGAAAGGGGCACCCAAGGTCTCGTACACAGCACTCCAGCTTTGTGCAGAGGGCCAACACTGTAAGAGAGGTCCTCTACCCACAGGTGCCAGGAGGCCCTCCTGAAAGAACGATGTGGGACCAGATCAGCGAGGTCGTCACTACCAGCAGAGTCACCCCCACGACCTGACTCCAGTGCCGAAAGAAGCTTCATGACATCAGACCAGTGGTCAAGGTCAGTGAATGAATCTTCAAAAGCCATCTCCTACCAACTGTACCACTAAAATCACACACTTCTCAATGGACAACTACCCCACCCCCCACTCCAATCACTCACCTACCAACAATCTGTACCAAACATGAGGCACACATCCCATTCCTAGCTTAGCCTCACCCACTTGGAGGAGACAGTACTAGCCATTCTTGGCAGGGGCATGGCTGAGCCCTTGGACAGCGGCGGAGCTGAAAGGATACAAAATGCTGGTATCCACGTATGTTATACTCCTTCTTGCATGCACATCTTGCTTTCCTGCCCTGCCCTCACCAAAACTCTACCCTTGTGCCTTCCCCATTTCACACACCCAAGAAATGCAGCCTGCCCAGCTAGTAGTTGACCAAGAAAAGGTAGAGGAGAGTGAAGAAGAAGAAAAAGAAACACCGTCATTCGATTCCACTCTCCCAGCCACCAGCTCCTCAAGGTCGAACAGCAAGGCCATTTGCAGTGTCCCCCACTGAAAGTCAGCAGCCTCCAAAGCCATGCTGCAGCCACTGGGGTAGCAATGCGTGATATCTGTAAGATAGGCAAAGGCACACACAAGACAGTCACTAAGGATGATGAGTTGATTTCTTGATGTCATATTGGTTTGATAGATGTATAAAGTTGGATTGGAAAGTTTGGCCAGAAAAAGCAGTAATCCAGAGGATTGGGAGCAGTTTAGGATTCAACAAAGGAGGACAAAGGGATTAATTAAGAAAGGGAAAATAGAATAAGAGGGCTTGCAGGGACAATAAAAACTGACTGTAAAAGCTTTTATAGATATGTGAAGAGAAAAAGATTGGTGAAGTCAAGCATAGATCCCTTGCAGTCAGAATCAGGGGAATTTATAATGGGGAAGAAAGAAATGGCTGACCAAGTAAATACATATTTTGGTTCTGTCTTCACAAAGGAGGACACAAATAACCTCCCAGAAATGTCGGGGAACATAGGGTCTGATGGAAAGGGGGAACTGAAAGAAATCAGTATTTGTAGGGAAATGGTGTTAGGGAAATTGATGGGATTGAAGGCCGATAAATCCCCAGGGCCTGATAATTTACATCCTAGGTTACTTAAGGAAGTGGCCCTAGAAATAGTAGATGGATTGCTGATCATCTTCCAACATTCGATGGAATCTGGAACAGTACCCATGGATTGGAGGGTAGCTAATGTTACCCCACTATTCAAAAAAGGTAGTAGAGAGAAAATGGGGAATTACAGACTGGTAAGCCTGACATCGGTAGTGGGGAAAATGCTAGAGTCCATTATAAAAGATGTAATAGCAGATCACTTGGAAAACAGTGACCGGATCGGACAAAGTCAACATGGATTTACAAAAGGTAAATCGTGCTTGACTAATCTACTGGAATTTTTTGAGGATGTAACTAGTAAAATAGATAAGGGAGAACCAGTTGATGTGGTGTATTTGGACTTTCAGAAGGCTTTTGATAAGGTCCCACATAAGAGATTAGCGTGTAAAGTTAAGGCACATGGGATTGGGGGCAAGGTATTGATTTGGATATAGAACTGGTTGACAGATAGAAAGCAAAGAGTTGGAATAAACGGGTCTTTTTCCGAGTGGCAGGCAGTGACTAGTGGGGTACCGCAGGGAGCGGTCCTTGGACCCCAGCTATTCACAATATATATTAATGATCTAGACAAGGGAACTAGATGTAATATCTCCAAATTTGCAGATGGCACAAAGCTGGGTGGACGTGTGTGCTGTAAGGAGGATGTCAAGAAACTACAGGATGATTTGGACAGGTTGGGTGATTGGGCAGAAGCATGGCATATGCAATATAACGTGGATAAAGGTGAGGGTATCCACTTTGGTGTCAAAAACGGGAAGGCAGATTATTATCTGAATGGCAATAGATTGGGAGAAGGGGAAGTGCAACAAGACCTGGGTGTCCTTGTGCACCAGTCGCTGAAGCTAATCATGCAGGTGCAGCAGGCGGTTAAGAAGGCAAATGGTATGTTGGCCTTCATAGTGAGAGGGTTTGAGTACAGGAACAAGGATGTCTTGCTACAGTTGTACAGGGCCTTGGTGAGACCACATCTTGAGTATTGTGTGCAGTTTTGGTCGCCTTATCTGAGGAAGGATATTCTTGCCATGGAAGGAGTTCAGCGAAGATTCACCAGGCTGATACCTGGGATGGCAGGAATGACGTATGAGGAGAGATTGGGTCGATTGGGCTTGTACTCGCTGGAGTTTAGAAGAATGAGAGGGGATTGTTATGTTCATTAATAACTAGTCATTTTCATTATGAACAGCTAGCTTGAGCTAGTCACTTTATTCATGCCATGTGGACTTCTACAGCATCCATCTTGACTACTGCCTTCTGGGTAGCCTAGTGCATCATGGGTAGTCCCTTACTTAAACTTACAGCTAAACATACAGCAACATACAGCTCTACAGCTCCACCTAGTGTAACATTCTAGAATGACAGGTTACTGATCATTACATCCCCCTTTCTTTGAGGTTAAACAAAATCAATATCAATCAACTTTCAAGAAAAACGATAAAGATGATATCAGTAACACTTTTGTTAGTGCTCTATAAACATAAACATTTTCACAACATTCAACACATTTTCAAAGCTTTACTTTATACTCAAAGATTAAGTCTATCAGGCTTTTTTACACCACGTGTGGATCTTCTCAGCACAGGTAAGTCTGATGTGTTTTCATGAAAGCCTGTATGTGTGTTTGTGTTAGATTGTTCTGGTGGTGAGTGACAAGATTCAGTTGCGGCATTGTCATCGATTTGCTCTTGGATGGTTTCTTGTGTTTTCTTTACACATACCATGGAGTTAACCCAGTCTGTTGGCTCTTTGACTTTCCTGATGACTCCTCGTGTGGTCATTCTGTCCAGTTCTTTCTTGAGCCGGTCACGCAGGTGTGCTGGAACTTTCCGTGGAGCATGTACCACTGGCTGAGCATCCTCCTTTAGCTGGATCTTGTAAGTGAATGGTAGAACTCCAAATCCTTTGAACACATCCTGGAAATTACTCACTACAGAATCCACTGAGTCATCTGGTCTGCTTATGGCACAGTTTATACAGTAGACTCTCTTGACCAGTTCTAAGTCCTCACAAGCTTTGTCACCTAGTAGTGAATCAAGTCCTTCAGCCACAACAGAAAACATGAGATGATGCACTTTGTCTTTGACTGTCACTTTGAGTGTGCATACACCTAAGCTATCTATTTTCTGTCCATTATAGTTCTTCAGTAGTACTGACTTTTTCTGTATTTTGGGCTTTTCTTTCATATTTTTAATGTCACTCATACTGATTAAGTTTGCTTTTGCCCCAGTGTCTAGTTTCAATGTAACTAATGCTCCATTTACCTGCAGTGACATTATCCATTTGTCCTCTTTTACTGCATTAACTTTATGTTCAGCATTGTCCATTCCTGAGGGCTGCACATTTTCTGTATCCTTTTTGATATTGTCACATGACACCATTCCTACAGAAAATGTCTCACTTAAATCAGTGTCCTCAATCACATTAACTCGTTGCCCTTTCTTAGTTTTTACTTTTGAAAAGCATTGTTTGACAAAGTGATTCTTTCCATGACATTTTGTGCGCATTTTTCCAAATGTTGGGCATTGTCTTGACTGGTGCTGGTAACCACAGCGTTTACAATTAAAAATTCCATCCTCCGATTGCTTTGCATTTCTGTTCTGCCCATGTTTCTTACCCTTGTTGGACACAGCACCGACAGCAGCACTATCACTTACCACAATCGCATTATTATTAATTTCACTGAAAGTCTTCACGTGCTTTTAAGCTAGCTCACTGGCTTGGCATATTTTCACAGCATTTTCCAATGTTAGTTTGGTTTCTCTCAACAGACGTTCCCTGACCTTTTTATCATGAATACCAAACACAATCTGGTCACGAATCATGGATGATTTCAGCTCAGAGAAATTACATGTCTGTGCTTTCAGTTTTAGATCGGTCACAAAGCTATCAAAAGTCTCATTTTGCTGCTGTGTCCGTGAACAGAACACGTATCTCTCATAGGTCTCATTCTTTTTGGGAGAACAATGTGTATCAAATTTCTTTAGCACATCGTCCAGTTTTTCTCTGTCCTCCGCTTGATCAAATACAAACGTATTAAATACCTCTATCGCCTGCGGGCCTGCAACCGTGAGCAGCAAAGCTATTTTCCTTGCGTCTGGCTTCGTACCGAACCCGATGGCAGCAATATAGAGTTTGAATTGTTGTTTGAAAGTCCGCCAATTGCAGTCGACATTCCCCGTGAGTTTCAAACCCTCCGGTGGCTTCAAAGTCTCCATGTCGCGTTTCACAATATTCAGCAGATTTTACCACTCCTGGTACCATGTTATGTTCATTAATAACTATTCGTTTTCATTATGAACAGCTAGCTTGAGCTAATCACTTTATTCATGCCATGTGGACTTCTACAGCATCCATCTTGACTACTGCCTTCTGGATAGCCTAGTGCATCGTGGGTAGTCCCTTACTTAAACATACAGCTAAACATACAGCAACATACAGCTCTACAGCTCCACCTAGTGTACCATTCTAGAATGACAGGTTACTGATCATTACAGGGATCTCATTGAAACTTATAAAATTCTAGCAGGACTGGACAGACTAGATGCAGGGAGGATGTTCCCGATGGTCGGGGAATCCAGAACCAGGGGTTACAGTCTAAGGATAAGGAGTAGGCCTTTTAGGACAGAAATGTGGAGGAATTTCTTCACCCAGAGAGTGGTGAACCTGTCGAATTCTCTACCACAGAAGGCAGTAGAGGCCAATTCATTAAATATATTCAAGAAGGAGTTGGATATATTTCTTAAGGCTAAAGGGATCAAGGGGTATGAGGAGAAAGCAGGTACCAGGTACTGAACTTGGATGATCAGCCATGATCACATTGAATGGCGGAGCAGGCTCGAGGGGCCAAATGGCCTACTCCTGCTCCTATCTTCTATGTTTCTATGTTTCTATGTTTGCTTTGTGGTGGCTTTTATTTCAGTATTGTGGCCAAGAGAACACTATGATGGTCAGTAATAGAGGAAAGATAAGGTGTGGGACAAATGTTGAAAGGGGAATTCGGGTTGTGGTCACTGGTAACACAGGTGGATGATTCTAACCTGCATATCCCAGCCAGAAAGGGGCTGTCTGGGTTGCATCCTTCCTTCTGCTTCCTCCTCTTCTGCTTCCTCCTCTTCTACGTCTTCCTCTTCTGCGTCTTCCTCTTCGCTCTGTAAGCAGATGCCGTAAATCTGAAATAAAAGCATAAAATGCTGGAAATACTCAGCAGCTCAACCTGAGATGTGAACTCTGTTTCTCTCTCCACGGATGCTGCGTGACCTGCTGAGTATTTCCAGCATTTTCTGTCTTCTCAGAAGCCTTCTTTTACCATCTGAGTCCTTGCAAGAATCCAGCAGCACTCCCTGCACTCCCTGCACACTTAAAAACTTCTAACATGTATTACACCAAGCCAATAATTCAATAAAATAAAAAAAGTCCAGTACAAAAGCTTAAATGCAAATTTACCTGAAAAATGTGTGTGTCCCTTTAAGAAGTGCTGACAGCATCTCTGTCAGTCTACTGAACCCTCTCTTTTCAGAGTGAGCTTAGGACCCAGCGCTGAACTCAGTGCTAAAGTCAAAGTATGCAGACACGCCGTTGCACCCCGACTGACATCACGCTGTCTTCATTTACATCTCCTGGGCCAGCGCTTCTACCGGCAGCGCAAAGGCCCTCACCAAGATGGCAACTGCCGAGGCCCGTGCCAGAGAAAGGCGCTAGAGTGGCGACCACCATTTTTCACCAGGATAGCGGTGCAAACGGGTGGCTCTAAGTAGCCCAATTTCTGCACCATAGAATCATAGAAGAGTACAGCACAGAAGGATGCCATTCGGCCCATCGAGTCTTCGCTGGCTCTTTTGAAGAGCAATCCAGTTAGTCCCACTCCCCTGCTCTTTCCCCATATCCCTGCAATTTTTTCTCCTTCAAGCATTTATCCAATTCCCTTTTGAAATCCACTATTGAATCTGTATCCACCATCCTATCAGGCAGTTAATTCCAAATCCTAACCATCACTCACTGTGAAACAGCATATTTTATTCATTTTCAGATTTTGATGTGAATATAAATACCAAGCCATATTTAATGACTTTGCACCTTCAAAAATATTGTGCATGTGTTTGATATCAGTCCTAACTAGAGGAATGAGATTCTTGGATTTGGAATTCCGTCAGCTGCTTTGTAACATATACAGTGTAATGCATTTTGGGATTTTTAACCACTTTCATTTTTTGGAGTGCATCCCATCTGAACTGCTCTCAACTTCTAATTTACCCGAATTCTCTTTTTGCTCTTGTGTGTCTACTCTTTTTGTTTTGTTACTAGGTCGATTGTTAGACAAGAAAATGTCAATAGGAAACCTTGTTTTACGGGTTGTGAAATTGTTGCTGAGTCAGTTGAAGTCAAACTACCTCCCTGTTTGATTCATGTGTGCTGACAGCTCATGGTCACCTTACCATAATAAACCATAAACTTAATCTAGTTCCCCTCAGCATAGGATCTTATTTGTGCTGAGTATCACCATTTACATTTGACATTTTAATGAAAATTACCATTTGATTCTGGCAACACAAATTAAAGGCAGGCATGTAAACAGAAGTTTAAAGAATCGCCATGTGACCAGTGTTCAGAGTGTAATAGAAAGCTTGAATATGGATTTTCATGATGCTTATCCTCATTTATGTCATTATGTTGATAAATAAAATGCAGTTATCTTCAAATATGTACTTTTTCAAACATATATCTTGTTTAACATATTTTCCAGTATTGAAACTGAGCAACACATTTAAAAGTCTAATTAGTGGGTATACTGTTCCTGGACAGGAAGGGGAAGAAAATGAGGCAGAGTTCCTGCTTCTGACTCCTGTTTAATTATGCTTGTTGCAAAGTCAGTGGCCTAGAAATTCAATCGCACTGCGCCTGTTTGTCACGTGCTAAATGGTCTCCTAAGCTTCCAATATGGTGGGCAGGAAGCGCACATTCTTTACGAGCTGGAATTGCGCCACCCAGCATAAGCAAAAACACAAGCGTCTGGGGCCCGTGCCTAAATCAGGCATTACGCACTTTGCACCACCGATGCCCCGTCCCGATCTCCACCAATGCCAGTCGCTCCCCTCTCCTGATATCCACCAATGCCAGTAACTCCCATCCACTGATCCCCAGTTGCTCCCCTCTCCCAATTCCTACCGATGCCCCACTCCTGATCTCCACCAATGACAGATGCTCCCTTTTCCCGATTGTTGTTGATGCACCTCTCCCAATCCCCATCAATGCCCCTCTCCTGATTCCCACCTCTCCCAGTTGCCCCCCTCCCAGTCTGGTTCAATGACCTACCTGAGGGTCGCATGCAGGCGATGCAAGGGCCCAATCTTCGAATCCTCTTCTCTGGCAAGCTGCCCGGGGAAGCCCATTAGGTAGCAGCTCACTGATTTGATGATAATGAGGCCCGAGGCCCACTGTTACATTTGCCTCGGGCCTATATAATCAGGCGCAGGGATCATTTTTGGGCATGCTCCAATTTCTAGGCCCGTGTGTGTGGACATCGAATAGGGATTGGTTCAGGCTCTACTCTGATGACCTCTTTATTATGGGACAGTCTGCTGAGACTCACTGTCTAGGCTCCCACGTGAAAAATGGCTGCCTGGCGTGTACGTAAAGGAGCAGATTATTTTTTCTTTTGCTTTTTTGGAATTTTTAGTTTTCCAGGTTACTTTTTTGAGGTAGAGCAATTAGGCTTTTCCTCTGAATTTTTTTCTATTATTTACTTCTAAAATTTTTTGTATCAGAGCCAGCAGGTAATGTTTATGTTGTAACAAAAGAAGTCGACTATCAGCAAAATCACTAGAGAGTTGATGCAATTAAAGCATTTTCAAGACTTCAGCAGTAAAGGAAAAGCTTAAAAAGAGATAACATGAAAAAAGGTGCTCAAATACACGCTTTCACAGGGGCTCTGAGAGTACCAAGGTCTGTAAGTACTAGCTACGGACTCCCATGGCAATTACTAAGTCATTAAAGTCGATAATAGGTATTGATTTGAAAGCTTTCTAAATACACTGGCCAGTATTTTCCAATCCCTATGGGTGTGTACGAGCTGTGTACGTACCCATAGGGTCGTCACAAGTGCCGGTTTCAGGCATGCGAAGCGCATGCGCTGGAAACCGGCATTTTCAGTCTGTCAAGAATCCTCTTCACAGATCGGATGCCTGCCCTGGAGAAGGGTCTCTGTGGGGGGAGAGTTCCGCTTTCTGCAGAACCTCCGCCCCCTGAAAACCCTTAGAAATCTTACGCTTTTACCAGCATAAGAGTTTTTAAAAGTTTTTAAAAAAAAGTTTTCACTCATTTATAATTTTAAAATACTTTAAAAAAAGTTAAGTTTATTTTTAGCCCCGTAAAAAACTTTAGTTTTCTTCAAAAAATTAAATTTTTGTTTAAAATACTTAATTTAATGTAATTTTAACTAATTTTGAAAAGGTGATTTAAAAAAAAAATTATTTAATGTTTTGATGTGTTTTTGGAGTGACAGGTCTAAGCTGTCAAAAGTATGAAGGGAGATTCCCTTCTCCCATTGGTTCCCCATGGCCCACGTGATCCCAGGGACGCTTGCGAACTGCATGTGCCCCTGGGATACATGGGTACTGCTGAGCGGAAATGGCTGGACCTCTGGAGCCCTCAGGTAAGGGCGTAGATTTTTTCCAGATCGGGGGCCTCCGCACGCAGGAAGCCTCTGATCGGAAAATGCAGACCAGTATCTCATGGGATTGAAGTCATATAAGGTGAAACAGGGAGATAAGTAGGCACTGCAGCCAGGCTCTATCATTGTACCACCTACAGGTATATCTACAGGCCCTGATATACCTACCTGGCAATAAATGAAGTCAAGAGCCTCTGCAGGCCCCAGGTCAGCAGGAAGCCAATTGCAGAGTTGTGCCATCTACACCAAGGAGATCTATAGCCATTCTGCACCATAGAGAAGGCACTCCCAATGGCAGTCTAGGTCACCAGTGCCTTCAGCTTTACCACTGCTAGACCAGTATAGGAATAATCTACAGTATCAGCCAATGCTCTATTTGTATAGATATCAAGCAGGTGACTGATGCAACATTCAGCATTTATCTCCATTCCCACTGGACAGCAACAGAAACATGACACAACCACATTGCTGCATTTCTCAAAGTACAGGGGTCATTGATGGCAGCCAATAGGTTCCTGCGCCTTCTCTTCCACCACCACTTGCTCCTCCTCACCTATGCACTGTGATCCACCTGGTGCCACCTCCTAAATCTCACTAACTTCCTTCTTCTGGGACCTATGCAGCAGTGCTGCTGCTTGCAGACTTTGGCGAGAGAACCTCAGGGTGCTGGGGTTCTATCTTGTTCTTTGTCACTGGCAGTGCTGGCAGGTTGATCTCCTACACAGAATAGGAACAAATGTTATCATTCAGGCTCCAAGACATACCTTCAAATAGAGCTTGCTTTGCAAAATAACTTATGTGATGTTTGTGGAGCTGTGTCTATCCCTGAGTGGGAATGAATGAAAAGGGCACTAGACATAAAAGCTGTACGGTACTAGCAGTAAACTTTATGGGGGCCTGCAGCTTCACCTTCCCAACTCACTCGAGGTCCTTATACACAAGAAGAGTAGGTCTCTCCAAGAGAGTCCAGGGCTTGAAATTTCTGAGCCCTGTTCCATTTTGGATCTGTTCCCTGTATTATGGGGGTTGGTTATTGCCTCCCGTTATTGCCTCCGGGGGGGGGGGGGGGCGCTAATGGGCCGCTAACAACTTACCGACCGAGCGCAGCGAGATGAACGACTCCCGCTAATTTGGCCGAGAGGTTTCTAGCGGCGGTAACACATTGCACCACAATCTCCTGCGCCCAGAGATCATGACGTCATTGCCGTGCGCATCGCGCCGGTAGCACCCCCAACCCAAACTTCGGTTCCGCCCCCTGCAGCATCGCCGGGCGACAACACCGACAGCTGCAGGAGGCATTGTTCGGGAGACCAGGAGCTTTGGAGGCACAAATAAAAGGGGATGTTGACACGGGGAGGAGAAAAATGTTAACAATGCTTCAAGTGGCTTTTCTCGATTGCTCCTGGGCCACGATCGATGAGCCTGGCACTCCGCTGGAGTGCATGGGGCTGATCGGGCCAGATCGCGGCTGCTGTCAGGGACCAGCTAACTGGTCCCAATACAGAGCCTGCAGCAATGGCCCTTCCCTTTAAGGGAGGGAAGGAGCCTCGGATCATGGCAGCGCTGCACGAGACATTATGCAGTGCTGCACCACTACCACCCCACTTGCGTCATTTAGCGCTCCAGGAAGGAATTGGATCACTTGATTTAGTGCTCCACTTCCTTCCTGGAGTGCAAACACAGAATTTTGGAAAAGCTAGGAATCATTAGCGCCTGGCGCTAAGTTTCCCAGTTTTAAAAAATTAGCGCCCCCAAACGGGGCGATACTGAATTTCTCCTCCTATGTGCCATCTTGTAGTTCAAGTGGAGAAGTAGTTTTAAGATATTGTAAGGTGAGTAGTGAGGAGCACATACACAGTGACAGATATGTATCCAACCAACAGCCCATTCTGGGCATCAGTAAGTGGCCCTGCATCACAGCCACTTCCTATTTGTTTGAGGTATTGGAGGGCAGTCAGCGCTCATGGAACCGTATCCCAGCAAGAATTAAGAACAGGAAGAGCCAAAATTGGGGATAATATATATTAATTATTGTATGGTAATGTGTCTTATTTTGTGCACTTCTTTATTTTAGCTTTCAATCAGCCCACAGGATTTTTGTTCTTAATGTTATGATTAATGATTTAACAAAAGCACATAACACATGATTTTTTGACTCACCTCACTAATAGAAGACAGTGTGCATGTGTAGGTGGGTGAGGCAAAATTGATAATCCTTATTAAATCATTTATGACAAATTTGAGGAGGAAGTTGCAGGAACTGTAATAAGTCATTTGCACTGTGTGGGAACTTGAAAAAGAAGCAATGTGTCATTTAGGGTATAATCATTATTGTCTCTTAAGGAAATCAAACTGATCTGCTTTTGCACATTATGTGTACATGATTCAACAGAGAAATGAAAATGTGTCCTGATTTATTTGCATAAGCAACCTAAGGTAATACGCTCGAGGATTTCTTTAAATGTTATTGGCAGACAGATACTGAAAGATTTGTGTGCTTTATAGTGTTCTGGAATAAACGTGCAGTTAAACAGGACTGTGATATATTATGTGATGCCACTGATAATTTCCTGAAATTCGATTTGGCAATGATAATGGACTACATGTCACATCTCATTAGAAGGTTGATGCCATTTCTTTGCATCATTGAAATAAGATGGTCTGAAGTGTTGCATAATAACAATACTGAATTTGAAGGTTAGCATTATCTATGATTAATGCACTCCAAGGTTAGGTTAGGTACATAGAATTATCTTATTTCCAAATGGGTTCTAGCCTCCATTAATCACAGATGTATCTTCTAAATTATTACTGCTTACAAGCCACTGCTGATAACATTACAACAGAGGTGTACAGCACTTTCATACTCATTCCTTAATGGTGATACCATTAACCATAATATGCCCTGATTGATCTAGTATGGTGGCAACCAAGGATGTCTCCAGATTTTAAATTGTATTATTGGGCACAATAGATTCACCATTTAAAAACAGTGTTTGAACTGATCTCTGCCCCTGCCCTGAGCCAGCTCTGCCCTGAGTCACCCCTAACCCTGATATTCACTGATTGTCAAAAAGAATCACTTAGATTTCTTCTGATGACATGAGATGCAGTGTGCTCTGTTTTTACTGTTCTCACGTGGATTAATCCATTCACCCGCATTAATGCATCATCCAGAATCCTTGTCTAGCATGCAGGAAAGTTGGACTTGAGGACTGGGTGTTTTCATCCAAAGTAATGTTCTACATTTTAAAAGTCACTAAACCCATTGTAATCTCTAAAAGCCTCATTATTTTGGACAGATATTTACAAGTCTGTTTGAAGAATGTAAGTGTGTTTCAACATGTTATTTTGCCCTCCATTGTTATCTTAAATCAATTAATCTCTCTGAGTCAGAGTCTAATATGATTTCCAAACACTGCTTATTGTAATGGTTTTGGAAAACACATTGAAGTTAAGAGGCCTGGAACCAGGTGGTGCTTTTTCACCTCTGGATCCTTGGTTCAAATACAGCCCAGATTATCAGGATAAAACCTCTCTCTGTTGGCTGTAGGGGTGCTATATAAATGAATATAACATTACAACAGAGGTGTACAGCACTTTCGTACTCATTCCTTAATGGTGATACCCTTAACTATGACATGCCCTGATTGATCTAGTACGGTGGCAACCAAGGGTGTCTCCAGATTTTAAATTGTGTTATTGGGCACAATAGATTCACCATTTAAAAGTCGAAGTGGTCTCAACCTGTTGTGTATGTACCTTTAAGGGAATAACTGGTCTTAGACTGCAGTACCGGCAGTGACCACCCCTGTATAAAAGGCCCTAGCAGGCTTCTGTAGTTTCAGTTTCAAGCTGCCTCTTGTTCAGTAAAGTACCTGTTAAACTGTTCTCCCGAAGTCCGTGTATTATTGAGGCGCGGACTTTACAGTGGCGACGAGTAAGTTCGAACTCACCTGCAGTGTGGCATCACCTCACGGGGATCTCGCCTGAAAGGAAGGTCCTGGAAGGTCGTGGTCTGAGCAACGGGCATCGACCGAGGGCAACCGCCCAAAGAATCCATCGGTGTTTGGAGAATTGCGGGAGAGGCTGTGGTTCCAGCGAATCGTGCTGGTAGCAGGTAGCGCGCTGACCCTTCCGGACTGCGGCGGGCTCAAGCTCGATCGAACGGCTCTACAAATCGGGCCGCGCAGCGTCGCCGGGAAAAGAAAATGAGAGAGAGAGGGTGGAGTGCACAGGGCACGGTCAGTGCTCGAGAACAGGACAGCGGAGAGAAACTAAACGGGGGGGAAGGAAAGTGAGACGTGCCAAAGCTGCAGGTCGCCGCCATTACCCCGTAGAATGCTAGGAGCAGCGTGGCAGTAAGGGGAAGAAGCAAAAGCGTGGGAGGCGCCATTTTATCCCGTTGGGGAAGAAGCAAAAGCGCGGGAGGTGCCATTTTATTCCATTGGGGATGAAGCAAAAGCGCGGGAGGCGCCATTTTAAATCGCCCAAGATGCCGAAAAGTGGCAGTATCATTGCTTTCGACAATGAGGTAGAAGACTGGACCACGTATGTAGAAAGAATCGAAGTGTACTGCAAGGCAAATGAGGTGGCCGATGGAAAGAGGGCGTCGGTATTATTAAATCTGATGGGTGAGAATACGTACGGCCTATTGCGGAATTTAATTACCCCAGCTAAACCAATGGAGAAAAGTTTTGAGGAGATTGTTCATATCTTACAGGAACACCTAAGCCCTACACCACTGCTGATAGCAGAAAGATTCAAGTTCCATAAAAGAAACCAGCACAAAGATGAGAGCAATGCTGACTATCTTACGGAACTACGCAAGTTATCGAAGCACTGCCAGTTCGGAGCAGGACTGGCAGACACCTTATGGGATAAGTTTGTCTGCGGGCTCCAGAGTGAAGGAACCCAGAAACTACTACTTTCAAAAAAGGACCTGACGCTAGAACAGGCTTTCAGCGTGGAAGTATCCTATGAAGCAGCAGCACAGGGAGCTGCGGAAATACAACAAAAACCACAAGAATACAGCGCTAACGAAATGGCGTATGGAGCCGAAAAGTGCTATCGCTGCGGCAGAACAACCCCTGAGCAGAAGGACTGCTGGTTTAAAGACAAAATATGCAGGCAATGCAGGACAATGGGACATATAGCAAGAGTCTGCAGGTTGGGAAAGAAGACCAACATGACAAGAACTACTAAGGAACAGTACAGGAAAGTAAAGAAACTGACAGATAGTAGTTCAGAAGATCAGGAGAGTGATAAGGACTCCGGGAGCAGGTGACTAAGTTGTTTAAAGTTACACAACATGATCGCAAAAGAAAATCACCAAACCATTTGGGTCACCCTCATGATAGCAGGGTCCCCAGTGAAGATGGAATTGGACACAGGATCAGCCCTAACTGTCATGAATCGACGAGACTATGAGCGGCTATTCTCACACATACCCTTGAAGGACACGTCCATTGTATTGAAGACATACATGGGGCAAAAGGTCTACCCCAGAGGAAAAATAAGGGTGCCAGTTGAATATAACGGAAGGGAAACACAGAAACTATACATGTGTATACTACGAGATGGAGGACCACCATTATTGGGACGTGAATGGATCCGAAGACTACAATTGGATTGGCATTCCATTCTGGCACTAACGGTGACTGACAAAAAAGATGATGACGTCGCACCTGGGCGTCTGTCACAAATTCTATCTGACGCGGAAGAGGTGTTCCAACAAGGACTTGGGACTCTAAAAGGAGTAAAGGCAACCATAAAGATTGAGGTTAACGCAGCCCCAAAATTTTTCAAGGCCTGACCGGTGCCATACGCGATACGCCCAGCTGTGGAAGCTGAACTGGAGAGTCTAGAGCGTTCGGGGGTTCTGTCTAAGGTGGACTGGAGCGAATGGGCCACACCCATCGTTCCTGTAATGAAGAAAGCATTGAGCAGCACGCCTGGGGAGCTAAGGAAGGTTCGCATCTGTGGGGACTTCAAGGTGACTGTGAACCCAGTCCTGCACACAGTACAGTATCCGCTTCCGCGGATAGAAGATATTTTCACCTCACTATCTGGAGGGAAACGTTTTACAAAGATTGACCTGGCTCAAGCATATCTACAGATGGAGGTGGAAGAAGCATCTAGGAAATACCTCACGATAAACACTCACAAAGGCCTTTACCAGTACAATCGACTGGTATTTGGGGTAGCATTGGCCCCGGCTATGTGGCAGAGGGCAATGGAACAAGTCCTGCAAGGGATCCCGGGGACTCAGTGTTATTTGGACGACATCCTGGTTACGGGCGAAAATGACAATGAACACCTCGCCAACCTGGAACAGGTGCTCACGAGATTGCAGGAATATGGGCTACGAGCCAACCGTCCCAAATGCGAGTTCTTCAGGAGACAAATCTCGCATTGTGGCCACATGATTGATGAGGAAGGGTTGCATAAGTCGCCGGACAAGATTGAGGCTGTAGTCAAGACTCCAGCACCAGAAAATGTGTTGCAACTGAGGTCGTTCCTCGGGTTGGTGAACTACTACCATAAGTTCTTGCCGAATTTATCTACAATTCTGCACCCACTGAACGCCCTCCTTCAAACTGGTGTAACATGGAAATGGAGTGATGAGTGTAAGCGTGCCTTTCAGGAATGTAAATGCCAAATCACTTCAAAAGAAGTATTGGCCCACTACAACCCAACACTATCGATTCGGTTGGCATGTGATGCGTCACCTTACGGCATTGGAGCGGTGCTGTCACACAAATTCCGTGACGGTTCAGAGAGGCCAATAGCCTTTGCATCGCGCTCGCTAACCTCAGCTGAGCGTAACTATGCCCAGATTGCCAGGGAGGCCCTCAGCCTGGTGTGGGGGGTGAAGAAGTTCAATCACTATCTGCACAGGCAGAAATTCACCCTACTGACTGATCATCAACCCCTGGTCTCAATTTTTAACCCAAAGAAGGGCGTTCCGGTGATGACAGCGCAACGGCTGCAAAGATGGTCACTTTTTCTAGGGGCACATCAGTATGACATAGAGTACAAGGGTGCGAAACAACATGGAAACGCTGATGGGCTGTCGCGCCTACCATTGCCTACGGCGGAAGAAGCACCTGCAGTGGACCCTGTGGAGATATTCTATGCGACCATAGTCGAATGTTTGCCTGTTACAAACGCAATTTTGAGAAGGAAACCCGAAATGACCCGGCACTCTCTCGGGTCTATGATTTGACGGTGAAGGGATGGCCAGCATATGGCGACTCACTGTTGCCACCATTCTCGCCAAGGAGGGAACAGCTGTCAGTATGCCGGGGAACCTTGATGTGTGGATATCGAGTGGTAATTCCACCCAAGTTGAGAGATAGAGTACTCAATGAGCTTCACGAGGGTCATCTGGGAGGGGTAAAAATGAAGAGCCTAGCCAGGGCATTTGTGTGGTGGCCGGGAATCGATAAAGAAATCGAGGAGATGACCAAGAGATGCAGAGGATGCCAGAAGGTCCAAAACGCTGCACCACAGGCCCCGCTACATCCATGGGAGTGGCCCTCATCGCCATGGCAATGGGTACACATTGATTTCACTGGTCCATTTATGGACTCAATGTTTCTAATCGCTGTGGATACCCATTCGAAATGGCCAGAGGTCATCAAAATGTCCTCCACCACCACGGAGAAAACTATTGCAGTCCTAAGGACCATCTTCACCAGGAATGGGTTGCCAGAACAGATCTGTTCCGACAATGGCCCACAGTTTGTGTCTGAGGATTTCCGGAGGTTCCTGAAGAATAATGGGGTGAAACATTACACATCTGCCCCATATCATCCAGCCACAAATGGATTGGCTGAGATGTTTGTTCAGACCTTTAAAAATGCCATAAAGGCAATGTATAATGATGACATAGCATTGCAACACAAGGTGGATAACTTCCTGTTTGCTTACCGGAATGCGACACATGCAGTAACCAACCAAACTCCAGCCGTACTGTTTTTCAACCGGAGACTAAGATGTCGCTTGGATTTGCTCAAACCAAACATAAGACGAGATGTTGAGGATAAGCAGTTCCAGCACATAAATGAGAAGCCAACCAGGAGCTTCAAGATAGGGCAACCAGTCTTGGCCCGCGACTACTGAACAGAAAAATGGCAGCCAGGCACGATATGCACACAGCAGGGACCACTAATGTACACAGTGGACGTTGGACAGAGCATCGTGAGACGCCGTGCTGACCAGATTCTAGAGTCACAGGAACAAGCCAAACCTGTACCACAAGCATGTGCACCTGGTAATGAGCCCGAAGTACAGATTGCATCTACCTCAGAAGCAGGGGTATTGGAAGCTGACGAACCAACCAATGACAATGAGCCAGAATTGACTCCACCGCCAGAACAGGATACTCGAAAAAGGCGCTATCCAGTCCGGATCAGGAAGCCTCCTCAAAGACTGAACTTATAAATGATTACTTCAGTTGATGTATATATTACTGAGAAAATTGTAATTGTAATTAGTTATTATTTAGTTGTTAAATGAATGTTATGTACTGTTTATCTAAAAGGGGAGGAATTGTTGTGTATGTACCTTTAAGGGAATAACTGGTCTTAGACTGCAGTACCGGCAGTGACCACCCCTCTATAAAAGGCCCTAGCAGGCTTCTGTAGTTTCAGTTTCAAGCTGCCTCTTGTTCAGTAAAGTACCTGTTAAACTGTTCTCCCGAAGTCCGTGTATTATTGAGGCGCGGACTTTACGCAACCTATTGGGACTTTGCCAACAGCAAAACAGTCCTCATAAATTCTCACGAATTCTACTTAAATTGACATTGTGTGTGGCTGCTGGAGGACATTCAGCCCATCGTGCCTGTGTTGTCTCTTTGAACCATTGGTGGCCATGCCATCTGTTGCCTCGGCCCTAAGCTCTGGAATTCCCTCCCTTAACCTCTCCGCCTCTCTATCTCTCTTTCCTCCTTTAAGACGTTCCTTAAAACCTACCTCTTTGACCAAGCTTTTGGTCATCTGCCCTCTCAGGTGGATGTAAAAGATCCCATGACACTATTTTGAAGAAGAGCAGGGGAGTTATCCCCAGTGTCCTGGCCAATATTAATCTCTCAATCAACATAACTAAAAACAGATTATCTGATCATTATCACATTGCTGTTTGTGGGTGCTTGCTGTGCGCAAATTGGCTGCCACGTTTCCCACATTACAACAATGACTACACTCCAAAAAAGTACTTAATTGGCTGTAAAGCGCTTTGAGACATCCAGTGGTCATGATAGGTGCTATATAAATACAAGTCTTTCTTTCTTTATGTGGCTCGGTGTCAAATTTTTTGTCTTATAATACTCTTGTGAAGCGCCTTGGAACATTTTACTACATTAAAGGTGCTATATAAATACAAGTTGTTGTTGTTGAAAGAGCTATTCAATTAGTCCAACTCCTCTGCCCTTTTCCTATAGCCCTACAATTTTCTCCTCTTCAAGTGTTTATCCAATTCCCTTTTGAAAGTTACTATAGAATCTGCTTCCTCCACCCTTTCAGGCAATGTATTCCAAACCTATAAAAGTCCCAGAGACCAGGTAAGGCCTCAGTGTGTCGGCGGGAACTCAGCGGCAGCAGCGGGGCTGTAAAAGTCCCAGAGACCCAGGTAAGGCCTACCAATCTCCAGTCTGGGAACTCGGAGGGAAGGAGAGAGGTAAAAAGTAATCCAAGTGTGATGTCACCAGAAAGTGGGTAAGTGATTGGTTGGTAAGCATTTCTCCCTTTTTAAGCTTAAATCTCTTTGGTTTATAGTTTCTAAGGTATGATATTCACCACCTAGAATCGGGGCAGAGGGTATTTAAGAATAATATTAATAAATTTAATTAATTACATAGAATGGGAGATCAGGTGATGTGTTGCTGCTGCAATATGTGGGAGCTGGTGATCACACTTGCAGTAAGTGTTGGCTGCTCGAGGAATTCCGGCTCCGTGTTGAAGAGCTGGAGTCCGAGCTTCAAACACTGAGACACATCAGGGAGGGGGAGAGTTACCTGGACTCTGTGTATCACGAGGTATTCACACCAATTAGATTAATTAATTCAGATGTAGTCCGTGGCCAGGGTCAGGATGGTGTGACTAGAAGTGAGGCAAGTACGGGGATCCAGGAGGTAGTGTTGGAGGAGCCGCAGCCCTTGCACTTGTCCAACAGGTTCGAGGCTCTTACTCCCTGTGAGGATGGGAACAGGGACTGCGGGGAGGATGAGCAACCTGGCCACAGCACCGTGGAGCAGGGGGCCATTCAAGTGGGGGGAGTTAAAAGAAATGTTGTAGTGGTAGGGGATAGTATCGTTAGGGGGATAGATAGAGTTCTTTGCAGCCGAGAGCGAGAGTCCCGAAGGCTGTGTTGCCTGCCAGGTGCCAGGGTTAAGGACATCTCCTCTGGACTGGAGAGAAACTTGGAGTGGGAGGGGGAGGATCCAGTTGTCGTGGTCCATGTTGGTACCAACGACATAGATAGGACAAGGAAGGAGGTTCTGCTGAGGGAGTTTGAGCAGCTAGGGGCCAAATTAAAAAGCAGAACCACAAGGGTACTAATCTCTGGATTATTACCTGAGCCACGAGCGAATTTGGCTAGGACAAATAAAATTAGAGAGTTAAATGCGTGGCTCAAAGACTGGTGTGGGAGAAATGGGTTTTGCTTCCTGGGACACTGGCACCAGTACTGGGGCAGGAGGGAGCTGTTCCGTTCGGACGGGCTTCACTTGGCCAGTGCTGGGACTAGAGTCCTGGCGGATCATATAACTAGGACTGTAGAGAGGGCTTTAAACTAGTGGGGGGGAGGTTCCTAGAGAGCAAATAATAAAAATGACAACAGAGAAGGTCATAGACTTAGGTAGCAGTGGGGAAATTAAAAACCAGAGCATGTCAGGAAGGGGCAGAAGGTATGGAGTAAAAGGTAAAGTAATAAAAAGGGCAAAAGCAGGAACTAAGTGTCACAAAACATCTTTGAAAGTTCTCTATCTGAATGCATGTAGCATTCGTAACAAAATAGACGAGTTAATGGCACAAATATCTACATATGGGTATGATCTTGTGGCAATTACAGAAACATGGCTGCAGGGTGACAATGCCTGGGAATTAAACATACCAGGTTATTTAACGATCAGGAAGGACAGGCAGGAAGGAAGTGGAGGTGGGGTGGCTATGTTAATAAAGGAAGGAATCACTGTAATACAGAGAAATGATATTGGGTCAAAAGATCAGGATAATGAAACAGTTTGGGTGGAGGTAAGGAATAATAAGGGGAAAAAAACACTAGTGGGCGTAGTCTATAGGCCTCCGAACAATGGCAACTCTGTTGGATGGAGTATCAATCAGGAAATAGTTGAGGCTTGTAATAAGGGAACATCTATAATTATGGGGGATTTTAACTATCATATTAATTGGACAAATCAAATTGGGCAGGGCTGCCTTGAGGATGAGATCATTGAGTGTATTAGGGATGGGTTTCTTGAGCAGTATGTAACTGAACCGACCAGGGGTCAAGCAACCTTAGATCTGGTCCTGTGTAACGAGACAGGATTAATTAAAAATGTCCTAGTAAAGGATCCCCTTGGAATGAGTGACCATAACATGGTTGAATTCCATATTCAATTAGAGGGTGAGAAGGTTGGATCTCAAACAAGCGTGCTAAGCTTGAATAAAGGAGACTATGAAGGTATGAGAGCGGAATTGAGTAGAGTGGATTGGGAAAATAGATTAAAGGGTAAGACTATACATGATCAGTGGTGTACATTTAAGGAGTTACTTTACAACTTACAAAAATTATATATTCCACTGAGAAGAAAAGGGTGTAAAAGAAAAGACAGCCATCCGTGGCTAAGTAAAGAAATTAAGGATAGTATTCGACTAAAAACAAGGGCATATAAGGTAGCCAAATCTAGCGGGAAAACTTTAAAAGACAGTAAAAAATAACAAAAAGATTGATTAAGAAAGGGAAGATAGATTATGAAAGTAAATTAGCAAAAAATATAAAAACAGATAGTAAGAGTTTTTATAGTTATATAAAAAGAAAAAGGGTGGCTAAAGTAAATGTTGGTCCCTTAGAGGATGAGACCGGGAAATTAATGGTGGGAAATATGGAGATGGCAAAAACACTGAATGAATATTTTGTATCAGTCTTTACAGTAGAAGACACTAAGAATATCCCAACACTGGATAAAGAGGGGGCTAAAGGGGGGGAGGAGCTAAACATGATCAAAATCACTAAGGAAGTGGTACTCGGTAAAATAATGGGACTCAAGGCGAATAAATCACCTGGACCTGATGGCTTACATCCTAGGGTCTTGAGGGAAGTGGCAGTAGGGATTGTGGATGCATTGGTAATAATTTTCCAAAACTCCCTGGACTCGGCATAGGTCCCGGCAGACTGGAAAACTGCTAATGTAACACCTTTATTTAAAAAGGGCAGTAGACAGAAGGCTGGAAACTATAGACCGGTTAGCCTAACATCTGTGGTAGGTAAAATTTTGGAGTCCATTATTAAGGAGACAGTAACAGGACATTTGGATAATCATAATTTAATAGGACAAAGTCAGCATGGTTTTATGAAGGGGAAGTCATGTTTGACAAATTTGCTGGAGTTCTTTGAGGAAGTAACATATAGGGTGGATAAAGGGGAACCAGTGGACGTAGTGTATTTAGACTTCCAAAAGGCATTTGACAAGGTGCCACACAAAAGATTATTGCTTAAGATAAAAAATCACGGGATTGGGGGTAATATTCTGGCATGGATAGAGGATTGGCTATCTAACAGAAGGCAGAGAGTTGGGATAAATGGTTCATTCTCACACTGGCAATCAGTAACTAGTGGTGTTCCGCAGGGGTCAGTGCTGGGTCCCCAACTCTTTAAAATCTATATTAACGATTTGGAGGAGGGGACCGAGTGTAACATATCAAAGTTTGCAGATGATACTAAGATGGGAGGGAAAGTCGTGAGTGAGGAGGACATAAAAAACCTGCAAGGGGACATAGACAGGCTAAGTAAGTGGGCAGAGATTTGGCAGATGGAATACAATACTGGAAAGTGTGAGGTTATGCACATTGGCAGGAAAAATCGTACAGCAAGTTATTATCTTAATGGCAAGAAACTGGAAAGTACTGAAGTACAAAGGGATCTGGGGGTCCTGGTGCACGAAACTCAAAAGGTTAGTATGCAGGTGCAGCAAGTGATTAAGAAGGCCAATGGAATGTTGGCTTTCATTGCTAGGGGGATAGAATATAAAAATAGGGAGGTATTGCTTCAGTTGTACAAGGTATTGGTGAGACCGCACCTGGAATACTGCGTACAGTTTTGGTGTCCATACTTAAGAAAGGACATACTTGCTCTCGAGTCAGTACAAAGAAGGTTCACTCGGTTAATCCCGGGGATGAGGGGATGGACATATGAGGAGAGGTTGAGTAGATTGGGACTCTACTCATTGGAGTTCAGAAGAATGAGAGGCGATCTTATTGAAACATATAAGATTGTGAAGGGGTTGGATCGGGTGGATGCGGGGAGGATGTTCCCGATGATGGGTGAAACTAGAACTAGGGGGCATAGTCTTAGAATAAGGGGCTGCTCTTTCAAAACTGAGATGAGGAGGAACTACTTCGCTCAGAGGGTGGTAGGTCCATGGAATATGCTGCCCCAAAAAGCTGTAGAAGCTACATCATTACATAAATTTAAAACAGAAATAGACAGTTTCCTAGAAGTAAAGGGAATTAAGGGTTACAGGGAGCGGGCAGGAATTTGGACATGAGACTAGGTTCAGATCGATCATGGCCCTGTGGGTAGCGGAGCGGGCCCAGGGGCCGTGTAGCCTGATCCTGCTCCTATTTCGTGTGTCTAATTCTGTTAGATTCAGGAGATGGTTCTATGATAGTGGATTGGCGGTTAGGATCAGATCAGCCATGATCTTATTGAATGGCGGAGCAGGCTCGAGGGGCCGATTGGCCTACTCCTGCTCTTATTTCTTATGTTCTTATGTTCTTCTGTGCTTATGTTCTTATAACAGCTCGCTGTGTAAAAAAATTCTCCTCATCTCACCTCTTACACTTTTGCCAATTACCTTAAATCTGTAAGGATGAAAGGTCACCAACCTGAAACGTTAACTCTGTTTCTCTCTCCACAGATGCTGCCTGACCTGCTAAGTATTTCCAGCATTTTCTGTTTGTATTACCTTAAATCTGTGTCCTCTGGTTATTGACCCTTCTGTTGTGCTTGATGCTGAGGTTAGAGGTCATATTTAGACCTTTGTGCAGCCAACAAGCGAGGCGTGCCTCCTGGTTGCCCGCTAGGCCAACAAAGAGGCCCGAGCTATTTCAAGGCTTAGACCTCATTGGCATAGCCCCAGAGAGTAACATGCCCCAAATGGGCATCCTGTTCCAGCTTGCCATTTGACCAGCAGAGGAATTCCGGCTGGCTTGGATGTCAAGGCAGGGAAGTCCAAGGGGGACCAACTGTAGAGGGGTCAATTCTTGAGTGGCAGCAGCATACAGTATGCTTGTGGTGCCTGGAGGAGCACTTCTGCTCCCCTGACCCCACAAAAATCAAATTAAAAACAATTTGGCCCCATTTTTTGAAATCACCACCCAGTTGTCCCTCAAAATTGCAATCAGGGTGCTATCTGCGTCGTAGGACCTAGATTTCCCTATTAGAAGCTGCTGGAAACAGGCTAGCATCCAACTGCACAGCAGAAGACCCTTTCTAAGCTGACAGTGGCTGGTGTGGCAGTGTAACTGGGGCGGTAAGTGTTCTTACGACATTTACGGGGCACTACCGCCCCATTTACTCCAGGCAGGCCAGTTTAAAATCAGGTTCTAGGTGCCTAAGGTGCAAAACTATTAGAGCCACAACACAGATATCCAACACTTCAAGGAAAACAAAAGTATGACTTTAAAAGAGGTCAGGGATAACTATTTTCCACTATTTTTTTCTGATAACTACGCATGTTATCGCTTCAATATTGTTTCATATATTGTATTTTTTAATATGGTCATTTGAAGCCTTCATTCGCTATCTCTTGACTGGTCACCAGATCACTGATATTGGAATGGCTCATGACTAAATTCATTAGGGGAAAAATTCAGTTGTTTAGCACCTCCCATTAGCGTGTGAAGGAATAAGCCATATTTTAGAAAAATACACCATCATATGAACAGAATTCTGATTTTATTAATACATGATATACTGGGTTTAAAAATCTAAAGCCTCAACAACACAAGCTGTGCAAACAGGCTTCTGAGATGGAATGGTTTGATAACACAAAAGTTGTAAACACCACAAGCTTTTGAAATGGGATTGGGTAAAAAATAATAAAACAATGGCCCTATTGAAATAGCAGTTTGGCACTTCCAAAAGGTCTGGAGTTTGGGAGAAACACAATGGAATGACCCAAGGAAAGTGTTAAAAACGAACACTTCGAACAGGAACACAGAATATTAAAAAACCATGTGCCTTTGTAAAAGTAACATCAAATGAAACAGGAAACATGAGTAATATGCAACCAATTGAAGTAGTTAAGAAATGCATGGAACACCCAAGTTGAAGTGTCTTTGATTTACATGTTGTAAATATGACACCAACAGAACACTGAAGATATGACTGCAATAGATGACACCAAGCAATCACATTGTGTTTGTGTTGAACTTGGAATACATAGGAGTCATGAAGTCTGATTAAAACCAGTTAAGCCAATATTAAGAATTGAATGGAAGCCCTTCGATAAGAATGGCATCAAATAAATACTACTGTCATATTGTGTTTTATGATAAGCTTTGGAACACCTAAACAACAGACAGAAATCTGCAAGCTAACAGTTGAATTGGCTGTAAGTATAGAGAAAAGTCAACAGAAAGAATGAATAGAGATAATTAGCTTACATCAGCAGAAAACTTCAAAGGATAAACCACTAAAAAAAGGTAAAAAAATAGAGCTTTTCAAATGGAAAGTCAGAAGTCGCTGGAACGGGCAAGCGACTCTCTCAACTTCAGAGAAGGGCTCTGTAAGTTTTTAATTCTTTGAGTCTCAGGGGTAAAAAGGTACTTTTAATTTGATTTTGGTGGATATTCTGGATTAGAAATAATAAGAAATGTATAAATGTAACGAAGTTACGATTTGAGAATAAGGGTCTCTGAGAATAAAATTGTGTAAGCTAATTGTATTTTGAACTGTTAAAGTTGTGATTTACTCACAAGCTGTTAACTGCATGTCAGCTCTTAAATAAATCTATATATTTTTAGAATTGGCTCACAGAGTATTTCTGTATCAAACTCGCGAACTCAATTTCTGTACATTCTTTTATGAGGAGTTGCAGAATTCTGGCGGGTATTGCGGACCCTCATAATATCCGGAAGGTTACAGTCTAGTTAAACTTATTAAAAGTGCTATCTGGAGGACGTAACATCCCAACCACCCGGGCCATCTTCCCTCGTGGGAATAGATGGCGGGCTCCTCCGCGCCTTGTTCGCTGCTCCCAGCAGTCACAACTGGTGCTTTCTCTCCTGAGCACCTATAGATGTGGGAGTCCTCCACGTCACCTCGCTTTCCAATGCTCATTCCTATCAGGGCGAGTAGGAGTACGCCCCCCTTCATCTTGAAATCTTATCTGCAAAGAGATACAAGAACATATAGCCAGGTCCCGAGGAGATTCTTTGGCTTGGGTGAAGCATAGTCGAGTCTCGCGACCTCGACTTAATACAAACACTCTTAACAATACTACTACTATTTAAACTACCAATCACCTCATTTAAATTTAAACTAAACACCCAAACTTAACAATACCAAACTTAAAATGTACGTAAAGCTATGTACATCCGCCGCCCGTCTCCGGGCGGCCAGGCTAATCCCTGTTCGGGCTGCGGTACACCGCTCCCTTCGGCGTGGCCGCACTGTCCTGTACTTTCAGTCCTTTGCAGCCTGTGGCTGCTGGCTGGAGGCCTCTGTCCTTAGATTTTCCCCTGACTCGGGAGGTTGTCCCTTTAAAATGGGGAGCCGGTGACCATGGTTTCCTTGGCTGGGGCATCTGTGGGGACCTTCTGAGGACTTTGGCGGGTGGGGTTTTTCTGGCTGGTGGGCCTTTAACACGAGCCACTGCCCCCTCCGGTGCGGTCTGTGCATTTACCACTACCGCTGGCTGGGGATATTCATCCTCAGGCTTTACCTCTCCTGAACCTGGGCTAGGGGCAGGTAGCTCTTCGCAGCCTGATGCTGCAGGCTGAGGGTCCTCAACCTCAGGTCCCACCTCCTCTAAACCTGGGTCAGGGGCGGGGTCTTCACCCTCGGGTCCCACCTCCTCCAAATCCCAGAAGAGTGGGGGAGTGTCCCAAGCGGTGGGCGGGATGGCCTCTCCCCTTAAACAAGCCACAGCACCTGCCTGTGCAGTCTGTGAACTTGCTCCTGCTGCAGGCTGAGGATTTTTATCCTCAGACCTTGCCCCAACTGGCAATTCTCTGTTCTCGGGCTTAAACAGTTTACACTGATTAATATAACTAGCAGCCTGTTTCAAAGTCTCATCCACTGCCCCGAATGGGCCTTCTATGGACTCCCCATTCTCTCTCCTTAACGGGACGGCCTTAAGGACGGGATCTTGGGCTTGGACCTGCTTTAAGTCCGGGGCCAAAGCTACCCCCTGTGTGCCTCCCTTGTCCCTGATTGCGGCCACCAAACCTGTCCAATAGGGGTCCCAAGACTCTCCTTCCCTAGCCCTCTGCTTGGCCACCTCGTTGGTCTTTTGGTTACCCTCCCACGTGGTATGGAGGGATCCTAAATCTATGGCCAAAGGTTTGGAGCTTTCCCCAGCCTGCTCATTCCCTGTGAATCCCATTAGGCTAAATGGGACCTTGTTAGACCTGGGTGAATTGGTCGGGTCTTCCAAATGGACCACCATGCTGGAAGCTCCAGTGTCCACCGAATATCTCCCCTGCACCGTCTTCACCCACATCTTAACACAGGGCCTGCGCCCCTCATCGTTTTCAAGGGGACACAGGTCGACAGGCTGCACTGGTTCTAGTCAGGGCTGTGGGTTGGATGGGGCTGACGGGGTCAGAGCACCGGTAGCGGCTGCTACTCTCCCCTGGCCTGTCAATAGGGACCTCATGACGTCCAAAAATGACTCGGCCGTGGCAAGAGGGATCCCTAACTCTGTCTTTTGGGCTGGGGCTGAGGAATTCTTTCCCTTGTTATCCTTCCAAGGGTTTTTGCACTCCTTCCTCCAGTGACCATCCTTCCCACACCCGTAACAATTGAGCTTAGTGCTAGAAGGGTTATTCCCTTCCTGATGCCACTCCTTCCTACCCTGTCCGGGTTTTACCTCATGCACCTTCCCCTTAGGTGGGTGTGCATCAGTTCCCCTACCGTTCTTATAGGCTAGGGTCAACTGTCTGATCACCGTAAGTTCGATGTTCAGGGGATTCTTAGGGTCGAACCAGACTTCCGCCTTGGCCCGGACCTGTGGCAAACTGTTTGCCACCAGGCAACGGAGCCAGTGGGCCAGCTGATCCCGGTTCAGGAATGTCCGGTTAGGTGCCCCAGGACAGGCGCTCCTATATACCGGCCATAAGCTGTCCGCGAAAGCCTGCGGGGATTCCCCTGCGAACTGCACTGTTTTCTCCACTCGGGAGAAAGGACTTCCCTCATTCATCCCTATGGCCTCCAGAAAGTCATCCCTGAGCTCCTCATACCTGCTCTGCCCCCTCTTACACTCATCAGAGAGGGACTGGAGGAGCTTACTCTCCAAAGAGAACAGCAGCATTTTGGCCTGCTCAGCGTCATCGCACTCGTTGACACTGGCTGCCTGTTCTATTTCCCTGAAGTGGACCGAGGGGTCCCCTTTTTCGGTGAGCTTTGGGATATGACTCACCATAGCCCTAAGCTGTTGGGTGCCGTAGGGTAATACTAACTGGTTTTGGAGGGGTCCCTCGTCCTCGCCATTAATGGGTCGGCCGAACCTCCGATGCCGGGCTGGGCACATCGGCCCTGGTTCCGGCCTTTCTTGCGGGTGTTGTTCCACCTCCGCGTCTACCCCTAACCTCACCCCCCCTTGCTGCCAGACCTCGCTAGAACCTGTCGCTATGGGTGGTGGTCATGGGACCTCCTGTTCCTCAATCGGGTCGTCCCTTGGCACTACCTGTGGTGTCTGAACCTTTCTCCCCTCGTTCCCAAAAAATCCGCCTGGCCTGCCTTCGGGCTAATGAGGCACACCATGCCCTTTGCCTTCCTTAGGGTCTGGCTCAGATTCTCTATTTGTTCCTTGCAGGGGCCATGATCTGCATCTTCAAACCCCTGTTCGCTTGCCAACTTATAACCTGTCTTTACTTCTTTGACTTTCTCCTCCTGCTCTCTTACTTGTCTCGCTAGGCGGGCGTTCTTTTCCCGCAACCTCAACTCACTGCTCTTGGCTTCGGTGACATGGCACTGTAGGTATTCCAACCTGGCCTTATGTTCTCACATTAATTGTACCCTTTCCTGATTCAGGGCCTGCAATGCTACCAGTAACTTTTACCCTGCTAGAGCCTTGTCCTGGACCTCCAGGACTGGCTCCCTTATCTCAGCTGCCTGTGCTGCAACGAGCCTGTCCAAAAGCTAAACCTGCTTCTTGAAGCACATCAGCCAGATTGCCTTCTCTAGGGATTTCTTGTGCTCCTTCCCTTCTGTCCACTTGGCTGCGGTATCTACTGGATGCCCAGCCCTTAACAGATTGGTGATCCACTTCTTTGTGATTTACCTTACTGAACACATAATCAGAAATCCTTTCCTCCATCATGGTTTGCTCTTCCGAACCATTGTCTACTGTATCGCACCCCTGTTGCTGGAGTCCTGCCGCGGTTGCCATTTCTGTAGCGGGTGGCGTGTGCCCAGTCAGCTCTGCCCCTGACTGTCTCTGAGCGGTTCGAATCGCTCCCACACCCCTGGGTTCTAGACTCCGGACTTAGGTACAGGCGGCGATACAGAAATAGAGAAGACAACTGGTTTGGTGCAAGAAAACCGTAATTTTTATTGAAGGCACAATAAAATCACAATACTGAGAATTACTAGAATAATTACAGGCATATAAAATTACACTTATTTGGGAATGGGGAACACACGGCACATCGAGGGAAACAAACACATTAAAATCCCCTTACCCTTGTACCACCCCCAATTACTAACTACATTAAGCTAATAGGGGCCAGGGATTCATGCTCACCAATGGGATTCCTTTTTGACAGTTCAAAACCTGTCGATTAAGCCGATTGTGGTTTTGAGGTTCGCTTTTGTTGTCCTTGGGGGTGTGCTGTCATCATGTGGTCCCAGGGCGCGGCGGTGGAGTCGTCTGAGTAAAGTACCCTCCTTTTTCCTCCATTAGATATAGGGAGTAAAGTCTTTTGTTGGGTACTTTACCTTGCAGCAATGGCTGTTCTTCTGGTGGTGGTTTGGTTGCCGATGGTTTTGTTGTGGTTGGGGTTCGGTTGGCGGTCTATAGCGTTAGCTTGATTTTCCTACCCATGCTTCAAACGCCAGCTTATTGTGCCCGCTTGTCCCCAACGCTTCTTCACGCTGCCCTTCTCTGCTTATCGGTTTTCCGTTCGTCTCATCTCGCCTGCCCGTTTGCGGCCCCGTGTGTCCTGTGCGCGTTCGAGTCGGGTCCCGGTCTCCTTCCCGCGTTTGGCCCCCGGTGTTGTAATGGGCATCCCCGGTGTCGAGAGAGGCAAGGACAAGAGGCAAGAGAGAGCTCGGCTACCGGTGGGCCTACAATTATACCCGGTTCTTCACCCCTTACCTGCGCGCCAAATCAGGTCAGTTCTTTGTTTAATTTTGGCGGGCTCGTCTAAAGTGATTATAGTCATCCACTTTACCTGTTTTGGGGCGGTTGTCTCCTTGTTTAATGGCTTCAATATCCTGGCTGATTGTTATTCATGAAATTTAATCATCTTTCCTGGCTTGGTAGCTACCTTGAGCTGTTACCGATTATTTATGCAAAAGGTTAATGGCCTCAAGATTAGGTCCATCCTGAGTCAATCTGTTCCAAGGTGAAGAATGCATATTCTGTGTTTACCTAGCTGTCTGGCTTTAGAAAAGGACAAAGTCTTTCACAGATCCATGCATGTTAGGTTTCGTTTCAGGATTTTAATGGGCCTGCCTTCTGCAGGGCCTTGCTTTCAAAATCCTGCAGGCCTTGGTCACGAGGTTTCAGAAGACATTTTGGGTACCATTTTTAATAACTGGTCCATACAGGGTCCCTTTATCCATAACTTTTGGGGAATGTGGGAATTTTGAGAACCCTACAAGGGCCAACAGGCACAGGAGACCTTACCCTCCCTGGGTATTCCGGGAGCAATTCTCCTGCATTCATTTGCCTGAGGAGCAGTGTTTGTGCAGGCTGCGCTTCAGCAAGGAGGTGGTCACTGAGATCTGCCACCTGCTGCAACCAGATCTGCAGCCTCAACTGAGGACCAGGACGTCTCTGTCGGTGGCAGTGAAGATGACAGTGGCTCTGAATTTTTATGCCAGCGGCTCCTTTCAAGCATCTACTGGGGACATTGCCAATATCTCCCAGTTCGCTGTCCATTGCTGTATCTGGGAGGTGACAAATGCCCTGTATAAAAGGAGACACCAGTACATCTCTTTCCCCATGACCCGGGCCAAACAGCATGAATGCGCATGTGGCTTTGCTAGGATAGCAGGCTTTGCATTGGTGCAGGGCGCAATTGACTGCATGCATGTGGCATTGCGGGCACCGCATGAAAATGCAGAGGTATTTTGAAACTGCGAGGGCTGCCACTCCTTAAATGTACAGTTGGTCTGTGACCACAGACAGCTCATACTCGCCGTCAATGCCCGCTATCCTGGCAGCAGCCACGATGCTTTCATCCTGCGCCAGACTGGTGTGCCAGACCTTTTCCAGGCACCGCATCACCCAAGTGGATGGCTCCTCAGGGACAAGGGTTATCCACTCTGCACCTGGCTGATGACACCGTTCCATAACCCCAACACCCCTGCCGAGCTGCAGTATAATGAGAGCCATCTCGCCACCAGGAACATCATTGAGCAGACGATCGACGTGCTCAAGCAACGGTTCCGTTGTCTGGACCACTTAGGAGGAGCCCTCTTCATAGTTGTATCCTGCATGCTGCATAACCTGGCAATCCTCAGGACCCAGCCAATGCCACCAGGGATTGGTGCACCACCTGAGGAGGAGGAGGAGGAGGAGGAAGAGGAGGAGGAGGAGAAGGAGGATGAGGAGGATGAGGAGGAGGAAGAGGAGGAGGAGGATGAGGAGGATGATCAGCAGCAGCACCAAGGTGAGAGGGAGGCCCACAATGTTGCCACTGCAAGGGCCGTCCATCAACGGCTGATAACAAGCCGCTTCTAGGCCCCTACTCAGAAGATGGCTTCTGGCGTGGAGAACAACATCATGGAAAGCAACCCGCTCCCCCTATAGCCAAAGCTGCAATGATTCCAAAGGCCAAAAATGTAAATTTTGAATACAACAACTTTTTTATTTAACAAACTCTGTGTATGTCATTTATTCAGGACAAACAATTAGAAACAAACACAACTATTCATGAATTTATATAACTGGTTCTCACAAGCTGGAGAAAAACGCAAAAACAAAAAACGAATGTAATCAGACGAACCTCGACCTTTACTACAAACATTCCCACCATTTATCTAGACCTCCTACTGTTTGCCCTTCGAGGGTGATCTCCTTCCCTTGCGCACTTCCCCCCTTCCCACCCTACTGCTCCTCTGTAATGGGGCCCCAGTGGCTGCAGCAAGGCTGGTGGAAGGCTGCTCAATGTCAGAACCTGAGACTACAGATGCCCTTGAAGGATGCCCTCAACCAGCTCTGGGCCTGGAGGGCCCGGCTGCAGACTGTACCAACTCTGCATGGGCAACAGCAGTCTGTCCTACAGGCGGTGGCAAGTGCAATGGGGAAGTGACAGTGCTGGGAGCAGGAATGCTGTCATCCTGAGAGAGGACAGCACTTTCCTGCTTGACTGACACACTGGCACTCCCACAGGGCAGCACCTCAGCATCCGGAGCAATCTGCTGGAGCACAGATTACTGTCCTGCTTCGGCACCGTGAGAGCCCCGGGGCAATGTGGCCGAACCAGCGATGATGGCAGCAGTCAGTGCTTGCCTGACATCAATCTGAGACTGCATGAGAGCAATCTGAGACTGGATGGCAGCAGCCAGTGACTGAAATACAGCACTAAGCCATTGCGTTGCATCGGTCTGTGCTGCAGCGGAGTGCTCCACACTCCTTGCCAGTCCATCAATGCTTTTGGGCACCCTTGCCATTGCACCCAGGTTCTCAGTGTGCATGCTCAAGGCCTGGCTATTCAGTGCCGCGATGACGTGCTCCTCCTCTGCATCCAGTGCAGCAGTGCTCGCTTGCCTACTCGCCCTCCGGGAAGATGGCCCCCGAGCTTCCCTACCCCCATGGCGTTGCTGCAGCCTGCTGGGTCCCGGAGCTCCGTCCTCATCAGACCCTTCCCCCCTGCTCCCCTCCAAGTAAGGCGTGGTCCCAGTGTGGGCATGGGCTCCCTCAGGAGAAGCAGGCAGTGAGGCTCCAGCTTCCTCTTCCTCCTCGCCTGGGGCATTGCTGCCACTGGTTGGTTGAGGGACAAGCTGGTCAGCTGGTGGTTCACTATCTGAAAGCAGGGAGGTACAAGAGTGGCTTTAGCGTCAGGACAGGGGGGCAGTAAGGGAGCAAGGACTGGAGACATTTAGTAAGTTGGATTGAAAGTGTAAAAGGCTGGTGTTGTGAGGGGCAAGTGGAATGAGAGAGGAGAGTGAGGGGCAAGTGGAATGAGAGAGGAGAGAAAGCTGATGAACATACCATTGCTGTCCCCAAGGGGGTCAACCTGTCCAGCGGCCACGGCACCTATCACCTGGCTGGCAACGATCCTGTTCACGTGCGCCTCCAAATCGCTGAGGGTCTGCAGCTCAGCTGGCACCTGTTGTGAGATAGCTTGGCCTGCAAGAAAAAGGACAGCGTCTGAGTGAATGTGCAGCCATGTGCTTGCCTGATGCGCCTCCCATAGTTGAATAGCCCTTAATGTATGCAAGGTGCGGAATGTGCGTGTGTGTTTTATGAGATGGCCATAGGTCTTGGATGAGTGTTGGTCATTTGGGGGTTTTATACCCTCTGGGCACAGAGTAAAGTTGAGATGGAGGGATGGAGAGGTATTGAAAAGCAGCCACTCACCCTGACCACCTGACTGAGGTCGTTGAACTTCTTCCGACATTGGGTGTGGGTCCTGGGCACCATGCTCCTGGAGGAGACGTGCTGAGCCACCTCCCTCCACACTCCAATATTCACGTGGCAATGGCCTCCTGCCACTCTGTCGGTAGAGCACTGACCTTTGGCGCTCCACTGCACCAACCAGAGCCACCAAGGCCCGGTCACTGAAGTGCTGAACTCTATCCCTTGTCCTCTCCATTCTTCTTTCCAGCAGAATTGAAGTACAGGTCTCTCCAGGCCGAGATTCAAGGCTGCAATAAGCAGGGTGTGGCTGGAGAGCAGGATCGACCCTTCCTTTTAAGAATTGGCTGGCGCCAGTGTGTCTGTGTTCCATTGCTAACTGACATCACCTGAGCTTCTCCAGCGCTCTGAGGTAGTACCTCGCTCCTCAGTGTTAGCACCTTAAGAGAGGTGTGTAGCACCTGATTTAGCGCTCCAATCACCTCCAGGGGAGATAGAGGCCAGGTTTGCAGTCAGAGGCGATAATTAGCGCTGTAGGGATTTCGCAATTATTTTGAAATTTCCTACAGTTCCAAAGATTGATTTTTTTTGATTAAAGAATACCTGGGTAATATGCCTTTAAAAATCCAGGGATCACAGTGGCCACCAGACCGCATGGCAGAAGACAAGGACTTGAAAAGGCAGCCTGCTGTGTCTGTGAAAAAGGTTCAATGGAGCAGTCAAACTGCCAATCAAGGCAGTTCAGGTAGTTCCCCTCCCTGCAGCAGACAATCGATGTGTTTACAGAAACTGCTACAATGTTTACACAAAGGATTAACCACTTGAGACTGCGGTTTCAGTCTGTTTACTCAAGCAATCAAGGAAACAGACATGCTTTTTTCAAACCACGGCAGCTTTATTCAAAGCCCATCACAGACAGTGAGGACACATTTTAAACTGCAGCTTTATTCAAAACCCATTACAGACAATGGGGACAGTTTGGAGCCCTTTTGTTTACCCAGATACATCCCGATTTGGGTGGGCCCCAAATGGGGTATAAAAGATAGCTTCTCAGAAGCCTCTCTCTCTCTGTGGCCTCGCCTCCGTGCCCTCTACAATGTGGGAGCCTGCCTAAAGGAGTGGAACACCAGCAGCTTATTTTAAAATACTGGGGTGATTTTACTTCGGGGCAGTGAAGGTCAAAGATCGCAGGGCACGGTGCAGGTGTTTTTCATTGGTGAGCATATATTTTTCTGGCCCATTACAAGGCAACTTAGAATAGGTTTCGGGGTGGGAATTAAGTGGGAATTTTGTTAGAACTGTGATTTTAGTCGATTTTCCCTCGTTGTGTCCATTCTCTCCTCCCCTAGTTAAGTAACAGTGTTGCACTAGCAGATAAGTGCTGTAGTGAATGCTAAGAGTTCTATATTGAAAGTGTTATTAAAAGGGTGTTGCACTAAGCAGGGAGGTGCTACAGTGGACACTAAGTAGCTGTATTAAAGTGCTGTTTTTAAGTAAAAGCCACTAAGCAAAGGTGCTGTGGTGAGCAAGGTGTTTCTATATTGAAAGTGCTATTAAAAGGGTGTTGCACTAAGCAGGGAGGTGATTCAGTGGACACTAAGTAGCTGTATTAAAGTGCTGTTTTTAACTAAAAGCCACGAAGCAAATGTGCTGTAGTGAGCAAGGTGTTTCTATATTAAAAGTGCTATTAAAAAGGGTGTTGCACTAAGCAGAGAAGTGTTTCAGTGGACACTAAGGGTTCTGTATTAAAGTGCTGTTTTTAAGTAAAAGCCACTAAGCAAAGGTGCTGTAGTGAGCAAGGTGTTTCTATATTGAAAGTGCTATTAAAAGGGTGTTGCACTAAGCAGAGAGCGCTCTAGTGGACACTAAGTGTACTGCGTTAAGCAAAAGTGCTGTACCAGGCACAGGTGTGCTGTATCGATTATTTTAAGTTGGGTTTTTTTTGTTTCAATAAATGCTGGTCTGTTTTGCACCCAAAGCATGAGTCACATTTTTCTGTCTACATCGCTACCGAATAAGTCCGGCGGTCAGAACCAGGAATAGGGGAGTGCTTTTAAACCACACAGTGGTCCCTGGAGCAGCTCAGAGGCTTCTGACTGGTCAGAGACAATAACCCCAACCCCGCTGTTAATTCCTACAAAATGGCAACCGCGGCAGGACCGTCGGCAATGGTGTGCGATGTGGCAGACAGTGGTTTGAGTCTGGAGAGAGCAGCAGTTATTGGGTTTCTTTTTATCCCACTGGTTTGTTTGTGGTTAGGTTCCCGCAGGTTTGGGGAAGTCACCCGCAGGCTTAGGGAAGCCAGGGCAGAGAGTTGGGATAGGAAAAAGGAGGTTGAGGAATACCAGGCCAAGGTAGAGTGCCTGGTAGTTCAGTTTAGTGAGGGCAAAAGCCACACGAGGCAGGAGTCAGTGTACCTGAAGTGCCTAGTTGCAGAGGCCAAGAGGAATGAGATGAGGGTGCGGGAGGAGAACGCTCACCTCATACAAGAAATAAAAGAGCAGGAGGAAAAGGTTAGGGAGGTAAAGACAGCATATAAGCTGGCCTGCGAGCAAGGGTTTGAGGAAGCAGGCCATAGCCCCCGTAGAGCAGAGATAGAAAGCCTGAGTATGGCTTTAAAAAGAGCAAAGGGGATGCTATGTCTGATCAGCCTGAAGGTAGGTCAGCCGGATTTAACTGGCAACCTAAGTAAAACAGCCCCACAGGAACAGGATTAATGGCAGGCAGCCAGTTATATCAAACAATGCGGGTTGTTTAAGCAGGGGGCAGGGGAACAGGCAGCTGAGTTTGTAGAAGCTCCGGGGAGGAGCCTGAACAAGGTTTTAGACCTGAAGGGGAAGGCTCTCAGCCACCAGCAGCTGGTGGCAAGGGAGTGCCTGTCCCCAGCCCAGGTTTGGGAAAGGAGAGACCCAAAGGAGGAGGTCCCCAGCCAGCAGGGAGTGTGACCTGAGCTAAGGGTCTGCTCGCCAGGGTAGCCCTATTGGTGACACTCCCTAGGAGATCTCTTCGGGTACCCCAGCCCAAGAGAGTATGGTCACCCACTTTCCAGTGGAGTAGGGTGGTCTCCCAAGTCAGGGAGAAGCCAAAAGGCAGAAGTCCCCAACCAGCAGCCATAAGCAAGGGACCAGAAGTTGGAATCAGTCCAGCCACGCCGCAGGAAGCAGCCTGTGGCAGCCCAACCCGGGATTAGGCTGGCCGCCCGGAGACGGGCAGCGCTTGTATGTAGCTTTGTTCAAGTAGTATGTATAAGGATTAAGGTAGAACGTGTTAATTTTAATTTTATATTGCAATTCAGTAGTGATATTATTAGTGTATAAGTTTTAAGTATGGTACCGTTCTGAAATTGTATTGTGAATCGAAGTCGTGGGACCTGATTACACCCCCCCCCCCCCCCCCCGAGCCAGGGGATCTGGCGAGATTTTTTTTTGTCTTTTTCAGAGTTCCAGAAGGCACAGAGGACCAGCGTGTCGAGGAGTGCTCAAGGAAGGAGCACTGCCAGCCCGCGAAGAAAGGGGCCTGCAGGAGGCGGATGCCCATAACATTTAAACTGTGACCGGAAATTCAATTTAAGATTAAGAATTTACAAAACCTTGTTCAGATATGTTGGCTGGGTGACAATCCCATTAAAGATGTTGTATCATGTTAAAATTATGTTACAAGCGGTGCAGGGGTGTCGGACCCCTCCATGCTTGAGTTACTGTGAATATAAGTGGTGCAGGGGTATTGGACCCCTCCGTGTATTGATTATTAATTTAATTTTGGTTTTCTGTCGATAGATGCATACCGTACTGCGATTCTCTCTGGGCAGGGGAGATGGAGGTGTCGGGGGATCAAAGATAGATTTAGATAAGTATAAGGGAAGGTTGATTGTGGGGGGTCAGAAATTATTGCTCACTCCTGGACAGGATACTACAAGCAAGTTTTAGTATCCAATGGGGGACAGTAGGGATTTCGCAATAATTTCAAAATTTCCTACAGTTCCAAAGATTGATTTTTTTGATTAAAGAACACCTGGGTAATATGCCTTTAAAAATCCAGGGATCAAAATGGCCACCAGACCGCATGGCAGAAGACAAGGACTTGAAAAGGCAGCCTGCTGTGTCTGTGAAAAAGGTTCAATGGAGCAATCAAACTGCTAATCAAGGGAGTTCAGGGAGTTTCCCTCCCTGCAGCAGACAATCGATGTGTTTACAGAAACTGCTACAATGTTTACACAAAGGATTAACCACTTGAGACTGCAGTTTCAGTCTGTTTATTCAAGCAATCAAGGAAATAGACATGCTTTTTTTCAAACCACGGCAGCCTTATTCAAAGCCCATCACAGACAATGAGGACACATTTTAAACTGTAGCTTTATTCAAAACCCATTACAGACAATGGGGACAGTTTGGATCCCTTTTGTTTACCCAGATACATCCGGATTTGGGCGGGCCCCAAATGGGGTATAAAAGATAGCTTCTCAGAAGCCTTTCTCTCTCCGTGGCCTCACCTCCGTGCCCTCTACAACGCGGGAGCCTGCCTAAAGGAGTGGAACACCAGCAGTTTACTTTTAAAATACTGGGGTGTTTTTACTTTGGGGCAGTGAAGATCAAAGATTGCAGGGCATGGAGCAGGCATTTTTCATTGGTGAGCATATATTTTTCTGGCCCATTACAAGGCAACTTAGAATAGGTATAGGGGTTGGAATTAAGTGGGAATTTTGTTCGAACTGTGATTTTAGTCGATTTTCCCTCCCTGTGTCCGTTCTCTCCTCCCCTATTTAAGTAACAGTGTTACACTAGCAGATAAGTGCTGTAGTGAACGCTAAGAGTTCTATATTGAAAGTGCTATTAAAAGGGTGTTGCACTAAGCAGGGAGGTGATTCAGTGGACACTAAGTAGCTGTATTAAAGTGCTGTTTTTAACTAAAAGCCACTAAGCAAAGATGCTGTAGTGAGCAAGCTGTTTCTATATTAAAAGTGCTATTAAAAAGGGTGTTGCACTAAGCAGGGAGGTGCTTCATTGGACACTAAGGGTTCTGTATTAAAGTGCTATTTTTAAGTAAAAGCCACTAAGCAAAGGTGCTGTAGTGAGCAAGGTGTTTCTATATTGAAAGTGCTATTAAAAGGGTGTTGCACTAAGCAGAGAGGTGCTTCAGTGGACACTAAGTAGCTGTATTTAAAAGTGCTGTATTTAAATAAAGGAGTGTTGCACTGAGCAAAGAGCGCTCTAGTGGACACTAAGTGTACTGCGTTAAGCAAAAGTGCTGTACCAGGCACAGGTGTGCTGTATCGATTATTTTAAGTTGGTTTTTTTGTTTCAATAAATGCTGGTCTGTTTTGCACCCAAACCATGAGTCACATTTTTCTCTCTACATTGCTACCGAATAAGTCCGGCGGTCAGAACCAGGAATAGGGGAGCGCTTTGAAACTGCACGGGGGTCCCTGGAGCAGCTCAGAGGCTTCTGACTGGTCAGAGACAATAACCCCAACCCCGCTGTTAATTCCTACAGCACCAGGCGCTAAACTTTGCCCCCGGCCGATAATTTCACCCCAAACGGGGCAATGCCGAATTTCTCCCCCATTGTAATTCAGGGTTTTCTACAGCAGAAATGGGAAAGTTCTTCCAATCCCAAAACAATTTCAAATCCTCTTATTTGACTCCAAGAAATGCATTACATTTTCATAGAAGTTCTTCACATTTCCACTGGCTTGTTCAGTTTGCTCTGGGATGAGTTAACCACACGTAAGAATACATAGGTGTTGAATCTCTGCCAAGGGTCTCGGTTTTAAAATAGGGTCTGAATTGCAGATCGGTTCCCTAATATTGAATACATTTAGTTGTATCCCTTTAAATATTGGCTTGATTATTATTTTTCACTATGATTTAACATTAAGCTTGAGCACAGAGCTTGGAGACAGAGCTGGGTGAGTCACAATCAGAGTGGATTACAAACAGTAGTGGAAGCTGAGAATTTGGTGATAGTAGGAATTGAGTGGAGAGCAGGAAGGCAATTTCTCACGTCCAACTCAAAAGAAGGAGTGGAGCCCCAAAACCTGAGGATTCTAAGATAAGTAGCTAGGTTAAGTATCTAGATATCTAATATTTAGGTTCTTTTTGATTCGTATCTCAGTGGTTCTTGTTAAGCTTGAGTTCACTTTGAGGAGCAATCAGAAAAATAGCAGTATAGTTTCGACCTAGTTAACAGCAATTATATAAATAATCACCTTGTATCTAAGGAGTTTATTTTAAGTTTCTAATTAGAATAGAGGGACAGCCGTAACCGGTAGGCTGCAGTTCCTGTGCCATGTGGGAACTTCAGGATGCTTCATGTGTCCCGGAGGCCCATGTTTATCGGAAGTGCCTCCAGCTGCTCGAACTCACATTGAGGGTTTCTGAGCTTGAGGGGCAGCTGGATTTAGTGCAGGGCATACGGGTGGCTGAATGTTTCCTGGATTGCAGGTTCCAGGAGGTGGTCACCCCACAGCTAGTTCGAGATCAGAATAGCAAGTGGGTAGCCATCCGGAAGGGTAAGAAAAGGTAGGCAGTACAGGAATCCTCCAAGAGTGTGGCACTCTCAAACTGATATTCCGCATTGAATACCAGTGAGGGTGACGACATCTCGAAGGAGTGCCATCCCGAGCCTGGCACCATGAGGCAAAGGACTGCACATGGTGGGTACAGCAACGCAGTAGTAATTGGGGATTCAATAGTCAGGTGGACTGACAGGCAGTTCTGCTACCATCGACATGAGACCCATATGATATGTTACCGCCCTAGTGTCAGGGTAAGGGACATCATGGAGAGGGTGCAGAACATTCTGCGGGGAGGAATGGGCTGAGCCAAAAGTCGGGGCCCATGTCAGAACCAACCACATAGGGAGGAAGAGGGTTGAGATCCTGCAGTCAGAGTTTAAGGAGCTAGGGAGGAAGTTAAAAAGCAGGACCACAAATGTAGTAATCTCTGGATTGCTCCCAGTGCCACGTGTTAGTGAGAGTAGAAATAGGAGGATATGGCAGGTTACTGCATGGCTAGTGACATGGTGCAGGAGGGAGGTGTAAGATCTTAATGATCTCTGAGTTCTTGGACAAGACACCAATAGGCAGCAGCCAGTATGTTTGAGCAATAGGTCAAGATTTATTAAGCATACAGTGCAATATACTTAACATTAGGCGATAGTTTTAATGAGCAACTCGCAGCCCTTGGTCGCTGGAACCTCTTGGACACAGATGACGTTGTCTTAAGTCTGTTCCTTTGTTCTCGCAGTATGTCTGTGTAAAGTTGTTCTTTGAGTATCGAGGTTTTAACCCTTTTCTTATCAAAAGTTGGTTTGGCCAGTGTCCACATATGGGCCTAGAAATTCAGTTGGCGCCGCGCCAGGGCTTTAGCGCCGGAAATTTAGCGCCGGCGCTAAGTCCCCCTGCGCGCGCCAAAAATTCAGTAGCGCCGCGCCCAAACGGCTGCCGGCGCTACAGGAGGGTGTCAGCGCCTCGAAATGGGCGCTGACTGCCGCATTGCGGCGCAATTCCGGCGCTGCGGCACCCGATGCGGTGCGGCAGGCTGGGGAAGTGCAGGCCTCCTCCTTCAGTTAAGGAGGAGCTGCCTGCACCCGCCCGCTGGCCGTTGAAATCTTGAAAAAAATGAGCCCGGCACCTCGGAGAAGTGCCGGGCTCACAGGCCAGACGCATCTGTTCTGCGGGGGGGGGGTGGAGGAGTCCGGGGAGGGAGGTAGGGCAGGCGGCCGGCGGGAAAGCGGCCGGCCGCCGCGCGACCTTAATACGCCGGCGCTAACTCGCGTAGGACTCTGCTGAAACATCATTAGTTGCGGCTGCCACGGGCGAGGCGGCCGCAACTCAATTTCGGCGTTGGGGCCCGTCACCACGGCAACCGGGACGCTGCGCACACCGATGACGTCATCGGTGCCGACGCAGCGCAACCGGTCTAACGCCGATGGCAGGGCCCCACTGAATTTACAAACCGGCCATAACTCCGGCGCTAGGCCCTCTAGCGCCTCAAATGGGGCGCTAACCCTACTGAATTTTCAGCCCATGGTCTTTAACAAAATCACCTTCTTTAATTGGTTCTAATGGTCAAAATACCATTGTCACTCAGACTAAGGTAGCATCCTGCCTTTCCAGTATTTATCCACCAACTTTGCCATGTTCAGTGTTATCTTGTTTATAGTTTTTCACCCCATTGGAATTTACTTTCTCTGTTTCATTTCTAGCTTCCCTGGTACAAGGTCTTTATACCAAGGGCCTATATCAGCACTGTTTCACTAATCTTGAGGTATCCAAACTATCTCACTTTAATCTACCAGATAAATACTTTATCTCCATGATCTCTCTCATTTTTAAATATCGATGCAATTAGTTTTGTTAAGCAAATTCTAATTTCTACTTAATATCATAATATATTTGTTTAGCAATTTAACCTTCACTTGCAGTCTGTGGTTGTTTGTTATCAGAACTTAGTCAAAACTGCTTTTGACTGCCCTTCACAGCTGCTTTTTGAACAAGTCTTAGCTTTTTAGTTACCCAGGAGTAATTATGGGCAATATTATTTGGTCAATGGATACACTTGACTTTATACATATATGATTCTCATCTACTAAATATCTCAAAATATCAGCCTTTCATATAGAGGGCTTCAGGTTCCTGGGACATTGGGACCAGTTCTGTGGCAGGAGGGACCTGTTCAGGATGGACGTGTTGCCAATAACGGAGACCTGGCTCAAAAAAGGGAAGGATTGGATGCTTAATATTCTGGAGTACAAGGTATTCAGGAATGATAGGGATGGAATAAAAGGAGAAGGGCAGCAGTTTTGATTAAGAAAAATATTACAGTGACAGAAAGAGAGATTGTCCTTGAGGGGGTCAAAGACAGAACCTATTTGGTTGTAGTTAATAAACAATAAAGGAGCTATTACACTACTTGGTATATTTTATAGGCCATCAAACAGTAGGAAAGAGATAGAGGAGCAGATTTGCAAATAAATTACTGAGAGGTGCAAAAACTATATGTTATGTCTGACATTTGGTGATAGGTACTCGATTGCCTTGGCCTGAGCACATGGAGTTTGATAGTGCTGTGATCATTGTATTGTAAACAAAAATCTGGCAAAACTTTTGTTCCATAACGCTCTGCCTCGGTTGCTACAAATGAACACTCTCAGTCCTCAAGCACTATAATTCACAACGTGAGCTCTGGGCCAGTAGTGGCTTTCAAATCATGCACAATTAACCTGAATGATGTGTGCATCCCGCTGTTGTTGGATACTGGTGCCAGCGTCTCACTGCTGAATGTGGACATATTCAAACGCTTTTTCAGCTCCCTGCCACTCTCTGCGCCCTCCACTACCCTTTGCGGCTATGGTAATTCGAAAATTGGACTAATGGGCTCAGTCAACCTCACAGTACGCTATGGAACAAAAGTTTTGCCAGATTTTTGTTTTCATGTGGCACGCCAAGGAGCTAACCTGATGGGACTGGATCTTTTCACTGACCTGGGTTTTTCTCTCTTGGACACCGATGGGTCTGCGATTCTGCACGTCGCCTCACCGTGGCGCCAAACATGGCCAGCACTCTTTGAGGGTCTGGGCTGCCTGACTGCCTTCACTCACCAGCCCATGGTTGACTCCACCGTTACCCCTGCCATTCAGCCACTGCGCCGCATCCCGCTTGCTCTCCGTGACGGGGTCACAGCTGAACTAAAGCAACTACTGGAAGCCGGCATCATCGAACCAGTTGATGCCTCCCCATGGGTCTCCAACCTGGTGGTCGCAACGAAAAAGTCAGGTGGTCTACACGTCTGTGTCGATCTTCGAGCAGCGAATAAGGCCGTAATCCCTGACAAGTATCCACTGCCCACGTCAGAGGAACTCACAGCACAGTTCTATGGTTCCATCCTGTTCTCGAAACTGGACCTTCGACCGGGCTATCTACAGGTTCCCCTCCACCCCAGCAGCAGGGGCCTCACTGCTTTTGTGACACATGCTGGCGTCTTTCGGTACACCAGGATGCCATTTGGACTTAGCTCTGCACCCAGGTGATGGCCTCTGTGCTCGTGGGCATTCCTGGGGTGGCCATCTACCTGGATGACATCGTTGTGCATGGGCCCTCGACCTCCACTCACGATGAACGCCTTCACAGAGTTTTCACAGCTCTATCAAAACACAAGCTCACACTGAATGGCGAAAAGTGTGTCTTTGCTGTTTCAGAGATCAAATTTGTGGGGTTTCGGTTGTCGGCTGATGGTATATCCCCACTCCAGTCAAACGTGGATGCCATTCACAGCATCCCAGAACCCAGCTCTGCAGCACAGGTTGCCTCCTTCCTTGGCATGACTGGGTACTACCTGAAGTTTTTGCCCCAGTACTCAGCCACCACAGCCCCACTGCGCCAGCTCCTGCGAAAGAATGAGCCCTGGGTGTGGTCACAATCCTGTACGGAAGCTGTTCGCCTCCTCAAATCGCAGTTCACGTCGCCTCCAGTGTTGGCTCACTTTGACGTCGCCAGCCCCACCCTCGTCACCTGCGACGCGTCCGCTGCAGCTGTGGGGGCGGTGTTATCGCAGATACAGAATGGAATGGAGAAACCAATCACCTTTGCCTCCCGAGCCCTTAGCCCCACCGAACAGAAGTACCCAGTAGGCGAGCGTGAGGCACTGGCGTGCGTCTGGGCATGTGAGCGGTGGCACCTGTACATGTATGGCCGTGCCTTCACCCTGCGAACCGATCACCAGGCTCTCACTGCCCTGCTGTCGACATCCGGCACGGGCCACAGACCACTGCGTCTACACCGCTGGTCTGACCGCCTCCGCCAATACAATTTCAGTCTCCAGTTCACACCAGAACGTGACAATGTTGTTGCAGATCTGCTCTCCCGCACTGCCTCTGCCCCAGCCCCACTCGTCGGGTCTGAACAAGTGGAACAGGGTATCGTACAGATGTTGCACACGCCTCTCCAAACCACAGTCTCTCTCCAGGAGCTCAAAGAGGCCTCTGAACAGGATCCAGCCCTCTCCCAGCTGTGCACCTTCACCAGAGATGGCTGGCCTCGCAAGGTGCCTGAGGAACTGTCTGCCTACTCCAGAGTTAAAGAGGAGCTCTCCTGCTGGAATGACTCCTGTGTTGCACGTGGGCTCTGCACTGTGGTCCCAAGTGCCCTTCGTGCGCGTGTTTTATCCATGGCGCATGAGGGCCACTTCGGCATAGTGAAGCTCAAACAACGATGCCGAGACCTAGTGTGGTGGCCGGGTATCGACAGGGAAATCGAGGCCCTGGTCAAGGACTGTGCAGCCTGCCTTGTAAGTGACAAGACTGGCCACCAAGCTCCCCCACCCCTGCAACCCCTTGCCTGGCCCTCTCAGCCCTGGGAGCACCTGCAGCTGGACGTCTGCAGGGAGATCCATGGTGTCCCCCACCATCAATGGTTCCTAGTGGTGACCTATGACCTGCACTCAAAATGGCCAGAGGTCACTGCTGTGGGTTCCGTCACCTCTCGGGACATCATTGATATCCTTGAGTCCCTCTTCTCCCGCTGGGGGCATCCAAAGGCCATCACCACAGACAATGGCCCCCAAATGGTCTCTTCGGAACTCTCCTCTTACCTTGAGAGCAAGGGCATCCGTCACATTCGCACAGCGTACTACCACCCCGAGTCAAATGGGGGGGTGGAGCGTTTTAACCAGACACTGAAAAATGGCCTCAGAGCACACCTATCCCAGGGGTGTGCGTTTGACAAGGCCCTCCTCCACACACTGCTGCACTACAGAGCCTCCCAGCATTCCACTACAGGGGTCTCACCCGCATCCCTCATGCTAGGCCGTGAGCTCATGCTGCCCCTTGGCAGGCTCCGCCCCTCGCTAGCTCAGAGCCCTGCTCCACCGGCTCAAGCCACAGTCGCTAGACAGCAGGAGAAGATGAAACTCCGCTTCGACCAGTTGAAGAGGGCCAAGGCGCCCAACATCTCAGTCTCCGATTGGGCCAGAGTCCGCAGGCCTCACTGCAACAATAAGATGGCCTCATTCTGGTCCTCCCCTCTCCAAATCAGCCGCCAACTTGGACCAGCCACTTTCTGCCTCACTGACGGCTCTTGGTGGCATGCCAGCCGCCTTCGGAAGGTGCCAGCACCCCCTGATGCGGGATTATACGGATCTAACCCCCAAGCCTTACCCGCAGAGTGGCGGGATGCACATGTGGCTCAGCCAGCCAACCCTGAAGCAGATGTTGTGCCTCAGCCTGCTCCTCACCAGTCCACACCTCAAGCCTGTTCGTACACGTTCTCCCCCTGGCCACCTACAGGACTTTGTCACTACATTTCATGTTTGAAATTCTGTGAGGGGGGAGGAAATGTTATGCCTGACATTTGGTGATAGGTACTCGTTTGCTTTGGCCTGAGCACATGGAGTTTGATAGTGCTGTGATCATTGTATTGTGTATAGGTATTCGATTGCTTGTGCCTGGAAGTGTGTGTGTGTGGCAGCCATATTAAAAGCAGCATGAACTGAACTCAGTGACGGTCTCTGGATTATCTTTGCAAACGCAACACTATAGAGTAATGATAATGGGAGACTTTAATTGCCCTATTATGAATGGGGCAGTGGTTGTGTTAAGGGCAGAGAAGGGGAGGAATTTCTGAAGTGTGTTCTGGAGAATTTTCTTGATCAGTATCTTTCCTGCCCAACGAGGAAGGAGGCATTGCTGAATCTAGTCCTGGAAATGAAGTGGGTCAAGTGGAGAATGTCACAGTCGGGGATTCTCTCAGGAATAGTTATCATAGTAAGGTTTAGATTAGTTATGGAGAAGAACAAGAAGCAATCTAGAATAAAAATGCTTAACTGGAGCGGGGCTAATTTCAGCAAATTGAGGAGGGATCTGGCCCAGGTAAATTGTAGTCAAAGACTGGCAGGCAGAAATGTGGAATAGAATGATACAGTACAGAAGGAGGCCATTCAGCCCATTGTGTCTGTACCAGCTCTCTGGTAGAGCTAGCCAACTAGTCCCACTGCCCCATACTTTCCCCATAGCCCTGCAAATGTTTTTGCTTCAAGTATTTATCCAATTCCCCATTGCAAGTTACTAATGAATCTGCTTCCACCACCCTATCAGGCAGTGTCTTCCAGATCACAGCAACTCGCTGTGTAAAAAAAAATGTTTTCTCATGTCGCACCAGAATTGGTAAAAGAAGCAATGAAAATGTTGTTACCTTTCCCAACAACACACATTTGTGAAACATCAGCAATGGGTGGTCTTTAAAGAGGAGGAGGCTCGGGTACAGTCTAGGTACATTCCCACAAGGGGGAAAGGGAGGACAAACAAAGCCAGAGCTCCCTGGATGATGAAGGAGTTCGAGAGTAGGATGAAACAGAAAAAGTGGGTGTATGACAGATGTCAGCTTGATAACACAAGGGAGAATCAGGCTGAATATAAATAGTACAGGGGAAAAGTGGAAAAGGAAATAAGAGGGGCAAAGAAACAGTACAAGAATAGATTGGTGGCTAACACAAAAGGGAATTCAAAGGTGTTCTATAGGCAAATTAACAGTAAAAGCTTTGTCAGAGGAGTGGTGAGGCCAATTAGGGACCATAATGGAGATCTATTGGTGGAGGCAGAAGACATGGCTGAGTTATTAAATGAGTAATTTGCATCAGTGTTTACCAAGGAAGAGGACTTTGCAAACGTAACGCAAATGAGGCTACTAGATGAGATAACAATAGATAAAGAGGAGGTACTAGAAAGGATAGTAATACTTAAAGTGGATATGTCACCCGGTCCAGATGGGGTACATCCTAGGTTGTTGAGGGGAGTAAGGGTAGAAATTGCGAAGGTGCTGGCCACAATCTTCCAATCCTACTTAGATACAGGGGTGGTGCCAAAGGACTGGAGGATTGCAAATGTTACATCCTTGTTAAAAAAAGGGGAGAAGGATATGTCAGGCAATTACAGGCCAGTCAGTTTAATGTCGATGTTGGGGAAGCTTTAAGAAACAATAATCCGGGAGAAAATTAACAGCCACTTGGACAAGCATGGACTAATAAGAGAGAGCCAGCATGGATTTATTAAGGGAAATCATGTCTGACTAACCTGATTGAGTTTTTTGACAAGGTAACAGAGAGGGTGGATGAGGGCAGTGCAGTTGATATTGTGCATATGGACATTCGATGAAGTACCACATATTAGGCTTGTTAGCAAAACTGAAACCCATGGGGTAAAAAGGTCAGTAGCAGCATAGATACAATATTGGCTAAGGGATAGAAAACAGAGAGTTGTGGTGAATGGCTGTTTCTCGGACTGGAGGGAGGTAGACAGTGGAATTACCCAGGGTTCAGTACTGGGACCACTGCTGTTTTTAATATACATTAATGACTTGGATTTGGGGGTACAGGGCACAATTTTGAAATTTGCTGATGACATGAAACATGGAAGTGTAATAACCAGTGAAAAAGATAGTAACAGACATCAAGAGGGCATAGACAGGCTGGTGGAATGGCAGACACATGGCAAGTGAAATTCAACACAGAAAAGTGTGAGGTGATACATTTTGGTAGGATGAATGAGGAGAGACAATATATGCTAAATGGTACAATTTTAAAGGGGGTGCAGAAAGAGAGAGCCCTGGGGGGTGTTTGTGCACAAATCTTTGAAGGTGGCAGGACAGGTTAACAAAGCAGTTAATAAAGCATATGGGAACCTGGGCTTTATAACAAGAGGCATAGGGCTGGATTTTGTCAGTGTGGGCGGGCTGGGGCGTGTCAGGTGGAAATCGTGTCAGGACCCCGATTCCGAAGTGATGTGTTGAAAAAGTGAGATTTTCCCCTAATTGGGCAATTGATTTCCTGTGTCTGGGAACCCCTGGCCCAATGAGTCTTTTCATACAGAAAATGCTGTTGGATTTAAGGCCTGCAAGCAGCCTTTATTCTTCTGGAGACTGGAAACGCTTTGGACATTGTATGAAGGATTTAATTTACCGACCATGTCGACCAGCCAGCAAAAGTGTACACCTCGCTTTGGTGAGCCCTCCCTCCAAGCTCTGGTGCAGGGAGCAAGATCTAATAAGGAGGTGCTCTTCCCTTCCTCAGGGAGAAAAAAGCTACTACAACAGACTAAAGCTGTGTGGCTGCAAGTGGCCCAGGAGGTTAGTGTCATCTCTATGTGCCGCAGAACCTGGCTGCAATGCAGGAAGAGTTTTCATGACCTTCTCCGCACAGGAAAAGTGAGTATGACTTTCTCATCACCCTCAATCTCATCCCCATCGCCTCTCCTCACCAGCACTCTGCTTTGCCAACCTCTTCCTCCACATCCCACTTGACACTGACATCCCTGCACCCTTACCCATTCCCTCTCTCTCTATGCTCACATTCACTTAACTATTCGCCATGCAGCCCTCACACTCCCTATCACGTGACGCAATGACAACAACTTACAACACACAGGGAGGGCCCTTTGTCTCCTTCTAAGCATCTATGCTATGGATTCTCTACACTCACTCCTTCATTCTCTCTCAAACTCCACTTGTGTCCCTCATTGCTGGAAAAGAGAGCCCACAATAAGAGGGAAAGAGCAAGGACAGGAGGAGGGCCACCCTCAGTAGCCCAGCTCACCACCTCGAAGGAGGCGGCCCTGGAAATTGCCGGGGTCGAGGATGATTCCCAAGTGGGGGACGGACAGGTGGGCGCATCACAGCAAGTTGGTGACAGAATAGTTTGGCATCTCTCTCATTGACATTGCATGAGTGACTGATAATGGTTCTGATGCTCTAACAGATTGACTTATGATCATCTGCACAATTCAATGTGCATGCAACCTTTACCTCACATCTCTAACTCTTTCCTTTACTCCCCCACAGGACCATCGAGAGCCCCCATCCCCACTGTCCAGTAGGAAGAGCCTGAGCTTCCAGGCTCCTCAGAGGAAGCTGCAACCTCTGAGGGCACAGCGTCAGCAGAATTCAGAGCACCCAGCACCAGGGCAGACACTCACACCTCAGTGGGACCTTCGTGAGATAGAGTAGTGTTGTCACCTGGTGTATCACAGCTCACAAGTGAGCATCAGCAGATGGTGGAGACAGGGACATCAGTGGAGAGTCCTCATCAGAGGGCGCAGGACTCTGTCAGCTTGGCTCAGCTGCATGTCGACCTTGTGCCTTCGGGTCCATCCAGAAGGAGAGCGGTGCTTGAACTCCAGGAAGAGGTGCAAGTGTCTCTGGCAGGTTTTGTCTCCAGGGTTGCTGCGAGTCTGGAGCGAATGGAGGAGCCCATCGCGAACATGAGCAGAGCCTTTCTGGAGGCATTGGCACATCAACGCATCACCGTGGAAAGCATGGCAACCTCCGTGGAAAGGATGGCTGCCTCCATCGTAAGGCTGTCTACCACAGAGGAGAGGATGGCTATGGTAGAGGAGAGGATGGCTACGTCCATGGAGGAGCTTAGTCGCCAGGGTATGGAAAACATGGTAATTGTTCAGAATAGACTGACATCTCTTGAGGAGCGATGGTCAGCTATTGAGCAAACAAACCAGAGCTTCATGCAAGTCCTCTGGAGTAGGACTTCCAGTGCAGAAATGGGTCCTCATGGCCCCCCTGCAGTGCAGCAAGGTGCTGTCCAGCCACTTGCTAGCTCTGAAGTGGGGCTGACCCATGAGAGGGATGTTGGTGGCATACAACAAGGAAGTGGGGGCTCCTCTCCAAGTGCTCACACGACCATGCCACTGCAGAGCCCTCGGTCAGAGCCCCAGCAGAGTCCCACCCAACTGAGATCAGCGTCTTAACCCCTGCACAGCCGCAGGAGCAGCAGACTGTTGCCGAGCCCTCACAGGTTCACAACCCCAGAGGACGCCTGCCAAAGGTGTCGAGACAGGAGCAGCAAGAAAGTGAGCAAGGTGCCTCCACATCTGCGGAAGCCACAGGGGAAGCACTACGTAGGAGCATGTGTAAGAGGAAGATAATGCACAAGTAGTCACAAGGGTTGTCACTTGAGTGTAATGTGTTTAATTTTGAAAAGCCATTAGTTGCTTATTGTCATAAAAAATTCTGATGGCAAACTGTTGCAGTTGTGGCATGTGTCATTTCGCTAATGCGACTTCCGCATTGAGGGCTTAGGGCAACTTGCAATTGTCAGTATGGTGGTCAGAGTGATAGGAATCCACAGGTTCTTGGCCGTTGTCGATGGTCTGATAAGAAGATGCGAGGCAAAAGTGTTTGATTGTGCAGGCTAAGCAAATCTGGCCAAGATGAGTGCATCCTTGCATCCTGGGCAGCAATGTGTTCGCGTGCTGGCGCCTTCTGGCCTGTGCATCTTCAGGTGGGTGAGCAGCAGCTTGACGCTCCTGTTGTTACTGCTGCTGTTGGTGGTGCTGCAGGGAGGATGTTTCCCCTGGCTTGGGGGGTTCTAGAACGAGGGGTCACAGTCTCAGGATATGGGGTAGGACATTTAGGACTGAGATGAGGAGAAATTTCTTCACTCAGACGGTGCTGAATCTGTGGAATTCTCTACTACAGAAGGCTGTAGAGGCCAAGTCACTGAATATATTTAAGAAGGAGATAGATAGATTTCTAGACACAAAAGGAATCAAGGGATAGAGGATCAGCCATGATCATATTGAATGGCGGAGCAGGCTTGAAGGGCCGAATGGCTTACTACTGCTCCTATTTTTCTATGTTTCTATATGGGCATAGCTGGGAAAGTCAGCATTTATTTCCCTTCCCTAGTTGGTCTTGAGAAGATGGTTGTGGGCCTTCTTCTTGAACTGCTGCAGTCTGTGTGGAGCACAGAGCAGTCTGCACAGAGTGGGATTAAAATGGAGTGTACTTAAACAGTGTTTTATTTGGGAATTTTGAAAAAGTGGGAATTCGGAGAAGAGAGGGAAGGAGTTGTTGCTTTTTGCCTGCTTTGTGTTACAAGTAGATATTTAATTTCAGTACCCTTAACTTAATCTAGATCAAGTAAGTAATCATGAAACTACACTGCAAACTAAGTTACCTAATTACAAATTTAATTAAATTTAATTAAATAAAACAAGGTCATATAGGGATGGCAGTGCAGGTGATGTGCCGCAACTGCAGCATGTGGGAGTTTGTGGAGAGCATTGTGATCCTGGACAAACACGTTTGCAGTAAGTGCCTGCATCTTGAGGAACTTCAGCTCAGAGTTTTTGAGCTGGCGTCTGAGGTGCAGACATTGCAGGGCATCAGGGATGTGGAGAGTTACCTGGACGCTTTGATCCAGGAGGCAGTAAAACCCCTTAGGTTAGGTAGTGGTACAGGTCTGGTTCGTGGTCAGGGACAGGAGGGTGTAACAGCAACTCAGGCAGGTAAGGGGACCCCAGGTGCAGTGCTGGAGGAGCCTCAGCCTTTGCCCTTGTCCAACAGGTATGAGGTTCTTGCTGCCTGTGTGGATGAGGGAAAAACCTGCAAGATAGATGAGCAAGCTAACCATGGCACTATGGTGCAGAAGGCCATTCAAGTGGGGGGAGTGAAAGGGAATGCAGTTTTGGTAGGGGACAGTATAGCCAGGGGGATAGATATTGTTCTCTGTAGCCGCGATAGAGAGTTCCGAAGGTTGTGTTGCCTGCCTAGTGCCAGGGTTAAAGACATCTCCTCATGGCTGGAGGAGAATTTGGAGTGGGAGGGGGAGGATCCAGTTGTCATAGTCCATGTAGGAACCAACGACATAGGTAGAACTGGGAAAGAGGTTCAGCTGAGGGAGTTTGAGGAGCTAGATCCAAATTAAAAAGCAGAACCTCAAAGGTAATAATCTCTTGATTGTTACCTGAGCAACATGCAAATTGGCAAAGGGACAAACAGATTAGAGAGTTAAATGCGTGGCTCAAAGAATCATGTGGGAGGAAGGGGTTTCAGTTCATGGGGCACTGGCACCAGTACTGGGGAAAGAGGGAGCCGTTCCATTGGGACAGGCTCCACTTAAACCAGGCTGGGACCAGTGTCCTGGTGAACCAAATAACTAGGGCAGTAGACAGGGCTTTAAACTAATGAAGGGGGGGGTGAGAGGATTATTCCAGGATATTTAACTTTTAGAAGAGATAGGCAAAATGGAAAAGGAGGAGGGGTAGCCCTGATAATAAAGGATGGGATAAAGACAACAGACAGAAAGGATCTTAGCTCCGAAAATCAAGAAGTAGAATCAGTCAATTAATTAAAGGGTAAGTCATGTCAGGACAGCCCAGCCCCATGTTATGCTCCTCTTGCTCTATGTGGGAATTCAGGGACGCTGCTTGTGTCCCTGATGACCATGTGTGCCAAAAATGTATCCAGCTGCAGCTACTCGTAGACCGCATTGCGGCGCTGAAGCTGCGCATGGATGAGTTTTGGAGCATTCACGATGCTGAGAGGGTCGTGAGGAGCACGTTTAGTGAGTTGGTCATGCCGCAAGTAAGGGCTGCACAGGCAGAAGGGAAATGGGTGCCCATCAGGCGGAGCAGTAGAAGCAGGCAGGTAGTGCAGGGGTCCCCTGTGGACATCCCCCTCTCAAACAGGTATACCGATTTGGATACTGTTTAGGGGGATGACTTACCAGAGGAAGGCAGCAGCAGCCAACTTCCTGGCACCAGGGGTGCTTCTGCTGCTCAGGAAGGGAGGAAAAAAAGAGTGGGAGATCAATAGTGGTAGGGGATTCTATCGTAAGGGGAACAGATAGGCATTTCTGTGGCCGTAGACATGACTCCAGGATGGTTTGTTGCCTCCCTGGTGCCAGGGTCAAGGATGTCACTGAACGGCTGCAGGGCATTCTGAAGGGGGAGGGTGAACAGTCAGAGGTCGTGGTTCACATTGGGACCAATGACATGGGTAGGAAGAGGGATGAGGTCCTGCAGCAAGAATTTAGGGTTGTAATCTCTGGATTACTCCCGGTGCCACGTGCTAGTGAGTATAGGAATAGGAGGATAGAGCAGATGAATGCGTGGCAAAAGATTTGGTGCAGGAGGGAGGGCTTTACTTTCCTGGATCACTGGGCCTGCTTCTGGGGAAGGTGGGACTTGTACAAGTCAGATGGGTTGCACCTGAACCAGAACGGGACAAATATCCTTGCAGGGAGGTTTGCTAGCACTGTTCGGGGTGGTTTAAACTAACTTGGCAGGGGGATGGGATACAGAGTGGAGCTATAATAGGGGGTGATGTACAGCCAAATATAGAGGAAAAAATAAGTCAGGCTGGAAGGCAGAGCAAATATGTAACGGCACAAGGGAGTAGGGCGAGGCTAAATGGCATTTATTTTAATGCAAGGTGTCTTACATTACGAATAAGGTGGATGAACTGAAAGTGTTGATGAACACATGGGAGTATGATATTGTTGCTATCACGGAGACATGGTTGAGGGAGAGGCAAGACTGGCAGCTCAATATTCCGGGGTATAGAATCTTCAGGCGAGACAGAGGGGGGGGGGGTAAAAGAGGAGGGGGTGTCGCAATATTAATTAAGGAGACAATTACTGCTGTAAGGAGGGATGGTATATTAACAGGTTCCTCTAATAAGGCCATATGGGTTGAACTTAAAAACAAAAAGGGGGCTAGCACTTTGCTGGGAGTGTACCACAGGCCCCCAAACAGCCAGGGCGAGATAGAGGAACAGATATGTGGACAAATCTCAGAGAAGTGTGCAAATAATAGGGTAATTATAGTGGGGCATATAAAGTGCATCAAGGAGAGCTTTTTGAGCTAGCATGTAGAAAGTCCTACAAGAGAGGGGGCAGTACTGGATCTAATTCGAGGGAATGTGGCCAGGCAAGTGGTAGAAGTGTTAATAGGTGAGCACTTTGGCAACAGTGACCATAATTCGGTGAGATTTAAGGTAGTCATGGAATTGGGGCAGGCCGATTTTAATATGATAAGGCAGGATCTGGCCAATGTGGACTGGGATCAGCTACTTGAAGGAAAATTCACATCGGAGCAATGGGAGTCTTTCAGAAAGGAAATTGAGAGAGTACAATGGCAACATGTTCCCGTAAAGGTCAAGGGTGGGGTTGTGTCCGTCAGTAGTAAGACACAAGACTGCAGGAGAACGGTACAACAGGTGTTTACGCAACGTGGCTCACTCTGGAACTGACTGTACAGATTATTACTCAGTGCTATATACAGGTGTGGTCACTGCCGGTACCACAGTATACATGAGCTGTAAAAAGTAGTTCCCCCCTTAAAGGTATATACATTACAATTCCTCCCCTTTTAGATTAACAGTACCATAACTCATTTAACAATTAAATATCAAACTAATTACAATTAACAGTGTTAACATACAACGTTAGCTGAAAATAGTCCATTTATATATTCAGTCTTTGGGGAGGCTTCCTGATCCTTTCTGGATAGCGCCTTTCCCCGAGTGTCTCGCTCTTGGTGCGGAGGCGATTCTGGCCCCCGTCATCGGTTCGGTCATCAGCTTCCGATGCTACTGTTTCTGGGGTAGATGCGACCTGTACGTTGGGTTCCTCACCAGGTACGTATGGGCGAGGCATGGGGTTGACTTGTTCCTGTGACTCTAGGATCTGGTCAGCATGGCGTCTCACGATGATCTCCCCAACGTCCACTGTGTACATTAGTGGGCCCTGCCATGTGCATATCATTCCTGGCTGCCATTTCTCTGTTCGGTAGTCGCGGGCCAAGACTGGTTGCCCTACATTGAAGTTCCTTGTTGGCTTCTCATGGATGTGCTGGAATTGCTTACTCTCAACATCTCTTCGTACGTTTGGTCTGAGAAAATCCAGGCGCGATCTTAACCTTCGGTTAAAGAACATCATGGCCGGGGCCTGGTTGGTGACTGCATGTGTCGCATTCCAGTAGGCGAACAGGAAATTGTCCACCTTATACTGCAGCGGAATGTTGTCATTGTACATAGCCTTTATTGCCTTCTTAAAGGTTTGTACGAACCTCTCAGCCAATCCATTTGTGGCTGGATGATACGGGGCGGATGTGTAATGCCTTACCCCATTCTTTTTCATAAACCTCCGGAGCTCTTCGGACACAAACTGTGGTCCGTTATCGGAGCAAATCTGTTCTGGCAAGCTGTTCCTGGCAAAAATGGTCCATAGGACTGCAATAGTTTTCTCCGTGGTGGTGGAGGACATTTTGATGACCTCAGGCCATTTCGAGTGCGCATCCATGGCTATTAAAAACATTGGGTCCATGAATGGACCAGCAAAATCAATATGCACCCATTGCCATGGAGATGAGGGCCACTCCCATGGGTGTAGAGGGGCATGTGTTGGTGCATTTTGGACTTTCTGGCATCCTGAGCAGCTCTTGGTCAGGTCCTCGATTTGTTTATTGATTCCCGGCCACCACACAAGCCCTAGCAAGGCTTTTCATTTTTACCCCTCCCAGATGACCCTCATGAAGCTCATTGAGCACTCTATCCCTTAACTTGGGTGGAATTACCACTCGGGATCCACACATCAAGTTCCCCCGGCACACTGACAGCTGTTCTCTTCTTGTCGAGAATGCTGGCAACAGTGAGTCACCATGTGCTGGCCATCCCTTCACCGTCAAATCATATACCCGAGACAGTGTTGGGTCATTTCGGGTCTCCTTTTCTATATGAGCGTTAGTTACCGGTAGGTATTCAACTATAGTCAAATGAAATATTTCGACAGGATCCACTGCTGGTGCTTCCTCCGCAGTAGGCAGTGGCAGGTGTGATAGCCCATCAGCATTTCCATGCTGTTTCGTGCCCTTATATTCAATCTCATAGTGGTGCGCCCCTGGAAAGAGTGACCATCTTTGTAGTCGTTGCACAGTCGTCACCGGAATGCCCTTCTTCGGATTAAAAATGGAGACAAGAGGCTGGTGGTCAGTCAGCAAGGTGAATTTCTGCCCGTGCAGATAGTGATTGAACTTGTTCCTCCCCACACTAGGCTGAGGGCCTCTCCCTGTCAATCTGGGCGTAGTTACGCTCGGCTGAGGTTAGTGATCGTGACGCAAAGGCTATTGGCCTCTCTGAGCCGTCCGAGAATTTGTGCGACAGCACCGCTCCAATGCCGTAGGGTGACGCATCACACGCCAACCGAATTGGTAGTGCTGGGTTGAAATGGGCCAATACCTCTTTCGATGTGATTAGTGTTTTGCTCTTCTGGAAAGCTCGTTTACATTTGTCACTCCACTTCCATGGCACTCCAGTTTGCAGTAGGGTGATCAGTGGGTGTAGTATTGTAGACAAATTTGGCAAGAACTTATGGTAGTAGTTTACCAGCCCGAGGAACGACCTCAGTTGTGACACGTTTTTCGGTGCTGGAGCCTTGACTACTGCCTCAATCTTTTCTGGGGACTTATGTAACCCCTCTTTATCGATAACGTGGCCACAATACGAGATCTGTTTTTTAAAAAACTCGCATTTGGGGCGGTTAGCTCGGATCCCATATTCCTTCAATCTAGTGAGCACCTGCTCCAGGTTGGTGAGGTGATCACTGTCATTTTCGCCCGTGACCAGGATGTCGTCCAAATAACACTGGGTCCCTGGGTATCCCTTGCAGGACTTGTTCCATTGCCCTTTGCCAAATAGCCGGAGCTGATGCTACCCCGAATACCAGCCGGTTGTATTGGTGGAGACCTTTATGGGTGTTGATTGTGAGGTATTTTTTTGATGCTTCTTCTACCTCCATTTGCAGATACGCCTGGGCCAGATCAATCTTAGTAAAGCGTTTCCCTCCAGATAGTGAGGCAAAAATATCTTCAATCTGCGGAAGTGGATATTGCACAGTGTGAAGGACTGGGTTCACTGTTACCTTAAAGTCCCCACAGATGCGAACCTTCCTTGGTTCCCCAGGCGTGCTGCTCAATGACTTTTTCATCACAGGGACGATGGGTGTAGCCCACTCGCTGCAGTCTACCTTGGACAGTACTCCTGAGCGTTCCAAACTCTCCAGCTCTGCTTCGACGGCTGGGCGGATCGCATAAGGTCTGGCCTTAAAAAATTTTGGGCTTGCGTTTTCTTCGATTTTAATTGTTGCTGTCATGCCTTTTAGTGTTCCGAGTCCTTGCTGGAACACTTCTTGCGCGTCGGTTAGGATCTTTGACAGTCGCCCAGGTGTGACGTCGTCATCCTTTTTGGCAGCCACAGTCAGTGCTTGTATGGAATGCCAATCCAGGTGTATTTTCCGGATCCATTCACGTCCCAGTAATGGTGGTCCTCCATCTTGCAATACATACAGTCTAGTTTTGGTGTTTCCTTACCGTTATATATAACGGTCACCTTTATTTTTCCTTTGGGGTAGACTTTTTGCCCCGTGTACGTCTTCAAAATAATTTGTGTGTCTCTCAAGGGTATGTGTGAGAATAGCCGCTCATAGTCCCATCGGTTTATGACTGCTAGGGCTGATCCTGTGTCCAATTCCATTTTTACCTGGACTCCTGCTATCTTGAGAGTGACCCAAATGGTTCGGTGATCCTCCGTTTTGATCACATTATGTAGCTTCAGACAACTCAGCTCCCTGCTTTCGGAGTCGGTATCACTCTTTTGTTCATCTGAACTATTCTCCGTCACCTTATGTACCTTCTTGTACTTTTCTTTTGGAGATTCTTATTGCTGGTTTTATCTCCCGACCTGCAGACTCGTGCTATGTGTCCTACTTTTCCACACTGTCTGCACACTTTGTCTTTGAACCAGCAATCATTGTGGTCGTGTGTTGTTCTGCCGCAGCGATAGCACTTCTCTGTTCTGTATGACATTTCGTTTGTGCCATATTCTTGCGGTCTCTGTTGTATCTCTGTAGCGCCCCGTGCTGCTGCTTCATATGATACCGCAATGCTGAAAGCCTTGTCCAGCATAAGGTCCTTTTCAGATAATAGCCGTTTCTGGGTTCCTTCACTTTGAAGCCCACACACAAACTTGTCCCTTAAGGTATCTGCCAGTCCCGTTCCAAACTGGCAGTGTTTCGATAGTTTGCGCAGTTCTGTTAAATATTCAGCATTGCTTTCATCCTTATGCTGGTTCCGTTTGTGAAACTTGAATCTTTCTGCTATCAGCAGCGGTGTGGGGTTTAAATGTTCCTGTAGTATCGTCACTATGTCTCCAAAACTCTTTTCCACTGGCTTCGCTGGGGTTACTAGATTTCGTAATAAACCATACGTCTTTGCACCCATTAAATTTAACAATACCGGCGCTTTCTTGTCATCTGACACCTCATTTGCCTTGCAGTATACCTCTATTCGTTCGACATATGTAGTCCAATCTTCAACTTCATTGTCAAATGCGGTGATACTGCCACTCTTCGGCATTTTGGGTGTGGTTTAAAATGGCATCTCCCGCGCTTTCCTTCCTCCCCCGCTGCAGCAACGCCGCTCTCAGCGGTCCTCGTGGCAATGGCGGCACCCTGTAGGTTTCGCGCGCTTCTCCTGCGCTGCTGCCAACGCCGCTCTCGGCGGTCCTCGTGGCAATGGCGGTGCCTCGCGGGTTTCTGCACATCTCTCTCCCTCTCCTCGACGTTGCTCGGCCCCTGAACACCGGCTGCGCCCTGTGCACTCTGCCCTCTCTCTCTCCCATTGATGCTGCTCGGCCCTTTGCTGTGCCGCTTGGTCGGGCTCTAGCCCGCCGCTGTCCGGGAAGGGTCTGCGCACTACATGTTGCCAGGCCGTTTCGCTGGACCACCGCGACTGGAAAGCCAAGCCTGGCTCTCAACAGGCTCCCCCGCAATTCTCGAGTCTCTGCTGGATGACTGGGCGGTTGCCCGTGGTCGATGCCCGTGTCTCTGGCCTTGACCTCCAATCTACTGGTCTCCAGGAACAAATCCCTGGGAGGTGATGCAGAGTTGCAGGTAGGATCGAATTTGCCTCGTCACCAATGTTGTGTCCGTCAGTAGTAAGACACAAGACTGAAGGAGAACGGTACAACAGGTGTTTACTCAACGTGGCTCACTCTGGAACTGACTGTACAGATTACTACTCAGTGCTATATGCAGGTGTGGTCACTGCCGGTACTACAGTATACATGAACTGTAAAAAGTAGTTCCCCCCTTAAAGGTATATACATTACAGGTGGGACCAACAAGCCCAGGGAACCTTGGATGTCAAGGGATATACGAGAATGGATTAGGCAAAAAAGGGGGGCTTTTGGCAGATACAAAGGACTAAAGACAGAGGAAGCCCTAGAGGAGTATAAAAAGTGCAGGGGGATACTTAAAAAAAGAAATTAGGAGAGCGAGGAGAGGCCATGAAGTAACACTGGCGAGCAAAATAAAGGAAAATCCTAAGGTGTTTTATAAGTATATTAAGGGCAAGAGGATAACTAGGGAAAGAGTAGGGCCCATTAGGGACCAAAGTGGCAAACTGTGTGTGGAGCCAGAGGATGTAGGTGGGGTTTTAAATGAATTTTTTGCATCTGTGTTCACTATGGAGAAGGACGATGTGGACATAGAAATCGGGCAGGGGGACTGTGATATACTTGAACATATTAGCATCGAGAGGGAGGAGGTACTAGTGGTTTTAGCAGGCTTAAAAGTGGATAAATCCCCAGGCCCGGACGAGATGTATCCCAGGCTACTATGTGAGGCAAAGGAGGAGATTGCAGGGGCTCTGACACAAATTTTCAGAACCTCTCTGGCCACAGGGGATGTGCCAGAGGACTGGAGAACAGCTAACATAGTACCATTATTCAAGAAGGGTAGTAGGGATAAACCAGGGAATTACAGGTCAGTGAGCCTAACATCAGTGGTGGGGAAATTATTGGAAAAAATTCTGAGGGACAGAATTGGTCTCCACTTGGAGAGGCAGGGATTAATTAGGGATAGCCAGCATGGCTTTGTCAAGGGAAGATCATGTCTGACCAATTTGATTGAATTTTTCAACGGGGTGACTAGGTGTGTGGATGAGGGTAGTGCAGTGGATGTGGTTTACATGGATTTCAGTAAGGCTTTTGATAAAGTCCCGCATAGGAGACTGGTCAGGAAGGTAAGGGCCCATGGGATCCAGGGTGCCTTGGCACATTAGATCCAAAACTGGCTTAGTGGCAGAAGGCAGAGGGTGATGGGGGAAGGTTGTTTTTGTGACTGGAAGCCTGTATCCAGTGGGGTACTGCACGGATCGGTGCTGGGTCCCTTGCTGTTTGTGGTCTACATTAATGATTTGGATGTGAATGTAAAAGGTATGATCAGTAAGTTCGCAGATGACACGAAAATTGGTGGGGTGGTAAATAGCAAGGCGGGAAGCCTCAGGCTACAAGATGATATAGATGGGTTGGTCAGATGGGCGGAACAGTGGGAAATGGACTTTAACCCTGAAAAGTGTGAGGTGATGCATTTTGGACGGACTAACAAGGAAAGGGAATACACAATGAATGGTAAGACCCTAGGAAAGACAGAGGATCAGACATAGATCCCTGAAGGCAGCAGAACAGGTGGATAAGGTGGTGAAAAAGGCATATGGGATACTTGCCTTCATTAGCCGAGGCATAGAATATAAGAGCAGGGAGGTTATGATGGAGCTGTACAAAACGCTGGTAAGGCCACAGCTGGAGTACTGTGTGCAGTTCTGGTCGCCACACTATAGGAAGGGTGTGATTGCTTTGGAGAGGCTGCAGAGGAGATTTACCAGGGTGTTACCTGGGCTGGAGCGCTTCAGCTATGAAGAAAGGCTGGACAGGCTGGGGTTGTTTTCCTTGGAGCAGAGAAGGCTGAGGGGGGACCTGATTGAGGTATACAAAATTATGAGAGGCATAGATAGGGTGGATAGAAAGGAACTTTTCCCCTTAGTAGGGGGGTCAATAACAAGGGGGCATAGATTCAAGGTAAGGGGCAGGAGGTTTAGAGGGGATTTGAGGAGGAACTTTTTCACCCAGAGGGTGGTTGGAGTCTGGAACTCACTGCCTGAAAGGGTGGTAGAGGCAGGAACCCTCACAACATTCAAGAAGCATTTGGATGAGCACTTGAAATGCCATAGCATACAAGGCTACGGACCAAATACTGGAAAATGGGATTAGATTAGATAAGGCTTGATGGCCGGCGCGGACGTGATGGGCCGAAGGGCCTCTTTCTGTGTTGTATAACTCTATGACTCTATCTATGAGTTTGGGGGGATTGTCCTATGAGGAGAGATTGAGTAGACTAGGCCTATATTCTCTAGAGTTTAGAAGAATGAGAGGTGATCTAATTGAAACATACAATATTCTTACAGGGCTTGACAGGGTAGATGCAGGGAGAATGTTTCCCCTGGTCAGGGAGTCTAGAACCAGGGGTTACAGTCTCACAAAAAGGGGTCAGCCATTTAGGACTGAGATGAGGAGAGGAGGATAAATTTCACAGAGGGTGGTGAAACTTTGGAATTCTCTACCCCAGAGGGCTGCAGCGGCTCAGTCATTGAGTATATTCAAGACAGAGATCGATAGATTTTTGGATATTAAGGGAATCAAGGGATATGGGGACAGTGCAACAAAGTGGAGATGAGGTAGAATATCAGCCATGATCTTATTGAATGGCGGAGCAGGCTCGAGGGGCCAAATGGCCTACTCCTGCTACTTATGTTCTTATGTCAAAGCTCACACAATGGGGGGCACGGTGGCATAGTGGTTAGCACTGTTGCCTCACAGCACCAGGGACCCGGGTTCAAATCTGGCCTCGGGCGACTGTCTGTGTGGAGTTTGCACATTCTCCCTGTGTCTGCGTGGGTTTCCTCCGGGTGCTCCGGTTTCCTCCCACAGTCCAAAGATGTGCAGGTTAGGTTGATTTGGCTATGATAAATTGACCCTTAGTGTTAGGGGATTAAATACGTGGGGTTACGGAGATAGGGTGGGATATGTGTCGGTGCAGGCTCGATGGGCCGAAATGGCCTCTATCTGCACTGTAGATTCTGTGATTCTGTGAATGTTGTTAGGCAGGGAGTTACAGGTTTTTGACCCAGTGACGATGAAGGAACGGCGATATATGTACAAGTCAGGATTGTGTGTGACTTGGAGGAGAACATGGAGGTGATGGTGTTCCCATGCATCTGCTGCCTTTAGAAACATAGAAACATAGAAGATAGGAGCAGGAGTAGGACATCCGGCCCCTCGAGCCTGTTCCGCCATTTAATGAGATCATGGCTGATCATCCAAATTCAGTACCCTGTCCCTGCTTTCTCCCCATATCCCTTTAGCCTTAAGAAATATATCTAACTCCTTCTTGAATATATTTAATATAAGTTGGCCTCAACTGACTTCTGTGGTAGAGAATTCCACAGGTTCACCACTCTCTGTGTGAAGAAATTCCTCCTCATCTCAGGCCTAAATGGCTTACCCCTTATCCTTAGACTGTGACCCATGGTTCTGGACTCCCCGCCATTGGGAACATCCTTCCTGCATCTAGTCTGTCTAGTCCTGTTAGAATTTTATAAGTTTCAATGAGATCCCCTTTCATTCTTCTAAACTCTAGCGAATATAAACCTAATCGACCCAATCGCTCTTCATATGTCATTCCTGCCATCCCAGGTATCAGTCTGGTGAATCTTCACTGCACTCCCTCCATGACAAGAACATCCTTCCTTAGACAAGGCGACCAAAACTGCACACAATACTCAAGGTGTGGTCTCGCCAAGGCCCTGTACAACTGCAGCAAGACATCCTTGCTCCTGTATGTAAAGTCTGTGGGTTGTTTAGTTAATTAATACACAGACTCCAAGAGTAACTTAAAACAGGACTTTACTATTCGAAGGTCAGGGCGAATCTGCCCAATAACTCCTGGCACAACACTTATATACTGGTGTGGTCACCGTCGGTATTACCGTATACAGAAGCCAAACAAAGTAGTGCCACACCTAAAATAGTTCTCTTAAAGGTGAACGGTTACATACAATAGTTCTCTTAAAGGTAGACGGGTACATACACTACAATCCTCCCTTTTTAGCTTACAACATACTATTCCCCATTAAACATAACATATAATCAACTTCATGTAAAACAATTCACAGATATAGTCTCTGCGGGAAACAGTTCACAGATTCAGTCTCTGCGGGAACAGTTCACAGATTCAGTCTCTGGTCTTGACTCGGTCCGAACAACATCTCTGTGGTGTAGCCGGTTCACATTTCTAGCGTGACTCATCCAATAGTCTTTCCCTTGGCTTAACAGCTTGAACTTCCATCCTGCTGAACCAGCAGTGCTGACTTTTACAAACAGCTGGACTGCCTTGGTAATTTTTCCTACTTTCCAACTGATTTGGCCCCCCTTCGTGGGGCCCACGTGCATGATCTGATAGAAGTGATAATGATTTAGATGGTTATCGTCTTCTGCTTCGTCTTTTTCTTTTCTGCTTCTTGGAGACTCTCGGGGCTCCCTTATCCGCTGCCAGCTGTAGCGCCACCATCTCCCTATGTTCCTTAGACTTTAAGTGCTTCATCCTGATTTCTGCACTTTGGGAGTTTTCATCACAAGCTGGGCAGACCAAGTCATCGTAATATTCCGTGTCACTCAACAGGTCATGGTAATATTCGGTGTCGTCCTGAGCTAGTCTAGCGAGAGGGCCTGCTACTTCTTCCGTACCCAACTGGACGTTAGCCGACTGTTGTTCCCTCCCTAGACATCTTTCCTGAAGAGACTTCTTCATGCGTTCATATTTATCCCGCTCTTCCTGGGTTTCCTGCAAATCCTTCACTAATGACTTCGTTTGTGATTTCAACACTTCCCCTTCCCTCGGGGATTGATTGATCAGGCTATTCAATCCTTCTACTGGAGCAGCTGTTTCAACATTCTGCTGTTCACATTGACATGATTCAGCGTACATTTGGCATCCCTGTAAAATCTGTGTTGCAACCTCAGCTATTTCCATAACTTGAGAGCTCCGAACTCCTTCCCTTTGAAGATTGAAGCTCGTGTTCAGATTGTTCCCATTGTAGAGTCTTGTCCTTCAGCATATGAAAGAGTTGGCTGACCGTTAACTCTTCCACGGGAACACTGTGGGTCAGAGTCTTCTCCATTTCATCCACCTTTTCCTCCAATGCTTTCACCTTCTTTTCCTCTTGTACTTTGGCTTCCAGCGCTCGGAGAAGTTGCGCCTTGATGCTCTCTAGCTCATGTTCAGAGGCCATTCTTACAGTCTCTGTGTTTCTTACAGTTCCCTTTTCTTCCACTGAACGGATTCCCAGTTGAATCTGTTCTTCAAGTTGTTGAATCTCGGTCATTGCCGCCCCATATTTGTCTTGGGTTTCCTTTAATATTTTTATGAGTTCTTGTACATCTTGTCTTTCATGTTCTGCCATGTCTTTCACCTCTAATTTCTCATCTATGGATGGAACTTCTACCGATGAGTCTGTCTTGGCCTGGAGCTCATCAAGAATTTCCTGCAGCCTTTGGACTTCTTGCTCATGTTCAACCTTCAGTTGCTCATATGCTTCCACTGAAACGAGCTTTTCGGAGGTTGCCGAGTTAACCCCTTCCAGAATTGTAGCCTGGGCCTGTTCATACTGTTCTTTCAACTTCTCACACTCTGCTTGTAAGGAGTCGTAGAGAAGAACTGGAATAAAATCCTGGCTTCCTGAAGATTCCTCTTCATTTGCTTCTTCCTGCAAATATTCTAACTCCTGAACAGCATAAGGGAGATGTGATCGGTAATTGGTCACGATGGCTCTATGGTCGCTCTCTGCTTGAGCTAGCTGCTTCTGTTGTCTTTCCAGATTCTCCCATTCGGTGTCATAGAACTTTTTCATTGTTTTCATCTCTTGTACGAGACGGTAACTCAATTGTTCTAATTGTTGTCGTAATTTGAAATAAGTTTGAGTCCGAGCTCGGTGTTCTTCCGTCATGGCTATGTCCGTAACTTGAACAGGCTCAGAATTTTCTGTCAAACTAGGTTGTCGTTGTTCGGTGGAGTTCTGTTCTGAAACTTTGTTCTTCTCTGGAGCATAAGCCTTTATGCATGCCTTCGTTTTTCCAACCTTCGTCGGCAAGTCCATTTCAGCCTCGTCTTTCATATTTGGGTTGGTCTTATCGTCATCCGTTTCAGAATCTGAGCTGATTGTCTGCACCGAGTCCTCACTCGTTATGGCTTTTAGATAGTGCCATTCCATGTCTATTTTCTTGATCCACTCCCGTCCTAGAAGTGGTGGTCCTCCCTCATGTAGTACGTATAAGTTCATTCTTGGGTGTTCTTTACCCCTATCTCTCACTTTGACTCTTATCTTTCCCATGGGGTATACTTTATGCCCCGTGTATGTCTGCAATACGAACTTGGTATCTCTTAAGGGTATATGTGAGAATAGCCGGTGGTAATCCCTTTGATTTATGACTGATAGAGCTGATCCAGTGTCCAACTCCATTTTCACTTGGATTCCAGCTATTTTTAGCATGACCCAGATAGTTTGTAGGTCAGCTTCCTTACTCACATTGTGAATTCTCAGACTACCCAGCTCCTGGCCGTTTGGGTCTGAGTCTGACTTCTGTTCGTCTGAACTCTTCTCAGCCACCTTGTGTACCTTGTTGTACTTTTCCTGTGATGGCTTCCTTTGGTTGTTGGTCCTTTGGTTGTTGGCCTTCTTCCCTGACCGGCATACCTTAGCTATGTGACCCAGTTTGCCACATTTCCTACATTCCTGGTTCTTAAACCAGCATTGGTTCTGGTCGTGTGTTGTCTTCCCACAACGATAGCATTTTGTTGTTGTCGAGGTAATTTGATCCACACTTAGTGCTGTTGTCTTTAGCTGCATTTCCGCAGTTCCCTTCGCTGCGGCTTCGTGCGATGCTGCAATAAGGACAGCCCTGTCAAGTGTAAGGTCATTCTCTTAGAGTAGTCGCTTTTGCGTTCCTTCCTTTGCCAACCCGCACACAAACTTGTCTCGCAATGCCTCTGTCAGATTCCCTCCAAACTGGCAGTATTTCGCTAGTCTACGCAGTTCGACCAAGTATTCTGCGTTGCTTTCGTCTTTCCGTTGCGTTCTCGCATAGAATTTGAATCGTTCCGCCAACATCAACGGTGTGGGGTTCAAGTGATCCTTCAGAACAGCCACAATATCATCGAAAGTCTGATCCGCCGGTTTAGCTGGTGATAGTAGATGCTTCAAGAGCCCGTATGTCTTCGCGCCCATCGAGTTTAGCAAGGTTATAGCTTTGTCATCTTCTTCTATTTTATTGGCCTCACAATAGATCTCGATGCGTTCCACGTACGTGGCCCAGTCTTCTACCTCGGCATTAAAATCATTGATGTTACCACGCTTAGGCATCTTCCTCTCTTTCTGATAACACCCCGAATTATTTCTTTAACTTATTTTTTTTTTTTTTCCTAAGATGGCGGTTTTCCCGCGAAAATGGCGGTTTCCCGCGCTTATCTTCTCTCCCCGCCCACTTCAATGGCGGTTTCCCGCTTCTGTCTTCTTCCCCGCCTAATGGCGGCTTCCCGCGTTTTCCCTAGCGGGAGGGGTACACTTTCCCCCACAGGCGACGGCCGCTGGCTTTCAGATTCACAGCCTGCGCGTCGGCTTCAGTGCTTTCCCTTTTCTCGGCAAGGCAACCGGCGCTGGGTACACCCCGTTGACGGCGAACAGGTTCAGCCGCTGGGCTGGCTCTCGCTCAGTTCCCCTTGCTCGGGCTCGGTCTCTCTCCCGCTCTCTCGGCTCTACCGGCGCTGGGTACACCCCGTTGACGGCGAACAGGTTCAGCCGCTGGGCTGGCTCTCGCTCAGTTCCCCTTGCTCGGGCTCGGTCTCTCTCCCGCTCTCTCGGCTCTACCGGCGCTGGGTACACCCCGTTGACGGAGAACAGTTTCAGCCGCTGGACTGGCTCTCACGCAGTCTCCCTTGGTCGGCTCTGCCTCTCCCGCTCTCTTGGCTCCCAAACGCCTCTCCCAGCCATCTCGCAGTCCGGTGCTTCCCTCCCCGGCTGCGGCTGAGTTTTTATATCTTCCCGCGCCTACGCTCCCGGTCGCAGCGCTTCGTGGCTTCGGTCGCTGCCCGGCCTTTTTCGCCGGTCGCGGTCTAGCTGTCTCATGACGCTGTTGCGTCCCCAGCCTGTCTGTACCGCAGCTTCCTTGCTCCACGCTGCCCCAGTCTCAGTGCCTCTGGGCCCGACTTCTGTCCGGCTCCTTTCCCCCTCGACCGTGGTCGAGTGCACTGCCCTTATCCTCCGGTTATTCTTTTTACTTTTCCCTTACTCACAGTCACCGTGGCCGCCTTGCTTCTCGTGCTGATCGGCTCACTCCTCACCGTGGCAGAAGGGACAGTCAGTGCCTGTTGCTGATGGAAGTCTTTGCCTCTGAATTCTTCCTCCTTTCCAGCTCTGCAGACTCGAGTTTTCTCCCAGCAGAATGACGAGGGCGGTTGCCTCTTCTCGACGCTCGTTAACTGCTTTGGAATTATTGTTGCCGCAGGGTACGATCGGACTCGTCGCCACTGTAAAGTCTGTGGGTTGTTTAGTTAATTAATACACAGACTCCAAGAGTAACTTAAAACAGGACTTTACTATTCGAAGGTCAGGGCGAATCTGCCCAATAACTCCTGGCACAACACTTATATACTGGTGTGGTCACCGTCAGTATTACCGTATACAGAAGCCAAACAAAGTAGTGCCACACCTAAAATAGTTCTCTTAAAGGTGAACGGTTACATACAATAGTTCTCTTAAAGGTAGACGGGTACATACACTACACTGTACTCGAATCCTCTCGCTATGAATGCCAACATACCATTTGCCTTCTTAACCACCTGCTGCACCTGCATACTTACCTTCAGCGACTGGTGCACAAGGACACCCAGGTCTCGTTGCACTTCCCCTTTTCCCAATCTATTGCCGTTCAGATAATAATCTGTCTTCCTGTTTTTCCCCCAAAGTGGATAACCTCGCATTTATCCACATTATACTGCATCAGCCATGCATCTGCCCAATCACCCAACCTGTCCAAATCATACTGGATTTTCTCTGCATCCTCCTCACAACACACATGCCCATCCAGCTTTGTGTCATCTGCAAACTTGGAGACATTACATCTAGTTCCCTTGTTTAGATCATTAATATATATTGTGAATAACTGGGGTCCGAGCACCGATCCCTGCAGTACCCCACTAGGCACTGCCTGCCACTCAGAAAAAGACCCGTTTATTCCAACTCTTTGCTTCCTGTCTGCCAACCAGTTCTCTATCCAAGACAGTACCTTACCCCCAATCCCATGTGCTTTAACTTTGCACGCCAATCTCTTATGCGGGACCTTATCGAAAGCCTTCTGAAAGTCCAAATACACCACATCCACTGGTTCTCCCTTATCTATTCTACCAGTTACATCCTCAAAAAATTATTGTGCTTCTAGGTGGTGAATGCCGCTGGTTTGGGCTGTGTTGTCAAAGATGACTTGCTGAGTTTACTGCAGTGCATCCTGTAAATAGTATACACTGGAGTCACAGTACCCCGGTGGTGGAGGGGGTGAATATTTAGGCTGGTGAATGAAGTGCCAATCAAGAGGACTGCTTTGTCCTGGAAAGTGTCAAGCTTCTTGAGTATTGTTGCAACTGCATCCATCTATGCAAGTGGAGTATTCCATCACACTCCTGACTTGTGCCTTGGTGGGGGAGCGGCAATGAGAAGTCAGGAGCTGAGCCAGTCGTCACACAATATCCAATCTATGATCTGCTCTCGTAGCCATGGCATTGATGTGGTTGGTCCAGTTGAGTTTCTAGTCCATGTTGTCCCCCAGGATGTTGATGATGGGAGATTCGATGATGGCAATGCCATTGGATGTCAAGGGGAGGTTATTGGGCTGTCTTGGTGGAGATGTTCATTGTTTAGCATTTGTGTAGCTCGAATGTTACTTGCCACTTTTCAGCCCAAGCTTAGATATTGTCCAGGTCTTGCTACATGCGTGCATTATCTGAAGAATTACAAATAGAGCTGAAAACTGTGCAATCATCGGAAAACAGCGCCACTTCCAACCTTATGATGGAGGGAAATCACTATATGATGCAGCTGAAGATAGTTAGGCCTAGGATGCTGCCCTGAGGAACCCTTCGCTGATGAGCTGGGGCAGAGTTGATTGACCTCCAATGACTACACCCATCTTTCTTTGTATCATGTATGACTCCAGCCACTGATGAGGTTTCCCCCAGATCTCCAATGACTGCAGTTTTACCAGGGCTCCTTGCTGCCACATGCTGTTGAATGCTGCCATGAAATTGGGGCAGTCACTCTTACTTCACTTCTGGAATTCAGCTCGTGTCCATGCTTGAACTAAGGATGTAATGAGGGCCGGAGCCGAGTGGTCCTGGCTGAACCCAAACTGAGCATTGGTGAGCAGATTATTGGTGAGTAGGGTCGCTTGATAGCAATGTTAACAACTCCTTCCATCACTTTGCTGATGATTGAGAGTTAGGCTGATAGGACGGTAATTGGTCAGGTTAGATTTGTCCTGCTTTTTGTGGACATTAGGTACCTGGGCAAGTTTCCACAGTTGGGTAGATACCAATGTTGTAGCTGTACTAGAACAGCTTAGCTAAGGGCTCAGCTAGTTCTGGAGCACAGGTCTTCAGCACTAGAGCCAGGATGTTGGCGGGACCCATAGCCATAGCTATTTACAATGCATTCAGCCATTTCTTGATGTCACATGGAGTGAATCAAATTGGCTGAAGACTGGCATCTATGATGGTGGGGACCTCTAGAACAGGCTAAGAAGGAGCATCCACTTGGCACCTCTGGTAGAAGATGTTTGCGAACACTTCAGCCTTGTCTTTTGCACTTATGGCTGCCATCATTAAGGATGGGGATGTTCATGGCGCCTCCTCCTCCCATTACTTGCTTAATTATCCACCATCATTCGTGAGTGGATGTGGAAGCACTGTGGAGCTTTGACGTGATCCTTTGGTTGTGGGATTGCTTAGCTCTATCTATAGCTTCTTCCACTGTTTACATGCATGTAGCCCTATGTTGTAGCTTCACAAGGTGCACCTCATTTTCAGGTACAGCAATGCCTGCAACAAAGATAAAGCTTCCTTGATGTTGTCACAAATGAGTGCTGTGGACTCAAGAGTAACAGCCACACATCCTCAAGGTTGACCCCAGAGCCTGCACATAGATAAGATGTTCCTCAATTACTCTTCCTTTCAGGTGAGTCCCATGAGTTCTGTGTCCCATGACTCCAAACTCATAGGCAGCCTTCTACTCAGCCTACACTGAGAAATTGGTTTATCTTCATTGATTTTCCACTCCTCCTGCTTCCTCATGCTCTGTGAATCGCCTGGTGCCACATCCTCACTAACACTATCTAATTCTCCCCAAGTGAAAGTATCTGAGTTGATGTAGGGAATGAAGAACCAAGTGGCACAGAGAGTGAGTTGGAGGGGGTTGTGGCAGAGGAACATAGGGCAGCAACTGTGAGAGGAACTCATAGGTGTGCTTAAGTCCAACCTCATCTCCCTCTTCATCATCATCATCCTCCTTGTCATCACAAGGGGATAATTGTGTCTGTTCTTCCTCTTTATCATCGTCCTCCTCCTCCTGTGCCCCCTGTTGCGGGTGGATATGCAGGAAATAAGAATAGAAATTAAGAATTGGCGAGTGTTAACGCCTTAGGAATAAGGGACAGAGAAGGAGCAAAAGCTTAATACGTTATCCAGCCTATTAAGCCCATCCTTCTAAAGAACCTTATAATCTATCCTAATATGAACTGTATCCTTTAATCTCTTGCGAAAATGTTGCAGATGAATATTTCCTAGTTCCCGAAAGATTATGAAAAACTTTAAACCCTTCCTTCATCCTTAAATTCCACCCTTCAACTCTGACCTACTGCCTTCCACAGGCAAAATCCCTTTCCCCACATCACCTGCCCCAGGAGAAAAATGGTTTCATATATTATTACAGATCATTACTGAACATTTAGGGTTATTATGTAACAGTCTTTTAAGATTTTAGAAACACAGAAATAATAACAAACTCAGAACAACTGTTTCTGTGTTGCTGGTAACTGTCCAAAGTATGATGATACTCATTCTGCCAGTAATGTTGTAAAGCAGTAAAAAAATATGCAACTATCAAAGGATTAACCCAAGGAAAAGAGAAGTTTCAGACTAATCCATAAAAATCATAAATCACTTAATAGTATTCAAAGTGCACGATGTCTTCACTTCTTATAAAAAAACTAGAGCTTCAGTTAATTTTGTACACTACATCCATCAAATATATTGAACACACATTGCCTATAAGACAGTGCTTCACAATCCAATACACTTGTGCATAAAAAAGAATGATAGGATCACACTGTATTAAAACATCAGCAATACATACTTATTAATCCTCTTGTGCTTGCAGCCATAAATATTCTTTCATTTCTTTGTCCAAGATGTTTTTGTACTCAGTGATTGGTGAAGCTCAGAGACTTCCATAGAATAGAATTTATAATAAAAAATTGAATACATCATGTTCAAATGTTGATGTGTGTGTGTGTGTGTGTGTGTGGCAATGTAAAGGGGAGTCCTATGGTTCATGGTTGTGTAGTAATCGTGCCAGTAAAGCAAAACAGATTAGGCACTGGAACATGAATAAAACATGAAACATGTCAGTAAAGAACTTTCTAACCCTCATCAAATTATTCGTTTCCAACCATATTTACATTCTTCTGGGCAAAATCACAGAAAATGCAACACCATCTCAAACAAAACAAATAATTTTTTTGTTACGCAAAACATTTAAAAGCACAACACTAACTTTCAATATCATAATCTCGGGGATGAAGTTTCTCCTGTCAGTAACTTTAATGATACAGAATACAGAATGGGACAATATACTTTATATTAATACCAACTTTTTTGGTAAAATTTGGGATGCCATTCCCTCCCTGTTAATCAATAGCAAGTCTCAAGTGATCACTGTTTAAAATGCAGTGAACGTTACAGATAACAATGCAACTGCATACGCTAGAGGTCCATGAGACTTTCTTTGGCCTATGTTTCTTTAACAGTGCTGCAGGGAACACATGTGAAGTTTGAAAATCTAGTTAAATAGCTCTCAGGGTTTGGGTTATTTACTTGAATATGTCACTACTTTATATCAGTTTTGGAAGGATTGCCTAATTGAAATCATTAGTAATTGTACTGCATGTCTTGTATAATTAAAAATGTTTACCTCTATTGATCATGCACCATGGATGATTAAATAATGACATTTTGCAAGGGATCTTATTAGTGGACTGTGGCTATATTCATTCTAAATCATTCAAAGCACTTGAACATCAAAAGTAGAATAGATTTTCTATCTGAAAACAGTTTGGCCATTTAAAAAAAAGACTGTATAGTCCTTACCTTAAAACAATAGTGGCTGATATTTTTTGACATTGTGTTGGTTAAATTAATGGTGTTAGCAGCCTTTTAAAATCCTGGCAATAGGCAGTATCTTTCTTAATATGTCTACAGGTTTTTTATAGTTTACCACCCAGCTCCAGGGCACCATACTTATGGGAATATTTATTTATGGAACAGCAGAGACAGCATTTTCCTTTATATGTCTGCAGTGATATTTTCTGAAAATCTGCCAGATTGTACACCATAAAGTAGGCCAATCTTTGTTTTATGATGTGCAGCACTATTTTTAACTGGTGCATACCGATGCCTTCTATTTCAATTCAACAACCTCATAACTGTGGAACCCCATACCTTCCTCATTCTTTGCATTTTTCTACAAACTTCAGGCTTTTACAATCCAAGCTTGGCAATACCTACTTTCTGATTTCTGAGTCTTTTATTCTTTTCAGCCTTGGTCAGTCTACACTGTGCCCACGCTGTGGGTCTTGGTCCTTCACCTTGATTTCTCAATTTAAAAAAAAGTGTACCAAAACTAAAGTTTACAACCCCTTAAAATTAATCACTTTATTTACAATTAATTGAGGCATTGTTTTGAAACACCATTGATTAGGTGAAATAGCCAGAACTTCTAAACACTGTGTAAAGTATAAATACCATGTTGTGAAAAAAAGATATGAGCCTGGAATCTACTGTTGGTGCACAATTGAATGGTTAACTGGAGGTTACTTTCAGCTTTTGAGGATTACAAAGGAAGCTGCTTAAAACATGATTGCACTTTTTTAGTACAAAAGTGCAATTTATCTCCTGCATAGAAAGCCTTTCAATTAAACAGTAGAATCAATAAACCTTATAATCAGCTGTGAACTACAATTAGAAGACAGTTTAAAGGTTGAAAAAGCATTGGTGAGTCCAAGGCAGCTGTCAGCTCAACAAAATGGCTAAAGAATGGGGCAGAGTAAGGAATGACAAGTTTACTTCCCAGAAATCCTACTACAAGGAGCCAGGAAGAGAAGGAACACACTTTATGGTACTGATGCCTCTCACCCTTCCCCAAAGTTCTTGATACATAGGAACAAATGACAGAAACCAGGCAGAATCAGTCAAACACCACAGTACCAGACTTAACAACAGAAAACACTGGAAAAACTCAGCAGGCCAGGCAGCTGAGTTTTTCCAGCGTTTTCTGTTGTTATTTCGGATTTCCAGCATCTGCAGTATTTTGCTACAGTACCAGACTTGGCTGACTCACATACAGAATCCTGGCAAGGTGGTCTAGACCTACCAGAATCATAGCAGGCTGCCAGTGAAATGCTGCATTCATCCAGCACATTTGCTCCTTCCATAAAAAAATCATTTTGACGGAATAGTAGATTAGGTATTATACATCTGAAGCAAAAGACAAGAGCAAAGGGGCAGCATCATGCCAACTCCAGCTGACAATATTCAAACACCACATAATGGATGAAATAAATGCAGAGCACTTCATTTGAACATTGTGCTGAGTATTTATGAGTCATTGGTTAAAATAAAGCAAGATCCCAGCAGAAGATGGCAATAGATTTGAAGATCTGAAAATCAAAGTGTAAGACAAGGTGGTTTGAGAACAGTTGCTTTGAAGTTGCCGTTTACAGCTTTAAGAAGTGGTGTTGCCCTGGAACTCCCGTTCGCCCATCACCCCTGTGCTCGCTGACCTACATTGGCTTCCGGTTAAGCAGCGCCTCGATTTCAAAATTCTCATCCTTGTTTTCAAATCCCTCCATGGTCTCACCCCTTCCTATCTCTGTAATCTCCTCCAGTCCCACAACCCCAGAGATATCTGTGCTCCTCTAATTCTGCCCTCTTGAGGATCCCTGATTATAATCACTCAACCTTTGGTGGCCGTGCCTTCTGTTGACTGGACCCTAAGCTCTGGAATTCCCTGCCTAAACGTGTCCGCCTCACTACCTCGCTTTCCTCTTTTAAGACGCTCCTTAAAACCTACCTCTTTGACCAAGCTTTTGGTCACCTGCCCTAATTTATTCTTATGTGGATTGGTGTCAAATTTTTTGTCTTAAAATACTCCTGTGCAGCTCCTTGGGGCGTTTTACTACGTTAAAGGCGCTATATAAATACAAGTTATTGTTGTTGTTGTTGAACTAGTGCCTGGCACAGCAGTATTCTTTATTGCTAGTTCTGCAGCCAATTCCTCATTGCTATTGCGCTCTCTTGCTCTGCCATAGACTCACCATCTGAGTAATCAACCTAGATGTAGAGATATCTTTGCAGAGCAAAGTTATGGAGCATGCAGCAGGCCATAACTAATCTTGAAACCTGAGGAGGAGGGGAGTTTGTACTGGAAGGCCACATTAAAAGATACGTGCCCACCACAGAAAGTCAGCCTTTTGGGGGCCTGGTCCACAATTTCAATTACGCCAATGTAAATCAGCTCTAACTGGATCTTTCACTCCACTGGTGATGATTCTATCTGAGTCCTGCTGCTGCTGTAAATGACATCCTAGCCCTCCCGTCAGATGGCCCAGAGTCAGACAGCCCCAACCCACAACTGCAGATGTCCAAGAGTTGAAATCAGCCACTTTCCACTCCCACCTCTGAGTTGAGGACCGCCGCATAGGCAGGTATCTCACTGGGAGCTCACCAAAATCATGACTGACTCCAGAAAATCAGCTTGGGTGGCAATAATGGCCATCTAGACCCACCTAGGAAATAAATTTTGCATCTTCAACATTTACTTCCCCCTTCATGTTTTTCCTTTCTCCAGTACGAGCGAAGAACTGTTGAATATCCTTACAACTTTATTTAAAACCCTGCCCCACTGCACTTTCAGTGTAGTCATGCTCGCTTTTGAGTTGTCAGCTTCTTAGTCAACTTTTCTAGGTTGTGATGTATGTCAAAATGTGATCATTTGCAAATAATCTGGGACGTCTGAGGATAAAATCTTCGGATGAATTTGGTGGTCCTGCACCCCAGCGTTGAGTCACATTTAAAGGGAGCCTGGGTGAGATACAGAAAAACAACAGTGCAGCCCCACTTCTCTAACCCATGCTCCCTTTGAATGGGGCTAACGTTGGGAGCATTGAATTTACCCTCTTATACCCAACAGCACCAAAAAACACAGAAGTTCAGCCACCTTGTGTAAAAATACAGGGCTGCTAACCATAACCTTTAAATTTGCTCCTATGCAGTTTATCTGAACTAGAACCAATTTTACTTCTATAAAATTGAATTTATTGGGATATTTTCAATAACCAAGAACTCAATGGCCATGAAATTCGGCCCGTATGTGCCGGCCGATAAGGCAGGTTTGGATAAAATAATGGTGGCCGCCTCACTTCCACCCACTTCTGGCAAGGAACGCAGCGGCTGCCAATTTGGGCAGGTCGGCAGCACTGCCGTTGCCTGCGCTCACTCCAGATATGGAAATTAGTCAAATTGTGACATCAGTCAGCATACAACACCACAGAACTTCACTTGCTCCCAGTCCTGGGGCCTCTAGTTGCAGTCTCCTTGGGCTACAGCATGACATGGAGATGGAGCAGAGGCAGCAAAGAGGCTGCTCGCAGAGAGAGGAGGAAGATGAAGAGGAGGAAGATGCAGAAGAAGAGGCAGCAGAAGAGGAGGAAGCAGAAGGAAGGAGGCAACCCAGCCCCTTTCTGGCCAGGATATCTGGAATCAAATCATCTGTCTGCAGTACCGGTGACCACAACCCCAATTCCCCTTTCAACATTTGTCCCACACCTTACCTTCCCTCTATTACTGACCATCACAGTGTCCTTTTGGCCACAATGCTGAAATAAAAGCCACCACAAAGCAAACTTTCCAATCCAACTTTATCCAAAAATGCACCCAACATTACATCAAAAAATCAACTAATCAACCTTTTGCATTCCCTTAGTGATTGTCTTGCATATGCCTTTGCCTATCCTAGTGCTCTTACACAGTGCTACCCCAGTGACTGCAGCATGGCTGGTGGAAGGCTGCTGACTTTCAGTGGGGGACACCCAGTTGGCCTTGTAGGATGACCTTGAGGAGCTGGTGGCTGTGAGTATGAAATCAAGTGATGGTGTTTCTTCTTCTTCTTCATCACTCTGCTCTCCCTCTTCTTAGTCAATCACTGGCTGGGTAGGCTGGCAGTGACTGCCTTGGTGATCTGGTCCCACATCCTTTTTTCTGGAGGGTCTCCTGGCCCCCTATGGGTAGAGGACCTCTCTTCCAGTGTTCACCCCGCCTACAGAAAGCTTGACTGCTGCATTCAAGACCCTGGGTGACCTTTGCCTGGCTTGTTGAGCCATTTGGGTTAGTGCAGAAGCACTTTTACCATTTTTGATCAGCAGAAGACAGCTCACCTTTAAGGGGTGCAAAATGCCTTTAAGAGGTGCAGGCTAGCTTTAAGTAAAACTAGCCTCGCTCAAACATCACAAACTTCAGCCCCCTGCTGAACGCACAGTCTGTCAGCAGCGCATTCAGTGCTGGGCTGTGCGCTACAATCATTATAATTAGCAGGCAGCATGAAGTTGACCTGCTGCCTGCGCTCCTTGAATGGTCACGGGCATATCGCGTATCACGGTGCCCCTGCCCATTTTTCAGCACTATGGAATTTCACTCCCAATATGTTTCTAGGTGCTTAATGGAAACTTTACAAGTTTGATTCTACCCTAATGGTAGCAGTAGTTATTTTCAACAGAACCTTCAGCTTTGGGAGGAGGGTAAAATGGGTGATATTGGATCAGCTACCTTAAAGGAAAATCAGGCGAGGTGTATAATGGGCAATTGATCAGATAACGCCCATTTTACACCGCTGCCAAAGTCAAAAGTTCTGCCCTTTGTGTTTTTGGTAATTGGTAAAATAGTCATACAGATATTTAACTTATTCAGCAATCAAATATAGACTAGAGTTAGCCACTGGAAAAATAAAACAAAACAATTTTGGAAACACAGGAGAATTTCTGACTTTCCAGCTTACACAATACATTATTCAATTGTTGTTATGTTATTTTTATATCATGTTATTATGGTAATTGTTTTAGAAGTTGCAGCTTTTATAGCCTACTCATGTTGGTCACCCTGGTTACTATGATGGTGAAGTCCTTGAATTCTAAGTGGAAGACTTCATTTTAGCCATGAAATTCCTCTCGACATCGGTTAAACAATATCTCACAGATTTGGTCAGAAATTCGGGTTGGAGGCTTCCCACGGGTGCAAGCCCCCGACCTGCACTTACCTAGCATGCCAGCCGTTGTGCTGTGGGCCCGTGTGGGATGCCGATCCTGGGCCTCCTCCAACTGCCGGCGCACAGTACTTGCGTATCCCAGGGGCGCAGTTAGTTCAAAGCGTCCCCTGGGATCACGTGGGCCATGGGGAGCCAATTGTAGCAGGGAATCTGTATTCATAGATTTGACAGGAAGACCTGTCAAATCTATGAATTAGAGATCGGCCCCAAAACATACCTAAAATTTCAAATACATTTTTTTTTTAAATCACATTTTTAAAATAACTATAAATTACATAAAATAACTATTTTAAACAATAATTTAAATTTTTGAAAAAATTAATTACAGTTTTTAACGGGGCTAAAAATAAACTTACCTTTCTTTAAAGTATTTAAAAATAATAAACCTGTGGAAATTTTTTTTAAATTTTACTTAATTCACCACTTACCTTGTTAAAAGCAGGCCTTGTGACTGCTTTTTAAAAGCATAGCTGCTGGAGACTTACCCTCCCGGAAAAACCTGTAAAAAAAATGGAAGTTCCAGGCATACGCGCTGCCTCTTCGCCACACGCGTTCGACCTGTGAACCCCTTCCTTGAAGGAAACGGAAGTTCCGGTTTCCCGCGCATGCGCAGTGCATGCACGAAACCGGCTCTTTCGTTGGCCCTACGCATGAGTACCCAGCGCGTACTCACCCGTGGGGACCCGAATTTCTGGCCCAATATTATCTGTGAGAGAGGAACAAGACTATGGTAAGATTGCATTACTCAATCATACCATTTGGTGGGTTAGTCCAAGAGCAGCATTAATGACACTTGGGAAATATGCTTAGATTGTAACATCTGCCCTGTCAGATGAAGAACACAACCTCAAACTTCCACACAGTAAGTTGCAACATGCGCTGCACCCGTTGATATTCAACAGAGCCGTTTGCTCCAGAATTTTTTGGTCAGATCATTTGCATATCCATTGAAGGATTCATTGGTGTAAATTCTGTATAAAAGAGGAGTAATGTGCTGGAGTGCTTGGAAATTAAAGTGCAACCTTTAAAAAGCCAATTCTAGCAGAAGATTATAGCATGAGGCTGGGGAGGAGCACCTAGGTAGCAAAGCACTTAGCTGGCTGGTGCTGGCTGTCACGTAGCAGCACTGGATGCCATATGAGTGTTTTTGTGCCACTTTTCAAGAATGTCTACCACTGGAGCAGTTGATAGAGGCAGCCAAAGAAGGTACAAGGGCATCGAGGCATAGAAGCAATCATTATTTCAATAAGTGAAACCTGCAAGGCTCTACTTGATGAAATACAACAGTAGAGAGACATACTGCTGGCTCTCTGGGAGGAAAACTCAAAAAAAGGCTCGAATGCTAAGTGGAGCGAGAAGACACTGGCTGCCACATTTCTCATCCCCAGGACTGAAGGCCAATGCATCAAGAACAAGGTAGAGAAAAAGCGGGGAATTAAAGCCTGACATCGGTAGTGGGGAAAATGCTAGAGTCTATTATAAAAGATGTAATAGCAGAGCACTTGGAAAGCAGTGACAGGATCGGACAAAGTCAACATGGACTTACAAAAGGTGAATCATGCTTGACTAATCTACTGGAATTTTTTGAGGATGTAACTGGTAAAATAGATAAGGGAGAACCAGTGGATGTGGTGTATTTGGACTTTCAGAAGGCTTTCGATAAGGTCCCACATAAGAGATTAGCGTGCAAAATTAAGGCACATGGGATTGGGGGGGCGAGGTATTGACTTGGATAGAGAACTGGTTGGCGGACAGAAAGCAAAGAGTTGGAATAAACGGGTCATTTTCCGAGTGGCAGGCAGTGACTAGTGGGGTACCGCAAGGATCGGTCCTAGGACCCCAGCTGTTCACAATATATATTAATGATCTGGACGAGGGAATTGGATGTAATATCTCCAAATTTGCAGATGACACAAAGCTGGGTGGGAGGGTAAGCTGTGAGGAGGATGTCGTGAAACTCCAGTACGATTTGGACAGGTTGGGTGATTGGGCAGAAACATGGCAAATGCACTATAATGTGGATAAATGCGAGGTTATCCACTTTGGTGGCAAAAACAGGAAGGCAGATTATTATTTGAATGGCAATAGACTGGGAGAAGGGGAAGTGCAGAGAGACCTGGGTGTTCTTGTGCACCAGTCGCTGAAGGTAAGCATACAGGTGCAGCAGGCGGTTAAGAAGGCAAATGGTATGTTGGCCTTCGTAGCAAGAG